>NC_135173.1:24521364-25198864 GCF_041146795.1 Maylandia zebra | reverse complement strand
CTCCGTTAGTTGGCTAACCTCCCTCCGTGCTACTTTGATCTTGCCCTCTAGCCTCCTTCTCCATGGAGGGTACTGCCCCTTGTCGCTGTTCAACTTGTAGCCAAGCATCTCACTGATCACTGTTGCCGTATTGTAGATCAGCTTGTTAGTGTCGGTAATCGTGGTTGTAGGTATTGCCCGTAGTGCTGCATTAACATCATCTAGCAGACCTTCTGAGGGAACTTCACGTAATCTTGGTAACCGGCTACGGGGGATCCAGGTTTCAAGCTTGGCCATGATCCTATTTTTCAGGTCAGTTCCTCTCGCACTCAACGATCCTTCTCCTATCGCACTTGGGGCTATGTACCCAATCTCGGGTGGGGGTGATGATATCTCCCCCCTGACCTGGCGTCCTGACTCCTCCTTGCCGTAGCATTTGTGTTGTACCTCGTCAATCTCTAGCTGTAAGAGCAGTCCCTTCTTTCGAATGTTGGAACACTGAGCTACTAGTTGTTTCGCCGTCATTGTGGATGTTGGGTATCGAAGAATCCATAGGTCCGTCATCCTATTCATGTAGCCCCTTCCGCCGGGGTTACTTGCATAGTAGCATTCCAACAACGCCCTGTTTTCGTCTCTTGCCCACCGATGCCTTCTTGTTCCAGTAGCCCACTTTTCGTCAGGGTGCCCTGGTTCCTCAACACCTGACGCGGACCTTGTTGATCCGGGCTACGTCCGAGCCGGCATGCCTTCATATTTATCTGTCTCGCTCATATCTGCGGTAGGCTTGCTTAGCATAGGGGGTCTAGCCTTAGGACCCTTACTGGATACAGACGCCCCAGGCAGGAATCGAACTTGCGATCCTCTGTTCCAAAGGCGTGTAGTCTAACCACTACGCTATCCAGCTACATGGTGTCAGGAGTGGGATATATATATATATATATATATATATATATATATATATATATATATATATATATATATATATATGTGTGTGTGTGTGTGTGTGTGTGTGTGTGTGTATATATATATATATATATATATATATATATATATATACACACACACACACACACACACACACACACACACACATATACATATATACACATATATACACATATATACACATATACATATACACATATTTTTTCGATATTTTTTCGATACAAAAAAATGTTCATGCATTTTTAATTTGTCATTTATTAAAATTATAAATATATATTTTAACTCAAAAGTACAGTTTTTAAATTTAACCCTAACTCTTGTGCGTGTTTTTTATTTTGACAGCGAATGCGCACCTGCGGACCACTTATGTGCAGCCCTGGTTATTTAGCTCATCATATCGCAGCCACAGAAATTCTTTTGTCCATGAAACCATAAAGCTGCACTTTCTTTTTGCCTTATAGTCTAATTTGTCATAACTTCTCCGTTTTGTGGTAAGCTTTTCTTTGGCTGTCACTTCTTCACCCTGACCTGTCTTATTTGGCTCAGCAGAACTGAAATGCTTTTACACGCTCACTCACATAAGCTCAGCGATTCTCTGCGCGATCAACCTCTCACATTTGTAAGCTGCGGGAGATTTCACTTGTCATGTTTGCATAGTAAGCTAACGATTAATAAGACGATGTCAGAGGAATTGGTGCACAAATTATCATCACTCACAGATCAGTGCTGTCGCTCTCTATACACAGTTCGCACGATTGCAAAGTGAAAGCAAAAAAACAAGCGCAAATTCAAACGCGACTTCAATATGTCACATATTGACAGTGGCTCACCGATGCCAATGACATAATTACCCAGCTACATTTCTGAAAGAATGCAAAAGCATTGACATATATTTTTCCTACAATAGCCCGACGGGCAGGGAAGAGAAAGATTTTGGTAGCCCGACTGAAAAAAATCGCTAGCTCCAGGACGTCGGGCTAGCGATATTGCGAGCCCTGTATCTGATTGAGGAATCACTCATCTTTGGAAAAGAGAGTTTATTACAGAGAAATGGCTCTTTCCAAAATAAAAGCTATACTATCCGCTTCTTCTGGGCTATATTCTCAGCAGCATAAGGAGAATCATGTGCTAACAGCTGTCTAAATGACTCGGCTAAAGTTAGTAGCATGCTTGCTTTTTTTTGTCTGCTTCCACTTGTCTTTGCACTAGGATGATGTCGGCGTAAATGTGCAGTCATATTCGTTGTGTTTCCACTAGTGCTTTCAGGTTAATCTCGTTGAAATGACCTTAACGCCACAACACGGCAAATCTCCGTTAACGAGCTACCGCCGATCACTCCGTGCATGGGGCTAGACGGCCAACACGTTAACGAGCTAACTGCGCTAACACACTAGTTCACACCAATGTAATTGAGCATTGCATGGCACATCCAACATACTGTTTTACTTTAGTCCATGACTCGCTTACCTTCAGGGTCATACGTCACATGAAAACCAAAATAATTCCAAACGCCAGATCTGAATGAGGTTCAATTTGCCTGTTGCAAGTAGAGCTTAACTTCTGTCTCGCTAGCTTGCCCTGCGCTCTTCCTTCTGACTATGCTGTCTGTGTTGAGCGCTCAGTGGATCTGCGCTCGACAGTGCAGCCTAGGCGGAGTAGTCGAACACAGATTCACTGAGCGCTCAACACAGACAGCATCGTCAGAAGGAAAATTGATAAAAGAAATTACAAATGTTGTATTGTTCGATACATATGCGTACCGAACCGAAAGCACTGTATCGAACGGTTCAATATCGATACGAATATCGTTGCACCCCTAATAAATATAAATATATATTTATTTTAGTGGCAGCTTCTAATTTATTTTTCTTTTGTCTGGAGAGGAAAAACAAAAGATTTAATGACAAATCAATTAAAACAAACTGAAAATTCTTCAACACATCTTTTTGCTTAGAGAAAATATATTTTTAAATTGTGAAATGTGTGCCTTTTAGCAGGTCACTAAATGACTGAAACTGGGCTTTTCCTTCCCCATGAAAATGACCTTTGAGCAGAACCGTCTGCCATTCTTGTTATTCCTGTTATGTTCACTTGGCTTAGCTTAATAAATAAATAATTAACAAAACTGGCTAAAGTTTATTTTATTAAAATGCTGGTGAGTTTTCCATCCGTAACACTGCCTACCTTGTGAAGACAGGAAGCTGCGACTGAATGACTTGGACCCTGATTATAACGAGCAGCAGGGTGCTGATGACTAGAACAATGAGCTTCAGAAGAGTTTGCAGGACAGCATAGGGAAACCCATCTTTACCCTGCAGAACTTGCCATATCGTGTCCACCAGCATCGGCAATGTAAACTGAGAATGGCGAAAAAGACAGAAACAATCAACTTACCATCATCATGTAAAGCAATACCCATATGACATATACATTTATTCCAGGAAGCAACCTCTGAATAATGAAATCTATGCCTATAGAAGAAATAAAAAACAACAACAACAACAACAACATTATGAACACTCAAAGATAAAGCATTGATAGAAGACATGTCAAGATCTGAACAGTCCACTCTTGAAGTTGGTGCACTTGGTTCTAAGGGTCAAACTGTTTATAGCTTGATAACTGAGTGTGAGTATCTCCAAAGCAGAAATCTTGTGGTCAGCATGGGTAAATACAAAAAGCTGGATGACTGTGATACAGTGTGTGTGTGTGTGTGTGTGTGTGTGTGTGTGTGTGTGTGTGTGTGTGTGTGTGTGTGTGTGTGTGTGTGTGGTCAGATGTAGATATAATTTATGGAATGTTTTATGACACAAAAAGTTTCTGATCCTTACCCCCTGTGCAATAAAGATCTCGTAGACACAGCAGACACCAACAACCGTGATTCCCTGTTCCTTACACAGTGTTGCCGCTGCCACTAAAACTACTGTCAGAGCAATGGGAGGCCAAACTGAACAAAAGAAGAAAAAAACAAAAATATATATATATTAATATATACACATGACAACTTATTAACCTTGTAGCCACTGGTGCATTGGTAACTTAACAAATGCAACAAATTCTCTTGATCCATTATGAACATAAAAACCTCTGAGATGTCATATTAACGTCTCCATATAGCACCAGTTACAAGTTTAGAAACACTTTTGTCTTCAGTGATAATAAAACTGAACAGTAAAAGGTGGAAACCTCATAAAGAAGATTCTATAAAAAAGTAATTTGAACGATTGAATCCACTTTTTACTTCATAATTCTTGGTGTGTTATGTTAATAGTTTTATATTTTCAGTATTTGTCTAGACTGGGGAAATGGGAAAACTCATACATGTTAAATTGGGTTACTTTAATAGTTTGATTTATTGTGATACATATAAACAGAAGAATGATTAAAAAAAATAACATAACAGCTCACTGTGGATACAAGTTAAAAACCTGAGGCTACTGTTATAACCAATTACTTGATCTTGCATCTTCAGAACTAAATATTACTGCCTCAGTTATGTGTGTTCACCAGCAAACATGCAGGTCCAGACTCGCACACAGTGATATCTTCTTTGAAAACTAGAGCAATTTAAAAAAGGAAGTACCACAGATGAATACAACTGGACAACTGATACAAACTCAATATCTCAACAAAACAAACATTTTATCTCCTCCTCTGCTCCTAAGCTTTAGTGTTGAATAACTGCAGAAATTGTTTTTTTCCAGAACATTATGATGTTACAATAAAGTTTAAATTTGAACTCTTGGATACAAAATGCTATCACTTTCTAATTTTATCCAATAAAACATTTGACGGAAATTGTGTGCGTATTTACCAAATTCAACTGAATTCCAAATTTTAAGAGATTTCTTCCACGTGGTCTAGAGAAATTTGTTTTGGGAGACTGGTGAATACATACAGCTGCATCATCTAGAGGCATCTAGATGAGCATGGTAGGTGTAGCCATACTAAAAAGAAAGTACCCTCTGTTAGGGCTGGGCCATATCATGCCGTTCGCGGTATAATGTTGGGCAACGATAAGAAAATAAAATATCGCGATATAATATGGGTAAAATGCACATGCGCAGTGCCTTTGTTTTCATATGCACATGGTGAAAAAAAGCATGAATGAGAAGAGCGAAAGCAGATCGGTGAATGAAACAGATGAACCAGAACTGGTTTGTAAAAATGGTTCAACTTCAGTGGTGTGGAACTGGTTTAGCTTTCGTCCATCAGGCACACAACAAAGCACTATTTTTAGTAGAGCATGCTAGCGGGCCGTCGTTATTACCGTGTTTTTTGGAAAACAATGGCACACTTAAGATCAATCCTTTGATTTTTCTGAAAATCGACAGTGCCCCTTATAATCCCGTGTGCCTTATGTATGAATTCTGGTTGTGTTTACTGACCTCAAAACGATTTTATGTGGTACACGGCGCTCGAAAATCTGTCAAATGTTTTAGTAGGACTTTGCTAAGCTACGAAGCCGCACCGCTTGATGGATTGTCGGAGCATTACGTCTATCATAGGCAGGAGCCTCGCGGAGTGATACGTACTGTGCTTCAACATAATATTACTGTATTGTGTGTGTATAACCTCTTTTTAAGTTTTGTGGATATTATACATGGTTATGCTGAGGATATGTCGGCCAATTTCCACTGGAAATGCCTTTTGGTTTAACTGTCAGCAAGGAATTTGCATTTGCACCGTTACATTTTTATATAACTTTAATGCACATAAAAAACAACTGCTTAATAATAAAGTTGTAGAGTTGTAAAGTATTTTGTCTAGTGTCAATTATATCATTATCGCAAATTCTCAAATGTATATCGTGATAAATATTTTTGGTAATATCGCCCTGCTCTACCCTCTGTCATTTCCAAGGTTTTACATATCAGGACATCATAAAAACTGACCTAGTCTTAAAAATACAACCTGAGATGAATATTATACAGCGTCATTATTATTTAACAAAAACTTTCCAAAACATATGCAGAAGCTGTGTGTGAGAATCCAGACGCATCCCATAATTCAGCAGCTTTAGAGCTACCTTTAGCAGCAGCAAGTTAAAGTCATACAGAAAGCAATTACTTAATCAGTCTTTTACATAAGATAATTGAAGATTGCAAACACTCATTTATGCATAGCTCTTACCACAACATTTCAATCAGATTGAGGTCTGGACTTTGACTAGAGCATTGCAAAAGCTGGATTCATTTCTTTTTCAGCCATTCTGTTGTGAATTTGCTGCTGTACCTCAGCTCAATGTCCTGCGGTGTGACCCAATTTTGATTAAGCTTTAGCTGTCAGACAGAGGGCCTTTGACTCTTGAATACTTTGGCATATAGAGGAGTTCAATGACTGGAGAGTACCCAGGTCTGTGGCTGCAAAACAATCTTAAATTGTCACACTCCCATCGCTGTGCTTGACAGGCAGTATGGGGTATGTTTGCTGATTTGCTGTGGTTTTCTATATACAGCACTATGCATCATAACCAAACATCTGCACTTTGGATTTTTCCGTCTAAAGGACATTGTTCCAGAAATCTTGCGGTTTGATGCCACTTTGCAAACCTATGCTGTGCTGCCTGGGCTTTCTTCTAGAAACCATTCCAAACAAGCCACACTTGCTTCATCTTTTTCTAATTGTATTGTCATGGATTTGAACATCTAACTGACATGAGCTGGAGCGCTACAGTTTTTTGATGATGATCTTGGGGTAAATTTCCTGAGACATCGACTCCTGGGAAGATTGCATGTACATGAATCATCTTTCTTACTATAGAACTGTAGACTTCAAATTGCTTGGGAATAAAAAAATCTTTGCCAGATAGATTACAACAACAATTGCTTGCTTAAAGATCATTGCAGATACATTTTCTACTTGGCAATGACAGGCATGTATTCTACTCTAATACATGCCCGAGTGCTCAAGATCAGCAGACTACCAAAGATACTGCTTTTACACAGGTGGTAAAAACCTGCTGATGATCATTTAATCAACTGCATTTAATTATTACTCCCTTAGTTCGAATATAAGCAGCGAGAGTGCACTTTCACACACCACTTCCATATTTTGGCTTAATTTTGGATACATAAATAATGAAATATATCACAAGTTGTAGTATAGCTAAAGTTTTATTTACCTAATTTTAAGACCTGTTAACAATCAGGTCTGGATACATAAAACCTTATACTTGACAGATTTATTACCATGACTATAAGTAATAAGTAACACTGAACATTCCATATTAATTACCCTCAAAGGGAAGTGTTTATTTATATCAAAACATTGGTGGAAAAAAATTGGAAGTTAACACCCGAATAGCCAGGTGTTTGATCTTATCCGATCTGTTGCCACAACACTTCCACTGCCTCCATCTTGATTTTTTTGTATTTGCTTATTTTGGCAATTAAAATAATAAAATAATGTTAACAGACAACAGCATGTTGAAAATAAGTTCATACTTAACGACCCAGTAGATTTTGCACATGAGACAGAAATAAATAAAGGCCAGGGAAGAACATTATACTTACCAATGGAATGGTCTGGTCCAGTTGACTTTGTATACGCCAGGAAAGCAGCCAGAAGAAAGATTGATGAAAGAAGTTCAGCTCTGCCAACCACACCAGTGACCTGATGATAACAGTCGATCAACACAAGCGACCCAACCATAAAGATTTGGAAAGATGATTTCTTAAAATATACTTAAATGTTCATTGTTTGGTAATTCAAGTTGAAATGTAGATAAAAATTTCTGAAATAAGTTTGTAAAATAATACAGAAAAGTTTACTTTTCCTATTAGGAGATGCTATTCTATACCCATGCTACTTTGCCTCGACTCTGAAGCCACCACCACATGACCTCCATGTCTCAGACAACATATCTAATAACTCTGAGAACATTACACATGTGTCTTTGACTGGCACGAACCAGAGCTCATGGTCTAAGGCTCTAAAAATAAAAATAAAAAGTTCTGTTCAACCCAAATCAACTGATGGGGAAGCAATTATATGTAACATAGTCTCTCTGACAGCAACGTCTGTCATTTAAGTACATGATGACTGCCCTCATGCGGAAGAAATATCATTATTAAGTTCTTGGAAAGAGACATACTCTAAGAACATAAAGGTCCCACAAATAGTTCTACAAAGCACTCACTAAAAGAAGAGGGGATTGTTTACACTTTAAGAATTCAACTGGCATCATGAGAGGGCTGCAGCTTCCAATAAATAGGGCTTGCCATGAAGATTCAAAACAAGCACAGGCACTGTGCTCTGACTGACCTATTTGTCAACTGGTGGGAGAAGGAAAAAATGCTGGCAGCATTCAAGAGCCCCCTAAAATGTCTGATCAGTGCAATGTTACTTCAACAGAATCTTAGAAAGACTGATTACAGTTGGCTCAATTTCTTGAAAATATTCAAACTACAAATTTAACTTTCCATCTATACAGAGTTGGCAACTCCATCCATCCAGATGGATGGAGTTACAAATTAGATACAAATTATTTAGTGTCATTTGTATCTAAAGATGTTTGAAGATATATATAAAAAAAAACTGAAGTCTTCATTCAAAAAGACAGATCACCCCCCCCCCCCCAAAAAAAAAAAAAAAAAAAAAACCTACTGAAAAAGACATGGGACACACAGGCACTCTTTGTATAAGCTTATAATGTAGGGACCTTCAGTGCTTGAAGCATAATTCAAAAAACAAATGATCCGTTCAGTGAGAGATTCCAGACGGTGATAACATGAAGGGCATTTGCTGGACTAACACTAAAGGCTCATTTGTGAGGCAAATTGTTTCCATTCAAGAAGTCTGAAAGACTGTGCATAGATTAGAGAACATGATGAGGAAGATAGGAACAGTGATGCATGCTGTGTAACAGTAGCACTCCACACCCAAGAAGCAGAATGTTTCCTTTGTTTTTTTACTCTGGTCAAGGCCTGTCTGGTCATCAGTTCAGCTATGTTCAAAAGGATGAAATACAAGTCCTAATTGGGGAAGAGGCTTTTCAGACAGTAGAATGAGATAAAGTTCAAATAAACAATAAGCTAAAGGGTTTTGATTTCCTATTAAGTTCAATAAGCTTTGTGTTACAGACAACATCCATGATAAGCTATAATAACTATCTTTATATTTCAAGAAGGAAAAAAAATGGAAGCAAAAATTTTAAAGCATTTAAAGAATGTTAATGCAGCCTTAAATGACAACAGTAAAAACAGAGGTTTAATGTAACGTGTAGCACAAGTAAGTTAATGTCATGAGCATGAACAAAAGGGTTTACTTGAATAAGGTGGAGTTCCTTTTTGAGCAAGCCATAACAGGCAAGATGTGACAATTCAATTGCTGTTTATTGTCTGGTTCACTCTGACGCAATTTTAACAATCACTGAAATGCATTCAGATTGTATGCCACAGTGGACATGTTGGTGCAAAGCTAAGTTTCTGATTACTCTTAATGTCCTACAACGCTCCATAAAGACACAAAGTCTTTACATGTAAAAACTGTTTCTATATTGAAGTCTCTCTAACACCTTATTGCACATGTAGATTTTCAAACTTCAAATGATCTCTGACCCGTTCCTAATTTCTTTTAATGCTTTTGACTTAATTCATATTTGTATTAGATGACCTAAATAAATAAAACATTCCACTATTAAATTACAAACTCTAACAAAAATTTATCTAAACCTATCTGTCTCTATGTGGAAAAAAAAAAATTCCCCCCCAAAACCGAATAATTTGTTGTACCACCATTGTAGCAACTGTTTGCAAGAACTGGTTTTTTCCATCTAAAGGAATTTTAGCCCATTCTTCTATGCAGAATTCTTTTAATTCAGCCACATTTACAGTGCAGTGAAAATACTTCTACAGCACTATCAAGTGAATTGCTCAGCTTAAGTTGGAATATTACAGGGCTACTCAACGCATTTCACAAAGCCAACTTTCTTGTTTTAAAGGAAGAGTGAAGGTGCGGCTAACATTACTGCTTATTTGGTTTGCGGTACTAGAGATCAAGTGAGACATCCAGTGGTTATAATTTCTGTGGAAAACCCAGTGCTTAGCTAGGGCAGCTTAGCTGGCTATGTTACCTCATAGCGAGAAGGACCTAGCTTCCAGTTCAGTGTTAGCACATTGCATGCTTGTATGAGTTCTCTCCAGAGACCCTGGCTAGATCCCACTGTCCAAAGTTTTGAAACTCTGTACCAAAGACAAGCATATGTAAGTTTAACTGGCAATTCTAAATTGGCCAGAAGTGTTTATTTAAACTAGAACGGTTGTGTATCTGTGTTATCCCTGCAACAGATTTGTGAACCATCCATGACAGGTCGTCCATGATAGCCAAGTGGAATGCTTAGTTATACAAACCCAGACAGATGTTCCTAAAGTTTAAAAAAAAGTTAAAAAGTGACCTTGTATTCTATCTCATTTTTCCTAAAACTTTGCCTAACAAATGCTCATGAAAATGGTTAAAATAGCACATGAGAATGTTGAGGAAGTCAAGAGTTGGATTGCAGATGGGACTCAAGGACCACCTAACCAATGCCAATCATTTGCCTATAATTCCCAGTGGGTCTGTCCCATCCGGTGGAGCATAACTTGATGAGATTACTTTAATTTAGAAAGTGAAAGATAAATTAGGAGTATTTCCAGTTACTTCTCTCACTAATTTACACTTTTTCCATGGACTTGTACGTGAACATAATTCTCAATTAGGCCAAATTTAATTTAATAAAACACATTTTTTAACATTTGCTCACAAAGCAATTGTACACTTACAGCTTCAGTGTGAATGGGATGCACAGCAAACAGTAATGCTGCCACTAAGCTGGAAGTCTTGTCCAGGAACAATCGGCACACTCGCAGGAAAAGCACACATACAACAGCATGTAAAATGACATTGAGCAGGTGGTAGGAAGCTGCGCTGAGTTCACTGAAGAGGTAGTTCAGTCGAAAGGTGAGTACTGTCAGGGGTCTGTAAGATTTATGACTCCGTTCCTGTAGTGGGACACATGTTGAAGGTTTATTTCTTTCTAAATTACTTTGAGTAACGACAAATGACAATGAGACAAATTTGATCCATAATATAAAATTCTAAAGAGAAATTACATAATCCCGTATTGAGTTTGAGTCTTCTTAAAGCTTACCTCAGCCATGGGTGTTCCCCAGAAATCATTGAGAAAAAGGTTGTGGATTGGGGTTGATGGGCGCAGATCCTTGTTGTCAAGGATTGCTGAGACATCATCAAACACAAACCCGCATGACAAGCTGTTCCAGTAACACCCCACCACCAGTCCACTCAAAAGTAAAATCTCCTTCCATGACACAACAGCCATTGCTGACCAAAGCCTTCATTGATCACTGTGCAGGACAACAAAAAATTTAGTATTATTACAATTTTGATGGCATGACGATTTGTGAAATAGACACGTATGAGTTCAAACTTATTTCATCATTGGACACATATTTTCACTTATAGTGCAACTTTGTGATGTACGGTGTATGTAAACAAGTCTTCTTAGCCCGATTCCTCATCACAGCACCCAGTAAATTAAATAGCATGCAAGCATTACTTCTTAGAGTGTGCCTCCCTGGTTTGTAGATAAAGCTACAGAGTCAGATGTAACTGGAAATATAACAGCTAAATTATAGAACGAATAAAAGTACAAGTGAGTAAATTTGTGCTTATTTGTTGAAAAAACGAATAGTTACAGCTGGCAGCAAAAGCAAAGGAGGGCGTACTCCAACGCGCTGTCGTGGCCAGCTAATATTACTTGAGAGAATTAGCTACGAGAAATCGAACACCAGGTGTTTGATAAATGAAATTCAGTCGGCATTGTGACCAATCATTAATGGTTACATAATGGCACAAAAAGCCCAAAACAGCATGTAATGACAATTTCAGAGCCACCGTAGCTACAACATAACATTAGCTAACGATGAAGCTAAATTAGCGGCTACAGCTAACTACCTTGTCGCCTGTGTTTAGGCTGGATAAGGTGGGAAGAGAAGTAGCTTAGGTCTTTCTCACCGTGTCTATAACAGGGCTGGCAGTTGAGCTCATAAAACACACTTTAGCTGACAAAACGTAGACGGAATACACAGTTCATCAAGCGGCGTTCCATATGTGCTAAGTAGCTTTGGCGAATACCCACTATAACTTCCGGTGCAGAGGTGACCGCGCAAGTTGAACCTAGCCAAATTTGATGCTTTTTGTGGACTAACTGACGTAAATATGGACAGTACCGAGTTGCAAAACTGCGACGATACACTTTAATAACTTTATATTCACCGTCTCGCTACGGTTTAGTTAAGTTTCCGGGAACTTTACCGATTTTTTTGTAGTTTTCTTCTGGAGTAGCTTCATTAGCTAACTGTTGTTGTCAGCCGTAACCTAGCAGCCAATGCGTCTCTATTCTATAACCGTAAATTTAAGTGCCACATCGATGTTATATCAGTTCCTATTTAGCTAAGTCTTTTAAAAACACATCATGGCCAAGATGCCTGCAGCTCTTAATTGGGATAAAATGTTGAGAATTGACCCAGAAACCCTCAATGAACGCGACAAAGACGAAGTGGATAAGGTCTTCGATCTGTTAGTTTTGGTAATGGCCCGTCGATGACATTATGCTATTTACTTCTGGACAAGAAGCAATGTTTTATATTTTTTAATTTGCAAATTCCATCAGCTCACTGAATGTCTGTCTTTGATGGTCGATGGAATAAAGACAGACTATAGTCCTGCTCATATTATTTTGAGTATAGCAATCACTTGATGATTGGTCAACAATTATGTACTTATGTATGCTAAATTTTTCATGCCTTCGGTGACCATTGGATACAACACATAACAATCTAACTTATGCTGAAAGCTCTTGATGAATTTGCCGCATAAGCCTGAGTACTGCGATTGAACCTTGATCAGTCTTTGTACACCTCGTCATATTACACGTATAAATATAGATTGTTTTGGTCTAGGCAGTTGTGTCGTACAAGCATTGGTATTATGAGGTTGAATGACTCTACATTTGACTTTTCCCATGCAGACAGAAGAATGGGGTGTGAAGGATAAAGCTCCAGAGAACATTATTCAAGTCCTCAGGGTGTTTCAATCCCTCCTGAAGGTGTTCAGTTTTATTGTTTTTATATTCTGATCTCTCCCACGCACATCTGTGAACCAACATCTGTAATGTATTTTTAGGAAAGAAGAATATTCATAAAGGAGTCACACTACTGACCTTGGTGCTTTTACGTGTTTATGCATGAAATATTTCCTTTGAAATAATATTTGTTTCTCAACGTCTTCTCTACGTTTCTGTGTTAGATTAGAGATCGAGAACTTTCTGTTGCCTTCGACTTTATCGATGACATTGGTGTAAAACATGCTAGAAAAGGTTAGTATCATATAAAGTTTGTTAGACATTTTTCTTTTTTTGTCTGTGAGGTTAAAAAACAACATCTGCATTATTTTTCTGTGTTTTAGAAAAAGAACTATTGGCTAAAGTGTCACAGTTGGAACAAGAACAGAAGGTAAAACAAATCTAGTTTTTATTTATATATATATATATATATATATATATATTTAAAAACTGTATATGTTATTGCTTACACATTATATATTGGGCATTTTTGTTGATCTGCTGAACTGTTATTTCTTCACATGGTTGAACTCAACCATCATTATGAATGTTTATGTTGTTGATATCACTTTCTATGCTTATTTACTTCCTTTCAGCAGTGCCAACTCTTTCAGCCAATCATTGAACGTAACCCTCCTTATGAAGGGATTTGCTGTAGTGACCCCTAAGAAGATTACAGCTAATTCCTTGCGCACTCACAGAAATTGCTTATCGTTTGGAATTGTTAACCATTTTCAATTTTCCCAGGGTTGTGGATTGTCACTACTTATATTCTGGTTGTTTTTATGCCTTAAAACGTGAACAGAATGTTGTTTAACAACTTGGTCATGGAAATGAACACATATGAACAGATAAGACACTAAGAGATTTCTTTGTGGGGGTTGTTTGGGTGTGCATCTTGTCTCCTGTTTATACTACTCAGCTCCACAGCACTGTGCAGAACACCGGCTTTATTAGAGATCAGATTTGGCACCTTGAGACCCAGTTGGAGCAAAGGGAGAATGAGGTGACCCAGTTAAAGAAAGAAATGGGGAAGGAAAAGAAAACCAATGAGGAGGTATGAGCACTTTACTTGCCGTAGGTAGACTTGCAAATGTTAGCTTATTAGTTTGCACATGTTATGTTGACAAAGCGCTGGTAAAAAAAAAAAAAAAATATGCTGGTGAAAAGATTGAATGTTACGTTAAACTGAAAATATTTATGTATGGACAAATTTATATACAAAAACAACCAATACAAGAATACGATACAAATGGTTTGACTCATCTGTTGCTTTGCTAATCTTGTTTGACATTGTTTGCTTCCACCTTTCTATCGTTTTCTGATGGTTACAAGGCAACAACAGAACGCTTTCGATGTTTCTACATTGTAAAGTTGGTTTTGTCTTTCTAGTTGGTTGTGCAAGTAGAGAAGGCTGAGGAAGTCATCAAGAAGCTGAAAAGAGAGGTATTTGATAGTTGACATTACACTCATCATTTCATTTCATCCCTTGTTTAGTTATGATCCATTCGCACTTCATTTAAAACTTTTGTGTATTCATGCTTTACCTTCATTTTTTACTCATTATCTCCTTTTAATCTAGTCTTTTTTTCTGTCTCCATCTGTTCCGTGGTGTAGTTAGAAAAGCTTAAGAGGAAGGTAAGAAACAAAGGTAGTGTAGTTAAGTAAAATGAGGAATAGTTTGTAGGTTTTGTAGCAATATAAAGGTGTACATGAGGCTTTTTTGCATCACAGCTTTTTATAAATGTACATACAAAAAGTGAATAGGATGATGATAAGAAGTATATCATATGCAATATGAGATCCTTAACATAATGGAATTTTAGCAGAATTTAGGGTTTTTTAAAGGGTTTAAGTTTTGATTTTTGTGCACAAAGTGAACTTGACTAACCTGATAGATTATAAATTATAACACATTTTATATTTAATATAGCATAAGGTGACACCTTCTAGACTGTGTGTTTTCTTATAAACTATCATAGTAAAATCCATCGCTGTTCAAAGTATACTGAAAAGCAGGACAGGCTTGTATTTCAGGGGCTTCGAAAGTCAATTTAGTGTTTCCATATTTGTGAGTGAGCAGAGGAAATTTTATTTGGTTCATTTTCTGAACTGACGTCTGTGTTGCCGCATCACATCAGAATGAGCAGCTCCAGCAGGATGTGGACTTTTATCGCGGAGAGCTGGACCAGAAAGAGCCTATGTCTTCAAAAGATGAGAATGCTGAGACTCAGAGGAAGCTCAACCTTGCCAACCGCCAGCTTTACCAATGTTTAGAAGACCTGCAGGTACTGAAAATCTGTTTGTTTACTATAAAATCTGGTCAACTAGGCAACAGACTATTTTGTGCCAAGCTTGGCAATGGTGCCATGTATCGGATGCCCAAGGCCATCTTACGCTGCCTCATACATGCAAGATTAGTGCTGTTTGTAATTGTTAATTAAGACCTTTACTGCATATATTTATGGCTTTCATTTTTTGTTATTACATACTCTTTGTACTGCTGATTGATGTGTCTTAGACTACGCCCCCTAAAATGATGTTTATTGAATTATATTGTGTTTATTAGCGAGCAGAAGATGAAAACACACATCTGAAGACTGAGAATATGCAGATGCAGAGAAGCCTGGAGGAATCTGTGAAGGAGATGGAGAAGATGACGGATGAGTACAATAAGTTGAAGATTGTGGTGCAGCAGACTGACTCCATTATGGACCAGCTTAGGAAGGAGCGAGATCATACAAAGCTTCAAGTAAGATCCTTCTCTTCCCATATGGAAAAGATATATATAAATCTTATAAACTTGTATGAAAAGCATACAAGAGTGAAAACACATATAAGATCCATTGAAACATTATATAATGAAACTTGTATGTTTGGTATACTTACTAAAAAAATATATGAAAGTAATGAGAAAGTGGCCACTTTCATGAGTAAATCATATATGTTTTTACTATTTCTTTTCCATATGGGTTCACATACTGTTTTTTTAATGGAGATAAGTTACCTGAATCCATTTATTATGTCACACTCTGCAATTTTTTAAGCTGATAAAATAATGTTTGAGTGCAAGGTACAGAATCATGGCTCCACTTTTTATGTGCAGGTCAGAGAGTTAACAGATAAGATTCATAGCATGACTGAAGAGAACGACCCTATTATGGCAGCTGTCAATGCCAAAGTGGAGGAGTGGAAGGTAAGCATTTAAACTTACTCTCCAAAGGGCAAGTTTTATTTGTTTAGTTTATTTCCTTTAAGCAGGTGCATTCAAGGAAAAACCTGCAACCTTAACCCTTACACCAAGGGGCTTCTGGTGCCTCTGTTAATCTTCACTTCTCCGCTTAAAACAAAGGATCACTGAACATTAATACTAATATTGATTAATACAACATTTACCTATGGGTATCCCTACATATGGGACTTCACTGCCTCTTCACATAGTTTAAAACTACAACCCAAATTGTAGAAAAGACTTACAAATCTCATTGATCGATGTTTTACTCACAGTAGAACACAGAAAACATATCAAATGGTTAAACTGAGAAAATGTAACACTCGGAAATAAGGCAATTTTGAACATGTTGCAAAATATTAGACAGGCCTATATTTACCACTGTGTAACAGTCATTTTCATAAACATCTGATAATTGAGAAGACCAGTTCCTGGACTCTGGGAAAGTAATATTGTCTCATTTTTCTCTGATAGAGGATTCTAGCTGTTTTACAGTTAACAGCAGTTTATTTTCTCATTTCATAATGAGCCAAATGTTTTTGGCTGGTAAAAAATCGTTCACTCTTTGGAGTCTTCAACTTCAAAGTTATAACAGATGAAGTATGGGGCTTAGCATTGTCTTGCTGAAATGTGCAAGCCCTGTGTTGCTCTATATTTTTTTTAATGCGGTGCTGTCTGTGGGGCTGAAGATCAGAGGCACCCAGTACTGGTATTCAGCCGTCTCTTCTGGATTTCTCCAAATTTTCTGAATCTTTTGATGATGGTATGTGCTGTAGATATTTAAAGTATTTAAACATTTTTCTGACTTCCACAATTTTTTAGACAGACGGGTGAAGATCTTGCCCATCTTTATTTCTGAGAAACTTTGCCTCTATAAGATGCTCTTATAATAGTCTGGTGTCTCACTGACCTGTGGCCAGTTAACCTAGTTAGCTGCAAAATGTCCCTCCAGATGTATCTTTTTGGTACCATTTCAAGTTTTTTGTTGCACTCATCCCACCTTTTTAAACATGTGTGCTGCAATTGAATTCAAAGTGAGTTTCTATTTTTCGGGAAATACTAAAATGTCTAACTTTAAACATTTGATATGTTTTCTGGTGAATGAGATATGGGTATGTGAGCTTTGCAGATTCTGTTTTCATTTAAAGTTTGAACAGCATCCTAGCCTTTTTGAAATTGTGATTGTGAATAAATACTTTAGCTATGAATCTTTCATCTGTTTTATCTGGTTCTTACAGCTGGTACAGTGTTCTCAGGTTTCAAAGTCTCACCTTTACTTTTCCAAGAACACTGCTTGTCAATGTGGCCAGATTGCTCAGTCTTTCTCTTCTCGCACCATTGAACCTTCTTCTTGAAGGCATTGTCCATGTGGGCACCTGCAAATTTCAGTCACTGAGTTCATCACTGAGTTTTGTTAAACTATTCTACAGGACTAACATGAGTTTACTTTTGTTGTTCCTGATAGCTAGTGCTGTCTGGGAAGGACGATGAAATTTTGGTGTACCAGCAGATGATTCGTGACTTGAGGGAAAAGCTGCGTTCAGCACAGCTGGACTTGGACAAAAGCAACATTCTGGCCTTGCAGCAGGTCTGTTCAAAAATAGGGATGAAATAATCTCATTTGTGTATAAACATTTCTGACTTTCATCTCCTGCCATTGTGGTGCACTGAATGTAGGTGATTGTGTAATCATGGCGACAGTTTTGTTTACGTGAACACAAAAACCCGAGCTCAGCATAGGAATGCAACTTTTACCTTATCTTAAAAGTGATTTGGGGACGTTTTATAACACATTTCACCACAGACTTTGTTATTAATGGATCTGAGTGTTGTGCTTGGATATACATCTATGTTATTTTATGTCACCTTATCATAGAAAAGATTTTTATTTTACCCACATTTTTTTCTGAGGACGTTTGCTTAAATAGAAAGAAAAGCATACTTTTACTTCACTGTTGCCAAAAAAGTAAAACTAAAACAAAACAGTTTGTTACAGATATAATTCTTATCAACCTTATATGCATAAATAAAATACTGTGATAAAATAACCCTATGTACATCTTAAATGCTCGGGGGGGGGGGGGTCATTGTTTATACGTTTATTTTTATTCTTTGGAACAGGGGCATCCTAATTTGGAGGTTATAGTCATATCTTGTTTTCCACCTATCTGTATCTATGTGTATGTCATGTTTCTTCTTTTGGTTCTCTCTCTTTGCCCTGTCTTTACATATAAATCTATCCTTCCTTCCATGTCTCTTGCTGCCCTGGGTCAGGTCATATATGAGCTCTGCGCTGTAAGTTTCATCCATCGTGGGCCTCTTATCTTGTAACCTCCCGTTGTTTTCGGTCCATAACGTTCTCCAACAATGAATGTGTAAATATTTATGTGTGCCACAGCTGTGTAAAATGTGTCTAACATTGAAATCCTGATAATTCTGTGTTTTGTGTTGTGTTGTGTTTTGATTTTGTGGTGAATATCCTAAAGGTTGTCCAAGAGCGTGATAATCAGATCAAGATGCTGAGTGAGCAGGTGGAGCAGTATACAGGGGAAATGGAGAGGCACACCCTACTTATTGAGGAGCTAAAGACATCTACGAAGAAAGACAGAGGTTTATACATCCCTGTTTAATTTATCAAATGTTGTTCATTAGCCTCTCTTCTGACAGTTGTTGATTGCAGACATTTGTAGTTACGGGGGAATGCCCAAAAAGAGCAAACTGTAGACCAACAGGTTAAGTTAACCTTAAAAAAATACCAAACATCAAAATATAATCATCATAAAAGATATATGTTCTGAATATATCTGAATTTTTGAGATAGATGTTTTGGTTTTATGTTGTTTTTTTTTGTTTGTTTGTTTGTTTTTTTACATTTTTGAGATTCATGATTAAACTAAAATTTAAACTGTTTAAATTAGAACTGATAAAACATGGTTGCATGCCTAAGAAGGTAAATGGCTCAGAACTTGCAGGTGCCACTGAGCAGTTTATGTATTTTAATGTGAGTCAGATTTTTCCCAAGTGTTTTTTTTTTTTTCTTTAAACAGAGCAAGGGATTTTGGACATAACATTTCTTAGCATATTAGCTTTTTGGATTTTTTTTTTTGTTACCAGTGTCAGTGTTATTAGCCCCCAAAAAACTGACCTTTTAATGAGACATAGGAGAAACCACAAACCACTGATGTGCAATGAAGAGCTTAAAGCTTATGCTCAAAGCTTGTAACATCGAGTTAAAACTGAGTGTCATCATCAGTGTTTCCAAGTATCAAGAACTGGAGTAATCATCAAGAATTCCAAGGAGTTGCCACAAAGCCTGGAAGTGAAAAATTTCAAAGAAAGAAAACTAGTGAGAAATGTGCTCAGACATACAGTGGGGCAAAAAAGTATCTAGTCAGCCACCGATTGTGCAAGTTCCCCCACCTAAAATGATGACAGAGGTCAGTAATTTGCACCAGAGGTACACTTCAACTGTGAGAGACAGAATGTGAAAAAAAAAAAATCCATGAATCCACATGGTAGGATTTGTAAAGAATTTATTCGTAAATCAGGGTGGAAAATAAGTATTTGGTCAATAACAAAAATACAACTCAATACTTTGTAACATAACCTTTGTTGGCAATAACAGAGGTCAAACGTTTACTATAGGTCTTTACCAGGTTTGCACACACAGTAGCTGGTATTTTGGCCCATTCCTCCATGCAGATCTTCTCGAGAGCAGTGATGTTTTGGGGCTGTCGCCGAGCAACACGGACTTTCAACTCCCGCCACAGATTTTCTATGGGGTTGAGGTCTGGAGACTGGCTAGGCCACTCCAGGACTTTCAAATGCTTCTTACGGAGCCACTCCTTTGTTGCCCCGGCGGTGTGTTTTGGATCATTGTCATGTTGGAAGACCCAGCCTCGTTTCATCTTCAAAGTTCTCACTGATGGAAGGAGGTTTTGGCTCAAAATCTCACGATACATGGCCCCATTCATTCTGTCCTTAACACGGATCAGTCGTCCTGTCCCCTTGGCAGTAAAACAGCCCCATAGCATGATGTTTCCACCCCCATGCTTCACAGTAGGTATGGTGTTCTTGGGATGCAACTCAGTATTCTTCTTCCTCCAAACACGACGAGTTGAGTTTATACCAAAAAGTTCTACTTTGGTTTCATCTGACCACATGACATTCTCCCAATCCTCTGCTGTATCATCCATGTGCTCTCTGGCAAACTTCAGACAGGCCTGGACATGCACTGGCTTCAGCAGCGGAACACGTCTGGCACTGCGGGATTTGATTCCCTGCCGTTGTAGTGTGTTACTGATGGTGACCTTTGTTACTTTGGTCCCAGCTCTCTGCAGGTCATTCACCAGGTCCCCCCGTGTGGTTCTGGGATCTTTGCTCACCGTTCTCATGATCATTTTGACCCCACGGGATGAGATCTTGCGTGGAGCCCCAGATCGTGGGAGATTATCAGTGGTCTTGTATGTCTTCCATTTTCTGATGATTGCTCCCACAGTTGATTTTTTCACACCAAGCTGCTTGCCTATTGTAGATTCACTCTTCCCAGTCTGGTGCAGGTCTACAATACTTTTCCTGGTGTCCTTCGAAAGCTCTTTGGTCTTGGTCATGGCGGAGTTTGGAGTCTGACTGTTTGAGGCTGTGGACAGGTGTCTTTTATACAGATGATGAGTTCAAACAGGTGCCATTCATACAGGTAACGAGTGGGGGACAGAAAAGCTTCTTACAGAAGACGTTACAGGTCTGTGAGAGCCAGAGATTTTCCTTGTTTGAGGTGACCAAATACTTATTTTCCACCCTAATTTACGAATAAATTCTTTACAAATCCTACCATGTGGATTCATGGATTTTTTTTTTTCACATTCTGTCTCTCACAGTTGAAGTGTACCTCTGGTGCAAATTACTGACCTCTGTCATCTGCTGCTTTTTAATAACAACCGCACACACACACACACACACACACACACACACACACACACACACACACACACACATATATGCATAATTACAATTACATTTGTCATTTGTTCTTGAAGGCCTCCCACCTACCTTACAGCAGAAGAAAATGGAGGGGCTGAAGTTAAGGCTAGAAGCTGCAGAGACAAGAGCAACGGAAGCAGAGCATGCGGTAAAACTAGCAGAAGCTCATGCTGAGGAAAAAGACAAAGCACTTATTGAGGCTTCAAACCGCTTGAGCCAATATGAGTCTGTAAGTCTGCAAACATATTTTTTGTTCCTCATTTTTTTCTGTTTTATTTTGGCTTTCAGTAAAATGTTTGCAGCCAAATTAAATTATTTGTGACTTAATTTCCAGGAATTGATGCATGTGATTTTTTTTTTCCTTTCCCCATCCATCCTCACTTTTAATAGAGACATTGAAATGACAATGTGACTATGGTGTGATCCACGTGCTTTTTTTGGTCTACAAACATGGTGTTTGTTTTTCACCATGCCAAATCACATCCTGATTTCCACAAAAAGCATATGAGTTAAAAACAAGGAAAAAAGACATTTAGACAAGACTTGCTTTTTGGTGAATGAAACACTTTGAACAACAACTTGGTTTCTGTTTTACAGGGCACTTATGGCCTGGAAGCAGCCATTGCAGAGATCAAAGAGTGTAAAAATCTAATTAGAGAGAGAGAATGTGAGGCAGAGGCCATGACCAAAGAGATCAACCAGCTTGAGATGAGAATCAATGACCTCATGGACGAAAACGAAGGTTTTAGAGAAAAACTAGGTCAGATGTTTTTTTTTTTTGTTTTTTGTTTTTTAACTTGAATGGTCACATTGCTCAGTATATTTAGACAACACTCACTGACGTGGAACTATAAAATTAATTTAGCTTTTGTTTATACTGATCTTGACTCCGAAGGTCTGGAACCAAAGCAGGAAGTGGATCTGACAGAGTTTAGGCGTGCCACAGATCTCAGACAGCGCCGGTACAAAGCAGAAAACCAAGTGCTCACCAAAGAGGTATAGTGGGAATTATACTGGTTAAAGCCAATATTTTTATATGTAATTTTGCTCATGAGCGTCTTCTACTAACACCCTGATTATTTTCTAGATTGAACGACTTGAAGAGGAAAGACTGGAATTAAAGAAACAAATCAGACGCATGGTGAAGGAAAGAGGTGACATTAAAATCACTCGGTTTAATTCCACAGATTGTTCCTTTAAAAAGTATATTTGTATATCAGCAACTCTTTTCACCCATTCTGAAAAGCTCATGTGTAGTTGGTTCACCACATCTATCGTGTAAGGCAGGGGTCGGCAACCTTTCTGATGATGAGTGCCATCTAAAATTTTATCAGAAGTCAGTGTGCCATATGATTGCATTAGCAATAAATGTAATAATGCTCTATATGAACAGTTACACACTATATAGGACCACTTTATAGAATTATATTTGTTCGCAGATGTTGGCAGCTATCAGTGAATAGTTATCAGCTATTTTGAAACAAAAAAAAGACACTTTTTATCCATAACAAGAACTCCATAACAGCAAATGAACTGTACAACAGAAAATGTGTGTTTGTTAATACAGGGATACACATGTTAATGTGATCTCTCGTCTCCCACTCAGAGACACAGGTCTCTGTGTGTCCAGCATTCAGACGGCTACCTGAGGACACTCATGTGAGAGAAAATCTGTTCACACAGATATGTAGAGCCAAGTACTCTCAATAAGGCCTCTGCAATGTTCTGAAGACAGTTAAACTTGTCAGGTAGTGATGTCCAGCAGGTGAAAATATAAGCTCCATGAACACGCACAGTTGTGGATTCCAGCTGCGTTTGTAGTTCTGCAAACTTTGACCCCCACAGAGTCGAGCTTTTCAGTTCAATCAGCTGTATTTCTATGTCCTCTGTCCAGCCAGTTAATGCGAGACAAATTTAGCTGCTCATTAAAGCTTTCTGGTTTGATCAGAAAAGAAAACATTGGTCCATACATCTGAAAGTCCTGAAAACGCATTGTGAATTCTGTCTTGAGTCTACGGCTGTATTGGTGTATTTCTGCGGTGCTGATGCTGCGCTGAGCGGACAGCTCCTGAAGCATTTCAGAATCAGAATCAGAATACTTTATTAATCCCGAAGGAAATTTGAAGTGTTGGAATGTGGAAATTTCAACATCGCTTGAAAAAACTGCCAGCTAGCCACATCCCTGTTATTTTTAGCCAACTATAAGTTGAATCTGGTAGTTGGGGTTGTTAGCTAAAATACCGTCATTAAGAATTGGCACAACTATGCGAGCTCATTTGCGATGTGCACCACTGGCCTGGCCAATAATTTTTTAATGCACCTTCTCAGATTAATTCACTGTGCGTTGTGCGCCGTGCCATCAGTTAACCCAGCTGGCGCACGTGCCCAGGGTTGCCGACTCCTGGTGTAATGTCTCCACAAACAGGCACATAGGCCTCAGTAAGGAGCCTTGTCCACTATGTTAATGTGAAATTTATGTCTCTCAAATCCAGTTGTCCCCTATTATATACACAGACATGAAACCTACAACACTCCTTTAAGGTTCCCGGTCAGACCAAACTCATTTTCATCCTTTTGTGACACTTGCTGTCAGTTTTAATGGAAGGGACATATGAACACATTGGCCCGATGATATCTTTTCCTTGCAGGGTTTTTCCACCTAAAATGTATTTGTTTGAACCAAATCTATTGGTTTAGCTTGTACAAAAGGAAGACATTTAGCTATTTTTCTCCTGACTTCTCTTGAATTTTGAGTTTTGTTTCAGACATACATTTTAAAAAATGTTGCTCTTAATCAGCTGTGTCTACAGGGATTCCACAGTCAAGCTTACTGCTGGAGGAAGATGTTAGACCGAGCAGGGCGGCACAGCTGTCGCTCAATCAGAGTGGCATGTACACAGATGAAGAAACCAGGCGCAAAGTAAGACTCTCAGTAGTGACATCACCTCTTGCCACCTGACTTAGTGCCCTATATTAAAAAAGAAACATTCTCATCAAACAAACTAAGTGAGAATTATAATTTTATTTCATATTATTCAGTGAAGAATGCACCCTTTGTTGCATATTGCTTCCCATGGAATACCATGGTATACCATGGGAAAGGGTTATGTCAAAGTTTTCAGGGTTTTTAATTTGAAACGTTACGTTAACACTGCATTTCAGAATGAGTACCTTGAAAAAGAGTTAAGCAAAAAGGAGCGAGAGCTGGAACTTCACCGGACCCAGTTTCAGGTCAAATGTAAGTGTAGTCCTGCTCTGACTTCCACTTAAAGTTCACACAGATGTTTTTACACTTGAGTCACTGTAGCATCTGTACATTATGTAATGAGACGATGATCAATGCAATATATACTGTATTGCCAAAAGTATTCACTCACCCATCCAAAAGATTGAATTCAGGTGTTCCAATCACTCTTAGGCATAAAGACTGCTTTTACATATGTTCATGAAAGAATGGCTCGCTCTCTGGAGCTCAGTGAATTTTAGTGTGGGACCGTGATACAATTGGCAGATTGTGATTGGCAATCCATAATCTGATGTATGAGTCTAGGTTTGGCGGTTGCCAGGAGAACAGTACTTGTCTGACTGCATTGTGTCAAATGTCAAGTTTCAAATCTGGTGGAGAGGGGATTATGGTGTGGGGTTGTTTTTCAGGAGTTGGGCTCAGCCCCTTTGCTCCAGTGAAAAAAAAAACTCTCAATGCTTCAGCAAGACATTTTGGACAATTTCATGCACCCATGCAGTCTTGTGGGAAGAGTCTGGGGACGGGCCCTTCCTGTTCCAACTTGACTGTGTACCAGTGTACAAAGCAAGGTCTGTAAAGACATAGAAGAACAAGTTTGGTGTGGAAGAACTTGACTGGCCTGCACAGAGTCCTGACATTAACCTGACAGAACATCTTTGGGATGAATTAAAGGGGAAGCTTCTGAAAGAATGGTAAAAAAATTCCCATACACACTCCTAAACCTTACGGAAAGCCTTCCCAGACGAGTTGAAGCTCTTACAGCTGCAAAGACATCACATTAAACCCTTTGGATTAAGAATGAGATCCCACTCAAGTTCATTTGTGTGTGTGTGTGTGTGTGTGTGTGTGTGTGTGTGTGTGTGTGTGTGTGTGTGTGTGTGTGTGTGTGTGTGTGTGTGTGTGTGTGTGTGTGTGTGTGTGTGTGTGAAGGCAGACAAGCGATTACTTTTGGCAATATAGTGTATTTAAAACATTTTTATCTGAATGATTTATCTCTGGGGTACTGCTTCCCCATTGTTATTCATTCCTGTGCATGAACTCTTAGTGGAAGAACTTTCAAAGGTGAAAAAAGATCTGGAGGCTGCTCTGAAAGATGTCCTTCAAGCAATGAGGATTAATCAAGAGGCTGTTTCTGTTCCTAATCTGGAAAGGTTGGCCAATGTAAGTATGCATGAAAACTGATGTGAAACAGTGCTTAGTTTAAGACGACATTTGATTAATAGATAGTGTTTTTCAACGTGTTTCACACGGGCTCACTTTACATCATGCCTTTACACGTAGATAAGCTGAAAACTATGGACTTTGTCACTCGTCTGCATTTTACCGTTGACCTTGTCATTTGATGAAACACAGGGTTTGCCTCATAGCAACCTGATAAACAAATGTGGTTAGCTTCAAAGAAAAAGGCAAGAAAGCCATGCAACATACCAATCAGCAAGGAAGTAGCAGATGCTAGCACACACCAAACACATGAAAATCAATCTTGGATAGTGGCATAAATGTATTTTTATCCTCTACAACTGTTGCATCGAGGATTTGAGAATAGCTGGGGTTTTTTGGGGGTGGCAGTAAACTTTACTCATTCTCCTACAGGCTTTAGATGTCAGTGGCATGGGTGGCCAGTCTGAGTCAGCCCCACACTTCAAGTCCCAAATACACCAGCTGGTGGGGAGAAATGAAGAACTGAGGCAGGAGCTAAAATCAGCTCGTGAGGAGGCAACCGACAGCTTGAGTCAGCTTGCCAGAGCCAAAGAAAAGGTAGATTAATATGATTTAAGTTAATTACACAAATTAATAATGTGGTGGACTGGCAGCTTTATTTGGCCATATTTCTGTCTTCGGCAAGAAAACAAAGCGGTATGATTTCTCAACTTTCTCAAAGCCAAGCATGTATTAAACTCTAGTTATGGAAGCCCAAATCCCAGTGGTAATGGTTGCGTGTTTCTTCTCCAAATCAAAAAAAATTATTTTCTTATGTAAAAGTTTGTAACCACTGAAATATAAAGATTTATGAAGATAGCTGCATGCCTGGCATGGGCTCCATGGCGGAGAGTCATTAACATGTCTAGAAGATATTTTTTTCCTTTTTTTTTGGCCTGGTCAGTCGCCTGTTTTTGATATCTGCTACTTCTGTTTCATATAATGAGAGAAACGAGGTAAACAAACTTCTGTCTCAACTGTTCAGCATGCATTCAGTTTCAATTTTCAAAATGATAAAACTTTCTTACAAATAACACTTAACAAAAGCCACATTATCCAGAACACAGACAGTAACAATTTTGTTTAAAATGGGGAAGCCTCCTTTACAGAACTCCTCTGCCATTTCTCCAGTTTTATTTTCAAATAAGATTTTCTCTTTTTGTTGATTATTCTTTTTCATTATTTATTCCTTTGTCTGATAATTTTTTTCACAAGTAGTGTAGTGTTATTTTAATCATCTATGTATTACTGCCTTTAGTCTCAATAATGTTTTGTTACCTTATGTTTGTGGTACATTACAATGGCCTCCTCACATTCAGTAATCAAGCAATCCATGCCGTATTGTCCCAAACTGTGCTAAATAATACTTTGAATCTAGAGACAAATGCAGGAACTTTTTGATAAACAACACAACGTTTAATAGCCAGGTTTTGCTTGTGATTTTTTTTAAATTATCTGTGCCTGTTAGATATGCCAACTTGAAAGTGAGTTGGAGTTGCTCAGGAAGTCTGGCAGTAATGGAGTCGTCCTCAGACCTCTGACCCTTCCCGAGGGCCTGGAGCCCAGCAGCACTGAAGTCATCAGTTCCCTGAATGAGTACGCCGTTCGACTCCTTCAGGTTAGTGTCGCTGTCTTCCAATAATAAGTTTGGGAAGAACTATAAACTAATTGTTTCAAGTAAAATCTAAATAAATTGATCATAATTATTTAGGAGCTCAAAAACAAGGAGGAAAAAATGCAGAAACTTGCAGGTGCTCTGGAAGAATACAAGGAGAAATTTTCTGTTATTAGCCATCAACAGGGACTTCTCTACAAAGAGTACCTGAGGTGGGTTATCATGAAAGGTTTTGCGCATTGTGGGTGATTTATTTACATGTAAGAATCTCAAATATTTTCCTGTGTTTTTCTCAGTGAGAAGGCAAAGTGGCAGAAGGAGAAGGAGACATTCACAGAGATGAAGAACAGGCTGGACAAACAAAAGC
The DNA here is from genome assembly GCF_041146795.1 of Maylandia zebra. NCBI lineage: Eukaryota > Metazoa > Chordata > Actinopteri > Cichliformes > Cichlidae > Maylandia > Maylandia zebra. The sequence goes on along the minus strand of NC_135173.1, from coordinate 25,171,178 downwards.
AGGTGGATGACGTTAAAATCAAAGAGTTCAGTGTAAGTCAGCTTTAAAAGGTTAATAATACTTAAATGCTACAAATGGTAAATGGCCTGTATTTATATAGCGCTTTACTAGTCCCTAAGGACCCCAAAGCGCTTTACATATCCAGTCATCCACCCATTCACGCACACATTCACACACTGGTGATGGCAAGCTACAATGTAGCCACAGCCACCCTGGGGCGCACTGACAGAGGCGAGGCTGCCGGACACTGGCGCCACCGGGCCCTCTGACCACCACCAGTAGGCAACGGGTGAAGTGTCTTGCCCAAGGACACAACAACCGAGACTGTCCAAGCCGGGGCTCGAACCGGCAACCTTCCGATTACAAGGCGAACTCCCAACTCTTGAGCCACGATCGCCCCCCACAAGATGCACTGTGTTTATTTTGCAAACACTTTCAATGTGGCTCTCATTCACTCACATAGACATATGGTTTATGATGATTCACTGTTAAAGGCTGATAACATGGAACTAAATGTGTCTCAGACAAATTACTGGAATATTTTCCTTTAACTCAATAAACATAAAATGCACATTAGGGGAACAGACAACTTGTTCTGGTGTGTAGTGTGCAATATCAGCAAGTCGACCAGCAGCTCTTAAGTGATTAAATAACTATGTTTTGACATTTTTACAAATTTGAGATGTACAAATATAAAATATCAGGGTAGAATTTTGCTGTGCTTCTTTTTCCTTCTGGTGTCAGTTTTATTAAGAGCAATTATTCACCTTATCTATCAGGATCTGCTGGACACACTTCAGAAGGATCCAGAGGACATCAGAAGACAGCTGAGTGAAGCAATTCGTAAGCTGACAGTGCTCAAAGTTAATGAGAAGAAACTGGCGCGACGCTACACAACCCTGCTGGAACAAGAACAGCACCTCCGCAAGGAAAACGGCAAGCTGAGAGATGAGAGCAGCCAGATGCAGGTTTCGGTCACTCAGAGGATAGGTTACCTTCAGAGATACAAGGTACCAAGAAGCTAAATCCCACCAAAAGCCTTGGGGGGGAAACCGATTCTTATCTATTGTCTTTTATCGCAACTAGGTGAGACTATATAAAACATTTTACATAAAAGTTTCTCACTCAAAGTTTTCTTTAAATAACAGAAAATAATTTATGAAATATTGTGAACATTTCTATCAGAGAGAGTGTAGCAAAAAGTTGTGTTTTTAGCACTACTGTATGTTCATTCAGCACCTTTCTAACGTCATTGCCTTTTATTTGGTCTTTAGGAAATGGCTGCATATAAAATAGCAGCACTACAGAAAGCTTTGGATGATAGTGTGCCCTCATCAGACCTGGAGAAGGCTAACAAACAGTACACAGAGCTAACAGTCAAATACAGAAACATGCTACAGAGAGACAGCCACCTCATACAAAGAACCACCAACTTAGAACATTTGGAGGTATTAAAAAAAACATTTCCTGACCAGGTTTGTCCCACATCTCATGTTGTGTTCTTGACTAATGATAACACTTTATTAATCTTTTTTTCTTTTCCTCTCAGAGTGAGAATGAGTCTCTCCGAGAACAAATCTCTGCCATGAATAAAGAACTGGAGATCACGAAGGAGAAACTTAATACTTTAGAGCAAAGATGGGAGAACATCCCTTCAACAGGTAAACTAAGGATATTGATCATTACAAACAGTTTTGTTTGTAACAAAATTCATCATATAATGATGTGAGTGTTGGCCACAAGTACAACATTAAAAACTGATTCCCACCTTCAACAAAAACAATGGTGGGTGGGGTGGGTAGAAGAATCAAGAATCACATCTGAACTGCATATCTGAAATAAATTGGTCTGAAAGAATTTTGGTTCAACCTCAGTTTTTATAAATTTGATCCTATTTTTGTCCATAAAGAGGTTTAAGGGAACATCTTGTAGTTCAATATAAATATTTTGAAGTTAGAATAAAAGATGTTCCAGCATTCTTGGATTCACAACAAGGTATCACAGTCTATGAAGGCTTTTACAAGCTGAAGTTTCCGCCATGAAAACATTTACTGGGCTGTGGTAAAACCGCTGGAATAAACCAAGGGCACAGGCTTCCCACAGGGCCAAAAATTACAGTTATTTATGTCTACTGCTTTCTTCCTGAGCTTTTATCTACTGTATTGTCCTGCATGCAGTGTTGTAAGACAGCTTGAATACATTTAGTGCTCATTGGATCTGAGCCATAGCTAGTGGGGTCATTGCATTCCTGTCTCAACAATGAGGAGGTTGGGTAAAATTCATCATATAATGATGTGAGTGTTGGCCCGGCTGCAACTGCCACTAAAAACTGACTCCCACCTTCAACATAAACAGTGTAGGGGTGGGTAAATTGTATAACAATCACATTTTTGAATTTCATATCTGAAAGCAAATTGGTATGAAACAATGCTCGTAGACAGTTGTGTATCATTTTTGCTGGATAACTGCTTGAAGTTTTGCAAATCCTCAGTTCACCCCACAGTTTGTCAAAGAGATTTATGTCAGGGCTTTGTGCAGGCCATTCAATAACATTCACTTTGGTCTTCTGGACATAGTTCTTGACCATGTTTTGGGTGTTTGTCATGCTAGAAGACAAAACGATGACCTAGACCCAGTTTTGCTGCTGCTTAAAGTTTTTCTCCAGATTCTTCACGTATCCTTCCTTCTTCCTGATTCCTTCCACCTTGACGAGATTCCCAGTTCCAGGCGTACTGAAACATCTTAACAGCATAATACTCTCACCACCATGTTTTACTGTGGTATTCTTTAGGTTGTATGCTTCTCCATTCTTTTTCCAAACTATGTTTTAACGGTCTGTTTTTAATCTCATCTGATGAGCGTCAAGTACACAGAATCTTTCTCCAGGTTGCCTATAGCATGCTTCAACATTCAATTCATTCCTGTGCATGGTTCTAGTGATTGTCTTCTTTGACACTACAATTCCTAACTCTTTCTAACTCATTCACTAGTGTCTTGGCAGTTCTTTTGAATCTTCAGGCACATTTCTCATTAGTTTTCTTTCCAGAGTCTTTGAAATCTTTCACTTTGTACCTCTGCCAGGGTCACTCTGCACCGTGTGGCTCTTCCTTGAATTTCAGTTTCAATTTTCAGTTTTATTTGTCATATGCAAGTTAGTACAGGGTCAACATTGCAATGAAATGTGTTTGACGAGCAGCAGTCACTCAGCAGCATGAATTTCTTGATAATAGTTATCGTTCCAGTTCTTAACACTCGTAAACGCTCAAGTTTAAAGTGGTTGTTTTTGTTTTGGGAGTGTTGTTTTTTGCACGTGCCTAGTCAAAACCTTCCTGAGGTTTTTCTGCCTGGAAGATAACCCTCAGTTTTAACGTGGTTTTACATGCTTTGAGCACTACAAAGTCACAGCAGTCAGTTTTTCAAATAACTAATAATATTTGACCTTGGTCATTTTTGTTTGTTCTGAAATCATTCTGTTATCGTGTGCCAACAGAAGTAACTTGTGCTTTCTAAATAAAATTAGTATGATAAGAATTTCTATGTCGAAGATTGATTGCTCTGTTAAAAAACGCACTCAGGAAATTTTTGGCTAATAATTTTGTCCTTATCTGTATACAATGCCACAGTTTAACGTCATTTAAGTAAATTTTGCATATAATCTTTATATTTGTATTTAATATATTGTGTGTGTTAAATTATCATTCCACACTGTTTATTATTTTATTATCAGGAGAAGAAAATGAGATGGATAAGGCAGAAAAGGCATCACTCAACAATGAGATGATATCTGCTGCAAGACGAATCACCACTTTAGAGATGAAGGAGCTGAATGAGAGGCAGAGAGCTGAGCATGCCCACAAAATGTATGAGCACGTGAAGAACTCACTTAAGCAGGTGGAGGAGCGCAATGTGGAACTGGAATCCAAGTTTGTGGAAGTATGAGACCAAGGAAATAGACAGATATGTTTTTCTGTGGCACATGAAATGTGTTGTTTTCCCAGCCATCACCATGACCATCTTTTAACATATCTAAAAGGCTATTTGGTTTACCTGACACATAATGTTACAGTGAGAGAAGTGAATTCATTTTGATTGGACTGGATTTGCATTTTTATGCTATCCAGAACCTGCTCAAAAAGAATTTTTTATTTCATTATCTTAACATTTTAGTTCACAACCTTTGCGATATATCTCGCTTGTCAGTCTCTATCAGGTTGTGGGTGTTCAAAAAAGAATTTATATGACTCTTATCAAGAAGTCTTACTTCTGTTTCTCTTTAGTTGACTAAGATGAATGTGGAGGCCCAAAGGCTTGAGCGGGAGCTGAGAGATGAGCTGGCAAGCAGCGTGAGCAAAGCTGCGAGCGATGCAGACAGAGCCAAGATTGCAGAGCTGGAGAAGGCAGAGGCTGAGCTTCGCAATGAGGTTTCTAAGTGCGTCTGACAGCGACTATGCCTTAGATTGATTTTTGTTTTTGTTTTGTTTTTTGCTCTCTATTGTGTGCTCTAAGTTTTGATAAGCACTGCAATCACAATCATCCCGTGTGTGTGTGGAGGGGGAGGGGGGTGGATTTATAGAAGCATAGGTTTTGAGGTCACAGCATTGTATTCAAGATCAAGCATCAGGATCCTATCAAAGATAAGCTTGTCCTTGTCAGGGGGGGTTCAAAATATTACAAGCAAGTTTGATTTTTATGATTGTTTAGTATTGATTGATACCACTACCACCATTTATCCATTCATCAATAATTAAAGACAATGATCACAGTGTTTCACTATAAAATACCAGATCATTAACAAAAATTAAAAAACACCTAAACTAATACGCAGCTGTAATGTTGGTATTTAAAGGGATTCATTATTTTATTTTAAAAACAAAACATAAAACATGTTATGTTGCAATTTCTATGCTTTTTTCCCTTTGGCAGGCTTCAGGAGGTCTCTGATGTGGCTGTGACACAGGTGTCTGCTCTACAGGCCAAACAAAAAAGCAACGAAAAAGAAGTGGAAACTTTGAGGAGGCAAATATTGGACTACCAGGTAACTTGGTTTTGCTTTCAGCTTCTTTACTTGAGTTTACGTTGTTTAACCTGATGACTGTGTTGATAAAAGAACTTTCTCAAGCAGGTCCTTTACTGCACTTTCTGTTTGTTGCCATTTGACAGTGAGAGATACTTTGAAATCAATCATTGCAACTTTTTATGGTGATTTGTATAGATTTTCAGATCTTTGCTTTCAACAAAAAAGTGGAACAAATGTCAGTGGTTTGTTAAATTCTCACATGTCTGCGAGACAAAAATCAAAGAGAAATCATGCTTTGTTTTTCACTCAGTCGCAGTCAGACGAGAAGGCCCTCATTGCAAAGCTTCACCAGCACATTGTGGCTCTGCAGCTCAGTGAGTCAGATGCTTTGGGAAAACTTGAGGCTGCCACCAATCACATCCAGCAGTTGGAGGCCTACAAGCTGCGAGCTGAGCAGCGGCTCGATGCAAGTGAGCGTACTCTGTTTCTCGCTCGCCAAGAGGGCAGAAACCGCTCGAAGCACCTACGGCAGACTATCCAGTCGCTCCGTAGGCAGTTTGCAGGTGCGTTGCCACTTCCTCAGCAGGAAAAGTTCTCTTTGACCATGCTGAGCCTCCAGGAGGACCGAGCAAAAGCTCAAGAGGAGAAAAAGAGGGCAGAGCAGGAGAGCAAGAGAGTGGAGGGAAGGGCAGAGGAGCTGGAATTAAAGCTGCAAGGGCTGGAAGAGCTCGTCTCAACCCTAAAGGATGTGAAAGGGGCCCAGAAGGTTAGTGGGGAGTAATATTCTTGAGATCACATCTTGTCTTGTTTTGACAGTTGCCAAAAACCACACTGTCTATGACTTAAACCAGGTCACTGAGTGGCACAAAAAGATGGAGGAAACTCGCCTGCAGGAGCTCAGGAAAGGCAGGGAGCTGGTGGTCCAGAAGGAGGAGATAAAATATCTCTGGAACCTTGTAAAGGAACAGGAACAAACCATCCACTCACTGGAAGAGGATATTGTTCAGCAAAAGACTGTGAGCGAAAAATTTATTCTTACACACACCCAAATTTGCTCATTTCTCAATCACTATAAAATTCAAATTTTATTTGTCACATACACAGTCATACACAGTATGATATGCAGTGAAATGCTTACACAACTGCTCGTGACATAAAGAAAAAAAAAAGGCTATGAATAAGATAGGAAATAAATATGAAAATTAAAAAGGGTAAATTTAACTAGGAAGGAATAAAATATATAAATTAAAGTTGAAAATAAAATAACTGTACAACAAAATACACAATACACAAATACACAATATAGAAATATATAAGAATGTATGAAGAAATATATATATATATATATATATATATATATATATATATATATATATATACACACACACAATAACAGCAGCTGTACAGTATTAAGTGGAAATGAAGAAATATAATGTCCAGTGTTGTGCAATCCACACATGAGAGTTACACAGAAATTGAAATGATTGTGGGCTGATTAAACTGCAATGAGTGGAGATTTTTTGTGAATACATATTTAGGAAACTTATTAATGAGGTTTTAGGTGCATAAGCGCTTTGGGGTAATGCAGTAATATCTTCTCATTACTGTATAAAGCTTCACGAAGAATGCCAGCTTGCATGGGATCAGCGAGAGGTGGAGATGGAGCGTCAGCTGGACTATTATGAGAAGCATCAGGATGAAATTCTGAGCAATGCAGAAAAGGTAAACCATTGTTTAACTAATTAAAAAAAAAAGAAAACACTGAAAACAAAACCAGCTGGATTTCCAGCTTTTTCCATTTTTAATCCTCAACTGTAAAAGGCTGATGGACCGGGCATGGTGGACATCCATCATGCGAGAATGAGGCAAAGTGATATAGAACAAGTTCATGCGTTTCCTTAAAGTCTCAGATGAATATTGGTGATCTTGACCTCATGGTGAGAGGTCAAGTTATCTTAAAATCTTGTGTACATGATAACTTGAAAGATGTCACCTAAGATTTTCGAATTGATACCATAAGTGTATCTACTAGGAGGCTGAGGGGCAGCACTGGCAGTCCAGTTTTTGATTATTTAATGTGCAATTTTACATGTAATTAGTTTCTTTAACATGCTATTGCAAAGGTAATTACTCTATTTTTGTCTGTTGTAAGCTTGATGAAGGTAAAGGATGGCTACCAGACCCAAGTCTACCTCTTGCTCGTCAGTTAGAGTTTACCTTGGGAAAAATCAGAGAGCATGTCCGCACCATTTTGGAGACACAGGCCACGTGCAGAAGTTTGGACAAGGCACAGTATTTTGTCCCTGTTCACATACTCAGCAGTCCCTATAAGTATATAGCAATATTATTTTTTATTTATTATTGTTTTAATTTGTTCATTTGTACATATGCAGAAATTGAAAGAGAGGGAAGCAGCTCTGTGGAAGGCAGAACAGAACATCGTGTCAAGGGATAAAGTAATCAACGAGCTGCGTCTGCGGCTCCCAGCTGCTGCCGACAGAGAACGGCTGCTAGCCGACCTTGCCAAACATGAAGAGGGGCAGTCAGACAGACAGTCTGCCCTCAAGCTGGCTCACCAGACCATCAAAGACCTGCAGGATCGACTTGACAAAAAAGAGGATATAATAAAGAAATACCAGAACCAGCTGGCTCAAGCTAGACAGGTACAGTGATATAAGATGAAATATTGGCTGTGCAGTGATTTTAAGCACAGCAAGTCTCTGATGTTGATTTCTTTTCTATGGGCTGAGGAGAATCATTAGCAAGTCAGTAAGATTTTATTAGTGATTAATTGCAGTGTTATAGAATCTTCAACAGGTGAAAAAATTAAAATCGCAGATCTTAAACAGGGTAAATATCACTGGTTAACTCTATACATGAAGTATTTCAGTTATTTACTTCATTTAAGGCACCATCACAACAGTTTAAACATGTTTTCTTTTTTAACCATTTATTTGTTTAATTGTCCTCAATGGTGTTGATACCAGGACCAAGAGGAACTGATAAAGAGACATCAGGAGGAGATGAAGATGTTGCATGAGAAGCTGGACTTGCACACAGACACCTCGCTGGATCGCTTCAGACAGACAGCGATGGTACTGGTGCCCTTGTTTCAGAACTTTTTTGTTCTGTTTTTGTAGATTTTGATCTTTGATGTAAGGCTCACAAGAACGTTAGACCACTGCAGACCAGATAAGGCATTCAGATTCATTTCTTGAAGTGTATTTCCACAAATAACTGGATGTATTTCACACCAATTTTCCCAGCGTAACAAAAGATAATCAACAAAGGATGTGCTGTATTTGTATAAAGAAAGACCAGCAGAGAAAAACATGTCTCTAAGAGTCTTTGAGCTTATAAGGCTTCTGTTTAATTCTCTCTCTGTCCAGGAGTTGATGAAAAAGCCCACCTTAAGGGTACCAACCTCCAAACACGTGGAGCGTCTGGCTGAGCTAGAGCAAACAGTGGCCGAGCAAGACATTTCACTTTGCTCTCTCACTGAGAAGCTGAAAGTGACCACTGCTGAGCTGGAGCGACTGAAAGCTACCATGGAAACAGAGGCTAAGAGACACGCTGGCGAGACGTCAAAGTGATTATCACTTTTAGTTGGTTTTTTTGTTTTTTTTTAATGTGTGTTTATTTCAGTTTTTTAACCCAGTGTTTGCGACTAAAAGTTATATTAAAGCAGCATCGGAATGCTTAATGTTTCCTTAATGTAGTCTGTAAAGTAAATATTTAAGTACTTCATGGATGTAGCTACTCATATTGGTTGCCCATTTGTTAGGGAAGTCCCACGTGAAGGCATGTACATTTTTGCTTTTATTATCTTGGTTCACTGCACATTCAAATAATAGCACCTTGTGCAAGCAGAGCCTGTTTTATCCTTCTTAATTACTTTAATGAGAAACATAATTTATAAAATAAATATCCTACTGTATTCAGTATGGCTTAAATCTATCAATCAAGACCATAAATGCAACAGGAAAGAGTTTACTGGAGTCATTTATCCAGGAAGTTGAAGGATGTTTTAGACTTCTGTGCAATCAGACTTTTTCTGCAGCCAGAAGAACCACTTGCTGGTGGCCCTTCCAAAGAAACAGCTGTAAGACAATTTCTACATTAGCTTCACTATACAGGCATAACATTACAAGCACAGATTAATTCTTCTACATGGCACCTTTTAGTGGGTGATATATATTAGGAAGGAAGTGAACATTTTGTCTGTAAAGTTGATCTGTTAGAAGCAGGAAAAATTGGCAAGCATAAGGATTTGAGTTGTGATGGCTAGACGACTGGGTCAGAGTAAAACTGCAGCACTTGTAGGGTGTTCCCAGACTGCAGTGGTCTTGTATTTGCTTTGTATCTATAAAGGAAGTGGTCCAAAAAAAGAACAGCGGTGAACCAGCAACAGGGTCATGGACGCTAAGGTTCACTGATGCACGTGGGGAGTGAAGGCTGGCCCGTGTGGTCCAACAGACCAGCTACTGTAGCTCACAAGGAGCACAACAACAAGTTTGAGGTGTTGACATGGCCTCTAAATTCCCCAGTTCTCATCTGTGGGATGTGCTGGACAAACAAGTCAGATCCATGGAGGCCTAATAGGACTTAAATGATCTGTTGCTAACATCCCAGTGCTAGATACAACAGCACACCTTCAGGGCTCTAGCGGAGTCCATGCCTCAAAAGGGTCAGGGCTGTTTAAGCAGCAAAAAGGGTGACCACCAGTGCTGTGGACATGGGTTCATTTTAATGGATTCATTCATAACTATCCAAGAAAATGAGCATTGCCAGAAGTGTGTACCCATACTTAACCAAAACATTCAATTTACTGAAGAAGGACAGCATCAGTGTTGTGACTGAAAGGGTTTGGCTGGCTTAGTGCATATGTAAGAGTTTCTCTTTCAGAGAGCAACATGTTGGAAGGAGGGTGCTTGAATTAATGATGTAAATTTGATTTGCACTACACAGTTTAATGGAAATTGCAACAAATTTAATGCTAAAAAAACATGTTATACTGTGTCTGATGTGGTTGTGATAGATGCGTCTACACTCTATCAGAGTGATGGCTCAAAGCAGTGACCATGCCAGTGTCTTGTAACACATTGAGTCCTCATTCTGCCTGTTTAAAACTGAGCCTCACATATTTCTGCCCCTCAGTCATGCTGGTATTTTGATGGAAGAGTGCAGAACTTAATTCTGTTACTGAGTTACTTTTTATAGTGAGCTGTTGTGTCTGCAGTGCTTTAGATGTTCAGTCACATTTTGACACAATAAAAATGTCTCGTGCTGAGTGTGTCTCGTGCACGCACATGATAAAGTAGTTTGAAACACTGCTCTCCTCTGGGTACATCGAGTCAAATTAATACAGTGGACAGCTGTCCACACAAGAACTTCTAACAAAAGAGTAGTAAGAGCAGGTTTCCTGAATGTATGTGCTGTGTGGAATTGGAAGCCAAAAAATACATTAACGATAGTCTAAGGGGCTTTTGGGAAAAAAGCATCTGGGCTTCTTTAAGTTAACGTTTCCAAGTTAAGTTTAAGTTTAAACTTAAAGATGTCCAGACGCTTTTCTTTCCAAGCTCCTTAGACTATGATGACCTGACTGACTGAGAACCTTCACAGACACACATTAACAATACATTTCTTAAACAGAGGTGGTGAGATGCACAAATTATTGCGTAAATGATATCACTACGGCATTCTTCAAAGCAGTCATATGCTTTAGTGAAATGAGTAACTCACAGTTGTGAACAGATATAAGCACAGCCTTAATCTTGCGTGGGCCTCTTCAATAATGCAGCTGCAGTTAAGACTCGTGAGGTGATGATGCAAATATCTGGAGGCTGTGGTGGTATTGAATAGTACCGTGTTATATTTTATAAGTATTTAAGCTATGGGTGCGTCCACACAAAGATGCAACTTTTCTAGACTTTTGTTCTCAAAAGGCCTTTAACACTACAAGCTTTAGCCATTTGCTCACATGTTCATACAGCTCTTATTGTAGACATATGACATTTTCCTTATCACACTCACATACCAATAGAAGCTTTGTTTTGGGATTCAGAATATTGCCCAAGGACACTTTGAAAATGCACACTGGATTAGCCAAGGATCGAACAACAGACCTTCTGATTAATGGGCAACCCAGTTTGTGACGTTTGATTCGACATGCTATCTGTAGAAATTAAAAAGAATATCTATGCTTGTGTCAAACTCTGACTTATCAACATTAGGTATTTCAATATTATTTAAACTCACTGAGTTAGAAGATTTAAAAGAGTAGAGATTTTTTTCAGGTTTAAGGATATGAAGTGTGAGACTACGCCCTAGAACTGGCATTAGACCCTGTTAACCCTTGATATGCTGCTATGTTGCTTTTCACACAGTTGATGCAATGGCTGAGATCATTATAAGCCTGGGATCAGAGCTGCATTAGTGCCTGACAGATTCTTTCCTTAGTTTACAAAGCATCATTCCACAGCTCCTTTGTCCTGATCTTGCAGACTAAAATACTAACGCCTACACAGTTATATCACTGGCGTTACTTCATATCAAAATGGCAAGTTTTACTGACCACCTTAAAGTACTTTAGAGTAGAAGCCACATTTAACAACAAAGTCTGTAACTGTGGGCACTTTGTCTGTCTCTTATACATGGGAAATTTAGAATCACCAGTTAATCTAACATGCATGTGTTTGAAGTGTGGAAGGAAGCTGGATTACTCAGAGGAAACCCAAACCAGTCACCAGGAGAACATCCAAAAACAGAGAGGCCCCACTTGTGGTTCAAACCAGTAATTTTCTAACTTTATGGCTGTAAAGTAACAATGCTAACTACTGCCCAGAGGGGAAAAAAATGTTGCTTTCAATAGTCCAATATTTTTTTTTTAAACTCATAACTAAATCCCTTTTAATGCCACAGACACATGTTGATCACATTTTTTTAAGTCATTATTCTCAAACTGAGGCAAAGTAATCCCAAAGGTATCCAAAGCTAACAGATTTCTTGTCTTAAAACTGATATGGGGGATTTGTTGCAGGTTGGAGGAATACCATGTCAGCCAGGTGAAAGCTCTGACTGCGGAGAATGAGGATCAGAGGAGCCAGATGGCCCAGATGGAGAAGGAGATGAATGATCTTCGAGCTGAACTGGAGGCCCAGAAGGAGGCTAATGTCCGCTCCCCCAGTAACACCATGAAAAATCTAATGGAACAACAGAAGGCACAGCTCACCCAGAAAGAGAAACAGCTAAAGGTTGTTGTTTTTTTTCCCCCCCAGTTTTTCTTTGAAAGTTGTGCACACATGTAAAGTGGTTGGCACTCAGTTTCAGCGTACTGAGAAAATGCTTTCCACTCATAGTTGGTATTTTCCCTGCGTACCGTAATTCCTGCCTACTCCAAATTTGTGAAATAAATCTTGACTGTCTTCTCTCTGCACTGGCGGTGTGATGGAGTGGAAGCCTCACCTGAATATTTAGAGTTCACCCAGCATAATGTTTTTGTGACTAAATGATTTGGATATCTGTTACGGCTGCAGAAAGTCTTTTAAATGATACATTTATAATTACACCACACACATTGTAAAGTCAGATGTTTTTGTTTGTGTCAATTTTGCAGTTTGCTTACCAAAATGATGTGTATGGTAGAGGGCAAATAATCTGTTAATGGATGATGATGCATTGCGTATGCTTTAAAGGCTCTCAGTAAGGTTCTGTTGAACCTGCGTGCGGAGATGACGTCTGCTGCAGAACAGCAAGTTATAGCAAGTGCTGCACAGAAAGAGGAAAGTCTGAATGTCCAGATGCTGATTGACAGACAAACCAAAGACCTTAAGGTAAGAGCCCACAGTCATCAGAATGTAATCATTTCTGTTTTGGTTTGTTTTCTGTTTTGTGTGGGGTGTCCGTGTGTTTGTGTATGTTGTATTTCATCAGCTGTTGAGCTAGTTATTCAACACCACAAAATATGATTTATTGTTGGTTCTATACTTGCCAAAAACCTGCTTCTAGTTTGTAATGTTTTACAATGTTGTTCTGAGAAGAGTTGGTACGCTGTTTAAAAGTGAAAAACAAAAACCCAGAATGCAGGGATATGTAATTTATTTCAACACCATATTAAAATGAAAATAGTACAAAGACCATAAATCAAGTACTACTAAGACTTTTTTATTGTTCCTAGAAAATTAAATGCTCACTTTGAATATCAGTCCAGAAAGTTACAAAAGGAAGAAGTTAAATTGGCCACAACAGATGGTAAAACAAACAATGAAATGAGCTTTCTGGAGATGTTGTTTGAGGCTGTGTTTCAGAAGTAAAAAAGGAAAGATTTTTTGTCAAGCATGGTAAATAATATTAGAAAAGTTTGAGAATCTGGAGAAATCTTAAGAAACTGGTTATTAAAAGAGTTTCTGCAATCTTCTGGCCTCTCAGGTGGAAACAAGAAACAATTAGAGAATGCAAACGTCTGCCAAGACAGCTCACTCTCTGGGCAGAATTTACTTTTGAGGGAATAATTTTTAAAAGTAAGTTTAGTAGTGTAGTATAGATCAGACAGGGCAGCATGACAGATGTTTACTTTGATTATTTAGAATCTCCATATATCGTTCTTATATGCCTTTATGTTGTCAATGCCGATAATGGAACCAAGAAACATAGTTTTAAATAGCTCTATATAACATTTTCAGTTTGACTTACAGATAATTTGGTTGACGTTGACGGAGAGGTCAAATGTGCCATATTTTAAATATTTATATGATGCTTTTATTTATTGACAATAAACACCACATTTGTAAGATTCACAGTTTTATTGTGTTATAAGGCTTTTTTGTCAATATTTGACCAATAAATCATTAAGTTGACCTTGAACACTTTGGTGGGTGTAAGGCAAATTTTAATGGATTGTTAACATTACCCCACTCTACACCCCTACATAGCCATTGTGTTTACCAACAAACAGAATAACATGCTACCAAAAATATATCCTCCTAGATGGAAGTAATCACAGCATGGCTCATGAACACTTTTGAAAACCAGTGTTAATGATCAAAGTTTGTTTCTGCATCCGCAAATTAGACTCAAAGCAATACTATGCAAAGAAAGATATACTATATTACCAAAAGTATTCACTCACCCATCCAGATCATTGAATTTAGGTGTTCCAATCACTTTCACGGCCACAGGTGTATAACATCAAGCATCTAGGCATGCAAACTTGTGGCCTTCAGATTAGCAAAGAGCAGCATGCACCTTCATGGAACTTGTTTCATCAGATGCAGCGATGTAACGCATGCTGCAACTGGACTCTAGAGCAGTGGAGACGTGTTATCTGGACTGATAAATCACATTTCTCCTTCTGGCAATCTGATGGACAATGATCATTTCTGTATTTTTTTATTTACCTTAACCAAAAATGTATTACTAGTTTATATTGGTGAAGAGAAAGAGTATCACTTTAATACTTTTAATATTCTAAAGGTTCATAAGATTAGATTTAAAAAAAAGGAAAAGATATTTATAAATTATGTTTATAAACAACATCCTAGACTGCCTTCATGTTCTCTGAGCCTGAGCTCATTGAAGATGGACTGGGAAAGAGAGGAAACTGTCCCGTACTGTCACGGTTCTGGGTCAGTTTTGACCCAGCATTTTGAGTTTCTCATGTTTTGGTTTAATTTTGTATTTTGTATTGACTCTTGTGCATTGTTGATTATTATTAGTATTCTATGTTTTAGTTTATGTTTGTTAGGGGATTAGTTCTTAGGTTCTGCGTCTAGTCTCCGTCTTTGTGTGGTGGTTTCTTGTTTCCTGTTTTATTGTGAAGGTTTGTCTCATGTCAGTGTGTCTAGTTTTGCTCCCCCTGTCTCGTTAGCCCTAATCTCTCCTAGCTGTGCTCCCCTTCTGTGTCTCATGCCCTCGATATCCCAGTGTGTATTTAAGCCCTGCGTTTTCCCTGCTCTGTGTCGGGTCATTGACGTCCACTTCCTCCCTGTGCTGTGTTTGAAATTCATTCATGTTCTTGGTTCTGTTCCTGTGTGTTATCTTGTTTTAGGTTCCAGTCTAGTGTCTAGTTTCGTGTTCACCATTTATTGGTCGTGTTTGAGTAATGTTTATTTCTCTGATGAGTCACCCCAGTGAATAAACTGCACTTTAAGTTAACTTCTTGGTTTTGAGTCCTGCATTTGGGCCCTCTATCCTACCTGCATCACAGCACACTACGACTGCTCCGTGACATGTACCCTGACCAATCAAACGGATTCTGGAAATAATTGGATGCCAAGTATTCTGGCCATTTTAGGGAAACAAAGCCAAAGAGATTCTGCGTGTATTACAACAGCATCTCTTTCCGGTCTTTACTTTCCAGACCTGTAACCCATCACCAACATTTAGTATCGTATGAAACATTATCAAGCAAATATGGAAAAACAATTTGCTTTTAGAACTACAATAACCAGATACCAGACAGTGGAAACTATGTCCCTGCTCCAACCTTTTTTAAACATGTTGGTCTTAAAAAAACCAAAAAAAACTGTCAATTTCATATTTAATATTTGGTCCTGGTTGTATTTTTATATGGTATAGATTTGTAGATGATCTCAAAATCATTGCATTCTGATTTGATTGCATTTTTTATCATTCACTCAGTTTTAGGAGCCAGGCTTATACAGTCACAACCTGATGCTTTTGAAGAGGAACTAACCAAAGATCAAATTGGTGAACAAGCTGCTTGCACTGGGCTTATTGCATAAACAGCATGTTTGACATCTGGCTAGCCTCAACCAACCCTTCCTCCCATCATTAATTACCATTAACGTCCTCATGGGAGGCTCAGTGTGATTTATAAAGGTAGTAGATAGAAAAAAGTTATCATGATTTAGTTCAACTGATTAAGGGGGAAAAAATTTAGATGATCTAAACGTTATTCATAATCGTATTTGTTTAGGGAAATGCAGCCGTTTTTCCATACTGGTCGTTATTTACACTTAAAGAACATTGTGTGTGATTGACACAGTATTTGTGGTATTAAAGTAAACTTCACCCAGCACAACACTATGAAACCTTTATGTGTTTTAATTGATTTGAGGAAAAATGTTGCTCTATAGAACAAAACAAAATGCTGATTTTGGCCACAAAATCAAGAGAATGGAAATAATATCAGACTTTTTGAATCGGAAAAGATTTAAAATTTCTTTTTCTTTCCCCAAAGGTGCGAATGCAAGAACTCAGTGAAGAACTTCAAGCTGCAAAGGAGTCTGCCAAATCAGCCAGAGGCCGCGAGAGCTCCTTGAAAGAGGAAGTGGACAGGCTGAACCAAGACATCCAGAAAGCTCAGAAAACCCAAAGGCGTCTGCAAGCTGAGAAGGAGGCGCAAGAACAAGAAATCGAGGAACTCAAGCAGCAAATCAAAAGGCTCACCAGTGCTCTTCAAGTTAGTGCCTCCAGAAAGTGCGAAATCACAAACCACATCAGGTTGCTTTGAGCCGCTACTTGTTGTTGTTAGAATCTAAGCTATGTGTTACATTGAAACCTCATGCTGATGTGCGACCACATGCTTTCGTTTAGGCGTCATATTCAGACCTTGCAGGTGATAAAACACGAGATAAGAGACATCCAAACCCTGTCGTGCTTATCTGTGGCAAAAACTGAAGCATTCATCAAGAATGGAATCTCACATGTCACAAAGCTCGTATGTCAGAACTGATTTAATTCTTTAGATATTCTCGTGGATCAGTACCATGTAGGAGTTTTTTGTAAGTTAAGTTTCAGGTTTATCTCAGGACTTGGGCTATAATTTATATTAACCAAAACTCCCCACCGTGACCCTAACCTAAACAGAAACGTTTCCATCTCCATTTATGTACCTGTCTGAGAAAAGGTGCTTTCGTGTTTGTTTTTAGAGCCAACGAGAAGCAGATGGAAAGCGACCAACTATTGAGAATCTGCAGAAGAAGATCTGGAGACTGGAGTCTGACTTGGAGAAAAGAGCTGAAATAAAACATGTCAAAGACGATCACGGAAAGGTATGAACATCAATTCAGTCGGCATCAAATATTTTGGGCCCTGTTTTCAAGGTGGTGCAGTGACCGGTGCCAAATAGTACAGCGATATTTTGCTCTTTTCCTGGCTATACACATCCTGAAAAAGAGGCACATATTAGAGAAGAGTCACTTGAAACTGAGTCAGTATAGTCGTTGTGGTTTTTCTTTCTTTTTTAGTGCAAAATAACATCAGTTTGCAACCAGCCCTGTTATTTTATCAATAAGCAGAACAAGATATTTGGAAGAAAGCATTTGTTTGTAAGGGTTGCACTGATCTCTGAAGAAACTTCGACCAAATCTGCTGCCCAAAGTTGCCGTTTGTCATTTGAAAACCTTCCCTTGCGAATGTGTTTAATCTCAGTGGCTCCCCGATGGCCTTTTGGGACACGACTGAAAAGGACTGTTGTTTTCTGCAGCCTTTTAATATATTATTAATATTAATATGGTGTACATGTAGTGATTTAATGCATGTTGGACAGACTAAAGAAGAAATTGTGCGATGGGAGGAGGGCAAGAAATGGCAGGCCAAGATGGGGAAGGTCAAAAATTCACTGAAGGAGAAGGAACGAGAGAATGAATCCCTCTCAAAACAGCTCAGCACTCTTAAAGACCTCTATGCCAGGTTAGTTTGGACATCACACACAAACAGGCTTTGCTGACCTACTTCTCTTCGTGTTTTCTGTCTAAAACCCAGAGGCACTTGTGTGGATGTAGAAGACGTTAATGTGTCAGTGGAACTGTCACTTAATTCATTTTATTTGCTTCTTGTGTCTTTTTGCGTTTATAGGCTGGAACAAGAGAAGAGTGCACTGCAGAAAAAGCTGAAGGCTCGAGGGGTCACTGCTGATCAGGTGGTGGGCGTGCGATCCACTGAGATGGAGAAGGAGATGGAGGAGCTGAAGAAGAGGAATTCAGACCTGGAGACAGAGATTCTCACTATAAAGTATCTGTCAGGCTGTTCAAATGTCCTAACGTGTAGATTGCATTAATGCGGGCATGTTTATAGTTTTCTAGGCTTCGTCTTCGTCTCTTTCTCTTCTTGATGGAGAGGAGGCCGTTCTTGGAACATGATAACTTTACGAAACAATAAAAGAATCTGAATCACATACACAAAATTCAATATTATCTGTAGTGTGCCGTTAAATTACATTTACACAAAAGAGGCAGTACACATGAACTAATTGGAGAATTAAAACACACAATGAATTCTTTTAGTAATAAATACGCAGTAATAAACATAATAATATCATAAAACTAATTACAAACATACACTGTAAAGATTGACCAAAACACCAGTGGATTAGTTATGAAAAAACATGCTTACACTAATCATATTCAGATTTCAAGACTATGCAGCTGGATGTCGTAAAGTTAACCACAAATACACTCTTTTAATTAAGAAATATCCAGGATTAATATGGCAAACCTAAATCAAGTTCATGTGTGCATGGATACATAAAGATGATGCCACTCGAGCACTGATGTCCTTGCTTTTGCCTGTACAACTATACGTTTCAGTGCTTGTAAACTGTTGGTAATTGTAGATTCTGTCTGATAGAGCAGCTTTACATAGTCCAAACCGAGGCTTTTGTTTTCTTACTCGATGTACAGACAGCAACAGGCTTTACCGCGTGACGGTGCCATTGAGGATATGATGCTGAGAAACCGCTTCCTGGAGGAGAGACTCCGTTCCTTAGAGAGCCAGGTTATCAAAGAATCTCCATCAAGACCTTCTGTAAGTATTTATTTGACTCTGAGATCAACAAATAAGATAATGTAAGAATTTCATCAAGCGAAAGGGCAGCTTCCAACTTTGAAATATGGAAATTTGTTGGTTTTACTCATTTTATGTCATTTTAAATTCATTATTCTTAACTTTGCGTTTGTTGGCCACACAGAACATGGGATTTAATGTTAAGGCCATTATTTTGTCAATTAATTTCTTTGGTTGCTATTCATAAGGGCATGGGTGTACAAGTAAACATCTGTTTATATGTTATTGTCATTGGCAGCTCTAATTGGAAGATTTTTTTACTCTTATTTATGAGTATGGACCTTAAGCAGAAGCCGAGGTTTGCCTGTTACTTTTCAGAAATAACATAATGAAAGGGGGTTTGTTAAAATTAATTTCATTTCTGCATTCACCCTTTTTTACGTCCAGTTTTCTTAATACACGTCTTTCATTTAACTGTGTTTGTCCACGAAGGGAAAAAGCATCTCTTCTCAGACTCTAAGAGAGATTCGTTCTGCTACTTTTGATGTGGACAATGGGTCATGTGAAGAGCATGTAGGTTCCTGTCCTGTCGAATCCTGCAGAAGCCTTCTTAGCACTGAAACTGCTGAAGATACCTTTGACCAACAGAGGGAGCCAAAGCAGCATTGGGTGAACAGAGAAACCCAGACCAGCTGTGCAGAAGCAGATGATGTTCACAGTAAACAAGCGCAACCAAGCTCTGAAGCTCCAGGCTATCTCGAACCAGATGTGACCAGAGAAGTAGATCTTAGAACTGATAATGCTGAAGATGATGAGAAACAAAGCGAAGGTGACAATTTAGAAGGCACAGAAGAAATTCATTGTGGCTCTAAAGTTCATACACCTGAAGACAAGGAAGAAGAACAGGCCACAAAGGCAAGCGAGCCTGATGAACTGTCAGGAAGACCGGGATCGGTTATATCACCTCCTCCAGCAGAGGCAGTTACAGATGATGAAATGAGTGAAGCGCCAAATAAAGAGGCTGTTGGCGACCAAGACTATCAAAATACAGATGATAATGATTATGATGTGGGAATCGCATCAGAGAAGTCACAGCAGGTGGACGAATGGGTTACACAGAAACATGAAACAACAAAGAATGCAACTGTGGAAAATCCATTACATGAAGATGAGGACCCCAGCTCTATTCATACCAAACACTTCATCAGGAACAAGATGGATCATGAAGTACAAAAACGTGAAGGCAAATCTGTGAGCTGTCGAAAGGTATCTGAAGGCTTCTGTAGTCACCCTGCTAGAGTGGTAATGCTGTGATAGCATTAGACATGGAAGAGCAAAGATTAGGCCATGGCTTGCTTTTTAGTGTGCAGTTGTTTCTTTCCCTCACACCGTCGATCATGGACTCGATGTTCCCAGTGGTTTCTGCACTCCCTTTGCAATATTTTGTTTCAGTTTAATTTGATAACCTTTATTTCCACCTGGCTCACTCTGTGCCCTTGCTGTCCTCTAGACTTCAGGACGAGGCACCAATACTCCATCAGAGAGAGAGCAGGACCGCCAAAAAGAAAACCTCAAGCTGGCCTCTGAGAACCTGGAGCTGCGCTTTCAGCTGGAGCAGACCAACAAAGACCTGCCGAGGCTCAAGGTAGACATTACCCAATTAGACTGAGGTAGCTGATCAGTTCAACACGAGCGCTATGGATATATGAAAACATACATACATCCATAATATATATATATTTTTTAATAAATGTTACAAGCTGCAGATCTGGGAGAGCCAGTTTGGCAGAAAGCTCTGACTGGAAACATTTCCTGTGTGAGAACTATAATTTTAAAATATAAAGAATGGTAAATGGCCTGTATTTATATAGCACTTTACTAGTCCCTAAGGACCCCAAAGCGCTTTACATATCCAGTCATCCACCCATTCACACACACATTCACACACTGGTGATGGCAGCTACATTGTAGCCACAGCCACCCTGGGGTGCACTGACAGAGGCGAGGCTGCCGGACACTGGCGCCACCGGGCCCTCTGACCACCACCAGTAGGCAACGGGTAAAGTGTCTTGCCCAAGGACACAACGACCGAGACTGTCCGAGCCGGGGCTCGAACCGGCAACCTTCCGATTACAAGGCAAACTCCCAACTCTTGAGCCACGATCGCCCCGTGGAAGAAGACTATTGATGGCACCTGGAGAGTTTACCTCTTCATTAAACGCATTTGCCTTAATTGCTTTAATAATAGACCATTTACAAAAATACATAAAAAGTATGAAAGTTTGCTTTAATAAAAAGTGATTTCATCTGTAGCATAATTTTTTCTTTCAGCACCACATTAAGAGGTTTAAAAGAATGGAGCAAATCTATTGAATTAATACTTTGATTTGGAAACACTGGAAGTAGTTTTTTGGGGTTTTTTTGCCAAAGGTATTTTGTTTTTTTGCTCCCTACAGAATCAAGTTGCGGACCTTAAGGAGATATGCAATGCACTGAAAAAGGAAAAGACAGAGGCAGAAAAAAAGCTGGCTCATATACGTGGAGTATGTTTTTTTTCTTTGCCTACACAATCTTTAAAACAACTGAAAATAAATCTGTACATAGGAATTAAAACAGAATCACCTTGAAACACAGTTTACAAAAAAATGAACTAGTTCTGATCTAATACGTTATTTATTCTGTGATCCTCATCAGGGTGGTCACAGTGGTAAAACGGTGCCTGAGCTCGAGAAGACGATTGGATTGATGAAGAAGGTAGTGGAGAGGGTGCAGCGGGAAAATGAAGCACTGAAGAAATCCAGCGCCACTGTGAATCAAGACAAAGTCACTGCCCTGGAGAAAGAAAATATTAAGCTAAAGGTTGCCAACGCCTGTGTCACCTTACACATCACAAACGTTATTTTGGGAAGGTTTATTTAGCATCTCTGTTCCGTGACTGCAGCTTACAGTAAGCGCTGTTTTCCAGGCCGACTTTGAAACACTGAAGCGTGAGGCTGAAACTGAGCTGAATTCCAAACTTGAATCCAAAACCAAAGGACTGGAGAAAATAGTGATTGAAAATGAACGTCTTCGAAAGGAGATTAAAAGGGTAACGTCTTCTATGACTTATTATAAGTTCGTTTTAATGAAGTTGGGTCGGGGCAGAATTAATTATTCCAAAAAAAAAAAACAAAAACAATCAAAAAAGTCTAAATGCTTGTTTTTGTCTCTTGGCTATGCTTGAAAATGTGTGTCACTGTAAAAGGAAATGGAGGCTGCAGAGAGGCTGAGAGTGACCAAGATGACACTAGAAGTGACAAATGAGAAGCTTGAGGCAGAGCTGGAAGACATCAAGCAAAGACTGAGGGAAGCTCTGTCCAGGCCCATCACAGAGGGGGTGGACACTAAGACCATGAGGTCATCTGTGGTAACCAGGTCAACAAAACCAATAGTCTTCCAGAAAAGGGCACTTAAAAGTAATTTGTAAGCTTTAGGGTTGTGCAGCAGGTTAAATCAGCAGCGTGTGACTTAAATGCACAATCATCATCATGCCCATGGGATTCAAACTCTGGTATGCTGCGAAATAGACTGTCGCTAACAGGCTTAGTCAACATTATGCAAACTCTTTGGTAATAAAGGCTGCTCATTTACGTCAGTCTCATGCTCAAGCTTTAATAAGACAATATTAACAAACAGCATGTTTATTTACTTTGGACACAATTTGAGATCTGATGGTCATTTGACTTCTATTTGTGCAGGATGTTTGAGAACAAGATGAAGGAGCTGGAGAAGGAACTCTCCCAAAAGAACATCCGACTGTCTGAACTCAAACAACATCTGAAAGAGATGACAGAGCGGGAGGAGAGAGCTCAGATAACAATACGACAACTCGAGGATCAGGTGGCAAAAACTTTAAAATGTGTTCCTGTTATTTGAGATAGTGCTGAATCTAGAAGTCATGACAATCTTTGGTAAGCAGATACTGACCAAAAATGTCCATTTTTCAAACTTCTTGTTGTTACCCAGGCTGTTTTTAATCCAGCATCTTATCCCTCTACTGCATGACTTTTTAATTTTTGGGGAGCTTTAGGGTCCCTAATAATATATCAATCATAAAATTTGACACCTTGCCCCCCCCCCAAACAGATATTGGTTTGTTGCTTCAAGGCAACACTGTGCGACAAGGGTAGTAAAACGCCAAGTTATTCTATAATAAGTTGCATTAGTACAACAAGGATGAACAAATAAATAAACAACAAATAAACTATGTAAACATTTCACAGAACAATAAAACACCAAAATACATCCAACATTTGACCCTAACCCCATGCACGCACGTGCGCACACACACACGTTGTTTCTCCATCACTTTTGGGGACCTTAAATTAACTTACATTAATTTCCTGGAGACTTATCCTGACTCTACCCATCACAAGTCCCTGCCTGAACTTTACCCTAACCCTGACTCAAGTCTTCACCCTAAAATATAATGATTTACCTTGCAATTTGTCCCCATAAAGTAGGCGAGACCTCACAATGTGAGTGTGTAAACAAATTTGTGTCCCCACAACAATAAATAATACACGACCACACACACTAACACACACACACAGACACAGTTACTTTACCAACTGACCCCTGAGCTCCTAAGTGTCCCTTAAACCTCATTCAGGCATCCACTCTACTTCACTGTCACTCCCTGAAAGCTCACTGTCCTCACTTTCTGAGGACAGAAAGTGCACATTCCCTTGGTTTCCTTCCATAAAAGGTATTTACATCCATGTCCTGTAATTATGAGTAGATTGTGAAGTAAAAACATTGACTATGATCATATAAATGCACACAAACACATCTCTACACACATATGCAAATGCATTATATTGCCTGAAAAAAATTGGGCTAACTGTGCAGTGTTGCCTTGAGGCAATGAATGAAAATTAACAGTTTTACTGTATAAATGAAATTTAAAAAGTAGAACAATCAAATATTCTTCTTCACATATTCATGCACATACAAGTATTTTTAATATACATGTATTTCACTATAAACATGTAAAATAGTGATCTTTATCTTGCCTCCTAATGAGATGTCTCATGTAGTGCACCTTGCAGAAAGCCCCCCCCCCCCATGAAAGTCACACCACCTTCAACTCATTTTATTGGAAAGAGATGTGCCTGGTAGCATTATTTGAAGGGCCAGTGTAAAGGATGAAAATGTGGTTTGTTGCCTCAGGGCAACGCTATGCAGTAGAGGGTTAAGTTAATTTGGACAGCAAATTTTTTTGTAGTTTTAATCATATTTTGACAAAAGCATCATTTAGTTTTAATGTCATAAGATTATAGTACATGAAATCTAAAGTTGCTTCAGTGAAATAAAATATAAAGTGTAAAAGTTTGTGTTTTTAGAGTTGCTCCACAGTTCATAACACGTCTTATTTTCCTTGACATTTTGTCGTGTTTTCAAGGGAAGCTTTAGTTTTTAGTAGTTATCGTTCTTTTTTCTGTGGAAAAAAGAGATGACAAAATCTATGATGTAACACGGTTATGTCTGTGACAAAATGTTTTGTCTTTTTAGGTGCTGTATTTGATTGATACTATCAGTTTGTCATTCTTAGGCTGACGTGTTAAAAACCTTTCCTGCTGCTGGAAAAGGTGATGCAGGAAGCAGCAAGGCCTTCCAGGAAATCCGGTACGTTAAACTTCGCATGAAAAAATTTTTTTTTTCCTTTGTCTGAAACATTCAACTTTACATTTTGCTTTTGACTAAACTCTACATGTCATGTATGTGAAGACTGGCCAGCACTCAGCTGGGAAAAGAGAATGAAGAAATGAAACGAAGGATGCAAGAATACAGTGAACGATACGGCGAGACGACACCTAAACTAGGCGAGTCTTCCAGCTACACTGTTTTGTCAGCGTGAATCTGAGGGAGGTTGGGACTTTTTTTTTTTTTATATATATATATATATATATATATATATATATATATATATATATATATATATATATATATGCGCCGTCTTAACAAACACCTTGATAGGTATGAGGTACAGTACTGTCTAAGGAAGAATCATGATGGTTTCTCTTCTTGTGTCCATAGATTATGGGAAACTCAAAAAGCTTCTGCAGGCAGCTGAAACTGAAAAAACCAAACTTCAAGCTGAGGTCACGAAGCTGAAAAAAGAACTGGAGAACTTTGACCCAGCATTTTTTGATGAAATCGAAGACCTGAAATATAACTACAACTTAGAGGTGAAGAAGAATGTTCTGTTGGAGGAGCAGCTGAAAAAAGTGTGTCAACAATTTGGGGTAAAGGCAGAAGTGCCCAGTGTGTCTATCACTTAATGTGTGGTATGCAAGTCATGCTTTTACAGTCACATTCCTTGGAAATTTTGAGGAAGGAGTTTCCTTTTAACAATGAAATGACACAATATTTTTGTGTTAATATGTGAATACTAACTTATTGTTGTGAGAATGTAAATTTGTACGTAACATGAAAGTTTTTTTCTGTGTACTGTAAGTCACTTTTGTATTCTGTCAAATAAAAAAATTGTTGAATAAAATGTTAATATTTATTCATTCATTCTTCACTTAGCAACAGATGAGTTTTGGGATACAGTATATATAAAGTGGTCATTTTTAAAGGGAACCCCGGCTATTAAGACATGTTTGTGCTAAAATATGCACTGTGCTTTCAATAACATATGTGGTATTAAAATATGCCAAATGTTTTCCTTTTAAGCACATTTTATATAAAACCGATTTACCAGTAGGCCGCCATTGTTATTTACTTCTCAATGTACTCTGGGTAGTAACGTCACACGGTTGCACCGCATCGAGTTCAGTTAGCAGCGCACTGGAACTGGCTTCAGTTCAACGTTTCCAGTTTGAACCAGAACAATCCGAGAGAGAGAGAATGAAAATAGTCAACCAGTACTTATTTTAGATGAAGATGAAAACAATCCGTCACACGAGGACGCGAGAGTGAGGGAAAACTACTGGTGTCTGTGCGGCTACTGAGAGCGTTTGTTGTAAAGAGCTCAGTTTTATGGCAGCAGCTATCCATGGCATCGCATAACCGCGTGATAAAAACATTAATAGAATTCTAATTTTTATTATACAGTGAAATTACGATTGGCACGGGCAAGCAGTAACCGCACAGACACCAGTAGTTTTCCCTCACTCTCGCGTCCTCGTGTGACGGATTGTTTTCATCTTCATCTAAAATAAGTACTGGTTGACTATTTTCATTCTCTCTCTCGGATTGTTCTGGTTCAAACTGGAAACGTTGAACTGAAGCCAGTTCCAGTGCGCTGCTAACTGAACTCAATGCGGTGCAACCATATGATGTCACTACCCAGAGTGCATTGAGAAGTAAATAACAATGGCGGCCTACTGGTAAATCAGTTTTATATAAAATGTGCTTAAAAGGAAAACATTTGGCGTATTTTAATACCACATGTTATTGAAAGCACAGTGCATATTTTAGCACAAACATGTCTTAATAGCTGGGGTTCCCTTTAATAACTTAACTTGCTAAAAAAAAAGCCAAGTTGGTCAGTTATTTTTACATTAAAGCAGTACACATCTCTGCAAAAACCATCTTAAGTTTTGATTCACTCCACCGTTTCTTTTGGGTGCCAAACGTTAAACTTTGGCAGTCAGTTTTCTCCTTATTTCTTCCACTAACAGCTCACTCACTGTAAGCTACTCTTAAGACTTTCATGAATTCAAAAAGCAGCAGTTCTTAACTGGTTTCTGTGGAATAAATTAATCTATATGAGTATAGGATTGTAAATCACTCGCAAGGAATTACAGATGAAATATCAGGGATCTATCAGCGAAGCGGCAGATCCTCACAAGACCGCATGGACTTATAGCTCAAAGTGAATGTCCTGAAGCCGGCTGAAGCAGTGTCCATTTAGTGCTACAAACGATGTAAACAACTCCGTGCTGCCATAAGCGTCAACACGGATGGCCGTCGGCTTGTTACCAAGGCAAGTGTTCGCTTCTGGCCACTTCAGTCCCAGGTGATGACGATGGACCTAACAACACACACAGAAGAGCTTGGTGCCTGATTTCACACTATTTAGAACACTGAAGCATGAAAGCATTGCTCCCTGTAAACTGCTTATGGCAGCTCAATCTTTTAATACAGATACTTAAATCTATTTTATGTACTGAATAATATATATATATATATATTATCCCACCTTGATGAGAGTGCCGTCACTGCAGTGCCAGA
This sequence comes from Maylandia zebra, assembly GCF_041146795.1. Taxonomy (NCBI): domain Eukaryota; kingdom Metazoa; phylum Chordata; class Actinopteri; order Cichliformes; family Cichlidae; genus Maylandia; species Maylandia zebra. The sequence goes on along the minus strand of NC_135173.1, from coordinate 25,144,192 downwards.
CTATGCCCTCAACTCGACCGTCTGGATTCTCATGAAACCAGGAGCACAGCTGCTGGAAGTCCACAGGTGGTGGGTTTCTGATTGGGACACTCCCATGTGTAACCAGGCAGTGGACAGGCTGTTTTTTGCTGCCCAGCCCTGTTTGTACAATATTAATGAACCTTGGTTTACTTCAGTTTTTCTTTTAAATCAATCACCCAATGAAGTTAATTAATCTTAATCATTTATTAACATAACAACATAATTAATTCCTAATTCCTAACCACAGCTTATATAAAAAAAAAAAAAAATGAATGTAGTTTCTATTACCATAGGGGTTTCCATTGACATTGGTTCCAATAAGCTCCAGTGTTTGTTCCTGGAGCTCAGCTAATGGGACTGATGTGATTTCTAACATGTCTTCGTTGTCACGTCGAGGCCTGAGAACAAGAGCAAGCCCAACGTTGTAATCCACCACAGAGGAGTGCCAGCAGTACTGCTTGTTGTCTCTCTCCACTGGAACCCAGCCTACATATTTATAACAACAAAGAAAAGTACTCGTCATGCTGATGGTTTCCATGTGAAGGACGATACTTGCTGCTTATCATCACTTTGACACTTACCCCCATTTTTCTACATAAACTCTTTTACATAGACATAGGTGAATTCACTGCACACAAACTAAAATGAGAACTAAGAACCTGGAATATGTCCATGTTCATCGGGCACTGGACGGCCGCTGTGATGTTTGACTCCATGAGCTGGGATCCATGTTTCTGGCACCGGTTTAAAATCTTCCTCTATGTTCCACGTGAAACCTGAAAGAAAGCCCGGAAAAATAAAACCCTTCCCCACTGCTAAATGTGTTATGCATTAACATTTTCCAGGCCTTTTCTTTTTTGGTCCACACTCAATATTATCACAATTAGCCCCATAGGTTTCTGGTAATTATGCTTGTGTATACCAATACAGTGGATTTTTAAGTAATACTGCTATTAAACCCTTTGAATTGAGGCTCAGAATCTGCTTCAGTCACTAAAAACCCACTGTGGTGATGTGTAGAAGCAATATTACCAAAAAGAAAACGTGTTCAAAAATCTTGGGGGAACTGTTTTTGACAAAGTTAATCTACCTTTACAACTTTTGTGAGAATGTTGGTACTTTTTAAACCTCTTCTCTGTTTGTTTGTTTGGTCTTCTGTCAAGTCGAGCCCACAGGTAAGGCTGCCCTAAAGAAAACAGATCAATTCCACTTAGAAAACTACAAAGTAGTAGCATTTGTAGATGCTGACTAGGAAATGATCAGTGTTATTCTGAGATCTTCTCACCTTTATAAACTGTAACATAGCAACAGGTGCCATCAAGTTTTTCAGTGGCAAGCGCACTATGTATGTTAGCCTGCAGAGCAACAGGGTTCACATTTTCTGTGGCAACAACCTGAAATTGCTAAAGAGAAGCAAAACCATGTTTGATCAGTGCAAGATATAAATGAAAGTGACTATACCCAACATTAGTAACGGTACCATGAATGCATAAATCAGTTATCTACATATTATATAGCATCAAACAGAAGCCCCACATTATAAACCACCACTTTTCAATTATAAGTTTGGGCTTGATTAAAGAACCAACAACAGACTACATGACTGTGCTGACACTGAATCAGCTGCACAATTCATCTAATGCAATTTGAGAATAATTTCATGACTGCAAAGTTTTAGCAACCAGAGAATCAATTACATGAAATATAAGTGAATCCCATGAAAAGCGATTCTCTTAAAGTATATCTCCTATATATCTATTAACAGGTGCTGATTCAAACAAATGACGTTTCAGTTTCTGGCTATTTTCAAAAAACACACATGACTACAAGACTACATTTACCACAACATAAAAACATAACATTAAGGAGATACAAATGAGGTGCCAGTGATATGAGGCCCATGATCATCAGTATAAAGTGTCATCATTATGCCAAGATTAAAGCGTTCTCTACAGCTCTAGATGGATGGATGAAGTATATCAGTTTGGCAAATGATTCAAAAACACTTATTTGAAATCTATCACTCCACTGAAAGCGAAATTATCTTCAAGTGGTGTAGAGTTTGAACGAATGCCAATGTGCTCACGGCACATATGACATGAATTAGCTGGTTGCTCCAGCTAATTCAGAGAAAACCTGTGCAAAGGAAACAGGCCTCCAAGAGCCACAAACTTTAATCCCAGGCTCTGCAGGGAACTCTTGCACCTGGTGGTTTTAAGGCACATGCATTTAAAAATCAGAGAGGGGAAAAAATTTGAAAAACATTACAGTTTGCCAGTTAGCCTTATATCAAGTGGATAAGTGGATATGGCATGTTGAGGCTTGGGTGTGAAATTTATGGTTTTCCGGGGTTTTATCGTTAACTCGGTTATCCTGGGTCTTTTCCCGTGTTGTAGTTGTGTGTCTTATTTTGAAAGAAATATTTACGTGTTACCATAGTGACCAGAGAGCATTAAGGGGCAGAGAGGAGGATGTTACTCTCAATGTTGTTGCCGTATTTCACGAGGACGCTGCTAATAAAGTTACACAATTACACAATGAATTTGCGTTTATTATTATAATTACAAAATATCATTGTTTTTGTCTTGGTTGTTTCATTTTATTTTGCTGTGTTTATCTGAGACACCTTAAAGGCCGGTCCATGAAAATATTGTCTGACATTAAACCGGTCCGTGGAGCAAAAAAGGTTGAGGACCGGCGTGAGTAACGGGCAGAACAATTACAATCTCTTCCACTAGAGAGCAGTACAGCTACCTGCTCTAATTAAATAGGTTGCCAACTGCCGGGAAAACAGAAGATGATGAAGAAGAAATTAAAAAGTCATGCTGTGAGACGACGCAGCACATCATAGCAATAGATAAATATCTGAAAAGAAAAAGTAGTCAATCTGACCCAGATGAAGGCCCTAGCATGAGTAGTGGTTCTGCTGTACCTGGTGCACAGGAAAAATGATCAATATGCTTTTTGTGACATTTTTGTTTGGTGGTGTGCCATGTGATTTTTCTAATGTGAAATATGTGCCGTAGCTCCAAAAGGATGGTAAACACAGCCATAAAGTAATATGGTGGTAATTATATTTCTGTTCCATCAATAGGGTAACCATTCTGAACAAATCAAGTCATTTCTATGTTGTTTGGGCCTTGGACAGGCTGGAGACCTATGGATGGATGTTGTTTGATGTATCGCTGTGGAGAAAAATCTGGGGGGCCAGCTAGCATCCTAAAAGACACTAACAACACTTTTTCATCTTCTGCCTCCATTTCAAGCATCCTCCTCTGCCACAAATAGCCTCTGCATGGCCTTGTTCACTCTGGCCGTCCCCTTTTCTTCCCTGGCTCCATCCTTCTCTCTGTCTTCGAACATGCCTTCCAACTTTCCTCTTTGGCCAGCAGCAGCACAAATTCCATCCACACCCTGTTGGCCAACAGCACCGTAGGCGGTCGTTCTTAACCCAGGCCTCAACTGATCTGCTATGGAAATCTCATTCTTGATGATTCACATGGTTGATTTACACCAGATGCCCTTCCTGACACAACCCTCCCCATTTCTGCTGGGTTGAGAACGGCACTAGCACTACATCGGCTTGTGGCCCCCCTGTGGTAGGGTTCTAAAAGAAAAACTAAACAACCGCTAAAAAATGAATAAAGAAAATGATAGTATTAAGTTACTGATTATCTAGGGAAATGACTGAAATAATTCTTTGCAACGATTTAACTTAAGGGTAAACAGCTAATGTGTGAAAACAGACTTTTCCTGTTATATGTAGTCCTATCCTGACACCTGCAGATCTCTCCTTTGAGCTGTGTATATTAACATCAGATAGTAATACCTCTACAAGATCCCTCAGAGCTCAGTGAGTGAATAGTAACAGTGTCTAAAGTCTTTCGGTAATGAGCATCAGTAATTAATATCAATTCTCAGAAACAACTTTATTCATTGATTTTTTTCCTGTAGGGTTTTAATGTTCTACAAGTCTCACTGACTACAGTCCTGAAACAGGCCATCTATTTGCACTTCCTTATATCAAACTTGCAGTTAGGTTTAGCCTACATTTGAATTATGTAAAGATGCTCTCAGTCTTACACGTTATGAAACATTAATTTAATGTCAGGTTCTTCCATGCCCTTAACGATAGAGCTGAAATGTCCATAAGTCTTTTAACTGGCACGTTCTTCCTCTCTTCTTCTGCTTTCAAGTAGCCTGGCCAAAATTTTCTTCATTCCAGAGTTTGTTTGTTTGTTTTTTCCAGACTTGCAGTGACTAAGCCTGCAAGAGTGGTCTGCATATGTCTGTGTGTTACCTGACAAAGAAGATTTTGGTGCTTTGGTAAAGCTTGAGTAAGTAGGAAAAACCCTTCATTCAGCCATGCAGGTATTTGCTCTACTCTATTCATCACACAGCACTGGCTCTACTCGACTCACTGTTAAAAACTGGAAAGTTGGCACAGCAAATAACTGTTTGATGCCAGATTGCACCACATTTACAATAAATAAATAAATCAGACAGAAATTTCTCTGCTGTTGAAACCAGCTGCACAACTATTTGTCACGACGACCATGTGTCAGTTAATTTGTTCAACCTGTTGTCTACATTATGCAAATCAGTGTGGTCCTCTGCCGAGGAAGACCTGAGGTGTGTCCTCGTGCTACAGGCGAAAGGACAACAGTTAGCCACCTCCCCCTGCTCTGGCTCAGACATTTACTCTGCTTACATTTCATTTCCAGTAAAAGATAAAAAAGACACGACTAAGAACTTGTTCACGACGGGTGCTTCTCCGTGCTAACAACTGTAGCAGCAAGAGATACCCATAATAAACCTACTGCGCCTGATAATGTGTCTGCAGATGCATTCACCTGACAGTCGCGTTTTCTGGACTGTTCTTCCATCACGTCTGTCAGAAACACACACGGTATCTTCTGCTGTACGGAACCCAGGCGTCTCATTTCGTGTGCTTTCTACCAAAGCTGTAACTTAACGTTTACAAACATGGATGAGCAAAGCAAAAAAAAAAAAATCAACAACGGTTTGGCTCTGGAGTTGTCGTCTTCTTCGCTGGTTTTATGTCGGTGAGTAAATACCGAAACGATTCATTACCGCCGCCATGTTGCTGCGTTGGTAACAACATGTACCCATGTGTATTTGGAAGTATATATTTTTTGCTATTTTACGTGAAATAAATGCAAATAAATGTACTTTTACTGGATTGGCAGAGAAGATTTGGTAAGTTTTTCATACTCGTCTCTGCTGCACAATCCACACATGCATTTCTTTGGGAATTAAATGGCGCCCTTTAAGAGGAAATAAACAGGCTTTGCAACAGTATTTATTGCCAAGATGCAAAGTTACAAAGAAATATTTGCCCAAACACAAATTGTGGGGGGGGGGGGGGGGGGGGGGGTAGAAGACACTTGTAAATAACATTAACACAATTTATTTTCATAATAAAAGTAATAATAGTATTACTTTGAAAGCTTGTTTGTTAGTATCGGTTGTCTGTAATACAGAAATACAGGTCACACAATTATTATTGTATATTTTCAATATTATTTTACAATATGGTCTGTGTCAGTTACATATTTGTATTGTTTTTTTCTCCACCACCAGGAGCGAAGCATATGTTGGCTTCCACCTTCATTCATGTGTATATGACAGCAAGTCTAAACATAGAGCCAGAGTCAGTTGTCTGTAGCCAGAAGAGTCCTGCATCAGGCTGTATAAAGGATTTTTATGAGTACAACAATCAACCGAAGAGTTTATGACGTAAATGATCTTCTAATCTTGTTTTTATCAGACAACACAGCTGTGTCTACAAAAACTTGCACAAAATGGTCATATTACTCTGAAGAGTTTGCTTTGATGTCTGATTTCACACACAGAGTGATATCACTGGAGTACTTGTGGTCTGATTCTTCTTCATCGTCATCATCATCATCTCCTTGCGGTCCATACTGGCCGAGTTGGTTCATATCATTATCAGTAAAATTCCACATCTCTGTCTCGATGTTATCCATCTGCTGCCAGTGAGACAAGCACCTGAAAACATTCCTTTTCCAAAAAGACAGAGAAAAGTGTTTTTAATAAAAGACAACATATGTGGATTACACCACATTATTGCAAACAAAGAAACAAAAGTTGTTCCTTAAGTGCTGAAAACATTACTCACACTTGAAAGTACCACATAGCGCTTGCTGCAGTCAGGAGCAGAAGAATGATGCCAAGAACAATAACTGTTACATGTAAAGCTGATAAAGAAAAACAACAACAAAAGAAAACAAGTAAATAAGTTAATTTGATTAAAATCATTTATCCAAATGTTTGGGTTTCTTTTTGCTGAAATGATTTTAGCAAAATCAAACAATGAAAAAAGAAGATATTGCAGAACATACCTCCTAGAGATGGTTTTGTGGGGCTCTCAGTCTGTGGCAGCACCGACTCAGAGGAAGCTGGGAAATTGAAGGCATGAGTGGAAGCAGAAAAGGTAAAAGTGGTACCAGGGGGGTTCAGAGTGGTAATCGGAGGCAAGGAAACAGGAATATGGGTTGAGAACGTTTTAAAAGAAGGGGTGGCAGAGGAAGAAATCCTTGCTGACTGCGATGTCTTGACAAGCACATCAGAAGCTGAAGTTGAGGGTGTGGGCTGAAGTGTCGGCTGAGATTTTCCTGTTATTGACTTTTTTGTTGAGGACATGGACTTTGTTGTTGATGTGACCAAATGTGTGGTTTGAGTTGTCAGTGGAGTTGGAGATGTGGGGGATTGTGGGCTGGCTGTTGTCTCCAAATCTGTTAATGCTGAGAAAATCAATGGTTCAGTTCTATTTAAGTGATCAGATGCTGTAATTACAGGCAGTAATTAGGCACAACATGAAAACCACTTGCGGGTCACAATCACACTGATCATGTCATTACATTGTTATGTGCCACTCAGACACTTTGGTCTTGGCATTAGACATTTGACATCTGTGATGGATGAATTGACGTTTATGGCGTATATTAGTCTCATAAACTAAGAAAATAAGTAATACCGGATGCATTGAAGCAGAAGACGCCAAACTCTTTATCTGCTGATGTCTTCCATGACACTACCCCGATATTGCCTTGGCCACAGTTTTGTTTAGGGGAAATTCGTGGGATGACGGCAATCTGTTCAGCTATCCAGCCATATCTGTTAAAATAGTAACAGTAATATAGTAATGGTTTTTATCCACATATTAAACAACAATCATTATGGTTAAAATTAGGTCAGTCTGTCCAATTAGTTTTGAGCCACAGAAAATCAGGGATTGTGTGTAATTTATAAACAGGGAATGCAAATGTTAAACTCCTTGATTTAAATAATCTTTGGTTTAATTTAAAGTGTGATGGTGTAAGAAGGCAAAATTACCCCAAAAAAAGTGCCACTAACCAAATATATATGGACCCAAGTGCTTATGCAATACATCGATCTTGTGTATTTGGGACAGTTAGTTGTGTTTTCTAAAATATTTTTATGTTATTACTGGGAAACGCATTCGAGTTAGTCGCCTGTTTTTGTGCATGATTTATTAATATGAAAAATGCATATGGGTCAACATGTATTAAACCCTAGTTAAATGCTTTCTGCTTACTTGCACGTTTCCAGTCCATGTGTGATTGCTTTTGATATCTGATATTCCGTCGCCATGGTGACATTTAGTGAAAGACAGGCATCTCTGGCAGCTGTGAAGTTCAAGGTGTAGTAGGTTCCTCCTTCAATAAGCAGGAAGACTCCAGTGGCTCTGTAACTCTCAGAAATTACTAACAAAAAAATTTTAAAGCGAATTTTCTTTGTAAATAAATTACATTGAAAAGATGGATGGATGTAAAAGAAGAACTGACTGTCCTGTGAAAAGCCTTATGATCTGTTACTTATGATGTAAAGTATACATATCAATATACAGGTAACCACAGTGTGTACATCTACTTTACAAAGAAATAAACCATAATATGAGCGCACACACACACACTCCGTGTGCGACAAAGAATACTCAGAAAAACATTTTAAAAAATCATTTTTTTAATCTTTTGCTAATATATTAAAGTTTAATATCACAGAAGGAGCCACACATCTTCGTCTTCTTAACAATAAAATCTGATGGCAGTCTTAAAAGACATTTCAAAAACACAAGTTAAACTTCTTAACAACTATGAAATTTTAGAATTTGAAACGCTAAACTTGTGGGATATCCCAGGATTAAATCTAAAAGTGAATGAAGAAATAAACATACAAAAACCTTACCTCTATTTAAAGTGGATTCGCAGGTTTGTAAAAACAGGGCAAACATCACAGGTAATACTGATGGCAAACAACAAAGTCTTGCCATGTCTTGTATGACAAAGTATACCCAACGTGGATGACGGTGGAGGATCAAATAAACTGAAGCAGAGGGAGAAGCCCAAGAACAAATGTGACAGGGAAGAGAAGAGGAAACAGGAAAAACAAGGTCAAATCTGCTTTATGGCCTGTTAGGAGATAGGACACGCATCCTCATGAGAAAGACCTTCACAGTAACTCTCTAAACGTTATTGTTTGGGTGATCAAATTGCAGATGCATGACATATATGACATTTAAAGCACTAATCTTGTACTAGTGATAACATATTAATGATTTCCAAAGCAGAGATATAGGAATATGGGTTTCATAAAAGAATCAAATAAAAGGATGTAATAATCTAAACTGTCAATTGGGTGAAGAGTTTATTCATTTTTAAAAAATCAAACTTTACAAGTGGATATGGTTAAAGAAGCCTTCTTAAATGTTGTTTTGTACTATTTGTATGAGTTTGAGCTTTTCTGCTTCGTAAGCATCTCTGATGAAGGTATTTTTTCACTCCATAAGCTGTAGGAAAAGGAATTTCCTCCCAACTTTTCCTCTGCTGTCCTCACTCTTGCTGTCTGCTATTGGAACCAATTTTATACGTATAACCAAGTTTCCTCTGTGTTTATATTATGTTTCAAATCATCACATTCACGGCACCTATCAAAGATCAAAAAAGGAAAAAAAATCACGACTCATGGCACATAATCTTTGAACTACTTGTATATTTAAGTCTGTCTTTCACAGTAATGGTGCAAATGTATTTAGAATTGTTTAAACTGCTGTGTGCTTGTTTACTTTTTAATTGTTTTAAGTCCTACATCGATTATGCATTGATCAATCATTTGTTTGATCTTTTCATTTCCTAAAGCGACTCAACATGTAGCACTATATCAGCCCCAGCCCCTTTCCATTAACAGAGCTTACAAAATACATACATAATGTTGATATTATACAATTTTTTCAAAATAAAATGATCAATCAATGGACTAAAAAGTGTTGTATACAAAAATATAGTGTTGTATATTTTAAAAAGTATAGAAAAAATAAACCAGTTTTAATCTATTCATACAGCACCAACCCACGACAACAGTTAACACAGGGCTTTTATATTATAGAGACAAACTGCAGGAGTCCCTTTATGAGGACTGTATATACACTTGCAAACACTGAGAAGAAAAAGATGCTTAAAAAAATGTTCAACTTCAGGAAGGGTGCACAGCTGGAAAGCAAAGCGACAAAAAACATGTGCAGAAGCACATGTTATTTATGATTTGTGACCAGTAAGTTTTTTCCCTGGTGGTTAATGCATAGTAACATAAACAAGAGAGCTTCATGGTATTCTGCAAGGTAATTTATATAGTATATTCCACATGGACAAAAAAAATACATAACAGAATTTTGGGATCAAATCTTTTGGGATAATAAAAATAAGAAGTGGCACACTAAATGCTTAAGCCTGGAGCATCATGTGAAACGCCTCACTGCAGTTTAGTTTCTATCTTAGTAAATACCAAAAAACCCCAAGAAAAACATTCACACGGGTTTTTATCATGAACACTTGAATAATGCACTTTCATGATTAGATGAGAACATCTAATCATGAAAGTAAAGTTGAATGATTTTCAGTGAAAGGACTCATGAATATTTTTGCATTAATTTTTTTTATGATTAAAGTTCAGTTCAATTCCATTTTATTTATAGAGCGTCAAATCACAACAACAGTCACCTCAAGGAACTTTATATTGTAAGGTAGACCCAACAAAACCCAACAATCAAAGTGTGGCATTTTCAGTTAAGTATTAAGTATTGAGTATTAAGGTTATTTATTAATTACGTATTGATTGCATATGGATTATCAACTCAGCTGACGCATTTAACTTTTTGCACTATTAAAACTAGCCTTTCAATAAAAACGATGCATGCTTTCTCATGTAATCTCTAATCATGTGATCAGACCTGGCATTTGGTACCCTGAACACATCATAATCACGAGTTAAAGGCAGGTTAGAATGACGAGTACTTTCCCCTGTTGTGTTAAAACTTGCAGTATCACCACTTTCATTCTACTGCAGGAAGCAAAACAGTCCAGTGTGTCCTACTGCAATGACTCAGTGACTGTTGTGTAAACAATGGTGCTTCCTGCCTTCTTCAGGCTGAAGCAGTAATGACTGAGGATAGCGATAGACTGCTGGTCCACTGATAGGCCCAGGAAAGATGTTAAGTGGTCACACTTCCTCGGTTGGGTGTGTCTATCTTCTTCTACAGACTGTCAGAAAATCACGAACCAGTAAAAAAAAAAGTGTGAAAACATGAAAATGAATACTGACATCAAAAGAATAGGTCTCAGTGACCTTTCAAGTATAGATATAGAGGTGTGTGTGTGTGTGTGTGTGTGTGTGTGTGTGTGTGTGTGTGTGTGTGTGTGTGTGTGTGTGCTTCTGTTGTTCTGATATGCTACCCATGGTTACTGGTCCTTAGTTAACTGAAAAAACTTTAAATACATAAAAATAAATTGACACCACTGACTTTTTCAATTTCACATATAAAAATTATTAATAATTTTAAGGCTTTTTAAGGAATAGAAAGTGTCCTCTTACCAAAACACAGAGACTGTTTGCCTCAGTGCGTTTTCTGCTATCGTGTTGCCCAATAAATGTTGAATGAAGCTGGGCTGGTGATAGGATCCACCCAGTGAACCAAACATGAAACTGAGAACTTTATTCAGGTTGCTGGCCTATGTTCTAACAACAAACCGGGAGCCCTTGTTTTCCTTTGGTGACAGTGACATTTTGGCAAAACTGCATCAGTCGTTTTGTTTTTTTCTCTTTTTCTTTGAAATGTCAATCAGGGCCAGATCGCACACAGATCTGCAGATGTCCTCGCTAGATGACAGCCTGTACAAATCTTTCTCCATGAGCAGCAGTAACGTTAACAGAGGCAGCCGGTTCAAGGATGGGGTAACGGAAGAAGTTAAAGTCCTCTCCAGGCCGTCCAGGAGGCCTGTGCGGGCGGTCAGGCCAGTCAGCGCCGTCAGCTCCAATGGCTCCTTCCTCCAGCTCAATCATCTGCAGGGGGAGCTGGTCAGAAAGAGGAAGGTAAGAAGGTAGAAAAGGACAATGAATGTTTTCTTTACAAAATGTAACATTAAGATTAAATAATTCGTATTAACTCTGATTCAGCATTCAAATATTCAGGCAATTGTAAAATCAGTTACAGAGCTAACACACACTTTTTTCACTTTTAGAAACATTTTTATTTGTATTTATTTATTTTGTAGATTTTACTGCTGAGTTCTCATATGATTCATAACAGCAGGTGTAACATTTAACATCCTCCAGCTTCACTGTAAGAGCATCCTTACAGGAAATGTATGATAAATATTAATAATTCATGTTGTGTAAGCCAGTGCACTCGTGACCTCTCAGATATCTAAGACCTTGGTTCAGAAGCTGAATCCTTCTGGGAAAACCTGAAGGAAAAGAGTTTCCCAGACGAGCGTAAAAAATGATCACACTCGTATTATTATTTCCAAGGCCAGTTAAATGATCTTAAAAAGACGACATGAACCATAAACCATAAAACGTAAAACAAAAAGCATGATGAATGTGAAAAAAATGCTGTAAATATAATGAGAACTTGTAAAGGTCATAATTTCTCATGATGACATAATTCATTATTTTATGAGTTTGTATATTTCGGGGTGGGTGGTGGTGCTGGGGGGCGGCTCCGTAGCTTCTAGTTCACACTGTGTGTCACTAATAAATTCTCTCAGGAATGTGAGGACCTGAAGAAAGAAAACAAGTATTTATCAAACGAGATCCACATGGAACGGATTATGATGCGCACAGAGAGTGAGCTAACCATGAGGAACCTCAGAAACTTGAACCAGGAGCTACAGGCTCAAGTTAAGGAGGTACAGCCAAACAGTGTTATTAAATGGCACTAATAACCAAGAGATGAAACAGTAGGCCACTTATGAGCACAAAAACGAAAGTATAACCACACGCCTATATGGTAGTCAATCAGACTTTTTGGAAGGAATCAAGACATGTTCTTCTTTCAAACCTTGTCTTTACATCTGTTGGAAAACTTTAATTCAGTTACATCAAGTTACAATTGGCTTATAGCAGCTTCCTGTTCTCCAGGACATTAATGTTAGATTCATGTTAAAACAGCAGCAAAACAGCATGTGCTTCTATCAAACAGTGTTTACATGCCAGCTTTAAATGTCAGACTAAATTTACAGCTTTAATAAAATATGTGACCTTTTTATATTTTGAAATTTATGTGTAAAGAAAACCTGCTATGGTCAGTTAGCCATTCCTCACCATGTTTTTGACAAATGGGCAACTGAATGTGTAGCATAAACCAGGAGAACCGTACTGCTTGACCCTACACAGAGAGGATTATGTGGCTGTGGTATGCTGGGGGAGATCTTTGTGGCAGGAAATGTGACTGCCTTTTCAGAACTGCCATTGTGTCAATGAGGGAACATGAGGGATCTTTACAGTAGGCATTCTTTAAATAAAAGGAAGTGTTATAAATGAATTTTTTATGTCCAGAAAAGCTTGTTAAGGTGTTTGAAGTCTTAGATCTAGTTTTATATAAGACATCTTATATGAATGTATGAAGGAGATGCATATTATTCCGCTAACCTATATAACCTAACCCATTCATGCCAGCTAAAGCAGACCCTTGTCACTCCAAAGGGTTAGAATCACATTACGTTGGTAAAACAAAGCAGGCGTCTACTGTTTCTCGATCATGTCACTGCAGCACGCATTCACCTCTCTCTGTGTGACCCAAATCAGCTGAAGCAGAAGCTGTACCAGAGCCAGCAAAGGTCGATGTTATGTTCGCGAGCTGCAGATGAAGCAGAGGAGTCCAGGGCGGAGGCAGAGAAGGGCAGGGCTGTGGCTGAGGCTCGGTCCCTGGGCTTTCAGCGGGACAAGGATGCAGCTGAGGCTGACAGGGGACGTCTGAGTGAAGAGCTGCAGAAGCTTAAAAAGGAGGTAAACACATGACAGAGAACGCTGATCTATTAAGCTGAATACAATTCCATCCATCCATTCACTTCGCTTGTCCTTTTCAGGGTTGTGGGGGGCGCTGAAGCCTATCCCAGCTGTCTTAGGGCGAGAGCTAAATAAAAAATTCCTTTGATTGTTTCTTTATCTTATTAAATAAATAAATAACACTGCAGCTGGGCAAGAATAGGATAGAATATATACTCTTCTAGCTAAATGAAGTAAAAGTGTATATTTTTTCCAGTATTTTATGTTTTCCTTTTCTTACCTTGTGAAAAGGTTATCACATGGCATTTTCTGTTACTGTTATAAGACTAGAAACAGTACTTACAGTATTCACATAGTGGAACCTGATTAGGTAGCTATTTGCCAATCTGTAAGTAACGGGAATTATAATGACAGATAAATGAAAATGAAAAAGTAAGGAAGAAATTGGAGAAACACCCTTCAACCATGTTATGAGTGTTGATGTTGCATAGTCGTACCACCAGAGGGCACTCTGCAAAGCGTTTGGAGCACCAAAAACGCAACAGCCAGCGGATCTGAGCAAAGACGGGCAAAACAACTGTTAGACAAATCTGTTTTGTAAATTTAAAAGAAAAAAAACTATTGGATGATATATGAGAATATCAGATTTTTAAATAACTAAATATTATCAGTCCTAAAAATCTTGTGTTGGTTGGGATGTATCACTTAGCTTGCTTTGCATCAGTTTGTTGACGTGATATAATATCGGACATGATGAGTTAGGAATCCTAAATAGATTGAAAATGACTTTTGATCATTAAAAACAAGCATTCTAAAGTTAGCTATTTTGGGAACATGGGAATATTTGACATGACTACACCATTGATTTTCCTTGATGTCACTTTGGGGCTTAATGAGTTAAAGTGAAGGATAAAGCCTTAAGAGGAGCTTTCCAGGATATGTACATGGTTTGTGACGCCCGTGTCATCATGGCAATCCATCGTCCAAACTGCAGATGCAATCTCTGTGGGCAGAAATAACTCAAAGTGCTTTTAGACGCAGTTTTCCAGCTCAGTTCCTTTTTTTGTTTAACCTCAGTTAATGAACTTCCTGAATCAAGCGGGAAGATTAGTTCATTCAATCAAAGCCCGTAACACTTAATTTGACATCTGCTTTTTCTTTCTGCAGCACGCGAACATGCAGCTTTTACTGGCACAAACAGAGAAGAACTACTTTGAAAGTAAGCTGAAGTTGGATCGGGTGTCTGGAGAGAAACAGGCCCTCCTGCAGGAGAGCAGGAGCCTGGAGGCAGACAGAGATGACCTCCGACACAAGCTGAGGAAGCTCACCCAAGAAAATGTCCAAATTAAAGAGGGGTAGATACATTTTAGTGACACCTGGCAACTGTGATTGATTTTCTTACATCCCACTAAATCATCTTTAAGTACTTCTCTTTTCTGATTTTTGCTTTCAGGGTTTTGTTTTGTTTTTATCATTAATGAAAAATAGGAGTTGTGCTTTAGTCCTAGCTTCTTCTACATAAATAAGAAGTTGTACTGCCTTAACAAGAGTAGATGAGGGAAGCAATAATCCATCCATTCACTTCCACTTATCTTTTTTCACGGTCGCGGGGGGCACTGTGGGGCCTATCCCAGCTGTCATAGGGCGAGAGGCGGGGTACGCCCTGGACAGGTCACCAGTCTGTCGCAGGGCCAACACACAGGGACAGACAACCATTCGCACTCACATTCACACCTATGGGCAATTTAGATTAATCAATTAACCTATCCCCACAAGTTGCATGTCTTTGGACGGTGGGAGGAAGCCGGAGTACCCGGCGGGAACCCACGCAAACACGGGGTGAACATGCAAACTCCACACAGAAAGACCCCGGCCAGATGATGGGGTCTAACTCAGGACCTTCTTGCTGTGCGGCAACAGTGCTAACCACCGTGCCACTGTGTTGCAAATCTATGTATAACAGTACACTGTGTGAGCCCAAGAAGAAATAATTTAAACATCTTAGTTAGAGATGTCTTCTTTATTCCTTACTTTCCTGTCAAAAAAGTGAGATTTTTTTTGAGTGTGATAAAAAAAAAAACTATTCAGATTTTTTGATTAAAATGCATTTTGTACCAACCAGTGCTCTGTGATATACCAAATACACAAGCTCTTTTTAAAAATCCAATCTAATGCTGGGAATATGGAAAAGAGCAATTCTAACATCAGGATGTTAGACCTATGAACATGTTTGTATATGTGTGTGATTACTTTGACTTTTGTTTTTAGAGGGGTTTTTTTGGATTTCCCATTTATCTTCAGAGGGAATTTCCCAAAACTCAGTGTCATTGTCCATGACCGTCCGTGGTGCAACAATAACGGCCTTTTAGTTGATAGCTCTGAGAAAATTCAATTCAGCTGAGTCACATCAGCAAGGCAGAGGAGGAGAAAACAGAAACAAAGAGAAAAGTCAGAGGAAGCGTACTTGACTCCAAGACGTTCCGTACAATATATAAAGGACTTTAAGAGGCTGCTCTGCTAAGTAAAAGTGTAGAAAGTCTGTAAAAGTGTACTTATTTACCTTCACTGCATAGTTTTCACATGATCTCTGTGTTGTCCCATGAACACAACACAAGATGACTCTTCTAAGAGTGTGAGGAACAGTACCAAAGACCAGGTGTGCTTATTTTGCACAGACTTCGAGTCAAACAACAAATACCTGACTGGACGACACAGTTAACAAAAGTGCTTTGAGTACTCAGAGTAGAAAAGCACTATATATATATATATATATAAGCACTATATATATATATATATATAAGCACTATATAAGGACCAGTCCATTTACCATTTTCAATTCACGTCTTAGGGATTTTCTTTATTTTCTTTATTGCTTTTATCCTGCAGACCAGAATGAGAGTACGCTTCACAACAGGCTGAAGACAAGACGGTTTAAAGATTTAACTGGATTTAGCTTAAAGGTGCATGAAGATGCAGTCTGGCTATGATGTTCTAGCATGCAATTTCATCCTGTCCCTTCTCAGTGAGATGAACTGGAAACGCAGAGCGACAGAATCAGAAGAGGAGAGCAAAAGAGCTAACCAGGCTCGGCGGGAAGTCGAGGCAGAGAGGCATCTGGCTGAGAAGGAGAGGCAGGAGAGAGTGGCCGAGTGCCTGAGCTGGAGGGAGAAGTACCAGGAGCTGGCTGACATGTTTCAAGTTCAGGAAGACCTGAAGGCTCTGAGGCAGAATAAAGCAGTAAGACAGCACCACTGCTCTCACGCCCACTGAACAATTACAAAACAGTGGACACTACTGTGCTTTTGTGCCATCTCCCACCTTTTATCCCCAAACAGTCACGGAAGAAATTATTTGAACTGAGCATAAAATATACTGTTTAAATGATTATTTCCATCTTGAAAAATGTCCCTGAGTGATTCACTGTGGTACAATATTGCAAGTCACACGTTTGCAACAAGGCTGAAAGAAAAAAAAATGTTTGTTCTGTACATTTTCATCTCTTTAAAGTAAAATCTTTAAGTGATTTTTTTTCTCAACAGTGTCAAGCCCACATCAAAAGCTACTTCCTGTGCATGACTGAAAGCGACCAGAGGGTTAAAATTCTCAAAAATCCAGATGGCACTCCAAGAAATTTCACAGTGAGATGATCCTACATCTCAT
This sequence comes from Maylandia zebra, assembly GCF_041146795.1. Taxonomy (NCBI): domain Eukaryota; kingdom Metazoa; phylum Chordata; class Actinopteri; order Cichliformes; family Cichlidae; genus Maylandia; species Maylandia zebra. The sequence goes on along the minus strand of NC_135173.1, from coordinate 25,127,164 downwards.
ACTCACATGAGAGCTGTGCATGTCTAGGTCTACAATACAGGACATTTAAAAAGTAAATCAGAAGCTTATGTTATGGTTTTTGTTCAGGAAGGAGATCCTGTATACATCTCCACTCCAGAGTCCAGCGTTGAAGAGCCTGAAAGGAGTTCATCTAGGTAAACACAAACTTTGGCCACCAGGGGGAAGCCACACAAACTACAATCGTTCAGATATGGTAGCAACATAAGATTAAAATTCTAATTTACAAAAACGTGAAGGCAAATAGGTAAGTGTAAAGCTTTTCTCTGGTTGAAGACCACTATTAAGAATTAATTGTGAACTGTATTCACTCAGGACCATGCTCAGGGTGACAGCACCACACATGGGGAGAGATCTGGGTCCAAGTCACTTTGATGAGCTGCCTGCCTATGGAGGAGAGCGACCCGACTCAGGCCCTCTGCGCAGAAGCAGGAAGGTGGTGGAATACTTCTGGATTCCCACAGATCAGGACTGACCACGAATGTAACCACATGCTGCTGGGAAAATCAAAGCACTCCAGTAGAGCTGCTGCTTGGAAGATTCAAACTGTTGTTCAAGTGTGAAGTATTTTATTGGACAGATGGAATATGTAACTGTAAAGCAGAGTAAATACAGGTAAACAGTAGGTGCTCATGTACTGACTTTATTGACATTAAAGCAATAGAGGTGCACAATAATTCTGAATACCTTACAATAAGACCCTAATCATATGTCTTAGACATAATCATGGCTTGAGAGTACAATTCTTGGTTAAGCCTGATGGTCATTTGTTTAGCTTTAGAAGGGAAATCAATTACAATTTATAGTTTGCCAATTTAAGAGCCAGACAAATCCAACATTTATTATTTTGAGCCCTCAATATAAAAACCAACCTCATCAGGGCCGCTTCAAAATCTAGTCGACATTACTCTTTTGATAAGTACACATTTCATCATGTGGGTGAAATTTAAAAAAAAAAAAATCCTAATGAGATGTTAACACTTGTAAAACATGCAACGGCATCATTGTTAATGTCTGCTTCAATACATTTATTGTGCAATTAGGCCAGGATTAAACCAAATACTTCAGCATCTGCATGGGCTCAATATTCTTCTTAGTGGATTTCTTTATCCCAGCACAAAAAAAAAAAAGCCCATCTAACTAAGAGGTAGAAACACAGGCAATTTTGAAACGTGACGACAGCAAACCAATGATTACAGATTTATTTTTTCTCTTTTTTAAATATTGTAACATTTGGAGAATGGGTATTGCAACCACTCATAATAATGATAAAAAAAAAGACAGGAAGAAAGGACAGAACAAAAGAATTAATGCTAATGAAAAAAAACCCAAAAAAAAACAAAGAAAAAAAAAAACCAACATGCTCATCATCAGGGACTATGAAGAGCACTTATTAAAAAAACAAACAAACAAAAAACAAAAACAAAGTGGGAATTTAGTGAGCACATTTCAGTCATGAAATGTTTTGCCAGCTTGTGCTTCATTCAACTTCAGCGGGCCATCTAGGTTTAACGTGTGGTTCACGAGAAGGATCGCTGTGCAGCCCGTTTGTCTACATCCCCGGTGCTGTTTTTAAGCATGTATGATAAAAAGCAATCCAGGCTAGGCCCTGATAGAAGATCACAAAAGCAGCTTGCTGACAAGACCTTATGTTAATGTTTCTAGTTGTTTGCTTTGTAACTAGAATTAGCAAAGATCGTGAAAGATTTGTCTTATTTTAGAGAGGAAAATCCTACATGTTCTTACCATAAAGCAGTTTCCTATCTGGGGGAGGTTTAAATCCGTAAGAAAAAGCAATACAGTGAAAATAAAGTTACAACCTAACGGAGCAAATTGAGAAAAACAATACATGGTTGAGCCACTCTAGAATTCATGTAGCTGATTAGGAAACAGATCTCAGAAAATTAGGCAACAGATTAAACAATGCTTCTCAGCCTATCATCACGGTGCAGGTGGTAGCACATGAGGCCCTGTCGGTAAAAGCTTTCGGTTTATATTTGCAAGACACAAGCAGCCGAGTGCCACATCGTAGTGGTTAAATTAAGCATGGAGTTTAATAAGGTAACACAAGTCTAACAATAAGATACGGTTGATCTACGCCATGATGCTTCCGCTTGGTTTCTTAGTCTGCGTCGTCCTCAGATTCCTCCTCCTCTGCCGTCTCCAGCCAGGTGAGCCACTGGTTTACCTGAATTTTTTTTTTTTTTTTTTTTTGGGGGGGGGGGGGGGGGGGGGGGGGGGGGAGAGAGAGAGAGAGAGAGAGAGAGAGAATATAAAACTTGTCAACTCTTGTGTTTTCTTTCTAACAAACTAAACTGCACTACTGTACCTGGAATAAAGCTTTTCCTTTTCCAGGGAATTCTTGGGTAATGTCTTCTTTCCATGCAAGGAAGGCTTCCTCTTCAATGATCTCCATGTCGTAGAAGTTGACAAAGTAGCGCAGTAGCATGCCTTGTTAAAAACAATAAACAAATGAATTAATATGCACTTAATTCACAACTCCTGCATTATTTATATTTCACTTTTGTAACTAATCAGAGTAATCAAGATTTCACATCCCTGCACTCCCCATTTCTTGTTGCTTACTAGCTAAACTGTACAAGATTTGCTTTACCTTTAGGGAACCCCCGGGCATTGCAGTGCACCTGCAAGGCGTAGAGGGCGCTGACCTGCAGCTCGGTATGGTCGTGCAGGAACTTCTGCATGACGGGCTTGAAGGCCAGCAGCAGCTGTTTCTCTTGTTCCAGCATCTCTTTAGAGGGCGCTGCCAGTTGCTCATCACCCTCTGCCTCGCACAACTCTTGGGAGATGTACTGGAGGAAACTGAAAAAAGATCAGAGGACAAATGTTAGTTAAACTAAAGAACTTCGTTACAATGCCTTAAATGTGTGACCTTGCGGCTATATATTTAGTGACATCGCAGACAAACCAACACTTGCATGCAATTTATAACTGTTATATAAACAGACTAAGACTATCCTGGGAAAACAGATTCAGTCAAGTCCATCTGCAAATTTACCTGGTCATGAGGATGTTGACAAAGCCTTTATCAGTATGAAACTTGGGTGAAATGTTGTCTTTAATCCACTTGTAGATGGACTGTGGAGAGGGGTCTGCCTTTATCTGCTTCAGCAGCTCCTTCTCCAGCTTCAGCAGAGGGAACAGGAAGCTCAGGCCTTTCCCCTCCAGGATCTCCAGCATGCGGTCCTTGTTCTGATCAATTTCTACCAAGTGGGAGAGCAAGTCATGTATTAGCCAGACAGAACGTGCTCCTGATATGACCTAGGTAATTAAGGTTTCAGAAAGTGATCATTTTAATATGGTCAGGAACAAATATTTAGCTCCATCCTATTAAGATTTCATTTACTCACAATACTCCAACATAACATGCACAAGAAGCATCATTACCTACAAATCTCTTCTGACAAACTGACATTTGGCAGGACTGTATGTTACTGTAACTTCATTTAAATATGAATAATGTTGTCTCATTCAGACATCATCGATGGGGGATGGGGCAAACTTGAATATTCACTGGGTACTGTACAACTATTCTGGTGATCGTTATACTGTAAACTGGAGGGAAATGCTGAGAATATAAAATGACAGAATAAAAGAAGCCTAATAGATGAGGGGAGAAATCACTTTGGCATTTTTTCCCAGGAGGGGGTAGAGTAACCCTGTGCTCTCTTCCATCTGAGATTTTATTCCACACTTGCTTCTCCCCCTCCCTTTGCCACTATTGCCAAGTGCTTATTGGTGATTTTAAGATTTATCTGTTGTGAATTGTTGCTATATTTAAAAAATAAAAATAAAAAATAAATCCTGAATTGGTAGATGGATTGGGGGCCTACCTGGGAGCATCTTCTGCATATTGACCTTGCTCTGCTGGAAGAGGTCAGTGAGCCACTCACGATCCTTGAGCTTGGCCGTCTGCTGCAAGCAGAGCAAGAAGAGTGGGAAGTGGGTTCCGTTCTCCAGGGGGTGAGCCAGCTCCGCCACGCTCACCAGCTCTGCGATGATAGCCCGAGCCGCAAACTGGGCCAGATAAGACTTCACCAGGGGCACGTCCACCTCGATCTTAGGGCACTGGTCCAGGACGTTAAGGAAAGCCTAAAATGAGTGAGGGGAGAAAGAAAATACCTCAAGCATGAAGAATAACACTATGCCCTTCTGGGTTCAGTGACATACGATGTAATTAGTCACAAATAATTACATCAATCTCAGTGAAATAATTGTGAAATAATAAAAGAGCTTTTCTTGTCTTTAAACGTACTGAATGTGTTTGTGCTCAAACACAGAAATGCTCTCCAATACTGAATGAACAGCAGACGTACCTGCATGAAGTTCTCCCCAGTGATGAGGCCCTCAGTGCGGAGTGTGTGAATCAGAGTGCTGGCGTGCTCTTTGTCCTCATCTGGACAATCCAGGGAGCACACAATGATCTTACTGAGCATCTCTGGCAGGAAATGCTTTGGAGCCTTCATCTCTCTCACGCCACTCACAGCCTCAGTCAGGTTCTTAGTGTTCAAGTACTCAGTCATGATTGCCTCCTAAACGGAGTAGGCAAGCACATGAACAGAACTGAACCGTGGTCACTCTGATCACCCAGCATAACAAACTCATCCGTAGGTCTTGTGGTTTCATCTACTCTGTATGCACATGCTGAGGAGGTAAAATGCTTCAAGTCTAATTCATCTTTTTAGTAGCAAGCAGATTATCTTGCAGGGTGGCTGTAGCTCAGGTGGCAGAGCAGGTCAGCCACTAATCAGAAGGTCGGTGGTTCGATCCCAGGCTGCCTCCTGGCTGCATGCCAAATATCCTTGGGCAAGATACTAACCCCATGTTTGCCTACTGGTGGTGGTCAGAGGGCCCGGTGGCGCCAGTGTCCGGCAGCCTCGCCTCTGTCAGTGCGCCCCAGGGCAGCTGTGGCTACAATGTAGCTTGCCATCGCCAGTGTGTGAATGTGTGTGTGAATGGGTGAATGACTGAATGTAGTGTGAAGCGCTTTGGGGTCCTTAGGGACTAGAAAAGCGCTATACAAATGCAGGCCATTTACCATTTACACCAAAGTGCTTACATAAATATATTTTGCCACTTCTATATTTCACCAGTGATGAATAGAAACTGCTAAACAGGGAGGCTTACCAATATTTATAAGTGAACTGCTTTGCTGTTATGGTTACATCAGACAGTGTAGCAAACCTTTTGGAAAACTGACCTGCAGTTTTAATTCAATTGTGAGTATGCTGTGGTAAAGCTTTTTATTCATGAGGATTTTACATGATTGTCAAGTGTTGCTTCAGCCTGGAACATATGCTTATGTGACAGAAACTGTTCTCCCTACCGTCATTTTAAGAAGCTCCTCCTTTGCAGGAGGTGGTTTCTTGTTAGTCTTCTGCGGTTTCTCTTGAATAGGTGGAGGGTTGGTCTTCAGGCCAAGCTGTGGAGGCTGAGGGCAAAAGTCATGTATTTGAGTTCACAGATACAGCTCTCCAACAAAACGACACTTCAATCTGTGATTTAATGTTTGCTGTTTATATGCTAGTTGTACAACAACCAGTTTTTTTGTTGTTTTTAAAAACTCACCAACGGTTCTCTTAGATTAACTCACTGACAAACAAGTAGACACTCTCATACCTGTCCCAGAGGGGGAGTCTGAGTGCGTGGGGGTTGGGCACTGGGAGGCATCATGGTCGGGATCTGGGGCTGGAGCTTGGGCACCTGGTTCTTATTGAGGAGGAATGACTGAGCAGGCCTGAGGCTGATCTGTGGGGCCATGAGGCATCATGAACAAAGGAGACAATAGTATTAGTCTTTGTATGTAACAAAAACAACTCAAGTTCCATATCAGCTATAAATAAAATGCCCTCATATCTCATAATCGCAGTCAGCGGACCCTGTTGCCAGTTTGAATAAAAAGGAGAAGTGGAGGAGGGACAGAAAAGAGGAGATTAAAGACAGAGACGATAGTAAAAGAAAGACTAGCAGCAGGTTGGATTCCTCAGAATAACGCGTCTTTTTATAATCACTGGGCATCACGACTCAACACAGGACATTAGGAGAGCAGAATGCAGCCTTTACAGGCTAGTGTAAAACATTTGATGTTTTAACTTTGTTAAATCTTTTTTTAGTATGACACACACACAAAAATAAAAAAAATAAAAAAAGTTTTTGGCAACAATTAACTCAGCCACGCTAGGAGCTACTTACCTCGTCAGCATTGAGCTGTCCTTTCTTGCTGAATCGTGGAGGCATGTCCTTGGACTGGACCTGCTGCTGGGCCATGTGGTTCTGGTTCTGGTTGAGGAAATGCTGGTTCTGAACCTATAAGTGTTCACACAGGCAAAAGATTCAAATGATCAAAGACAGTCAAAAGCAGCTAAACAGGTTCTATAATTTGTTTCCCCATTTCCACACAGCTTTAACCTGGAGAACTTTAAGACTAAACTAATGTAAACTTTCAAAAGCAGGCTACCTGGTTGGACTTAACAAAAGACTTGGGCCCCATGTCAAACTGTGACTGAGGTGGAGGGGCAATGTGGCCACCGTGGCCATTGAAGAGTGGGTTGGTGCGATGGCGTCCCATAGTAGGCGAGTACCTGTCCTGAATAACCCCCGGGCCAGTTCCAATCCCACTGCCTGAGAGAACAAAGATGTTTTAAGATGGCCTCGTACAACAAAAACAAGAAAGGAAGTGCACAGGCATACATGATACAGGAACAAAACACACCTGGCATCTGTCCAAACATGTCAGCCAAACCCCCAAGAGTCTCCCTGTCCAGTTTCATTCTGCTGGGCATGAAAGGGCTTTCCAGGAAGAAGTCCATCCTCATCCCCTGAGACATGGGTGCTGGGATGAAAACACCCAAATCCTACAACAACATGCATGACAGAATCAGTCAATAACTGTGCCACAGTCCAGAATTCAAATTCAATATTAACCATTTTGAAAACTCTGAACTAAATTAAACACATTTCAGAGTGGAAACCTTTAACTGTCTGCTTACTTCTCGCATCACATTTATCACAAGGGACTCCTTGCTAATGTACAGAAACGTAAACAGAATGAACTGAACCCTTAAATAATGGACTCGCCTTCACTGCATCTTGACGGATCTGGTTAATTGTCTTTGGTCCGTTATCGATGAAAGCCTTGCGGGGGACCCAGTTGTTTTCTCGAAGTTCCACTGTATCTTGCAGCAGGAAGCGGATCCTAGCGGGCAACTCCTTGTTGTTCATTAAGGATCGCATACGGCCAAAGTACTGATCCATTAAAGACTGATGACAGGATGGAGAGAAAAAGGAAGTGAGCAAAGAGCAGTTCGTAAATAAAGTTTTAGAGCTGATTTTATATCAACGCTGGCTGGGTCAATTGCCTTCACGGTTCTGTCTGATGGAGTAAAAACAATAAATGCACCTACTTTTCTTGCATTTAACAAACTAATGATTCAACTTTGTGACCTATGAATGTTAGTTACACAGTCATTTTTAATAAATAAATAAAAAAAAGTGTTGAATTGAGATGTTGTGTTTACACCTTAAGCCTATACACAGCCTCTCCAAACAGCTATAGTTTATGAAAGCTGTCACCTTTGCTTTCTCATGGTCGAGTCTCGGCCCCACTGTTCTCATTATCTGACAGAGGCATTCCAGATCCTCCCCCATATCCTTGAGCTGGACTCTCTTCTTCTTTTCCAGAAGCTTCAGAGCGCAGGGAAACAAGGGAGAATTGTCATGGAATATGTAATGGATCTATATTCTGGTTTATCTTGCAAATAAGAACCCCAGAATTAAAAGATAAGATTATTAAACACAATTTAAAAAAATAAATCCATACTGTCTTGATGCATTTATGAAGGATAGATTCATGGATGAGGTCAAGTTTGCCAAGTTCCCCGATGAATTTAATGTTGCCAAGCATCTTGATCTTGGCAATGGCACGCTGCTCCTCCTCCTCCGAAGTAAGAGGGTTGTCATGTTTGTCATAGACTGAGGCGAAAAGATTATCAGAGGTAAGCAACAAAAAGTTTATGTAACTAACTACACCACGAGGACCTCTTGGGAGATTCACAAAGACAAACGGACTTACTTTCAACATTTCTGGTGCGGTTCTCAAATTCATCTTGAAGCTTGGAAATCAGCAGTCTTCTGAAGGTCTACAAAAACCAGACAAAACCCAATGTTTGAACAGTTAAAAAAAAAAAAAATGAATTCAAGGCATTTCCATAAAGGTTAACAAAAAGTGTTAGGACTTGCTTTTTTCATCTGAATAAATGGGGATTTTAAAAACAATAGTCATTTAAAAAAAAAAAAAAAAAAAAAAAAAAACCCACACAATTATCCTTTTCAAAAGTAAAGAGTTCCTAATGACTTTAAACTGTGTTGAGCAGGCCTAATAAAACAGCAAGGTCACAAACAGAAAAACTTTGCTGTATCACAGACTGAAAAGAATATTTTGCAGCAGAACATCAGTGAGACTCACTGTGCTCTGCTTTTGGGGTGTCTGGATATCAGGTGAAGTGCCATCAAAGTTTGGTGCGTCCTCTGCCAAGCGCAGACATAGCTGAGCATAGAGCGAGCTATATTTCGGCTCTTCTAAGGCTTTGTCTACAATCTGAAATGCAGAAACAAAACCAGGGAGGTCATTAAAGCACGTAGTGTATGAATCACTCAGAGCAGCCGCCAAGTATAGATGCATACATTTCCATTTAGCTTCGTTCCAAAGAATACAGATAAGTGCTTACCAGCAAGATGATTCCTTTAAGGACGAGTTTTGAATCTACGCCCACATTCAGGAGCTCAAGGCATAGCTTGTCAAACTTCTCAGGCGTGAGTTTGTTGAGTATGCTAACAAAAGAAAAGAAAAAAAAAAAAAAAGAAAAAGAAGAAAGAGAGGTAGCAAGACTAAATATTAGAATCTGAACACTTATTAGATTTTAAGGATTTTGACTGGATATAATGATTGCCCAAGACCAAAAAGTAGGCATGTGATATTGCCAAGAAGGTTCTGTTTATTGTAAGGGGGAAAAAAAACAAACAAACAAAAAAAAAAAAACAACAACAACAACGACCAAAAAAAAAAAAAAAAAAAAAAAAAAAAAAAGACAGAAATCCTGAGCTCAGATCCTGAGCATTCTGTGGTCAACACTGGCAAGCTTAGATTGCCAGAGGAAACACTGTCACCCGATCTTTTGTACTTGTGAACATCTCCTGATACATACAAAGCAGAGCTTAAGTGCCTTTAGCAAAACACATGCCATGTAAGTGACTCCAGCCCTACGAAATTCAATACTTCATTTCTAATCAAGTTGGAATAATCTCAATAAGAGGTATAAACACCTTAATGAAAACCAAAATTATATTCTTTTGGTAAGTCCCTTCATGGATTGCCACAGCAGATCATCAGTAGGGCTGCCACGATTTGTCGACTAGTCACGATTACGTCGACTATTAAATCAGTCGTCGACGATTTTGATAGTCGACGCGTCGTTTGAAGCTTTGTAAGATCCCAAAAGACGCAGGAATAAGTAGCAGGATTTAAGAGTGTAATAATGGACTGAAACAGAAGATGGCAGCACTGCATGTACAAGGATGCCAGCTGCCGTTAAACCCCGAAGAAGAAGAAGAAGAAGCAGCTGTGTCCCAGAATTCATAGCGCGGCCCAGCTTAGTTTCCAACAATGGCGGCAGCTAGTTAGTTTTAATATTACTCTTATTATTCTTTCTGGGTCACAAAATAAACGTTTAACATATTTTCAGCCGAGAATGTAGCTGTGTAAACCTCAAATATCGGCTCAGTTTATCAGGACACCACATATTTTCAAAAGCGCTCCGACGTTTTCGGAGACGTCTGTTACCCACTAGCTCGATAGCTAGCCGGGGGCTAGGTCACTAGCGCGGTGAGAACACCGGACTCCCGGCAAATTGTTTTCAAACCCACCGCCGTCTTTCGCTACTCAGGTTAAATATATATGAGTCACTTAGATAAATTAAAAATGTTGTTGTTTGGCTTTTTTTTTTTTTTAGTATTTTATTTGTTCCTGAGTAAATCGGTTTGGCTGAGATTAAAGTTATAGTTTTTACACAGCTGAATAAACGTCAAGCAGACAGCTGATTATCAGAAGTGAGAGATGCTGGAGAATATACTCCGTTGTCCTGTTATATTTTAGATAGCAAGGAGTTTATTAAACTTCACCGAAACAATCTGCAAATTTCATTAAAATTGAATAAACTATCATCTTGTCTTTATTTTTAGTTAGCACCTTAAAAGCTTAAAGCTGTAAGATAATGATAGTTATATAAGAGCAGATGCTGCTGGTGCAATAAGCTGTAGTTTTACGTCCAGTGGATGATGATCGGATTAGTCGACTAATCGCATAAATAATCGGTGACTAGTCGACTATCAAAATAATCGTTTGTGGCAGCCCTAATCATCAGCCTTCATCTCACCCCATCCCTAGCATCCTCCATCACACCATCCGGCAGCATGTCCTCCTTCACTACATCCACAAATCTTGTTCAATATATCCACTGACCCTCCTCTGCACATATCCAAACCATCTCAGCCTTGCCTATCCAGCTGTCCCTCTGATGTACTCCTCTCTAATCCTGGCCAAACTGATCACTTCCAATGGAAACCATAACATCTTCAGCGCTGCCAACTAACTCAGGCTCCTGTCTCTTTTCTTAGTACCGCTGACTCCAAACCATCATAGCAGGTCTTACGTCTTGTAAATCTTCACTTTCACTCTTGCTTCTATGCTTTTGTCACAAATCACACCTGAGAGTCAACTCCACCCTGCCAGCACTCTCTTCCTCACTAGTACATCTGTCTCACTCTCATTCACACACAGCCCATGGAGACTCCTGCCTCCATCTTACCTATTCATCACCACAGTAAACAATGACCCACAAAACAAAATAAATCAATACCAATAATAAATTAATTAATCTTAACTCTTAAGCTGGTATTTAACAGATTCCACAGAGGTCTGCACAAAACAAAAGTATAATTTGGATGAAGATTAAACTTGATTTACAGACAGGTTTACTGTGGCATCCAAACTTAGTTGTTTAGTCTGAGCACAACTGAAATGGGTTAAGTAGCAATTAAAAAAAAAAATCTCTCTCTCAGTCAACCCTTTAAATATGCATCGGGAGTTGAACCTTACCCCCTCACTTTCCTGAAGATTGCATCGTGTCGCTCTTTTTCGTTGCTGGAGTTGACATCTCGTCTAGTGCTTCGTGAAGGAACCCATCTCTGAACGCTTTGCCCTGGGGTTTTCCCCAGGAACTCGCTGTAGAAATACAGAGCAAGAGATTGAGTATACTGGCACAGAATCTCAATTTGTGGTGGGTAAAGTGAAATGTGCAATTGTTCAAGCATAGAGCTTAATACCACACACTCATCACAACAGTGATCCCCGCAGGTCTATCTGCCCCCTCAAAGCATGCAGCAGAGCAGCAATAATTAAAATTAGGTGTTAAATAAAAATAAGTCTTGGTAGCCGGGGATCAGTCCACCAGGGCCTCCGGCTCCTGGCCACTGCCCGGCACACAATGCACCTACGGCACCTCCTGCGGGTGGTGGGCCTGCGGGAGGATGGGCCCATGTCCCCTTTTCAGGCTGCACCCGGCCGGCCCCCATGGACTAAGGCCTGGCCACCAGACGCTCGCCCTCGGGCACCCTCCCTGGGCCTGGCTCCACAGCGGGGCCCCGGTAACCCTATCCTGGGAAGGGTAAACTGTTCCCGCAACGTTTTCCTCATAAGGGTCTTCTGAAACCCTCTTTGTCTGGTCCCTCACCCAGGACCAATTTGCCATGGGAGACCCTATCAGGGGGCAAAAGCCCCCGGACAACATAGACCCTGGGATCCCTGGGACATACAAACCCCTCCACCACGATAAGGTGGTGGAGGGGTTTGTTCTCTCAACATCCTCGAGGTCTCTACAGGAGGCTCCTTAAAGGCACTTAAATAGGGGGAATTTGTTTTGTGATATCCCTTATTTCGTGATCACCCTTAGAGATAGGGTGAGAAGTTCAGCCATCCGGGAGAGGCTCAGAGTAGAGCCGCTGCTCCTGCACATCGAAAGGAGCCAGCTGAGGTGGTTCAGGCATCTGACAAGGATGCCTCCTGGGTGAGGTGTTCCGGGCATGTCCTACCCAGAGGAGGGGACATGCCCGGAACATGTCCCCTCCTCCGGGCAGACCCAGGATACGCTGTAGAGATTATATCTCTCGGCTGGCCTGGAAACGCCTTGGCGTTCCCCCAGATAAGCTAGAGGAGGTGGCTGGAGAGAGGGAGGTTTGGGCTTCTCTGCTTAGACTGCTGCCCCCGCAACCCGGCCCCAGATAAAGCGGAAAAAGAAGATGGATGGATGGATAAAAATAAGCCTCTCACTAAAAGCAGTCAAAAATATTTTTAAATGGTCAACACAAATGTTAATGCATTGCCAACTTGTTAAATACTTTTTAAAACTCCTTTGTTGTAAAGTGATCTCAGGCTTCCCAGAATGGTAAACACGTTTGGGCAATCTGCAGCTATTATGTTGCATGACATCAGGGTAATCAAGATTTTCTAGTGAATCTCTTCCACACTGGGGGAATGAATAATACCTACTGATTCCTTATTACAACCAATTAGTTTATCACATATTAAGTACACATACAAACCTGTTGCCGACAGTCTTGGGATAGTGCTGAGGTGCACCCCTACCACCTCCTCCCCCCGAAGAAGCACTGCAGAAGTAAACAACACAGTGGAACACTTAAAATTCATGCAGCACTGGTGTGCTTTTTCATTCAACCTTCAGTTGCACTAAAGAACACACTGAGAGAAAAGCACTCACTAAAAATACATTTTTAAAACTGCACAGTTGGATAATTAACTATTGTAAAGAGCTACATAGATATAAAATAACACAACGCACAACACAAAATATCTTTCCAATTAAACTGTAGCACCGCAACTGATCACTGGATTTACAACTATCTTCTAGTTTTTGTAATCGCTAGAAGAACAAAGCTCGCTTGAAATCCTATAAGGCACTAAATATACAAATTAATAAAAATTAAACTAAACTGAGAAGTAGTAAAGGTTTGGCAGGGCCAAGAGCTTTATGAATAAGACTCACTTGAGGCACTTATGCCAGTTATTAGAGAGCCAGTAACAGTTTGTGTTTGCTGACAAAGAATTGTTATATTTATGAATTGCATGACAAATTCAATCCATCTGCAAGAAGAAAGGTTAACTCCAAATGTAAAGTCAGCTTGGTAAAAATGCAGTTCTCTGGTATAGCCCTTAATTTTATGTTGTATTGTTGGATCGAATTTAGTTTCCTTCTACTTAATTTATGTGGATTGCATTCAGAAGTTGCTCAGCAAATTAACCCATTATTGCATTAATATTTTTTTGTTGTTGCTGCCATTTTGACTTAAATTATTTAGGTCTGTTCTTTTCTGAAACATTGGTAGTTCATATTCCCAAAACAGCTTCTACTTAAATAGAAGTAAATTAACACCAATAGGATGAAAAGACAATGCTATTGGTGTATCCATCACTGGTGCTTATTGTACATGAGGAGAGACAAAAATGGCCTGGTAAATGGTAAATGGCCTGTATTTATATAGCGCTTTATTAGTCCCTAAGGACTCCAAAGCGCTTTACATATCCAGTCATCCACCCATTCACACACACATTCACACACTGGTGATGGCAAGCCACATTGTAGCCACAGCCACCCTGGGGCGCACTGACAGAGGCGAGGCTGCCGGACACTGGCGCCACCGGGCCCTCTGACCACCACCAGTAGGCAACGGGTGAAGTGTCTTGCCCAAGGACACAACGGCCGAGACTGTCCAAGCCGGGGCTCGAACCAGCAACCTTCCGATTACAAGACGAACTCCCAACTCTTGAGCCACGATCGCCCCCTATAATGTATAGCTCCACACTCAGGGGTTAAAGTGGGCAGAATGAGCTGGAACTGCAACGTTTAAATGAACAAATATCAGCAAACACAGTATCAGCAAAACTGTCTCTGTGCAGTTTTTCCTCACTGTCTGTCTGCTAGCTAAAGGTACAGCTACTTTATTTCCCAGGGAGCTAAAAGAAGGAGCGATGAAGCCGCTCAGAGACAAAGAAAGAAGAAGGTTATTTCTAAAGTTAAGGAGTACTTTGTGACATTTGAGAGGGAAATTTTAAAGATTTTGTGTAAAAGTATGACAATTAATTAGGTTTTTTTAATGAACAGATATTGGTCAGATATAAACTCTGAAAGGACAATGTCAGGTTACACTATGTTTAGATGGAATTAACTTCAGTTACAATCATTTTGATTCACTCACTGAATTCCACCTTTATATTGCCTGGGTGCTGGAAATTAGCCGTGACAATCCGTGTTAACATCTGCTTTGCTGTTTAACGCAAGTCAGCTGATCACAGCCTGCACACAAAATCTACTAGTGGTCACAACAGACATTAATGTGACATTTCTAAGTCATACCCCCCCACTCTCCACCACTACAGATGATCTACAACTGCCAAATCCCAACCGTACTCCTTTCTCTGTTTAGATGTGGAGGCAGCATCCATCTACAATGCAAGCAACAGCAGCTAGGTAGTTTTTATAAAATTCTTTTAGTTTTTACTCTGCTTGGGTTCTACACAACAGATGCTCAAGCTTTCATTACCATTAAGGTTGAACAATTGTTTCTATTCGTGTGACTTCAAAATAGTTTTATTATTATCATTATATTAACACATGAGGTTCAGCTTCCTTTGCAAAAACAAACAAATTTATTCATACAAAAGACCTTACTTTTCCCCGTTACCTCAGTCAAGTATCTGTACCTCTACTCAAGTGAAGAATGACTGTAACTTTGGCTACCTCTGCCTGCAGATGTGCTGCCTTTATCAACATCCAACCAATAGGACAGAAAGCCTTTCAAGGATCAGTCTGTATACCCAACCCCCTTTTTCAAAAGGTCTCACAAAGAATTGCCTGACAGCCATTTTGAGCCTTCCCACATCCTGCTTTGTTCTATAGGCCGGAAGTTCCTGCTCAAAATGCTAGCAGAGGGCTAACCATGGGGAGAAAAAGAAAATTCCATGTTGGCATTTCCTGCACAGGCCATGACTTATTACCTGAAACGAGAAGCACCCCCTTCTGCAATCACACTCTCCACTTTGGCGGCTTGAGAATGAAGAATACTCAAAAGAATAAGAAGAATAGGAAGGGATGGGGAAAACGGTGCTGAGGAAGAGAAAAGGGAATGCAATTAGCCACTATAGGGGCTCTGGGAAAACAAGACAGGCACGGACTACACGATTAGAGAAACGTTAAACAGGACACGATTAGGTTTTAAAAAAAAAAAAAAATACCCAAAGACATTTACACGACTGATAAACAATTCCGTGACTAGGTCTTCCGAGGCCCAGCCACTCACAGAAAAGAATAAATAAAAATAAATAACATAAACCTGCCTCTTTACTTAAGCAAGTTATACACGAACCCACTACAGATGTGTTTGCTGAACACTGATTACGTGGCATGATAAAACGATATTAAATGTCGAACTGTAAACATTTGTGCAGGTCTTTGCTCGGCTACAACAAAGCAAAGGTGCGTCAGCTAACTGGCTAACCTAATTAGCTAGCCTGGTGGGTCTCTAAAGCCATAGACTACGTCACGACATTGCTAAGATTTTTAGAATTTTTTCCATAAACCGTGTTTTAACATTATAGTTTTCTACAATTTACCAAGTGTTAAATGAGAAGCGTGACGCTACGTGGAAATAGATGCTTGGGGTTACACTGGCTCTCCACAGTTGGTGCTTTGTGTTGCTTTGCTGCTATAGCTCGAAAAGAGGACCAGTCTGCATACCCAGCGCTGCACCGTGTTGCAGTGAAACAGGGCAGGGCAAGCATGGCTGGCTAACGTTTACAGCCGATTCTTCGTGTCGCCATCCCTTGCTGAGATTACTTATACAGATTTCATACGAGTGTTGAAGCGAACTTGGCTGAATCTGTGTGGTGGGACTCGTGAATTTAATCATTTAGCGGACCCATTAACACGTTTGTGTACTTTTAAGTTTTCGTTGGAGTAGCTAAAGGACGACGCCATTTTCTACCTTTATTTAAATTAGCCGAGACATCTGCAAGCTAGGCTATCCACCGGCTCTTAAGCTAATATGCTATAGTTAGCTTAAGCAAGCTGTTGGTAGACGTTTCAATTTTAGCTTACTAGCTAGCAGAAGCCATTTTGGAAAAACCAGTGCGGTCGTGTAAAGGAAAGAAATGTCTTACCTTCACCAAAGCAACTTCAGTTTTGTTTTGTTGTATGACTACCAAAGAAGAAATGAGAAGATTTATAAATAAAGAGGGTTTTGCGTTGGGTATTAGGATAGCTAATAGCAGAGAGATAGCCGCATAAACACACACACACAAACCCCTTACTGGCCGCTTTGTTTGCATTAGCTAGCTGGTAGAGAGCCCAAAAGCTAGTAGCCTTATGGGGGCAGAAATGTCACCAATTTGCATCACCACGCATCTTGTTGCCATGTCAATTCTGTCCAATCACACCAAAGATATGTTTTTAAGGCGTTTCTACTATCCAATGAGAGCACCGCCTTATTTATTTGATTGACACACAATTCAACCTATGGCGAACAGGGACAAATCAACTAATCACTATATTTTTTTCAGTAATTTACAAAACTGACGAATTTTTAAAGTAAAGGTTTTAAAAAAAATTGTACAAAACGGATTTGATTATATTTGAGTTTAAGTTATGAGAAAATAATTCTTACTATTGACCACTGGCTATTTCTTAATAACCTTATTTTGCTTTTCTGTTCTTTTTTGTAAATACTTTTTTGAATAGTTTTGGGAGAGCTTCACACCATACATTGTGAGTGTTTTCACACTGGGGGAAGCCCCATAGTTCTGTAATGTTTTCCCTCAGTATATATTTTAGTTGGTCATGTTGTTCAGAAAAATTACACTTCACATTTATATGGACTTCACACTCTTACCCTTTTGACTCACCAATCAAATGAAAGTATTTTTTTTATTAGTCTTCTGTTACTAATGGCTTAAAGTCCACTGACAGTCTTTGAAAAGTTTCATTCATTTTCATTCTTATTGTTACATCCCCTGGCTAGTCTAGGGGGTTTGAAGGGACAAACATAAAGGTGGAAAGTGAAGGAGGAGCCAAGATGGTAGTTTTAAAAAGGTTTATTTAATGCTAGTGATGAAATTTGGGTTCAGACTGAGGTATAACTTCAGGGAGAGCCAAGGCCAACATAACAAACAAAACACCCCTGATGTGAAAATAAAAGAAATTTACCTAACTCCAAAGAAAACCAAATATACAACCTATAACCATAACCTACCTAACAACACGTAAACAGGAGAAAACAGGGTGTCAAAACAAAAGGCAGCTCTCCCCTACAAGCAGTCTGAACATGAAAACAAAAAAATGCACATACAAGTCACAAAGGCATGCAAGCCTGTACAGGTATGGAAAACAAAATGGCCAGAGGGCACAGAAACACTGCTCCACAGGCCTTAAGTATTCTGATTAACAATTAGCTGGACTCTGAGCAGCATCCAATCAGGACAGAGGAGGTGGAGCTTAGACAAAACATAAGGAGTTAGTTGAGAGAAGAAAACCAACATCCTCCTGTGGGATGTAACACTTATATATAGGTTAATCTCCAGGAAGGAGTTAATCGTGTATAAAAAGAAAGAAGTGTCTCATGCAAACCTTTATGTTTGGATTTTATTTTCGTCTTGTTACTTCAAGTTAGATGAGTGGTTCAGTCACCATGAGACTTTAACCAATGGCCTTTTATTTAAGAGCTCATTTGCCCTGCTACTTTTGTATCTGCTGAATAAAATCCACTAGGAAGTGATCAGTGGATTTTATTCAGTCCAGTGCCAAACAGTTATGTCACTTAATTCACAACTGCCAAGTTTGGAGCTGTATAGGCCCAGGCCAAGGGCAAACCACTCACACTTATAAGTTGGCTGAAAAGGGGTCTTGACCTCCTCTTCTCCATGCAGCCAGGAAAGTAATTGGGAACCTCCATCACCCCAGACACCCCCCCCCCCCCTCTCCAATACTTGCAGTTAATCAAACTCCCACCTCTTCACCTTTAGCAGCACTGTTGCTAGGAAAACAACATCCAGAAAAGGACAGAAAACAGGAAATAAAATGGGCTTCCAAGAGTCAGTATCTATTCCTTAAAATGAAAATAATTTTAGTTTATGTTTTGTTTATGTAACCAGTAGGCTTCATGCAACTGTAATGGCAATTTTTATCGGTGAAACCAACTTACGAGGTTGGGCTTAAATGTAAACTGTGTCTCGTTAACTGAAAACCACACACCCTTAGCAGTCTAATTTTGCCCCATTAGATCAGGATTAATAATGCACACACAACTGCAAATGCCACGGATGAATACTCGTGTGAATCCCCCTCTCTGGTTTAGTAGCATCTGGTTGAAAGAAACGCTGTAAGAAAGGTGACTTTGGATGTTGGACATGGCATTATAATAATATCTGTAACATAGGATGTATAACATCATCAAAATCAAACAAAACATACAGCTTCGAATATTTCAGCCACCTGCTGGTATTTAAGTAAAGCATACAAGGATGACAAAGAAGAAGCAGTCGGCCTCTGTTAAATTGTAGAAACTTTTTATTTGGCATTTTTTTTCAAGTGTTATGCTAAACATATGTAACATAAAATTATTTCAGTGTTTTTAGCATGAATACAAAACACATTTGCTAATATTTGACATTTCAGCTGAAGTTGTTTTAGGAAAATAAAATAGTGTTGAGCATTACACACCCTCTATTTGTTTTGTTTTTTCATTTTTGAAACATGCTGGGAGATTCTCACTTTATTTTGTAATATTACAGGGTATGCATTGTTTATATTAGGACATTACAATCTTATCCTTTTGACTCAACAGACAAATGTCAGTAATTTTTTCATTAGTGTTAACTTGGCTTTGAATGTGGTATTACTATCTTCTTAAAGACCTCCTTTCTTTTAGGGAAAAAGGCCCGAATGAACACAAAAACTGTTTGTTTGGAGGATATAGAAAGCCCATTGCAGAAAATACCAGAGCATTTATCACATATTAATTAAAAAGCCATTCCAATAGTGTGCTACTTAATTACTTGCTGAAGAAAGTAATCCATTACACTACCCATTACATTACTTTTCCGTTTCTCCATAACATGACCTGAAATGCATTGTCACATAATTACCAGTTAACATTATAAACCTTGGGCTATAGTTTCACACACCGACACACCCCAACAAACACAACAATGTCGACGAAACGTTTTGTACCGTCAAAGGCAACCGCGGGTGCCTTTGATTTCATTCTATAACACTGGACTTATTTTTCTATGAAGGTTTGAACTTTGAGAGTGTTTAAACAAGAGAGAAAAGTGTGCAAATGTTCGTGCCTGTCTGAGAAAGGTGTATAAAGTGTGTAGTGAGGGTAAAAAAAAAAAAAAAGTTGGCTACTTTGCGGATTTCACCTATTGCGGGTTATTTTTGGAAGCTAACTCCCGCGATAAACGAGGGACCACTGTAATAGCAAAAATACAAGTGTATGAATGTTTCCCAGGACTAAAATCTTCTGATGCTGAAATACATCTTTTAAAATTAAACCTCCCACACTAAACAAAGAAGGGGAGAAGGGCACAAGATGATGACTTAATACTGCTGCATGTGTATACCAAAAAGGATGATGTTGCATTGGTGTTTGTGAGAAACAATACCTGGAAATGAATAAAAATAATTAAACAAAACTAAATTTGCCCAGAAACATGCTAAGAGGAAAGTGGAAGAAAGGGATGCTGTGTGATACAAATGAGAATTGCATTTTGATGCAGGTTTTTCAGATTCCCACTAGAGGGCAGAATGAGCTCTTTATTTGAAATGGAAAAGCCTTTGAAGTGTTCACTGACTTCTGCTGTCTGCTGTTCAGTCCTCCATTAGGTTGCACTCTCACCCAGGATCCTTCCTGAAACTTATTACCTCCCCCTCTCAGACCCACTGACTTCAACCCCTGCAGACAAAATAGAGCACCTATATTCTTGACCATTGGCAAGACTATCATGTAGTTCTCTCCAGCCTCTTTCTCAATTCTCTCTCAATTATTATCCCAGCTTCCTTGAGGAAAACTTTCATCTTGCAGGTGTGCATGAACCCGTCTTACTGCTAAAGATCTCTGACCCAGTTAGTTATCCTTATATAATAATAGTCCACAGGCCCTCATTTAAACCACCAGCTGAATCTTATGCCAGCCTCACCCTCCGTTTGTGTTGTTAAAGTACAAAGTGATTACAGATTTAATTAGCTCAGGACCTTGCTCCCATATCTGTACTGATATTTGTGCAGAGTTTAGAGATAAAAGTCTCAGCTGTGTGGCAATAAGTTGCAAAAAGAAAGTAGCAACGTTTCTGCTCTGCTTATCTGAGACCAAATCACTGCTGTAAGGTGGTAAAAATCACTTCCCACCCTCAATCAAAACACAAAAAAACATCACTTTAAATAATTTCCTAATCTGTTTATCAGTTTTCGGTTTTAAAACAAAACAGGCAACATCTGCCAAGGAGATTTTGCGTAAAACAGTCAGCATGTAGAGCTGTACTTTACTGACACATCTCCTAAATGTATTTGAGTGGGCTTCCAAAATCTCTGTTCTCTTCGCCCACACTAAAAACAAGTCAGTTTTCAGATTCATCTCCTCTAGAGGCAATTTTTTAAAAAGCTGGGCTTTTTGAGTGGTGAAATGGCTTGATATTCCAACCAGTTATGGGCAGCACAAGGATGTCTGAAAAGAGGCCCTTTACAGAAATCATAAGCATAAAGTTAGCATGGACACAAGGTCAAAAGGAGGGAAACAAAGACGAACTATGAAATCAAGAGTCTCAACTTAAGGGTTGTGATAAATACTACAACCTTCCACCCTTCCAGTCATGTTCTATAGGTAGATAGTTAAACATAACGTACAGCATGTCATTTTTAAATAATTTGATCATATAAAAGTTTATGTTGTCATATATAAAATATACTGACCGAAGAAGTAAAAGAAGCACTCCCAGTAAAATCAGATGAATGGGGTTATCTCTTCATTCCAAAATTCATTATAGGGCTGTTATTTTTCTTAGGCATCAAACGTTGTTTTTATTTGCCTTACTCTCAAAAGAAATTCAAAAAGAGCTTTTTTAAAGAACCAAGTGCTGACAAAGGTCTGTGAGGACGGCTGGGGTTTAAAAAAAAAGAACCACTGTGACCTTTTCAAAAGACGCATTTATTGCTAAATGACAGCCACAGTATTATTTCTTTCTTTTACTTTGCTTGAATTTAGTTTGACTTAACATGCTTATTTGTACTTCAAAAGATGAATAGGGTCAAGGAAGGTCTAAATGTGTAAGACAGAACGAAATAACGCATAACATGCTGAAAAATATTGTTATGATTTGTAACTTTCCAAAAGCCCTTTAAACTATGGTAATTATCTAACAGAGAGCTGCCAATAACTCTGGATCACAGCAGTGTAATTATCTTCTTCTATGGACGGACAAGGTCGTGCTTTGCACCTCTCCACACCAGCTATTTATATCAGCTTCACCTTTCACCTGCTCCTGTGTGTATTCATCCCTGACCTGAGAACATTCATTAAAATATGAATGAAACATTCCTTTGTCTTCAAGGGAAGACCGAAGTGTACGACCTTTCTCGCACATCTCAGAACTTCTATTTGTCCAGGGAAGGGTTTTTTCAGCATGCTGTTTTTCAGCTCCACAAGCTCTGTGTTTATACAATATTCATAACTGAGAGAGATACCCAGAACCGGGAAGGTCTTTTACTGCCAATGAGTACCAAGAGTAGTGTGAAAACTTTTTTTCCCTGCAGACTTATTAAAATCAGATGTTAAAAATTATTCCTGTTGTTTTGCGGAGCAGCTGTCTAATTGCTGACCTGTCACACTCGAAATAATTATTGGCAGCAGCTAATCAGCTGGTTAATACCTGAAAATGACATGGTAACATTGGCCTCTCTTGTGCAATGACATTAAATCATCATTCAAGGATAAAACCATCATTGCAGAAGATGATTCACCAATTATCAATAGTGACCTTAATAAACATCAGTGTACTATGATAAATGCATAAAAAATATACTTTGAGGGACCTGTTGAAGGGTGATGGCTAAGTAAAGCTAAGCGAAGAAGTCCTCGAATACACTGACAATTACAAATGAATAACATCTAATAACAGAAGTTCTGAAGACGTCTAGAAATATTTGCTCCACCAAACACGTGACATTTTTCCAGGCTGAGGAATATGCACTTCACAAATTCTACAAAGGTTTTTAAATGTTTGTCAGGACACAGTGTGGCACTGGCGAGCTGACTTCCCCCCCCTTTTTATTCTTCAGTTACACCAACATTCACTTTTTCCAATGCTACTGATATTTTGCAGAGTAGGAATATGAATATGTTGTCATTCTTATGCTGCTAGCGTTTTGCTCAAAGCGCTGCTGTGCTTAAATACAGCCTTGCAGCACCTTACACATGACTGTAGGCCCTTTCATTCCTTTTGCAGCTTTGCTGATTGACATTTTAATAGTCAGGTTTAGTATTCAGCCAGGCAACTTTCCACTCACAAGTCACTGTCACCTACATTTTCTCTTCTCCGAGGTAAATTATGCTGAGAAGTGTCTGATGTATTGTGCTCGACGCCTTTTTCAATGTGGGTTCAGTGTAAGAGTGGGAACAGGGCGTGGACACAAACTTGAAAACAATTGACTGAGTGCAACCTTTTAATATCTCCCCCTTGTCCCCAGGAGGGTTTTATAAAAAGTCTCCCATTTCCAGACTGTCTGCTGGGGTGCTGATAAACTGTGGTACACGTGACCCTCTTAACATGTGAATCAATAATGCACTGTGATATCTTCTTTTTAATCTCCCCAGTCAATTACATTGTACCTGACAGGCTAATCTAAAAGAACACATTACTGTTTGAGCGGCCTTTGGCAAAAGGGTATCGCTCGCCGCATAAGAAAGGGGTTTCTGGCTGCTTGTATGAATTGGAGTACAGACAGCAAAATGAGCATAAATCAAATTGGAGAGATGTGGTAGAAATAATTCACTCTTCATATGAAAATCAATATAAGCCTATGTTTGCAAACCCCCACTCAATTTCTGCTCCGTCACAAGATGGTGATCTGTTGAGCTGACTCTTTCAAAAACTTTTCTAAGTGGAGCAATTGATCACTCGTCAGCTATTTGTCAGTCCAGAATGACACAGAGCACAATCCAAGGATCAGTGTGAGAGAATTACTTCACCATAAATACACCTAACAGTATAGAGTGGATGAGTTTTCTCTGTGTGAATCTATACTAGTCTTTATGTCGAAAAAAAAAAATACAAATTTCTTTCATACAAAAGAAAGAAAATGTTATTTGTTTTTGTGTGTCTCCATCTTGGGAATACAGGATTAAAATATTAGCGCTTCCTATTCATTCTCTTCTCTCTGGTTCAAAAACAAAAATCAATATGAGCTCCATTATGTAAAAATGTTCAAAGAAACCTGGTCCCAAGGGTCAGGTCGCTCACTCTGAGTATTCCAGTGCATTTCAACTTGAGGATGTACACCCCACTGATAGAACCAAAGATTACCTTTAGACTGAAGTTTTCCAAAAGATCACTTCAAAGTAAAGCCTTTCTGTTATTGAATAATACATTTTTAGATTTTTATGTGAAGTATTCACGATGCCTATGTGGTTTGTGTATGAATACTAATGCCACTGTAACAGTAGATGCTATAGGACTAAAGTGTTCCAGCCTCTTGATGCTGGTTGTACTGATGTCAAAATTATGATCTTATCTTAAAACGAAGAATCCAAAGCGTCCGAGCAAATCAGCTAAAGCTGCCAAGGTAAAGCTTTGAGATTGAGTGCCATACAACCACGGGAGGCTTTTGCCTTAAGTGAACAGAATGAAGATTTGTGTTCTTTCATGCCACGTCTTTACTCCCTGCCAAAATTAAATATGAATACAATGTGAGTAAAATGCAATTTCTTTCATCTCTGGACTTGGTCTGAAAAAGAAGAAGAGTAGCAGCACAAAATGCCACTCAAACACACAATTACTCCAGACCTCTGTGGTAATTCTGCGCGATTCCAATTACCACGCCCTGTCATTTGTGCCATTCACACTTTAATGGGCAGCCTAACATAAGAGAGCTAAAGTATCCAAAAATAATTTCTTGCTATGAAAATGGAGGAGACCACTGAGCTAGAAAGTGGTCTTGCTGCTAATTAAAAAGCCACCGTCTGCGCCAGTCGGCTTGCTCATTAATGCCTTCAGTCCTCCCTGGCTCGAGGAAAAACTGTGTTCCTATAATGACCAGGCATCAAGATGAGGGACAGTCAGAGGTTACAACTAAGGAAAAGCAAGGCGGCTTTTTGGAGGATGACATCTAAACCTAAATTAAGTTAATTTGAGGTTCTGCAGTGAGCCTGTCAAATCCTCACAGCATCAGAACTCCAGCACACATAAGACTAATAGGCAGGACAGCTCTGTGGATGAAACACTGTGAGGTGCAGCGTTAGTGTCACATTCTATCTGTGCCTCAGCCCTTCTCATGCCCTTCCCTGACACTGAACATGAATGACATTTTCAGGAAGGAAATTAGAGTTTATTTGCGTGAGGTGTATCTCCGTACATTTTCTCAGGGTTTCTGGTAATGCTTTAAATGACAAATAGTTGCTGTTGTGGGTTGCATGTTGTTATCTGTGCTACTGCACAATATTCTCATTAGGGAAATAAATTGACTTGCTGAATTTTCGTTGGACAATTGCCGTAGCACAATGATGAGGCATAAGCGCCAGACATCAACATCCTCCTTCTTTGATTTATATTCAAATGAGCTGTACACAAGGAATTGAATTTCATGTCATTTCCCAAAGGCTTTTTAATATTCCAACTCACAAATTAGAGGTGATTCTTCATTTTGCATTGCCATTTAAAAAAAGGTATGTCCACAGTGGAGCACAAACACAAATTAACGTTAATTCCACCCTCTTCATAGAATCCCTGCCTTTTCTTTTTCGTTTGTGATTTCCTGAAATAATTAATTATCACTTGGCTATTTTCACATTTATACTTTAAAGTCTTTTTTCCTGCCAATGAAAAGATCGTAGAATTAAAATGAAAACAGTTTGACTGTAGTTTAATATGCTGACATAAATTGTCTTTCTGCAAGGTCTAAATGTTAGCTATGACATTAGATATGCATTATGCTGTATATCATGTCATCAGTTATGATTGTCTGAATTAAAACAAGTGTAGATGCAAACTTGAAAACTACAGGGCACCTTTTTGAGCAGAGAGATTCCACAGTTGCTCTGGTCTGGTGTAAGAAATACATTTGATAATATCATTGAACTTCCAGGAAATCCCTTGAGAGCTCAAGGAAGGTCTCAAAACCCAGTACCCAGGTAACTAAAATTTTCTGCAGTTATCCAGTAACCTGACCAACATAAGCCGGAAAAGCACATTAGACCCTACAATCATACAGGGGAAAATTCCAACAATCCACAACCCCCTGTGAGGAAGCACTGAGTGACAGTGGGGAGGAAAAACTCCCTTTAAACAGAAAGAAACCTGCAGATCAGGGAGGGACAGCCATCTGCCTCAACCGGTTGGCGGTGCGAGGACAGAGACAGGACAAAAGACATGTTGGTAGAGAGCCAGAGAATGACGACTACTGATTAAGTGCAGTGAGTTAAAAAAAAGGTGAGCGAGGTAAAAACACTCAGCGCATCAATGGAAGCCCCCAGCTGCCTATGCCATGTACATAAGCAAGAATTCTACTAAAAAGGGTCTGTCTCCCAAATGCAAACTGGGAGCTAGTTCCATTGACAGTAAAGTGCTCTAATACGTCTATTGGGGTATTATGGAACTATGAGGTCTTTAGGATAAGATTGAGGGTGATTAGTCAATTTTTATTCCTAATCTGATGATTAGTTTATTTTTTAAAAACGAATTTTTATTTATTTATGCACAGTAATGAACTATATCTTGCTGAATGTTTCAAAGATATTACATATAGAAACTGGATGTCAATAAATATTCACCTGTAGCCTACAGGTGGATGCTCCTGGAGGGTGACAAACAGCAGGCACCAAGGCATGCCTGTGTTTAGGAACAGCCAACATGATAAATTCAGTGAGCCTATACAAATGACTTCTGGCTTTCATCAGTCAAGCAACATTCGAGGATGCTTTTGTCATGATGCTGCTGCAATTTAAGGAGCAGACTCAGCCAATAAAAAATGTATCTACCAACCAAATGGAATGAATGACAGACATGTGAGGAACTGGGCAGGAACTATTTCAGTCAGGAGGAAGACAGTCTGCAGAGGGAGACTGGTTATTGGTGAGGGGGACAAGTTAGCAACTCCAGCAGAAAACGGAGTTAAGAAGCTCAGAGGTCTTACTTGTTAGCATTGCAATCTGAAGCTAAGAAAAGGTAACTGGTGGCTGGGATCTAGAGAAGATGAAAGCAGTTCAGTGAGATTGGGCAGGCAGGCCATTAACAGGTATGTCCTTGTTTCCACAGTGACTGACTGTGATCTTCTGACTCCACAAAGGAACACAAGTGAGATCTCCAGGGAACTGACACCAAACCGGGAACTAGAAAACAGATAAAGAAAGAGGATTACTAAGCAAAAAGCACAAAAACAAGAACTAAACTTGTTGAACCAATTTTGACTGTAATGGAAGCAAAGATTAACAGCCACAGTTGGTTGTTAAATACTACGTCTTAATGAGGTTATGTGCTGCAGGTGCAGTGTTGGGAAGGTTACTTTTAAAATGTATTCCACTACAGATTACAGAACATATGCCCCAAAATGTATTTTGTAACGTATTCCGTTACGTTACTCAATGAGAGTAACGTATTCTGAATACTTTGTATTACTTAATATATTATCATGCTGTTTACAACTACGTGAATGTACTATTGCTGTGTGATTTATTACTATTACTGAAGGTCCGCGGCTCCGAACCGTAGTAAAGGGACCTCTGGCTAATACCGTGGGTTCCGTGTCGGCTCATAGCCGAAAAATAGTTTTACTTTGTTGTGTGGGTCAACTTTGCTTGCGAGAGACAGAGAGAGGCGTTGAAAGACTGCTCCAACGGAACTTATTGTTTTCGGAGGAAAACACGAACACGGTGTACAGTCGAGTCTTAATAGCTTACTTACAACTGGGCTCGTCAGGCACTCTTCTTGGCTGCAGTGGTTATTATTATATTTACATGCTTCCAGCTCTCGTTTCTGCTCGATGACAGCTTGTACTTTTCCTTTTTCTCCCTCCCTCGCTTACAGACACATAACGGGTGTGGCAGTCCATTCTCCCTGCAGCACGGACTACACTGCCTATGATGCTACATTCTTTAGAGCTACATCTGTAGCATTCTGCTTATTAGCTTAGCACAACAACAACAAATAGGGCTCTCTCACCCAGGAAACACGCAGAGAGAGAGTCACCCTGTAACCATGGCAACCGTAACGCTGCCGCCTGGAACAACAGAACACAGCTGTCAAACAAAACCCAAACAGTCCTGACCCGCCACAATATGAAACAGGGAAGTACCGTCCTGTAATCAATTTATTTCAACAAAGTAACTGTATTCTAAATACCACCTTTTTAAACGGTAACTGTAATGGAATACAGTTACTCATATTTTGTATTTTAAATACGTAACGGCGGTAGGCTCTGTTACTCCCCAACACTGTGCAGGTGGATAAGTGCAAAGGGCAGCCCTGCCCATAGGCAGAGACACAGGTATGCACACCTCTCCACCTGAGAGAACAGAAGAGAGTAATCAGAGAAAAACCCAGAGCCTGCCCAGATACTGACAGGTTCTTGATTTCTTCTTCATTAGCGATAAATAGGCCACCACGCTGCTTGACCTTTCTAACGCCCCCCCCCTCTTCATTGCGTACTTAATGGATATCTACTGTTGGAAACATTTCTGTGACTTTTACTTCCATCTTCTATATGTTCAGTCTTCACAGAATAAAGACATACCCGAGTGATTTGTACATGGGTGTAATTAAGATGTGGGGCTGTGATAAGAAATCTCTCAGAAAGTTTACAAAATGAGGAAACATGAAATGATAATGTTTAATTTATGTCTGCGCCTTTCAACATTTAATGATGTCCTCTGATATTCTTTGGGGAGGAAACACACATATTTCAATGCAAATGAGAAGGCAACACAAACAAATATGCTAGTCTCCTGGATCACCACATATCACACAGAACCAGACGTTGAGATTATGCCAGCGTCTGATCAAATATGCCCTTGTCTTCTTTATTCATAGCTCTCTTTTTTTTTTTTGTTTAGTTTGTTGCCTTGTTTGTTTGTGCAAAGAGAATTATTCTGTTCCAGCAGTTAGCCCACTCATATTGTCAGATACTGGCCAGTTCACTGCTCAAACAGAACGAGTCTGCTGGCGGAGGCTTAGAAAGAAGTGTTTAAATTCAAATAAAAAGAGACTAATGTGCAATAAATTTTCTACAACAACAAGGGAAATTAAGCACCTCTATTTGGCATGAAAAGGTGTGATAGGAGGGAAGATTAGCTTAACTGGTTCAATGACACACTGTTCTCCACAGGGGAATCAGTGCTGTTAAATCTTTTTGGACTGGCTGTGATTAGGTGATGTCTGATAAGTAACTGCTGATGGGTTTTTGCATTTGTTAATGAGAATACTACAGAACTTTCAGCTGAGGTTTTGGTATTATCTAAACAATCTAACACATTCAATTTTGAACACCAAGTCTGCCCGATAACCCTGTTTTATGTTCTTATCTTTTAGGAGTCACATGTAAACACCTCCCGGTTAATATACTCTGTCGGCAAAAAACACACACCATACATTTCTGCAGAGCTGCAGAATATTCACCTACCGACAGAATAGCAAATACATGATTTTGTTGTTCTTTGTTTTGTTTTTTGTGGGTTTTCTGTTGTTTGCTTGGGAAAGAAGACTTTCAGCGCTGTACCTGCCAGAATAATGGATTCCAGTGGGAATCTGAGGAATGATGTGTTGAATGCTGTAGATCATCACTGGTAAGGTCACAAAGGGCTTGTTATGTTCGTGCCGTATAAATAAAGTTTGAGTTGTACGAGTCATTATTTTCTGTCGCTCAAACCCCAGGCACACCTAATTGCAGCATAAACAAAAGACAATTAGGCTGAATCTCTAAAATGCTGTTTTTAGGGCTTCGTAGCAATCACTGACACAAATTGGGAGCTATATTAAACGTAAAAAAATAAGTAATTCTCTAAAACGTGTATTGCAAAAGTCTCACTAACGCAAAGTAAGGTGTGTTGCACATTATTAAATATTCATGTCATTTCGACTTAATGTGAGGCTCAGTTTTGAAACCCAGTTTTAAAGAAAGAAAGTATACTTTATTGATCCCCATGGGGAAATTCCTCTCTGCATTTAACCCATTAACTCAGTGAAGCAGTGGGCAGCCATTGGGCACCCGGGGAGCAGTGTGTAGGGACGGTACCTTGCTCAGGGGTAACTCAGGGTAGCTGTTCAGGGGAATCGAACCCCCAACCTTGCGATCATGGGGCCACCACTCTACCTACTGAGCTATCCCTGCCTTAGTACAACCTTAAAATTCCACCAATCAGTATTATGAGTGTTTGGGTTTTTACTCACTAGAACTTCACGTATTAAACACATTACTTGTTGTGTTTCTTAAAAGTGACACAATGTATTACTTAATTACTCCCAGAGATAGTAACTTGTTATATTAGTTTAGCATTACTCCATAACATGATGTGAAATGCACTGTCACTTTGTATACATATGAGCACAAAGAAAAGTTGAGAGACTCAAAAGCAATCGGAACAAATATGTACAGATAGAAATGGAGGCTACAAAGTTACCAAACTGACGCAGTTACGAGTTAAAGAGTTGTAGTATTTTTTATTTATTTTTGGTTGTTTGTTTGTTTTGTTTTCATGGAATATGAAATCTTACATAATGCATATAACTATACAACATATCTACAATTAAATATGTGTTAGCAAACAACCCTAGCAAGCTTGGTTAGCAAGGTTCATAAACCATAGCCAATACAATACAACACTAGAATTTTACTCATCAAACTTATTAGGCAGCCTGTACTGAACTGTACAGAAAATCATGTTATTCGTGAGATAATTTCATTAAAAAGGCTCCAAAAAGGACCAACAGCACAGATATGATGGACAGTTCCGTGGCTCTAATTAGCAAAGATGAGGCCTAACATCCACCCGTCTGCCGCAGCTGTCTATGTGTCTGGACACCTGTCAGTCATTGAGGTCTAATCCCTAACTTCAGCGTCCAGACAGATGACTTATTATAAAAAAGAACCCCTTCCTCTAGTGTTGTTATGAAGAAGGAACCTTAAGGAAACTGTATGCATAAAGGTGCCACAGCAAAAGGTTACTGTGGCACACACCATCTGTGGAATGTCTTGTTATGTAATTTATTATTGCATTGTCAGCCAATGACTGCTGTTTTGTTAGATTGTGGTGTGATGTGTTGCTTTTTGAGATCTTTTAATTTGCTTCACTCTGTCTATGTAGGTTCTATGTAAGTGATTTGTTGAGACTACATATCTGGCAGTAATCACAACTCAGCTGTCCAAAGAAATGTAGTTAATCGTTAATAACTGAAATAATATTTTAAAAACTGCATTTTATATTTCTTCTTTGGTTACTTTGTTTAATATCAATTTTTTGATAATTGGAAACGTTTAACAGCAACAAATATGTAAAAGACTTTTAAAAAAATCAAGAAGAGGGCAGATATTTTTTTCACAGCAGTGTAGCTATCAATTTGCACACAGAAAGTGCATTCACTATGTGGCTGCCGTCATGATGGGCAATGAATGTGAATCATCACATCGAAATATTCGTCTCCATGTGCTGTGATGCATGGAGCCTTGCTGGGCAGCCAATCAGTGCTGCATGTTGTTTGCATTAATTGCTTGTTATGATGGGTCATTCTTCGGTTAATGAGACTCGCTGCACTATTGTATTTTCTTTTGCGTTTTCAATTAATCATCTGATAGTTTGGGAAGTGGTGTTATCTGTTGCTCTCTTGTTATCAGAACACTGGGTCAATAGATTTGTCATACTGCAAAGCACAGCACATTTCTCCAAAACAAAAGCCCTGTCAAAACATTTACTGGACTCATTGTATCTAACTTTGTCAGAGGAATGTAAACTATATGTGCAACAGCAGGCTGCTGCTTATGAGTTGTGACACGTTAGCCTCTATATTTCAAAGAGAGGATGAGATTGTTTGCTCAGAAACAATGGTGATTACCCCTGACACTTTTCGTCAACACCTGATTTTCATGTCACCGCTCTCTCCTCCGTAGTGGCGGCTCTCTCTTGCCCTCCTGCGTTCACCTGTGTCTACGTAACGTGGCAGCCCGCCAGCAATGTGTGCACAGCGCTGCAGAGAGACCTCCAGCTTCAAATAAGAGAACAGAAAGCTGAGTTCATGCTGAGCCCGAGCGTAAAAAATAAGGAGTACTGTGTAGCAAGAAATGGCAGCAGGAGACGTGACAAAGGTTGACAGCTCTGAAAGGAGACAAAGGCTCTGTCAGTGTCAACGCTGAGCCCGCTGCTAAGTCAAGGTGGTGTTACCTTTGTGGGTATTAACGTGAGCTTTAAGCACTGATGTAAGGTCTTTCCGACGTCTTGTTTGAGGAAAAGGTCAGAAGGTCACGGTGTGCTAAAGAAAAATAAACAAACACAGAAAAAAGAGAAAAAAATAGTCATGCTTTTAACCTGAGCATATGCATTATGTGGTTATGATGAATTTCATAACCATCTTACAATGTCCAAATTAGGATTGGACCATATTCCTAAAATATCTTTCGCAATATGATAAAAAACATAAGGTATAGCATAAGCAAAAGATGGAGCACTAAAAGCAAAAAAACAAACAAACAAAAAAACAAAAACATTTGCTGACAACAAAGATGTGATTTGGGGGAATCTATTAGCCAGTCATATTATTCTGCTGAAGCATGGTACAAGTTCACAACAATATCAGCTGTATGGCTACTGGCCTAGTTTATATGTAGCTAAGTGCATGTATTGTTTTTCTTGGCTCACTCTTTTCATACTGTGAATTAGCATTTAGTATTTGCTTAGTGTTTATTATATATGAGCCAGGCAGGTTGAACATGTTATCACTGTGAACTTGAGCTGGAGCCTTAATGTTGTGCACATGTGTGATGTAGGAGAATTAGTGGAGAGAAAAACAAACCAACTTTTTAACCTTATTTTTAGGCAAAGTCACCAAAGCCTTCAGGTGGGTTTCTATCAGATTCGACTGATCATTCTATAGATCGAGTTTTTATTTCTCACTGATATTAATGTTTACTCTCCTATACCCTTTAATAGGGGCATCAAAATTACTATCCAGAGGTATTACCCAGATGACTTCCAAGACGCAAGACTTTTGTTGAGAGGGAGTTTGGTATAATGTAAAAGCATCAGTATTTATTTGCAACACCAATACCACAGATATGGTGTGAAATACACTGTGATAAGTGGTGTGCCCGACAGTCTATCCACTTTAAGAAAATAGCATTGTCCTTGATCTGAGAAGTGAATGACTCTGTTGCAAGTGTGGAAGATGTAACATGAATTGCATGCTAACAGGGCAGCCAGATTCAGTAGAACAGTTAGTTTTGTACACCATGTTTGTTGCTCCATAAAAGGAAACACGGACCCCATTCGTTGTATCAAGTCCTTATCACTGCACAGTTGACCTGGACAGCGAAGGCTGGTTACAGGCTACAACAATCTATTTTCCTAACTGTTTATCCAGGTGGATTGGAGCCAATGGAGAAACGGAAAACAACCAAAAACTCTAAACAAATCATATTAAACAAGATAGAAGTAGAATAAATTAGAATCCCACAAGAAACAACAAAAGTGTTTCTGGGAGGACAATAACTTAATGGAATAGCTGCAGAAGGGACTAAACCCAAAACATGCAAAAGATCACACTGAAGCAGACTTAAAAAACAAGGAGGACTCATCAGTGTTGTCAGGGAGAAAAAGAATTCAAAATAATGTGTGTTTTAATCACATGATTCATATAATGCTGTAGATACATGTTTGTTCATCGCTGTTTAGTGTTAGCTTATCACTTCTTTGGCTGGCCTGTCGTGTTATTGCTTCTCCAAAAACACTTCTGCTGTGTTTTGTGAGTTTTTTGTGTGACTTTTTGCAGCTTTTTTCCCCCTATTTCCTTTGTGCTGTATTCAATTTCCGTTGTGCTTTCCGCTGAGTTTGTGCTGTGTTTTTCTGTTTGCTAGTGTTTTCTGAATTGTAGAATGTTTGGCCTCTGATCTAAAATGCATATCAAAGGTAACCTGCAATATAAACCAATATTGGATTTTCTGTCACTTCCACAGAATTGGATGAATATGAATCTGTATCTCACTATTTCACCCATCCATGGGATAAGCAAGCCTTAATTTCATTGCATTGCTATAATGCAACCTATAAGTCAAATACTGTCTGGTGACTGACTGGTTGGTGACTCGTATTTAGTCTGTTTGTTTTCCCAGCCAAGTTAGAGCAAGGATTTAGGTACTTCTAGGTACTAGTTGGTACTTCTAAAGAGCAATTGTTCTAAGTGCTTCCATCAAAGTCTGATTAGTTTTCAGCTTGCCTTGGCACCTGGTGTTTATTTACTGTCTGCAAGTCTATATATTATATGTAATTCTGAAGTACTGCAGTTTCATTGTAGTCAGTGGATATATGACACGTACCTTTGTTGACCTCTGTGGTTCCATCACATCTGGGAGCTGTTGAGATCACAGAGTGTGTATGTCAGAGTTCAGTTGTGTGTTTCAATGTGTGAATTCCTGAGAAACTGCCCTGAGATGGACCTGGCAGCTTCACAACAATTTACACCTTCACATGACATATGAAACATCGCTGGACACTGAACTATAGAAGTCATAAACTCAAAACTCAAAATAACATAACTGAAGGACCAGTTTAGCTTCCCTTGACATATGACTGCGTTTAATATTTGCCTGTCTTGTGAAGTCATTGTGCTTGACAAATTAAGTCGATTTAATTGGACTTTTCATTTTTACACCATTTTTCAGAATCAACAAATATCGGAGCTTATTCATTCTTTTTTCTTTCTATTTATTCTCATACACACAGCAATCTACTGACATCAGCTGTAACAGTGTTTGGGAATACTTAGGTACATGTGTCTTTTTGGGTTGCTCCAATCTTTTGGCATGCATTTGCCTCAAAACAAAATGATGTACAAATTAAGTCCAGAGGGAGCAGATGAAGGCCTCTGCACTGGCAGTTCATGTTTCACTGAGAGCTGAGCCATACAGTCTGACAGAATCCTGAGAACACTGCAGGCTACGTCAACCTGCAACATATATACCTACTGCATGCAGATTGATTCAGTTGAGAATGTGACTAATCACAAGGCATCAGGGGAATACAAACACAGATCACACATGTGGCTAAAAACCTCAAAACATAGCTCTTCACTGAACAACTCAGGCTTGGAATGTTTTGGAGTAGCAGACCGTCTCCTTAGAGAAGTTTCCAGAAGTGTTTTTGCCATGCAGATGGTGCGTGACTTTCATAAAAGGCTTAACAAATGGAAGGAGTAAATGAAGTGGACAGTTCCTCCCAACCGGAACATCCAGGAGGTTCTACAATCTTGGAGAAAATAGGTTCACATCTAGTTTCACTGGTCCAAGGAAATAATGACACAGGAAAAAAAGTATCCCGCAGCAACTAACTTTGTTGGTAGTCCGACTCAGGGAGCTTGATACCCTTTAGAGCCAGTGTTTGTCAGACAAACTACCCTCTCCCTCCGGGTGTGTGAATACAACAGATCTATTGTTATCCGTTTCACAGTTGTTTGAACATGGTGCACAGAAAAGGTTTGAAAAACAACAGCGATCTATATTTCAGTGGAGTCTCGCACGTTTTGAAAGACGAAAAAGGCAAAATATTTCAGAGACTGCTTTAAGCTTCTTTACATATGATTTGTACTGCCTGATATGAATGGGACTCACACAAGGCAATCAGTTAATTAATCAAAATTTCAATTAACAAGGCAGAAAGGTTTGCGTTACCTCTGCTGCTTCTGATAAAGGGAAGCTAATTAAATGAGCATCAGTACTTGGATGGGCATCAGATGGAATGCAAATGCCATTGATGATTATAATGAGTTGTACTGTAGCTTGACTAACAGGTGTAAGTAATGTATTTCCATAAAAGGTGTGAGGGTACAACAATATAAAGCTAGTTATTAAAGGCTTTTTTGTTTCATTTAACATGGGTGTTATGTTCATGTGTAGCTTTGGCATAGCTGTCATTAACCAAACAGCTACTGAGAACAAAGAACACGGCCTCTTAAACTATTGCCTACTAAGTATGTTAGGTCAAAGCACTACAGGTCGGAAGCCAGGCCAAAGTGATATTTAGTGCTTTTACACTGACCTCACTTTAGATAAATGTCCACTGTGATTATTATATATATTATATATATATTGATTCTACAGGAGGATGCATTTTATTACAACTTTATGCATTCTGGATATATTTGGTGATTATTTTTCTTGATCCTTATTTATTGTTTTTGTATATATCTTGTATATATCTTGTAAATTTCAGTCTGGCTTTAAACCACGTCATAGCACTGAAACAGCTCTGCTGAGAGTCCTTAATGATCTTCTCCTAATTGCAGATTCAGGTTGTTCTGCGGTCTTAGTCTTACTGGACTTGTCCTCAGCCTTTGATATGGTGGACCATAATATTCTACTAATGAGGTTAGAACATACAGTTGTTCTGTTAGTTAGAGGTGACGCCCTTAACTGGTTAACTGTGCATGAGCCTTTTAAAGCAACGTGAAGCAGAGAAGAGAGTGCAAGCAAGGTGGAGTGGGTGGAGACGAGTGTCAGAGGTGATTTGTGACACAAGGATAGCAGCAAGAGTGAAAGGGAAGGTTTACAGGACAGTAGTGAGACCTGCTATGATGTATGGTGCGGAGATGGTGGTGCTGACAAAAAGACCCGCAGCTGAGCTCGAGATGGAGTTAAGGATGATAAGATTTGGACTGGGAGTGACCAGAATGTATAGAATTAGAAATTAATATATCAGAGTGACAACTCAGGTCGAGTGTTTTGGTGACAAAGAGAAATAAGACTGAGGTGGCTTAGACATGTACATAAAGGGGGTAATAGATGTATTGGGCAAAGAATGTTGAATATGCAGTTGCCAGGCAGGAGGAAAAGAATGAGCTCTGAGAAAAGATTCATGGATTTTGTGAAGGACAAGCAGAGGGTTGGTGTGACGGACGAGGATGCTAGGGAGAAGGTGAGTTTTAGGCAGATGGACCCTAATGGGACTAGCTGTTATTTTTTACTGTGGGACTACTATAGAGTGTGGCATTCTCAAAGTAATGTGTGTCTGAGTGATGAGTGTGTGCTGTCCTGCTGTTTACAATGGAAGAAACTACTGTACTGTACCTACTGTACTTGTACTGTAAGAGAAATTGCAACTTATCTACCCACAGCTCAGAGAGACCAGACAACGTTTCCAAACAGGATTCAGGATTAACAAATATTATAGCTGCTACTGTGTTAATTATTGAGTAGTTTTGCAAATTCAGTGATTTATATGCAAACTCTTAATCTGTAATGTAAATGGCAACTCAAACTGATAATGAATGGTGAAGAGTAAAACATTTTCTCAGAGTTTGGTAAGGGAGACACCTCTAATTCTGTCTTTTCTGCAGATGAAAAAGCACTAAATTTGCAAAAATTAACAACTGAATGATTCTAAAAGTCCCTGCTTTGTTGACTCGATAGAAAAGTTCTGACTGGTGTGTGCAGCATGGAACGAGAAATGTATATTAGCCACTGTGATCAATAAGGAGTTTTAGGCTTATTGCATTCCGATCAATAACACCAAAACAAACTAAATGTTCATTAGATTTTGTGATACATTTGTGAAATCCAGAAACAATAGCTTATTGATTCTTACAGAAGTTTTATATCGCACAGATTTCATAAGCCGATAACGATTAACACATTTGACTCTAAAGTTATCACATTATGGTTTACAGCAGTGAGTATTTTTGGAGCTCTAGTGCAGTGCCACAGAAATCTTACAGAAATTAAAGGAACAAGTGGCACATTACAGCTTGTGTATATTACATGCAATGCTGTGAAAAGCATTCTTTTTTTCTATGTATCTTTCCATATTTGTCACACTTACATATCTTAGATCCATCCTTTCTCTTCTGCTTATCTTTATCAGGGTTGCAGGGAGTCTGGAGCTTATACCATCTATCACAGGGTGTCAAACTGACACAGGGCGAATACAGAGAGACAGAAAGCCATTCACACTCTCATTCACATCTATGGGCAATTTAGAATTACCAATTAACCTAACCGCACTAATTGCATGTCATTGTACTGTGGGAGGAAGCCCGACTACCTGGATAGAACCCACACAGACCCTGGCCAGATGGTGGAATCAAACTCAGGACCTTGTACCTGTGAGGCCACTGTGCTGGCATGTCAAATTAATTTTATTATCAAATGAATATAACCCAAGTAAATAGAAAATACAGTTTTTAAAGAAGGATTTTATTTATCAGGGAAGAAAGCTATCCAAACCTGCCTGGCCCAATATGAAAAGGTAATCCGGTCTTTAAGTGATGACGTGATGAATCCTGTTTCCAGGCCCAAAGTACTCTGCATTTAAAAAGGCTGTTGTGTTTTTAACATGTTTTAATGCTTTGTATCTTGTTCTATTTAATCTCAACAAGACCCTAAAAACAGTCAGTGATTACTGTCGGCTTCTCTCGGTTTTTATTACCGCTAATCATTTTAAAGCTCAGTTTTTAAACCCTTATGATGTAACTACAGCCCAGCCCATGCAGCAGTATATTAATGACTAACCTTGTATTGTGGATGGATTATCTCGGTTGTTCTTCTGACTGACGTTTGGTCCGTTTACAGCATCCTGCCATGCGATTGCATGGAAGCTAGCGAGCTAACTCCCTGCTAACTTCTAACTCCGTTAAATATCATAAATTCTGTTTTCATGGATGCCTGGATGTTAAACTCAATTGTTACACCTGGTAGAGCAGCCACACTGAGCATTTTATTACAGATGAAAGAATTTAGACAGTTTTTCAACTCTCAGTAATGCTGTAGTGATAGTTTGACTTAGGGACCTGCAGGAGAATTTGGGCCCAGACATGGCTAATGATGTCAGACTTAAAGACCGGATTGCAACCCCTGTTTCACAGCACTGTATCTAAATAAATAATAAATACTTGAAAATAGAACTTAAGGGAAAACTAATGAGGGCCAGAGGTTAAGGTAATAAGGTTTGTTCTGCAGCTGATATCTAGTTGACCACGTTGCTGTGCAGGTTAAGCTTGCCTGCACCAGCCAAACAATGCAGGCGGATATAGATGATAGGGGAGTGAGTCCACATGAAGAATAGTTGAATTACATGGTCTGTGATCAATACTCCAATACTGAGCACTAAATGTCACCTCTGTCAAGACACTGTCACGCCACAGACACTCTGACGATCCTCTAAAGATGCTTCAATAATATTAGGCAAGGTTTTTTTTTTTTTACTTCCTTTGCCAATTAAAGATTTAACTTAGCCTACATGCAGAGTATGCATTTTGTGGTATGGCATCAAATGCATTTAAGAACAAAACTGGATGTTTGACTGGCTGAATTTCTGAATTTGTAACAGACAGAGTAAAGATATTATCTTCAGAGAGGCAAATCAATAAGCCAATCTCACACACAGGGTGGCTTTACTGCCCTGACAGTTATTGATGCGTTCACAGTTGTGGCCCGGGTGTGCCTTAAACCCCTCAGCTCATACATCTGCCCCTCAGGAATCAACTCTGAAACGACCCAACACTGTGAAGATACCATTTATTTTTCATTTGAAAGCTTTTCTTTTGATTCTCTAAGAAATTGTCATGGTCCCTGTGCCTCCCCGGCCAGCCCAGTGTGGCCACAAGTGTTTGTTGTTTTTCTCTCACTCTGTCTCTCCTACCTGTCTGCCTGGGCGGAGCTCTGATTGGGCTCCTGCCCTTGGCCCACGCACCTGCAGCTGATCTCGAGCGGATTGCAGTTCTCTGGCTCTTAAGGCTGGGGCTCTGAGCTGTTCGTCGCTGGAATATTGAGTAACTCTCGTTAGTATTGCCTGGCTTCCTTGCGATTCTACTGTTCCCGTGTTTGCCTTCGACTTACCCTCGTCTGTGTAAACAGGTTTACCTGGATCAGCCCTTTTGTGACCCCTGGACCCCGTGAGTAGGAGAGTGAGCTGAGCTGCTTGTGTGGAGACTGTTTGGACGAGGAGCAGAGCGAGTGCGAAGAAGTGTGTCTCCCCAGCCAAGTGATCCCCGGGACCCTGGTGTTTCCCCCCCCTTCACGTGTATATAGTGCACCAGTGTGATTAATAAAGTGTCGTTGAACTGTGCTACCTCAGTCTGCGCCTGAGTCCGTTCCACTCCCGTGACAGAAATTGCTTCTAGTTGAATTTTTTTTTACCTTGTACCGTGACATTAAGTGGCACAAAAAGTAAAAGAAGTCATTTTTGTGCTGTTGTTAAAGTGCTGCCTCTTCATTAATCCTCCAACTTTATCTGAGTCCTGAGTCCAAGCTTACTCAGAGAGTTTTTAGAGCTGCTGGTGAGGGGGTGGGTGTGGGTGCAGTGAGGAATGGTGAGAGGTACGCTCGCACCAGGAAGCAACTCAATGGCTCCTTTTGATGCTCTTCAATGATATACAGTATTTCATTACCACTCTCACCACACACACACACACAAACTATTATAAGAAAGACCATCAAATGGTATACACATCCATATAACGTCAATAAAAAACACATTTTGTTATTTATAGCCACAGCCGTTTCACACACAAGCACATAGTGTACAGGCACAAGAACAATGACAAAATGAAATCAAACAAACAAAGAAAAAACATTCTGGTGAAAATTTGCATAGAGATAGTTCTTTTAACTTGAGACAGAATCAGCCTCGTCTCTCTAATGATAGTCAAATGGAAGATTTCTCTTTAGTCAGGTTCCAAACTTTCTTCACAGAAGGATAGACTGCTGCTGTGGTAACATATTGGTGCTCATGCATGTAAGTTTTAACAGTTTCTGTTCCCTTTTTCAGCATATGGACTTTAAGATGAGTTTTTAGATAATATACAAGTTCCTAAAGCACAGAAAACACTTTTACAGTTGAGCTGACCTATTAGGATTAGTGGGCAAATGCTATGGGTCTACAACTGCACTGCTATTCAAATCATCATGTTACATCACAGGCAACATATTTATAGATATTTTATGTGTATATATGCATTTGTGGTGTCCAGGATAAATATTTATACTTCTGGTTCTTTTTTAAAAATTTAATTCGTTCAGTTGTCAGGGACACTGAACTGTAGCACATCCTCTGATTCCATCTCATTTTATTCCTAACATCCTGTCACGTCATTCCTCTATATGTTGCTCTTCACTACATCCAAGTTATGTCTGATAACTTCATATCCAGCAGTCTTTTCAACAACCAAAATATGTACCAGTCTTTGTTCAGAGGAGGAATAGAGGGTATTACTGTTTCTCCTCTGAAGATGTCCAAACCATCTCAGCCTCGCTTCTCTCACTTTCTCTCTGAACCGCTCAACCTGAGCTGCCCTTCTGATAAACTAATTTCTAATCCCGTCCATCCTCGTTACTCTCAGTGAAAACCTTAACGCCTTTGCCTTCTGTCTTATTCTCAGTGCCACCACCTGCAAATAATATATCGTAGCAGGTCTTTCTACCAACTTGTAAATCTTACATTTTGCTTTTGCTGCTATCCTTCTGCAGCAAAAAACCTCTGACACTCGTCTCCACCTGCTCCACCTTGCCTCTTATTCACCTCTTTTGTGCACTGTCCATTCTGTGTACGTGACAAATAAAATTTGAATTTGAATTTGAATTTTTCCTTCAGATGGTTGATGCTAGATATTTAAACTACTCTGCCTTCACTACCTTAGCTCCTTGCAGCTTCATTCCTGATTATTTCCTCTTATTCACACACGTATCCTGTCTCACTTCTACTGACTTTCATTCTTCATTCCAGAGCATACCTCCACCTCTCAAAGCTCTCTTCCACCTGCCCCTTACTCTCTTTGCAGATCACAGTGTTGTCTGCAAACATCAATGCATTCTGCTTTTACAGGTCGCTCCAGCTTTTTTGGAGCTGCGGTTCTCCTGTTGTGTGCGTTGGCTAGATAAATAATGTAACTTGCAAACAAAGAAATCTCAGGAGTGTTTTGTCTGAGAAATAAGAGCTTACTCTGAAAAAACTAAATTGGTTGTCAGTTATCAAAGTTGCCTGTGAGTTTCCTGCTTGTCCATTCTCCACCATCACTGCCGCAGGGAAACTTTGGCTTCCTCCCCCACCTGCAAGCTCATGAGAAAAATACATGTAGCAATCTGAATCAAACCTGAAAGAATAATTCTGGGAATAATAACTATTTTGAAATGGTGCTAACCTTGCTCTCCCCTCTGGCAGTCCTGTTGTGTTTGCAGTCTCTCTCTCTGCTGTAATACTTACCAGCATGACACTTGAATCCTGATTTCACTTTAATTTGTGTAATTAAAGAGCTAAAACCTGCTTTGAGTCCATTTGATGTTCTCACCATTTGCACTTAGACATTTTTGGTCTCCTCCAAAAAATCTGGAAAATCTGGAAAGTACAGTCGTTGCAGAGTGACCACTGTGTTGGTGTGGACAAAAAAAAATATAATAAAATCCTGCATACTCAAGATAAAGCCACCAAAGTCTCCTGACATTGTCATATAGCTTTGTCTGATCTGATATGACCACTTTGGGTTTGAAGACTGTGGACTTTTCTGGGAAACTGATGTTTGCATTCTTGGCCCTACTTTTGCTCTCTCTTTGAGTGTGAGGTCTGTGTTAAAATTGGACTCAGAAAAGCAGGTGGTCAGAACAGGGATTCTGAGAGGAGAAAAAGTAGGCAGTGAAGGAAGGAAACCTTGAAAGGACATTCTCCCAAACTTAAATCAGGTATGCTAATTGTTTTTCATGGTTGGTGATGTGTAACTTTTTGAATTCACCTCATACATACATCAGGTCCACTGTTCAGCTTTCCTCTGAGTCACTGATGATGGCTCAAAAGAGAAAAGAATGTAACAGAAGTGGCATCGTCACACATTCCAAAACTAGTAAAACTTCTGTAATCATGTCTTCTACAAATGTAAAAGACCACTTACCAAATAGCCATTGATCAAATGAGCAATTTAGCCATTATGAGTCAGACAGGATCACTCTTAAGTGTTACATTTTCTAAAAATGGCAAAAATAGTCCCAATTTTCCCCACATGAAACCCTGCTCCCCTGTGCTGTCCCTCTAAAGCAATTTGTAGCACTAGATTGCCTCTGTGCAGTATGACAGGGAGAAGTGGCTGTTTATCAGGCAAGCTGGTATTTAACTTTGTAGGACACATTTGTATTGATTGGGCTTTGTAATTTTCTCCTGAGTAGATTGAGCTTCTGGTTTCAGGCTGGTGTGCATTAAAATTAACAGGATATGCCTCCAGCATGGCTGAGTAATGCCACAGTGTAGAAAGCAAGGCATGATTCTCACACTCATTTGTGTAAAATGGAAGATTGCCACAGGAGAGGTCTTTTTCCTGGCTGAGAGAAACTGTGGCATCTTTTTTTGGGGCTACTAGCTAAACTTGTAACATATAGCTGTGCTGGATTTTAAGATGTAAAATTCGATTTTATTGATGCCTGTAGGGAAGGTTAAAATTATAGATAAATATGGTTATTTTAAAAAGAAGAGAGGACTATGCTTCAGTATAATTCAGTATAATTTGTTAACAGCCTTCAAACCAGTGGCCCTGGAGCATGTCTATGTAGATTTTCTTTGTTTTTCCTGTAATTAATGGGAGAAGCTGCAAAGACAGCCATAGTGTTAGTTTTTCTTGTCTGTTTTGTTCGTCTCATTT
Organism: Maylandia zebra; assembly: GCF_041146795.1. Classification (NCBI taxonomy): domain Eukaryota; kingdom Metazoa; phylum Chordata; class Actinopteri; order Cichliformes; family Cichlidae; genus Maylandia; species Maylandia zebra. The sequence goes on along the minus strand of NC_135173.1, from coordinate 25,083,930 downwards.
TTGAGACCATGGCCTTTTGCTGAACCAGTAACAAGATGTAAGTGAGTTTATTTATTAAGCCCTTTTCTTTTTTTTCTTTACTTTACTTTTCGTTTCTTTACTCTAGCACCACTAATGTATACATGCATACTGAAATAAAGATTCATTTTTGGTGAGAAAAAAAGAGGCCTGTCTAAATAATTAAACATTCATGCAGACATGAAACCATCCATATGAGCTAAGGTGAGCAATTAGCTCATTATATGTTTATTGTAGACAGCTGGTAGGAACCAGAACACAAAGAATTAGACCTAACAGTAATAAAAGGTGAGTTATTGTGAAGAGCTGGATGTAGCAAAAAATGTGATTGCAATAGAAAAAAAAGAGTCTGTTAAGAGTCTGTTAAAGTAATCATGTCTCACAAAAAAGTTGTTTCTATGCAGAGGTCAGTTGGACAAATTAATTATTAAAATTCTTAATGCTATTTTTTTTTATTAGATCAACTAATACCTAAAGCAGTTCAAATTGGCTCCACCTCTTGTAACTGCGACAGTATTGCAATACAGTTACAGGCTTTTTGGCTTTAAGTGGCATATACAGTGCTTTTGTTGATGTTCTTAAGGCAGAGGTATCAAATGTATTTAGTTCATAAGCCACATGCAGCCCAGTTTGATCTCAAGTAGTCCAGACCTGTAAAACCATGGCAAGATTGCATTTTTTTAAAAACAAAACAAAACAAACACTCCAAATTTTTCCCTTTTTGTGAAGAAGTAAAATGCATTCTCAAATTGATCATATTTAGTAATTAGTGCATTCACAAAGCAGTTGAACTGAGATGCCTGAGATGTTTAAGAAAAAAAACAACAACTTTGTTTTTCCAGTCCTTGTGTCATGACAAAGAAACGCTACGCCTGGTTCGTCTGGAGGTTTCTTCATATTTAAAGGGAGTTCTTCCTTTCCACTGTCGCCAAAGTGCTTGTTCATAGGAGGTCCTGATTTCTGTTGTTTTCTTTCTTTTCGCTGTGTTATTGTGTTGTCTTTATTTTACAGCATAAAGTGCTTTAAGGTAACTGCATGTTGTGATTTGGTGCTGTATAAATAAATTGAATTTCACTGAAAGTAAGTCAATAGTTGCATAGCAACAGCAGATCTGCCCAACAAGTGGACAGAGGAAGACTCTTTGCTTTTTGATGGCACTTCATGCTATTAGTGACACATAGTTTACTTCAGTTTTGCTCACTCCAGAATTCAGTTTGACAATTTTATCAGCTTGTCATGGTTTACTCCCTCATTCTGGCTAATTTCCATCTGAGCAGAGATGTGATTATGCTCAAAGTGAGAGGAAGTCTTGATCAACACTCTGGGTTCCCTACTGAGATTCATTATCTTCATTCGCAGCATTATGCCAAAGGTCAGACTTATTTCTGTCCACACACACACACACAAACACACAACAAACATACGTGTATATACACACTGACAAATTATGAGACACTATTAAGATTAAAAAAACATTTTAGTTCAACCCTATAAAAGACATACTAAAATCTCACCGCATCAAATATCCATCTACAACATTTCAAATACTTAAAAAAATAAATCTATCATTGTATTCACATGAAAACATTATTTCTTTCAAATGTCTGTCAAACATTGGTACCATCTATACATTGCATATTCCCTGTCATCGTCATAAAATACTTATGTGTAATAGTACGAGAAAAACATTTTATGACTAAATTAGTGTGAAATTTCTTGTGATTCATATCTGCATTTCCTTAAAGACCAAAACCCTGTGGGCTCACGCTCTGAGGACATTTAGTTTGCTTGGATACATTATGCGTTTTTCATTTCAGGCTACTTTAGAATGTAAAAATAATGACACAAGGCATTTATTTCTACTAACCAACCAGGCATTTATTGGAAATTTCCATTCCTAATCACTCTCTTTGCACCTTCATGACAACGTCAATAGTTCCAGAAAAAGTGTTACTAAACCAACTATTCCAGCAAGGAAACAGAAAAAACAAAGGTGTTTGTATATACCAATTGCTCTCAATTTTTGGGTTTAACAACAGTGCAATCTTTTCCTTCCCTTAAGATGGAAGGAATATTTTAGAGCATGATCTGGGTTTCTTTATTAAACCAGAGAAGGTTAAACTCAGGATTGCTCGAGCAGCAGTGTTGCCCTCTCTTTCAAGTTTGAAAAGAGCAGAAGAAACAAAGTGAGAAGAGAGGTTTGTATAAATATATAGCCGTATTTATCCTCTATGGAGTGTTTCATGGCACTAAGCTAAAAGAGCAAGGAAGGCCTGGATACAGCTCAATCTGATTGTGCCTGCACTTGATCATCCTCTGGCTCTCAGCGCCTAACAGGGGAGATGAGTTCTGCTTCCTCAAAGCAGGTTACAGCATTCCCAGCGGTCTTTGCAATGCTGGGGTGGTCCCTGGTGTAAATGTGTGTCTGCAAGGATGTGTGTTTTTACACTTAGCTGTACCTGTGTGCATGTCTATGTGTGTTTGTGTATGTGACTACCCATATACACCTTTCTCATAGGTGTGTGTGAGTGGTCCAGGATGGAAAAGAAACACCACTAATAGCCCTGTCGTCTCTGTGGGCTCTCTTCCAGGCTCAACCGACCTTGAGCGGGGGGCTCTTAAAAGATGACATGCCCAGGCTTTCTACTTGCGCTCGGCTCCAAAGAAATATCGTGTAAACCCTTCCATTAATCACGCAACTCCTGGGTCATTAAGCACCTGAAATCGCCTACTGCAACATCTACTTTTACAGGCATGCTATCCCCTAACAATAGCCAGGAGCTGCTTTTTAATAACAACCGCACACACACACACACACACACACACACACACACACACACACACACACACACACACACACACACACACACACACACACACACACACACACACACACACACATATGCAGTCATGTATCCATGGCTTTAAAGGACATTACATTGACCTATATTTATTTCCTGAAGACTTACTTTAACCTTAAACATAAGCACTGCTTGCCTAACCCTTACTCTGACCTTAAGATCTGTCTTCACCTTAAACTTAAACAACCTAATGATTAATGATTTAGGTTACTGTTTTCTTTGTCCTCATAAGGAAGACACATCCCAGGAATGTGACCATGCAGAGATTTCTGTCCCCATAAGATGAGCAATTCCTGGACAGCACACACATCTCTTCCCGCTTCCCTCAATCCTTCCAGCCCAACACTGTTTGAGTGTCAGCTACTCTGCTGGTTAATGCAGAGAGACAGGTGTAAATCAGAAGATAATGGAAAATTCGGAAGCCCTGAACTGGCTCCATGTGTTAATACCTCTGCTCTCTTCACTGGAGGCAAATAGCACAGCAGACATGATTTCATGCAGTACAAAACCGTTTCCCTCCATTCACAGGTAATGATAAGTGGATAAATACATGGCATGATGGGATATTTGGCGATACAAACAGAGCTCACAGTGAGACCCACTGAGCACCAATCAGGATCAGACAAGATCTGGCAATCTTCCTTGTTTTTTTTTTATTTTTATTTAACCTTTATTTAACCAGGAATGTCCCGTTGAGATCAAAGACCTCTTTTTCAAGGGAGTCCTGGCCAAGAGGCAGCACATTTCAAGACAAATACATACGAACAAACAAAGTTAAAATTACACAAAACAATTACACATTATTGAGGCAGCCTGTAGGCCTTTGAGTTTAGTTTTAAAAACATTTAAAGACAACAATTCAGTTAGTTTCCAGTCTTTCTGTAACATGTTCCATGAAAAAGGCGCAGAGTGGACAAAGGCTTTCTTACCCAGCTCTGTGCGGACAAGGGGAACAGACAACAGCAGCTGATCATTTGAGCGCAAGGAGTAAGAACCACTATTTGTCCTTGTGACCAAAGTACAAATATAAGGAGGCAGCAATCCAAGCATAGCTTTGTAAATAAAAGTGTACCAATGCCCCTGTCTTCTAATGGCCAAAGAAGGCCATTTTACTCTTAAGTACAAATCACAGTGATGGGTCAGGTATTTACAATTGGTAATAAACCTCAAGGAAGCATGATACATCGTGTCCAACATTAGAAGACATGAAGAAGAAGCGTTCATATACAGAATGTCACCATAATCTAACACAGATAAAAAGGTTGCAGTGACAAGACGTTTTTTTACTGCAAAAGAAAAGCACTGTTTATTATGGAAGAAAAAACGAAGTTTAAGTCTCAGTTTCTTTACTAGTCTCTCTATATGTGGTTTAAAGGTGAAGGAGTCATCAATCCAGACACCAAGGTATTTATATTCATGAACTATCTCTATGACATTTCCTTCAAGGGTGGACACCACTGGAATAGGCTCCGGGACCTTCTTTGACTTGGAAAACAACATTAGCTTAGTCTTGTCAGCATTGAGAACTAATTTTAGCTGAATAAGTGAATGCTGGAAAGCAACAAAGGCTTTCTGTAAAGTTTCAATGGCCTGAGCAAGAGATGATCCATAACAGTAAATAACTGTGTCGTCAGCATAAAAATGCAAATTTGTGTCTGAGACATTTTGACCCAAGTCATTGATATATAAAAGGAACAGAAGGGGACCCAAAACTGAGCCCTGTGGCACCCCCTTGTGGACAGCAACAAATTTAGAACAAAGACCTTCAAGTTTAATGCACTGGGTTCTATTTTTCAGATAATTTGAGAACCACGCTAATGCATGTTCTGACAATCCAAGGCTGAGCAGTCTGTTTTTTAGGACTGCATGATCAACAGTGTCAAAAGCTTTTGAGAGGTCAATAAAGAGTGACGCACAGTACAATTTCTTATCAAGTGCCACAATAATATCATTTATCACTTTCATAGTGGCAGTGTTAGTACTGTGTTTTTTCCTGAAGCCTGACTGAAATTTGGAGACAATATCATTAGAGTACAAAAACTCTTTCAACTGGTCACAAACTAGAGATTCCAGGATTTTGGATAAAACACACAAATTTGATATTGGCCTATAATTAGTCAACACCGATGGATCACCTCCTTTCAATAAAGGCAAAACGAAAGCTGATTTCCAAACCGCTGGAATTTCTTTGGTTTTAATTGAAAAATTAAATAGAATTGAGAGTGGTTCTGCAATAAAATCAGCTGCCAGGTTCCATCAAGTCTGGACCAGGAGGTTTTCTGTGATCCAAAGCCTTTAAAGCTTTATGCACTTCATAAACACTAAAAGGTACAAAGTTAAAACGGTCTCCAGAAAACATAGAGAGTTCTGGGCAAGTATTTGTTAAAAAAGTTTCTGCAGAAGCAAACAAGGAACCCACTGATAGAAAGTGTTCATTAAAACAATTCAAAATTTCAGTTTTATCATTAATTGAGACTGAATCTTTTACAACAGATTTAGGAAAGGTTTGAGTCATTTTATTGGCGGAAAAAGACTTGATTACTTTCCAAAATTTCTGTGGATCATTGAGGTTCTCAGTGGTGACAGACAAAAAGTATTCAGATTTGGCCTTTTTAATAAGGCCAAATCTGAATACTTAGCTGAAATAAAAGAACTGTGTGAATTTACTAACTTATCGCATGTAGGGGGTTTAAATTAGTAATTTGTTTAGGAAAAGAGGAAGAGAGCCATTTGGAAGAACAGCTAGTTTATTAAAGTACTGGCCATAATTGGACCCTGTTTCAAAACTGTAAAGTGTACACATTATACTGAGCTCATTATTTTGGGGTTTCAGGGATAACTGAGCAGCCCATTTTATTTTACGTCTCCTTTCCCCCTTTACTATCTACTATCATAATCATTTTATGAGTTGTCCTTGGTGGAACAGTTGGATGTAAAAAAATTTATAAATAAATAAAACTAAAATATGGATCAAACAACAATTGCTTATACATTTAAATAATATTTTTGGTCTATTAGCTTTGTTAAATTCATGTAGATTCATATAGATTATCCTTCAGCAAAATGAAATAAGGAAACCCAAATTGCCAAAACCTAATAGTTAATCTGTATTAAAGCCAGTCATGGGGCTGGATGAGTGGGGGAGACCGTGTACTTCTACAGTGTACCAAGCTCAGAAAAACAGGGATGATTGTGTCAGGAAGGACATGCAGATGGGTGGTGTGACAGAAGAGAATGGGGTGATACGGTGGCAGGTCATCCATAGTGAGATGGTTAATATGCATTTAAAATATACTGGGATCATTTGTTTAATTTATTTTTGAGTGGTAAGTATTCATGAGTTTATGTTGTGATTGAGATCTATATAATTCTTATCAGTGGAACATTCCAGTAGACTTAAAATACATATATGGAAATATAGTGGCAGGTGCAAACAGACTGCACAGAGCGCTGTTCCTCTCAGCTCTACGTGTTTTCTACATATTTCAGACCACTGTTTTGATTTAAAAGGCCACAATTTAATGAATTATTTTTAGCATCAAGTGTGTTTTAGTGAAATCTGCTAACTATGGGGCATGCAACAGGGTAATGATCTCAAACACAGCAGAAAATCTAAATTTATAATCTACAAAGGGGTTGCTGGAGTTGTTGCAACCCTAAAAAGAAAAAGTAGAATGAATACTGGAATTAATTGGATAGCCAGAAATACAACTTTAATTCCAACGTGATTATAGCTTTACTGGATTTGGAATTTGTAAGTGGCTGTTGTCCATATTTCTTTTCTAAAGTAACATTGACATATTAATGAGACTGTTCTGCTGGTCTCAAAATCTCATTTAAAAATAATAAATCTTCTTTTAATAAAAAATGTAATATAAAATTTTAAGGCCTTGACCTTTATGTAGTGCTTATAATCTGTGTATTCATAGCACGGTCTGGGTCAATTTTGATCGGACCCAAGAATGGGTGTCTACAGCAAATTTTGAACAACAGATCAATTTAGAATGTATAAACAGCTTGACTGTCGTTAACAAATATGTGCTCAATTCTTGATTAATATTTTAGAGCATGGAGGGAGTATAGTTTTTAGCTTTTAAAGCACTTATTTTTGAATAAAATAAGTGCTTCCAGTATTCTCCAGTATTTTTTTTTTACTTTATTCCCTGCAGGAATCACCTTTCAAATTTTCATCTTCATAGTATTCTATATTGTACTGTAAAGTATAAACACTACATGCGAATGCTCAAAAAAATGAAATAGCTACATAAAATGAGTCAGTGCATAGCTGTTTTTTTCCCAGAACTCACCTGATCATTTGCTTACAATTAATGACTTTTGACTCCAGTCTCCTGTCTTTTGAATCTGCCAAGATAGTGCTGGTAAGTGAGCCGATGGCTCTTCTTTGTTGCTATAATACCAGATGGAGTCCAGTTAGATTGCTATGGCCACAGTCTCCCTTTGTGCTTTTTCAAGCAGGCTTCACCATTCAATTACTTTTAATTACTGAGGGGAGAATACACTCAGCACCTTAGCAACAGTTGGGGCGAATGGAATTCTGAGCTCATCGGTTGCTGATGGGGAATTAGCAAGCAACAAGGCTGACATTCGTGGTTTATGAATGACTTCTTCTGTGGCTCGTGGGGAACTTCTGTCTGTGCTCCTCAAGGGCTGAATTAGCCCTCTGATCCACTAATCAACTTGGAGAGGAAGGGGAAATGAACACAGGTTCTTGTGCTTGAAGTCAAGAAGGAAATATATTCCTCCCGGGTGTTATAATTCACTGCTTGTGTTTAAAAAAAAAGCAGTGATAAGGAGCAGGTTATTTGTGGCATAGTTCTTCGTTATTATTTCTCTGTGATTTATGGAACACTTTTGCATTTGTTTGAGTATTTTTGAATCAGATTCTTGGCTGAAACAGGCCATTTTTGAGGACTGTTAGGTCCTTGTGATCAGGTAAGAAAAATGTATGAGAACCATCCATGACCTGTATAAATCATATCCACTGGCATATTTAAAGTATTATCTTCCCCTGATGAAATATTCAAATGCAGATTGCTTTCCCCCCAGCACAATGGAGAAGGTAAGTCTGTAATGATGACATAATGACCTAGGAGAAATAAATGGGATTCATGGGAAATGAATCAGAGTCTCCAGGACTCACATTGTGAAAGATGAGGCTAGAAAGTGGGTCAGAACCACAGGTTGGTTGGCTGCACATCTGGGCCAAGATACAAGGTGCGATCAGGCATCAGTAGACAGGCTATCCCTGCGTTCAGTGACTCTGAACGCATATCCTGAGGTCAATTATAGATTGTAGCTTTCCAAAATGAGGCCATGGGATGTTAAGAGGAGAAAATGACAGATAATTAATTTCTGTTTTGCACACGAGTTAAAAATGAACTTTAATATCTTTTACCCAACCTTATTCATGACTATTTCAAAACCCCAGCTGTCTCCCTGTGTTGGAACAAAAGACGTGTCATTTTTGGTCATCAAAAGGAACTAAATTGAGCCAACCTTTGACTAAGTTCGGAATTTTCCACTAAGTCAGTCATGTTTTAATCATACCAGCCCTGCAATTAATCACCGAGGTGTTTAGTGTGATTGCAATGAATATTCAGTTACCTACTGAAGTCTTTCACCCAACCTTTCCTCTCCCGTCACCTTAATTATATTCTGTTCAGCAGCCCCGTGGTGGAGCAGTGCCTGTTTGCCTTGCTCACTCAGTCTCCCCTTAACAGTCATTAAGAAAAATGACACAAGCGCAGGTAGTGAAAGTACTTCAGTATGCAGAAATTAGTTTAAAAGCAGACGTCACGAAGCTTGCCGGAATGAAATCCCCTCTACCTTCTCCCGCTCAGTGCAGAGAGTCATAAATCACCATGTGCTACTTCCTGACAGGTGAGAATCAGAGCATTCTGTCTTTGAAAGTGTGAGGGGCTGGGACATCTCCAAATGCATGGCTGCTACAAACTGCCCTTCAAAATGCTCACGCACTTGGATTAATGTTGATTATTGGATATTCAGTGTAAACTTGGCAGTAAGAGGAAAAGCCTTTGTCCTGCTGAGGTGCTTCATGGAGTGGGCATATAGAGATAAATAGCTTTATTGACTGTTAAAAACAATATACTACATATTGGTACAATGCTTAATAAACTGAGGAATGTTATAGTCATGTACTTTCCTCATTATTCATACTGACATTGTGAGCATGTTGGCAAATTATTTTGTTTTTGTTTTATTTTACCCCAAAAGTTGGATTGTTGCACTGGTCACTCAACCACACTTGAATGATGGGGCTATTCATGTCACCGCACCTGCAAACCTCATTGTCTAACACTGATTTTAGACTAATTTTACTTAGTAAGCAATTAAATGTGTGTGCCTGGAGTGATTTACAAGTCTGCAAGCATGCAATGCAAAACTATGTGGAAGACATTTAAATGTAGCATTGTCAAAATCTTTGAAGTTTTGGAAATGAATCCACAATCAGTTTGTGTTTTTAATGAAGGTTTATCATTGTTTTTTAATTTTTGTAAAAGTCTGATTTCAACTCTTACCGACTGACTGTGATTTTGTGGATGAAACCACACATCACTTACTTTTAGTTTTGTGATGGCTATCACTTCTTAAATTGTCCTTGTCACTTGCTGATGGCGGTTAAAACTGCTTTTGTTTTGCCTTTTTTGTCTGTAGACACAAATACACCCTTGTCTAGCCTTTATTTTTATATGAATTTATTGAGTTTTTATGGGCCAATCTCTTGACGTGTTTCCTTTCTGAAATATAAAGTAATTAGAGATGGATGGATACCGTGCTATCACTGAAAATATTTCTGGTGATAGCATGGTATCCACACACAAGCATTTACCCAAACAAAAACAAATATATAAATGCACAGGGTTTCTCTGCTCACATAAAAGAGTGATATTTAAAAGCATTAGTGTAGTGCAGTCACAAGGTTATTTTCTGTTTCATAATTTGGTGTGCATCTCGTGTTAAATGAAGGTTGGAAATGTCAAAATTTTAATAATAATTGCTTTTTAATGAAAACAGTGTGACACTTCATCTCCATTAAATCTGCCCTTCAAAATAACTTGCTGCTGAGTGTTGATTACATCATATTGGAGTCTATCATAAAAAATCAAACAAAAACCAGTAAATTCAAGGTTATCCTTTTAAATATATGAAAAATACAAAATATATGAATGGAAAAGAGTGGTCCTTGGTTTTCTTTTTGAATACATAATAATAATAATAATACATACATACATACATACACAAGAAGTATGCTTAAATAAACAACCACCTTTCTGTTACAAAACTAAATGTAGAATTATATTAGGGGGCACGTTTCCCCACAGCGTGGGTAAGCGGCTGTGCCATGAGGTTTTCTCTTTCCCAGTTTGATTTTTAATATCATCAGAAGTATAATTCCTCATTAAAAGGGGGATTCGTTGACATAAATCTTTGGTACAGTCAGGGTAAAAAAAAATCCAACTGAACCAACAGCCACCCTGGGGCGCCTCTGTCAGTGCGCCCCAGGGTGGCTGTGGCTACAATGTAGCTTGCCATCACCAGTGTGTGAATGTGTGTGTGTGTGTGAATGGGTGGATGACTGGATGTGTAAAGCGCTTTGGGGTCCTTAGGGACAAGTAAACCGCTATACAAATACAGGCCATTAAAATGATTAAGAGTTTCCTGATCTTAAGAGGTCACTGAGCTAACCTGCAGGACAGCATAAAGTGACTTATAGGTGTATAAACATTCTACCTTCCAAAAGTTGCCTGTGACTTTCTTTCAGACCCAACAGATCACTTAAGTACTGTTATCTACAAGTTCTACAAGAAACATGGTTTAAAATGCATGATTTAATAACTTTAACATTGAATATTCACTGGCAGCATGACCTCAAAAATAACTCTTTTACAATGTTTGCAGTATAATAAGGAGTCATTATACACTTCACGGCTCTCTTGCAGTGCAGTGAGTTATTATTATAATAATTAATCACCCATGTTAGTTGCCTGGGGGCAGATTTGTTGATCTCCCATGGACAAAAAAAGCGTCCTTTCATCTTTCTGTGCAGATCTTGGGAATTAAAAAGACTTGGTGAGAGGATATGTGGATTTGTCTGCTATACTCAGAAACTACTCAGACATGCTTCCTTAATACTAATTTCTAAAGATGGCCTTTTAGAGAACAAAAAAGAAGGAAATTATAGTGAAATGAGAGAGAAAATTGAAGATAATTTGACTGCTTAGTGACAGAATTCCTTTTCATGTTATTGTATGACTTAGCTGCTGACTTACATTAGTCAAATGTGACACCTTTGGCAATGTAAAGCAGATTTGTTGAGACTCCTGCATGTGTTGCTGTCTGCCCAAGACATTTATTTTTGGAAACTGTTCAGTCTGTTCAATGAGGCGTCTAACATTTCAGACCAAACAACTTTATTGTGATAAATTAAATCTTAATGTTTATGTCAGTTCTGAAATTGCTACCATTGTGTTTCATGATGTTATTCTGTGATGATGCAAAATAGCCTATTTGGTAAGCAATGTAGCTGTCACTATATAAGAATGTGATTTAGTAATGGGCGTGTCCTATAAGTCTATCTGACACAAATAACCTGTTGATTATTCATAATCATATCTGAATATTCTATATTCTGAATATGTAGAATTCAGAGATCTAAATTATAAAAACAAAGAAACCAAAAAGTAATTGTAATCAGTGAATACAATGACAGTGAAGTATGTGCTCTAGGTTGGTGTTGTGTTCTGTAATCTTAAACAAAAACACTAAAAAATATTAAGAACAAACACAGTTTCTGTATTTGTACAAGCATAAATTTTTAATCATTCAAGTTTAAAAAAAAAGTCCTTCCATCCATTTCCCCCATAAAACAAACAGCACTAAAATCTACAAAGCATCCATTCTCTTGTCCTTGTCAGGATTGCACGGGGGCTGGAGTCTATGCCAGCCACCATAGGGCGAGAGGCAGAGTACACCCTGGACAGGTCGCCAGTCTGTCACAGGGCTAACACATGGGAACAAACAACCATTTGCACCTATGGGCACTTTAGAATTACCAGTTAACCTAATCCGACTAACTGCATCTTCTTGAAATTTGAAAGGAAGTTGGCATACCCAGACAGATCCCACGCACACACAGGGAGAACATGCAAACTCCACACACAAAGGACCCAGCCAGGTCGTGGAATCAAACTCAGGATCTTCTTGCTGTGAGGAAACAGTGCTAATCGCCGCACCACCAGAATCCTCACAGAAAATAAAAGCTGAAGTGAAAAGTTGAATGCCTAAAAAGTGGAGTAAATTCCAGAGGTGACACTGTTGTAGACATATTTAAAATGTGCACACTTATGTTCTCTGAATTGCGAATTAAAAATATGACTTTATCATTTGAGTGGCTGATGAAAGGTTTTCATTGTTAAAACATCAGTGTGGCTAATGAAAACAGGGAGAAACATGAATGATAAGTAGGCAGAGTACATCTAATGTGATAATGAAATTTCCCACTGATAAAAACTACCACAATTTCTTTACATTGGGTGATTAATGGACAGAAAGGTGTAAAAAGACCAATGAGAAACTAACATTTGATTACCATGAATATACCAATATGTGGTTGTTCCATGAAAAGTGAATTTGGTAAGGAAAAAAAACATAAATTTATATCCCTCAATGTTCACTGGTGGTTATTTATACAAATACATAAATGATCTATGTTTCAGAGAAAATTGGCTAAAACATTTTAACTAGTGCAAACAGCTAAACAGCAAGAAAAGTAAACAGCATATGATAACTACATAAAAATCAAAACAAAGCTAACTTATTTGAGAACAATGTGTGAAGAACATATTTAACACATTTAACATATATTTACCTTTGATGGATCCTTACAGGCACACAGACATGTTCATGGCTCAGTAATCTAAAAGGCATAAGGACAGGGTGCATGGAGAAACTAGGGGACTTCTTTTTATTTATTTAGTTATTATTATTTTACGCCATGAGAATGTATATTTTTTGCCTGTCCACAATATTTTCCTAACTTTGTAAGTGTTAATCTATTAATTCTATTAAGCTTCTGTTAATCTATTTATCAGTAGAGGTTCAATAAAAAAACAACACATTAAAGAACTGTGTTTTGCATAGCCACAAGGACAGATCCACCACCACCCACATTACTGTCAGTATGAACAGTTCTTTCTTGTAGTGATAATTATTTCTGTGTGAAGCTGAAGACGAAGCTTCACCTGCTTTGTCATAGCCAGCTTAGCTCACTAAACTCACACACAGCTCAGTGTTAACTGTATTAATGTCAATCTTCCCTTTTTCACTGTGATTGTTGGTTTATCTCCTCCATGCAGTTTAGCAGATAGCAGTTAAGAAGTGTAATCCATTGTCCCCATTCTTTCATATCAGCTTGTTTCATCCTCTTGTACCTTGCTTCTATTATTCATGATTATTATGGGGTTACAGGAATGCTAGAGTGCCTCCAGCTTAAACCCCTTCCTCCTCTGTAGGCCTGGTGATCCAGGAACTGAGGCTCAGACTACTACTGTGCACTTTCCACGTCCTTTTAAGCAACAGCTAAATTACTCGCATTAAAGGATGCTAATTCAATGCCAATCAAAGTTATTTTCGAAAAAGGGAGGGGGAGTGCTTTTCTTTTTAGGCTATATATATACTCCTATTTGACAGATCGACTCTAATAGTGTTGTCAATGGCCTAAAAAGTGATAACTGACAGATCGAGCACAAGCTGTTGTGTGTTTGTTTGTTTGTGTGTGTGTGTGTGTGTGTGTGTGTGTGTGTGTGTGTGTGTGTGTGTGTGTGTGTGTGTGTGTGTGTGTGTGTGTGTGTGTGTCTTAGGACATTGTGAACATGTTTCGGCTGGAAAATACTTAAATTATGTCATCATATGCTGGCACATACCTCCCAGGGAACAAAGGAACTTCATCAGTGGAGCAAGGTTAATGTGGAGTTTTTTCACTGCGTTGAGGCACAGATGGAAATAAGAAAACGTCTTAGAACACACTGTTTATATGCAGCATAATAGTGTATGAATAATTTACTCTCCCTCCAGATGAGTCATTAACACCTCGGCTAGACCACTCCCACCCCCCAGGCTCCAGTAACAATGCTTTCGTTCTGCAGTTTGATTGAAAAGTCAAAGAGATTCTGATTTCTTGGACAAGTTGGACAGCTGTTAATTAGTTTGTCTTTTTTAATCATTTTGGGATGATCCAAATGAAACCTGCCTGTCAGTGTTAATAATTGCGCCTTTTCATCTTTTTCAGAAGTTTTACTAGCACTGCAGAGACAGTCTTGTCATGTAACTGTGTCTTGACAGCTGTGACACCGACTTTACCCAGGAGATAAATGTGCTCTGGCACAGTTGATAGGATTCAAAGATGTAACTTATGTAGAAAAAAATCCAAAATCTAACTTCAGTCTAGAGGTGCTTGAGTGATGTTAATTACCGTATCCCTTGCCAAGACAGTGGCAAGTGACAGTGCTCTACCATTTAAGCTCTAGCATTTCTGAGAAAATAATCTTTCAGAGTTACATACTGAAATGATTAAAAATTAATGCAATACACAAATCTAGGACTTTTCTGTCGTGAACACAACTCTGACCCTAACCACATCCAGCACCTTCAGAATAAACTGCTGACTGTGACCCGAGCCTTATCACTCAGCATCAGTTGCTGTCCTCAGCAATACTCTTGTGGCTGAACGGGAACAAATCCCTGCAGCCAGGCTTCAAATCTAGTAGATATCTTTTCCAGAGGAGGAGGAGGGCTTTAATGAAGCATATTAAGACAAATGAACTACTGTGGTTTTAACATCTTAAAACCAAAACAATTCCTTTGGTCCTCATGTGACTGCTCTCCAGTCACATGAGGACATTTGCATACTTTTAGCCAAGCAGTTTATGGTCTTGAGCAACAAACTCTTAAAAAAAAAGATTCAGAGCAATAAAAAGAGGCATTTTACTGGAAAGGTTTTTGCATCATGGAAAAAGATAGTCAGGAACCTTTCTGGTTGTTTCTCTGCACTTTTCAAAGGCACGAGAAAGTTTCGCTATGTGTCACCCAGCAATGAGCACCCACAGCACATTTACCTTCACACATCCCAAGATATTTTTGTCATGCATGTTACAAAAGAAAAAAAACTTCAACCCTTTTTACACCTTAAAAGCATCGATTACTCTACACTGTTCACAGCAACTGACTCTAACGCTTCATATTTTAAAGCCCAACCTTTCTGTGCACTCTATCTAAATCATTTGTGACATATGGATAAATAATGAATTTCACCATTAGTTACACAAATACACACACAATAGAACTTCACACTTGTATCTTTAAAGTGGGCTAAACATGGGAATCAACAGATTCACAGTTACATGCATTTAACGTTAAACAACAAACATGTCTTATTTTCAAAGGCATTTTAGCTCTTCACCTGTCATTTAAGAGTGTATGTATGCCTGATATCATTTGACAGACTATAACAAAGTATGATCTGTCCTGACAACCACCTACAAGGATTCTGTGTCTATAAATGCCATCTTTGCCATCTGACTGAGAGAAGAGGGTGTTACTTTGCAGGGATGTTCATTGGTCTAAGTGTCCCTTAGCATGATTGCTGGATCAGTAAATACCAGTTATAAGAGCAAACTGATGGGGTCAACAAAATAACTCCTGTGTAAGGAGTTTACATTTAATAAAATCCTTGTGCTGGAGCTGTTTTGGTATGTGGATCAATCAGCTTTGGGGGGGAAATCGCTGACGATATGAAAAAATAACTGAGAGAAATACTGGATATCTGCAAGTGTCTACATTTTATATAGCTACCAGTTGCAATTGAGACTCAGACTGAACAGCCCTGGCCTCTTTTTATTTATGTTTTTGTGTGTGTAAAACAAAAAATGTATTTAATTTTCATTTGAGATAAAAATCAAGTCTCTTCAAGTGATTTACTGTTTTTAGAAGTGTCTGAAACTGATTTTCAAAGTTTTCAAAGAAGAATGTATTGTGGCTTGTAATAGATATATTCTATAAAGTTATATATCTAACTAAAGGACAAAAAGTGATAAATTCACTAAAATGCAGCTCCAGGATACAACTTTTTAGAGCAAGACAGTTCTACCCCAGAATCTGTTTGGTCAGCTCTTTCGTTTAACTGGAAATTCTAGCCAAAGGTGGCTGCCCCTGCATCTGCTACCCCAGCAATTAATGAGATGGGTCTCAGGAGTCACTGAGGCAGATCCCCAGAGAGAGCTGTCCACTTTATCTTAGGCTACATGGAAACGTTGTGGCTTAGACAATGATTCAGTACCTGGGCCTCCTAGAAAGGTCATAGCTTCCTGTACCTCACCACAGGACCTCCCCTACTGTATCCACCAAAGAATAATGGGGGCTGACTCTGCATGCTCCACAGCTAACATTAACATTTTTCTTTTCTGACATGCTTTCAAATTCTTCAAACCTACTGTAGACTACAGTTTTCCTGCAGCCTGCTGTGGCATACTTGTGGAAATCCAGAGCCAAAATAAAGGTACTATAAAATGTTTAGCTGTGTTTTATTGCCCTGAGGTTCATGATGTTGTCCTGTAGTCAAACCAACTTGTATAATGCCATTTCTAACAAGGATTAAGTTCTCATCACTAACAATATTGGTCCAACAATATAGTACAAGTGTTGTGTTACTTTGATGTCGCTTTGATCTCTCGACTTTCTAAAACTGCTCTTACGATTAATATGCCGTCACATAAATGTTGAGCCTGTTGACACAAAATGTTCCTTACCACATGCTGCCTTGCGTGTCATTTATCGTATCCTCTGAGATTTTGTTCCTCTCATAATTGTGAGCTTCTATAAATAGCATCAGGAGGACTTTTGTATTTGTACCCAAAATTCTATCCAAAACATCCATTTATATTTACTGACAAGGCCTTCAGCATTCTTGAAGCAGAAGACAGGGCATGTGAAAACAACCAGCATCACAGAGATGCCACTTCACACAAGACTAACATTATCACATCATATTTTGTGAAGCATAATAGGCAACTTGCACTGAAAATTTCACAGTGCAAATTACAGTACAGACTGGCATAGACTAGATTAAGATAGCAGATGACCTCCACAGCTATGAAAACTACTACTACTAATACGTCAGGGTAATTCAGCCAGTCCAGAGCATTCAGCTAGAAATGACCTTTCAGATTATTCTCCACCAAAGAAACTAAATTCTTTGTGTGAAAAAGGAGGATAAGATAGGCCATTATCTGTGCACTTTATGAAGGGAGCCTCGATCACAGGCATTTTTTCCATCTGCCCTGATGTGCATCTGAACATCAACTTTGGCTAAAAGATTTGAAGTGCCTGTTCAGCTGCCTCTTTACTTCTAATCATCCTTTCTTACCTCTTTTCTATACCTTTAATTATAAAAAAAACTTTATGGATTTAAACTTTGTAATCAAACACCGGTCCTGCAGGAATGTATCCTCTTGAATGGTTAGATTTTTGTGAACCAGCTGGCATCACTTCTGTTTCTGCCCTCAGTGACCACAAATCATTCTTTTAGTTCCTTGTTTCACCAACAAATTACTGAAGACTCGAATTATCTAAATGCTAAAGCAGTCACATTTATCTGGATTAATGACTTCAGATAAAGACTATTATGCAGTGCAATTCAGAAATCGGTCTGTAGATGTAACGCTGGAGCAGTTAACACTAATGAATCAGCTTTTGTTCACAGAACAAGAAGCCACAGAAATAATGTGCCATTTAAACTGACACTGAGCTTTTGAAGCTCCTCTGCTACTTCATGGTAGGAGTCTTATTCATGGCTGTGGGGAGTTCACACCCAGCACACCCATCAAACTGCTAACACTGAACCATTAAACGAGGAAAACTCTCAAGCTTTTAAGAGGAAAATGCTTCTAGAAATGCTTTGCAATCTGTTTAATGTAATGAAACACAGAAACACAGAAACACAGAAACACACACACACACACACACACACACACACACACACACACACACACACACACACACACACACACACACAGGTATATGAGGGTAATTCTACAGAGGCTAAACGAGGTTACTCACAGGGTGCTGGTAAGAAATATCTATATTGCACGGAGATCATGGACTAACCATCTACCATGAGAGCACAGATGCTTAATAGTTCAGTATTTTTACCTTTTTTAAAGCTACCGGTTTAATACGATTCATAACAGAAGGCCAATTAATCACCTACACATTTCATAGAATTTTCAACAGAAACCCAAAATGATTGTAGTTAAAGCTGATTTAATTACGTGACCTTGAGACTACATCAAATGGTGTGTAGCAATTGACCACTCCTGTTTTATCTCCATCTCTGATCGGCTACCATCGATCTCAGCTGCCTGGCAAATGAGCAGGGGATGCCATTTATTCTCCTGAGACGGCCTTCCGGTTGTCTCGGATGGCCTCCCGGTGAGATCTGACTTAGGAGATACAGGAGAAAACGATTAAGTAAGGCTGCTGCAGGACTCAGAGGACTTTCCTATTGAAGGTGATGTACAGAAAATCCTTAAACTTTGTTTTCCTTTCTTTTCTTTTTTGTGTTTAAGTGAAAACTGCAAGAAGGGCAGGAATGATTTTTTTTAATTGAAAATACGCAATTTTGTATTTTTGTGAAACCTAATATATGGTAGAAAATAAAACATGTTGAGGCTGAAAATCATATATCCATTACGAACAGTAGACTTACAGTCCAAACACTGTCCTGACTAGCTGGCTACTAAAATAAATGATATGAATACATTCATGAAAAATTTACATTTATAATCTTGCAAAATCTTTGGAATATAGAGCTGTCTGTTAATAGACAGGATAAGCTCGCTGTCTAACAACAAAAACTTTCTTTAGAAATATAGCTTAGCATCTGCTTACCCTAACTCTTTTGATGGTTAGGGTTAGTGGCTAGGGTAAGCATTATGTCAATTATGTTCTCACTAAGATATGAAAACAAGTGTGTGTGTGTGTATGTGTGTGTGCTCCTGTCTAGCTATCTTTGTGAGGACCGAAATCTGCATTCTACTAGTGAGAACCAACAGTCACTTGTGAGGACACACACACCGGTCCTCACAAGTTTGAAGACCTTTTTGAGGCTCAAAATGTGGTTGTAGTGTCAGGGTTACAATTAGGTTATGGTTAGGTTTAGGGTAAGGGTTAGGCATTCATTTTTAATGGTTAGGGTTAGGGTAAAGGGCTAGGGAAACCATTATGTCAATGAAGGTCCTCACTAAGATAGCTAAACGGGCTTGTGTGTGTGTGCGTGCGTTCGTGCGTGTGTGTGGTGTGTGACTTTATTTATTCGTCAAAGCCAGCAGACGTGCAACTGTGCCCATGCAGGTGTCTGCACTGAGCTGATAGTGCTCTCAGCTTGAGCCTACGACTCAACTGCACAAATAGCTTTAAAACTTTGATTCAGGTGAACCGAGCCCGACTATTATCTAAAACCTAGAAGCAGACTTTGCCACTCACACACCCTTGTCACCTCCTGGCAATCGCCTGTTCAAACTTTTCAAAGAAGTTCCCCACAGAGACGCTTTTTACTCTCCCTCATCTTTCTGGTCCGTCAGAATTAAAAAGAAAGCTGATCTTCAAATAACTTCCTGTTCTGTAAATGACTTAAAAAAGGCATCAAAACAGCAGCAGGTATGACTGAATCTGGTTGCAAGTGTATCAGCAGTGCATGCATGATGAGATGAGAATGCAAGATGAAAATCGTGCATGCTCAGAAAGTTAGCATGTTTGAAATTCAAGCGAGGAGGAAAAAGTTTTAATTTCATATGAGCAAGAGATTCAAAAGACTATTTTTGAAATTTCACTTTTTAAAGGCATCTATGACTGGTGAAAATTTCTTGCTTAATATTAACAGATTCTCTTTGTATTTATTTTGCTGTCAAACTATCCAGGGACCCTTAATAAAATTGCTGTCTGTTTTTTATATTTTGGTTCAACAGCAAAAACAGGAGCAGTGAATGAGATGTCATCACAGGTCACCATGCAATCTTTCTCCTATTGAATTCATGTTTCTGACAGAGAGTAATTTTATAAAGGAAGATATGAAAGAGAAAAAAAAATCCTGAGGAAAAGGAATAACATAGTGTCAGCATTACTGGTTATATAATTGGCCTCTCAGCATGAAAATAAGATGGCTTGGATCAGATATTGCTGTTCCCTGGTCATAACTACACCTGTCTGTCATTTTTCTGAGGAATGGCAGGAGAACATCAAAATGGTAGAATATAAACTTAAGCTGAGTCTAAAATTGCAGGATGTTTGTGTACCTAAGATTTATGGAAATTCAACCAATACAGTTATACTTGCACTTGTCATAATAATAATAATGGATTGGATTTATATAGCGCTTTTCAAGGCACCCAAAGCGCTTTACAATGCCACTATTCATTCACTCTCACATTCACACACTGGTGAAGGCAGCTACAGTTGTAGCCACAGCTGCCCTGGGGCAGACTGACAGAAGCGAGGCTGCCATATCGTGCCATTGGCCCCTCTGGCCAACACCAGTAGGCGGTAGGGTAAAGTGTCTTGCCCAAGGACACAACGACCAGGACAGAGAACCCGGGGATCGAACCGGTGACCTTCTGGTTACAGATACGCTTCCCAACCCCCTGAGCCACGGTCGCCCCAGCTGTGAGAACCCAAATGCAGGACTCAGGTGCAACGTTAAACTTAAACAGCATCTTTATTGCTAAACTCCAGAACTCAGGGAATGCAAAATTTAGGCATCATCTGAAACTAAGAAACATGGGAAACACACACACACAACAATGTGACAAGGAACAAAGGGAAACTGAAGACTTAAATACACACATGAGGTGTATAAAGAAATTGTTGCAAACTGGGGAATGAAATGATAAGCTTTTACAATTAATACCGTTAATGTTTCACTGCATGAGAAAGAAACTCTCTTCACTTCTAAAGACACGACTACAATGAGTTCTTTAACCTACTTAATCGAAAACAAAAAAATACATGTGTTTATAACAATTTTAACTGCTAGATTTACAAGTTTTAGCTACGCAAGAATTTTTTCTTGCTTTCAATTTAGTCTGTAATAATTCTTTGGAGCATGAGTTTTTGTTTTTGTAAGTATAGTACAAAACTGAAAATGGTGCTCCAAACATGTGGCCACTTCGTAGTCAAAGCAATAAAGCTGTGTGCTAACAGGTTTTTTTCTTTTAGCTATCAGTGATTTTTAAAAACCTGATCTACAGCATCTGATTAATTATCAACTCCTTCCCAAAACAAAAACGCAGAAACACAGACACCCTGCAGAAATCTGCTGGGGCTTCAGACACACCTTCAGGCATCTGTGTGTAACAACTCTGGTACATGTTACTCCGACACACTACTGCGGCCTTGTGGGAGGTATTTCATGATAATATGAATGGCTGTGACCTTTCATACAATGGCGTGTCCAGCGGGGTGGCCTGGGGGGGCACAGGCCACCCCCCAAACCAGACTGGCCACCCCAGGTGCCACCCCAAAGGCAAAACAATAAAATTCAATCAAATATCAAATGTCCGATTATGTTTTCACGGTGACGCTCAGATATCCGAGTGTAAGTGAATGCAGCATCGCTTCTGCGCTATGCGCATCACGTTAGCAAAGGTAGGAGAGCCAAGCGCGAAAGATGGCACTGCAGGAAACAATTTTTCGGTGAAAGAAAATGAGGACAGAATAAATGTCCCGGTAAGTAATATCAAGTTTGTTGAGTTTAGTAAACTTCGGTGAAATTAGAATACCAAGGAAAAAAATAACACTTAAAGAATTATTGCAGCTGTGGAATATTTCAGACAGTATGCTACTGAGGGCAGCTAACATAAGAGTTATGAGTTATAAGATGTAATCTAAGTCGTAACATTGCTGTATGGAGCTGCAAATTTGGTTGCAGGTTAACATAGCTGGACTGGCCATCGGGCATATCCCCAGTGACTTATTTTTTATTTTTTTTGTAATGGCATGAACAATGAGAGGTGGTGGATTGGCCAGATGCAGGTCGATGTGTAGCAATAACTCCGTTGTTTGGTGGTGGCTATGACGGGGCTTCCACAGAGGCAACAGGTGGATGAGGGAAGGGGAGGCAGGAGGAGAGACCCGAAGCAGCCACCAGTCCGAGTGTCAGGTGAACTGAACTTCAGGTAAGAAGTTATGACCTGCAGTCTATCTGGGTCAGATATAAACCAAGTTTAGGTGGAGTTTATTTTCATGTTGCTGACTTTTTACTGTCAGTTGCAATAACTCATACTGCGTTCTAGCCAGCTTGGAGTTTTTATACAGCTGGGTGGGTGCTATGATGTTACTGATAGTGAACTTTATTTTATTCATAAGGTTAGTAGAGTTGCCAACGGCTCCTTAAAAAAATGGAATGGTCCCTCATTCAGAGAAAATATTACGCGTTTCGTATTGAGCTGAGAAGAGACGCAGTTTGTCCCGAACTTCAGCTAGAATGGAAAAAGACACAAAGCTGGATTTATTCTGTCTTTATGCTGCACAGCTGACTCTTCTCTCATTCTCTCCCCCTCCCTCTCCTGTTGCTACTTCAATCATGAAACTGATCAATGATCAGCTGATCGGCTTTTCTCTCTTGTTTGTTTATCGCCCACTTTGCGCCAGAAAGAGGAAACCAGCAGATATTGCGCTAAACAACAGCAGCACTTTTAAGCTTGATCAGCTGTTGTTAGAATGTATTTAATATTAATTTCTAGTATCAGCTGATGTTTGCTGGAGCCACAGCTGTAAAGCTGCTGGTCATGATGTCTGTTTAGATATGTGGTGAGAGGGAAACGTGAAGATGAAACCAGGAGATGTCCTTACTGAATCATCAGAGCTGAACAGGTGATGGAGAAACAGGTTTACCTTTTAGGTGACATGAATGAGTTGAAGTTATCAACTGTTTCTGAGAGATAAATAACACCAGGATCCTTTTTTATGTAGCTGACAGCTGGTAACTGTGCAGGGGCGGGTCTAGCAAAGTTTTGCCAGGGGGCCAGGTAGGGCATTAACAGGGAAAGGTGGGCACAAAGAAATACTTTTCTTTCTTATTCTCATTTAAAATACCTAGTTTTTATTAAATAATTATCTAAATCTTACAACCAAAGTTTTTATCTGACGTAAAATGTATAGAAATCATACATATACCAACAAGACTGTACATCACTGTCACAACAGCATTTGTTTTCATTCAAAGGCTTTATGGCTTTACTACCTGGTGGGTCGGTCTGTAGTAAAAATGCCCAATTTTTTTGTCCCAGTCCAGCCCTGCAGGTTAATACTGGCAGTGTCACCATGCCAGCTGACTGTATTTTATCATCAGCCAGTGTTGTTCTTTATCAATATTAGCAAAGTTTACCATAAGGCAGCATAGAAAGTATTTACTTGCTTTCAGGTTTTATTCAAATGTTAGTCTTTTCATTTGTTTCCCCACTTTTTTCCTGTTTCAAAATCAAACACCAGTTTGTGGGAAGATTATCTTCTTTTTTTAACAGGCAGATAAAGTTTTGCATTGGCATTGGCTAATTTGTCAATTGTTTGTTACAAATGTTCGTATTTTAATTTTCAAAAATGTTTTTGCCCAAAACATATGTGCACTATATGTCAGTAAAAATACTATGCAAATATTGATGTCCTTGAATGCTGAGTAAACACTGACAAAGCACTGATTGTATCTCTTGTACTTTATCAACGCAGTATCTAAAAACTTTGCACCGTAGTGGTTAAAATCTCATTCTAATAAGAGTTAAAAGTGCATTTGGTTATTAGGTTTATAGGATTATTGAATTATGGTTAAGGGTTGGTAGAATTTTTTTTTTAAACATTATCTGCCAATTAAATCTGCCACCCTTCTCCAAATCTGTGCCCCTACCTGGCCCCCCCAACAAAAATTTTCTAGACACGCCACTGCTTTCATAGAAACCCAACACTAAATCATTGCCGGTGCTCTATGTTTCTGCAAAAGCTAAGATAAAGTGAACAGCTATGCCTCAGGATCTGCCTCAGCAACTCTTGAGACCGTTCATTAATTGCCGGGGCTGCAGACTGTCACCACAAATCCACTAATTCAGTAACTGAACACATGATTCACTGTAACAAGCACATGAGTCATTGTAACACAGTCAAGAGTTTTAACAACACACAGGTGTCCACTGGAAAGACAGATTTCAGCCTAAAATTACAATGGCAGTGAAATAAATACAGCTGCGTGTATTTTCACTCCACCGACACATTCCTGCCCAATGACAAGTTTCAGTTTGCCTAGATCGTGTTGATTTGTGAGTTAACAGCAGTTTTATTTCTTGAACAGTTAAAAGAGAAATGTTAAATGCAGAACCATTTATTTTAAACTTTATATAAGAGAGGATAGAATGGGCTGAGTGAATGTGATGTACTCCTGTAGACTTCCAGTTCCCCAAGAGATCATAAAATGTCTTGACTTTGACCAACTAGAGCAGAAAAAAATGCAGCATCAACAACCAGATATTATTGTGCACCTGCAAGTGTATGTTGAGTAGATTTTGCTGACATACTTTTATTCTTAATGTAGTATCTTGGGGAACATTGTTTCTATCTGAGTCTCTTGCATAGATTTGCCTATATACACCACTCTATTCAGAGTGAAGGAAAAAAGAAAAAAGCACTTTTCATTGCACTTCAGTAAAATTAGGTAATAATGAATTAATACAGTAGAACAACAAGGTAATAATATGTAAATAACATGTTATTACTGCTTACTTATAAAGTAATGTACAAGCAAAACAAAGCAATAACTAAGTAATATGTTGTATAAACAATAGTTTTAGTAGAGTACTATTATAATGAAATTCATAAAATCTGCTAATAAAGGACCAGAAACTGGGGCTAAACTGTGGAAACAAAAGTAGGCCTATGACGTGAAACCTCTAATATTAAAGTAATACATAAGTAACAATATTATAATCTGCTAGCAATATATTAGTATCATTTGTGCATGAGAATGTTTATATGATGACTTTAAACTGATACCTGATAATAATAATGTAAAGTTTTTGATGGTTTAACATTTTAACATACTATTCCCATATTATAATGCTGGAGTCAATCCTACTATATTCTTTGTTCTTTGAAGGCATCAGTGTCAATATCGTGTTTTATCCTGAGGCTTATGACATGAAAACACTTGTGGCAGTTTCTGTGTAATAACCAGGAATCAGGCTGGGAAATGCAAAACTTCATGTTTCTATAAAACTTCAGGGTAATTTTTCCAATAATGGAAAAGTTTGGGGAGTAAACTATTTGATTGATGCTGCAACTTCTCAAATCACAGTTCAGTTCTCTGATTACGCCATAAGTCAAACGAAGGGAAACAAACTTAAACAATAATCCTTTCTTGTAGCTGAAAAAAATGTGCTCATCGAAATAATGCATGAAAAAAACAGATGAAAAACATTTAGCATTTGTAACGTCATGTTCAGAGAACAGTGACAGTTCAGTGATAGTTGTGATTTTGTTACGGTTTATTATTTTTAACCCATTATGGAGAAGTGGGCATTTCTTGATTCCAGATCAATTTGTTAACATTATGTCTGAGAGCTGAAATAGAATAATTAAATAGATTGGTTTGATATGTTGTTGCTTCTATAGGCAGTACATAGGCTCTGTGTAGGACTAACTGAACTATTAGCATCAGAGGTCTGAATTTACTATGTGGACTAAAAGTTCATGTTTAAAAATTCAAACAAACAGCGGTTTGTTGAACTGAATACCGAGAGTTACTGAACTGATTATCCATCCATCCATCTTCTTTATCTGGGGCCGGGTCGCGGGGGCAGCAGCCTAAGCAGAGACGCCAAGACCTCCCTCTCCCCAGCCACCTCCTCTAGCTCATCCGTGGGAACACCAAGGCATTCCCAGGCCAGCCGAGAGATATAATCTCTCCAGCGTGTCCTGTGTCCTCCTCCCGGTGGGACATGCCCGGAACACCTCACCCAGGAGGCATACTTGTCAGATGCCCAAACCACCTCAGCTGGCTCCTTTCGATGTGGAGGAGCAGCGGCTCTATGAGCCCCTCCCGGATGGCTGAACTTTAAACCCTATCTCTAAGGGAGAGGCCAGCCACCCTTCGGAGGAAGCTCATTTCTGCCGCTTAACTTAACTGATTAGTTTAGCCAAATGGCTAAACTAATCAAAACAATCATGACATCGCTGACTGGATGATCTGCTCAAGAAAGACAGTCATGTGGGAGCCTTCCATGTATCCTCAGGCCTCCTCCTGCTCGACACCTACCCATCAGTCATCCTGGGCTGAAGTGGTAGTCTGAAGCCACAAGGGGGTCTTGGATGGAGTTTTTTCTCCCCCCTCTCTGAACTGTTCCAACTGCTACATCACCTTATCTGAAAATAATCTATCAACTCAGCTGATGCCCTATAGCAGTTCCATCTCATCCAGGTCTGCACCTGAAAGCAGTGCCTGCTGATATTATTATCTTTCCTTCCCTACATCTGATGCCACTACCCTATCACAGAAGTTGCCTCTCCAGACACACAGTGAAGATCAAGCACTTCATCTGAACACACAGTATTCATCTGGTCATCTCCTCTTCTCCCCAACCACTTATATATTTGCCTGTTTAATGCTGTCAGACACTGCTCAGTGCCCAGTAAACACTTTGTGACTGCATTAAATAAGTCTCAAACTGTTTAGTTATTGTTGGTCTAATGTTTAATGCACACAAACCTGGTAGGTCTGTAAGGTCTGCAAGATGTGGTCAACTGGTAGTCCACAGATCTGAAACGAAATAGGCTAATAAGGTATTGCATTTGCTATGCTGCCCAAAGCTGGAACCAAGTATCTGTTAGAGTCAGATGGCAATCTTACCTATTATTTCAAAAAGAAGCTGAAACCAGCAGCTCTATCATTGTTGTTATTCTATTTTTTATAACTACACTATAAATTTTATTATTATAACTAAAACAATAAATAGTGTTTTTTCTGTCTTTTTTTTCTTCGTTTATACCAATATACCAAGGCTGTCTGTGAAATGTTGTCTGTCTTTCTGTGTTAGCCTTGCGATAGACCTGTACAGGATGCACGCTGACTCTCGCCCTATGACAGCTTGGACAGGCTTCCACCCCCAATGCAAGAATCTCAGATCAATGTCTGAATAGGAGAAAGAGTTTATCTGCATGTCCAGTATTGCTTCTAATCTAAACTGTATATTAATAAATTGTCAGTTGTATTGTGTTCTTCAGTTCTAGTCACTGACATATTTAAAACATGCATTTATTATTGAATTATTTTTCAATACATTTTATGCCATGTAAGTTTTATAGAATGCAATACATAAATAGGGTTTTACATTTACATTTGATATCAAGTTATTATGAATAATTGTTACCGGTAATTCTCGTATGTCTGTCTGTGGATAACAGGGTGAATAAGGTTTATTCATCATATGATTCATATTTGATTTGAATGACACCGAGCTGAATGCTTACTGTCGGGCAGAAGGCTAAGTAGAAAGAAATTCCTGGTAAAGTACAACGTTCACTTGATGACTTCATTGTTCACAAAGCCAGTCAACTTGAAAGCCACTACAGCAAAAAGCAATGTAATTTCAGCTTCTATTACAGCTACATTTTAAGAAGTCAGAGGAAAGGGAAAAAACACAGTCTTCATTACAAGTAGTTAGCCTTGATGGGCGTCTTCAATTGACTCTTAAAAACAGCTGTAACGCTGCCAGAGAAACACATGCTGCTATGCTGTAGCAAAAGCCCACTTAAGGAGAAGGGAAATATCTGGGCTGATTTACAAACAGAAATGAGCCCGTTTGCAGTGTGCTCCACCTAAAATTAGGCCAGAAACTCATGCATTTTTCTCAGCTGGGAATGGCTGAAGAGATGCGTTTCGGGACCATTTTAAGCAACCACGCCACATGCGCTATTTGCTGTATTTTAGCAGCTACTTGAACTGCCTTTTGCATCACAGATGGAAAAGCTGGAGTGATCTCCCTGCTGCTGTCAAGGCCACTTTAAAGCTGGCGGAGTTTGCAGATCATCTAAAAAACAAACATTTGATGATTTGTCCTCAGAGGGACTCCTTTCAATTATTCTGGCAGCATTTGAAAAAGAAAGATGCCATGCTGTCTAGTCTCTGTCTGTGCTAAGAGATTGTTCTCTTACTGTGTTGTT
Source organism: Maylandia zebra (assembly GCF_041146795.1). Classification (NCBI taxonomy): domain Eukaryota; kingdom Metazoa; phylum Chordata; class Actinopteri; order Cichliformes; family Cichlidae; genus Maylandia; species Maylandia zebra. The sequence goes on along the minus strand of NC_135173.1, from coordinate 25,055,761 downwards.
ACACAGCCACCATGGCACATTTGAATTTCAAAGTTCAATCTTCCCAAAGAAAGTTTCAAGAGTGACTTTCACAACAAAAAAAAAGCTGTGAAAAGGTATCATTCACTCCAAATCCCAAGAGACATTGTTTGTCAGTGCCAATTTAGAATAAGTCCCTTCACATATGGTATTCTGAAGGAGAAGACAAGTATACAAAGGGATTCTCTTTGCCAGGGAAAAAGATTTCTTTCTTTCTTGAAATATATAAATATAATGTTCTGATACAGCACAGTAACCTAGATCCAATACAATATATATTAATTACTGCATACAATTGTCAGTGCAACCAAATTTGCTCAGTTTTAGGTTAAAAACAGTTTTCACCCAGTCCGGCTGGTCAGGAGGTCAAGTTGGAGAATGTTAACATTCACATATATGAACTCATGCATATTAACTCATTAATGCTAAAATGTGAGTGAGACATGTTTAGAAATCCTCATAACGTTTTTGTGGGTATTTGGCTCAACACTTGATTCAATCTTGTTCCATGTTTGTAAAATTGTCCACCTTAAAAATGAAATAATATCTCTGAAGGATCAAACCTATTTCCTTTCAATTTTCAAATCAATTTTATTTATATAGCACCAAATTGCAACAACAGTTGCATCAAACTATTTTCCATTGCAAGGTAAACATGCTTCAATAATACAGAGAAAACAGAAAGAACCCCAACAGTCAGATGGCCCGCTATGACCAAACACTTTGGCGACAGCGGGAAGGAAAAACTCCCTTTTAACCTCCAGGAGAACCAAGCTCAGGAAGGGGCAGCCGTGTGCCGTATTTGGGGTGAGGGGAGGAAGACAGGACGAAGACACACTGTGGAAGAGAGCCAGAGAAGAATAACTATGGATTAAATGAGTGGTGGTGTATAAACATAAACAACTGTAATGCAGCTGTATGAGTAATGGCAACATGATAACTTCAGCTTAGTAGCTAAAAACAAATGTTTACAGCGGTACCAAAGAATAACGAGTACAGTATTTACAAACCAAGTGATGCTGACATAGTTTTAATCTTACAAGTTAAAACAAAAGGTCGATTATACAGAAACAGAAAGGAAATATTAACCAGATCTTTCTTTAAAATCTATTCAGATATTGTAGATAAGCCCAAATCATGCTTTGTGCATGTCATACAGCTCAGGAAAGGGCTGACAGACCTCACTGACTAGGAGCGACATTTCCCATAATTGGGAAAACAGCCCTGCATCCTCTGACCATGAAGCCACATTGATTTTCTATTTATCCATCCCTCTGTTCCTGCAATTCAGTAGTGCAGCCACTGCAGAGGAGAAGCAGCCCCCAGAATGTCTCACCTCCTCTGGGAGCAGCTGCACTCTGAGGAAGAGATGCTCCTGATGTAAACAGCAGGTTGGTGTGGATGTGTGTTTGTTAGTATGTGCTTGGATGTATGCGCCCTGGCTTCATCTGTCTTGCTCTTCATGTTAAGGGCAATGACTCATGCTACAGCAAGGGCCAAGAGACAAACATGGCACAAGCTGCAAGACCACCTGCTGGGCTGGAGAGCAGGGCAAAGGGAAGTGGCTCCATCTGACATCCATCTCGACTCTGATTCATTATCATCTTTATATGAGCAAAAGGTTGCCGTCTGTAGATTCGGTGGAAATAGCGTGTGATGCATTTGTCCGCCTACTATCCCCAAAGGCTCAGCAAACCTTCCCTCCCTCGCTGCCAGCTCTAAGTACTGTTATTTAGAGTGATGCATTTCCCTCTGCCTTCTTGCTGGAGTGGACTCTTCATCACCTACACAAACTCACACACACCAACAGTGGCATTCACGGCGTGAAGACACACATGATGGCTAACGCAAACAGACACACTAACACAAACCTACATAAACATCAGTGGCACTAGTGTGTAGTGCAGGAATTGGAGCACACATGTCAAAGTGTCCAGGGGCAGCAGATCCTCTCCTATGCAGCACAACTTTATTTGAAACAGCTTCGTACTTTGCTAAAGCAAAAGTCAAAGTCCTCCTGCTGACACTCTCTGACTGTGCACATACTGAAGGCAAAAGTTTCTAGGTTAAGGTTTTTCTGAAGAAACAGACATATAATTTTCTTGCTTAGCAGTGGGGAAAGTCTCAGTGGTTGCGTAAACTGAGGAGATCTGAAGTATATGTTTCTCGTGTATAAGATGTATTGTACCTTAGATTTAGAAAAAGGTAATAATCATGTTGGTTAACTCAGTAACTCACACTTTAGCCCAGAAGATTAACGCAGCATGGTGCCTTTTATATCTCATCAATGTGAATGACCAACATTCGTGTTTGGTCAGAAATAATACATTTTGACTTATTTTAACCAGAAGGTGTTTAATTTATCACCACTGAATGCTCTTCTTACACACGTTTTTCAATTAATGTAAATAAATAAACAATCTGTATCATAAGTTGCAAATATACTGATACTGAACATAATGTTCACTGACATAAATATTTATTTTTTCCACTGAAATATCATGACTGTCAGTACAACATGAATCTGCAGGCCAAAAATGCTTTCATTCATTTCTTTTCTCATATTCAGCATTTTTCAAGGTTACATCTGACAGTATGTGATTAAGGTTAAGGAAAGATGAAGGCCTGGTCTAATACAGTGACAGTCTGCGATGACTTGAGACATTATGAATTTGTCCATGTTTAACCAGACTCCTGAACTTTTCTTAACCTCAATGAGCTTTGATCAATGTAAATAGCTGACCTGACTGGATACCTCCCTGGACTTTTTAGGGGGAGGTAACAATGTTTAAAACGATAACAATAATATTTATATTTATAACAAGGTGCAATAATAATTAATGTGCAATAATAACAGTGTGCAATACACATACACTTATTCTTCTTTTTTATACTAAGTTAATATACTGTGTTGTGTTGTTTGTTACGTTGTGATGTGTCATATCGTGTCGTGTTGTGTTATATGTAGTGCCGACGTAGGACAGTTTTTCCAATTTCATTGTACTACTGTACTATGTATGACTGTGCAATGACAATAAAGAGTTATCTTATCTTATCTTATCTATCTTATCTTTGGGGAGTCAGCCAGGACTATTTTGCACACCCAACCGTCCACTTCCGATTCCTAAAGCCAAATCTAATGAAGTTCATAAACATTTATTTATGAAAAGTTATTCAGCTACCAATCTTCTAAACCAGAGCTTCCCAAAGTGTGGGGCCCGCCTCCCGGTGGGGGGGGGGGGGGGGGGGGCGCAGAGCCATTGCAGGAGGGGCACGGTATGAAAAGGAAAAAAAAACAAACACTGCTAGCACGGGGCACACAAACGCAAAGTAGGAGATGAAGCGTCGCTGAATATGTTTCCAAACCAACTTCATTCTAAGCCAAAGACTAGAAAATCTGGTGAAGCATATCTGCCCTTTGGTTTCACCTGCACAAGTGCCGAGGTAGGTCTCAGAATTGGTTTTCCCTTCCTCGGGAGCAGCGCTGGGCTCTTCAAATCACAGACACACAGTATCCCACATTCTTGATTTTTAGTTCACAAACACTTCTTATAATGACTAACTACTCCTGACATTTTGGAGATGTTAGCTCTTTATACAGTAAAGTTACAGTGGGATACAAATAATATCAGGCTGATCCTGCCACGATTTGTTTGTTCAAATCACAGACAAACAGTATCCCACGGTTGTTTATGTTTTTGAACCCATTTTGCACAGAGGCATTTTTTGAAAAATGTATTGATAGCAATGTTGAATATCGCTAGCTTCATAGCATAAGTGCCTAAGTCATTGACTTAGTCAAATGACTTAGGCAATTATGCTATGAAGCTAACGATATTATTACACAGGAAAAAAACAACTACACGTAAAATAATCACACCGTGACGCCTCTGCCTTTCTAAATAGAGGGACAGTAACTGCGTGTGTGTATGTAATCGTGTAAAACGCTTACATACAGATTAACAGTAACAATATTTTGTCTCTATCTGCCATTCTGCAATTCATCTCATGTAAACAATAATGTGGCGCACAGCGTGACGTGAAAAAAGGTACAGACGAACTCTGTATTCCTCGTCCACACATAAACACAAAAAAGGAGTTTTAAAAAATCTCGTTTTCGGTGATTGGAAACGCCGTTTACGTGTGGATGAAACAGCTGCGTTTTCAAAAATACCCGTGTAGGTGCGGACGTAGCGTAAAAGAGTTAGTAGTTTACTTTCTTTCTACCTGTAATTTATTGCAGATTACTTGTATTTGCTTAATCGTTTACTAAGTAAGGCGCTATATAAATACAGGCCATTTACCATTTACCATTTAAATGTTTGAGGTGTGAAATAAACGGCAATGGAGCAAAATATGGGTGTGTGTGGTTGGAGGATATGTTGGGGGTGGTGGGGGGGAGGGGGACATTTTTCTTGTAAAACAAAGGGGGGCCCAGTAAAAAAAGTTTAGGAACTGCTGTTCTAAACATTACAAATATACGATACAGACTTGCATTACAATAATGATTTTGAAAAAAATGTCACTGCTGGAATATACTTAAATACATATATTCAATATCTGGACATTGAAGGTGTTTTTGATTTACTTCAGTATTTCTAATGCAAGAAACTTTATACTTGTACACCGCTGCAGATGGAAGGAACATTTTATTTTATAAATAATTTTTTTTTATAACCTTTCAATGCAGATGATGAACGGCATTTTTCTTCACAGTGAGTGACTTTGAATTTTTCTTTTTTTTTTTTTTTGGATGAAGCACAGTTTTATGGGTTGAGAAGACTTTCGTGTATCCCAAGTTAAGTGCATTATTTGAAGGCCATGCTTGGAATCACCAGAAAGCACCTTCACTAACTCTAAATTTAGGATAGCTTTTCATAGCTCATTAATATTTTCGCTACAGATTTTATTCAATGGCAATGTTAACATATAATCATCTTGTAGAATATGATGCATTAGCGTATACTAGGGGTGTCAAACATAAGGCTCAGGGGCCAGAATCGGCCCTTCAAAGAGTCCTATCTGGCCCACTGGAAAGCTTTAGAAAATGTAAAGGAGTGCATAGAACTGTATGTCAGACGTTTTGCAGCTTTTCTTGTCAATAAAGTCTACAGCTGCATTGCCATCCATACCACACATGCTACAGCAGTTAAGTCATAGATAAGCAATTAAATGACAGAAAAGTTTTGCTTTTCCACTAGTGATACAGCACAAATACAGGACAATTTGGGTAATAAACTATCATAACTAACTATCATAACTAACTAACTAACTAACTAACTAACTAACTAACTATTTTCTGTCTTTTTACGAACTTCTCGTGTAAAGGAACTGAGAACTACTGTTAAATTGCACTTCTTTTACTCATATTAAAATGTCTAAGGGATTAAATGTTTAGTAAAATGTATTTGCACTGACAGAAAGGGCAGTTCGACTAGTCCAACCCACTTGAGATGAGGGTGGACTGTATCTGTCCCACACTGTAAAATGAGACTGAGCTATCCATCAAGTACAATCTTGAATACTCTAGTAATATGCAACTATTAAACATATTAAACACAACACAATTATGTAAAATGATTGTTAGTCTACATAAAAATGTTTACCTACAGGTAAGTTTTTCAGTGCAGTCTCTTTACTTTTATTATCATTATTTTCACACTAAGGCCACTGTTAGTGTTTCTTCAGATAATCCAAAGGAGACATCCACCTGGTTACAAATAAAGAGTCACTTTTATGAAGAAAAAGGTGAGTGAGAAGAAACGCAGAAGTGCATCTTGTTCACGTCTCTCTTCTAGTTTGAATTGGGGAATACAGGACTATAAAATGCACAGACAAGTAACTGAGTAATAGAACAGGGGTAAATTTAAGTAAGGCTGAGAAAGAAATCCTAAAGTCTTTTTAAAACTGAGACACATAAAGCAAAGAGAGATTTTTAAAAAAAAAAAAGGTATATCAAGGAAAAATAAAATTTTCAAAAAGTGTAGACATAAAAGAAAATATAACATCTCATGTTAGTATCTTGCTCAGTCTTTGAGACTCACTGAGAGCTCATATTGTTCTCTGTTGTAGTTTATCTCTTGTGATAGAAATAGACAGTCACACAAAGAGATGTGAGTTAAAGTTTGGATCTCAGCTTGAACATCTGGAAAATGAAGGTCTTTGCTTCAGGATAGAGTTCTTCGGATTTCTGCTCTGTTTTGGTTGAAGTTCTTCAGCTTTTCTAAGCAGCTCTTCTAGCCATATGGACCCATCTGCATTTCAGGGTCTGGCAGTCAGCGAGACACTCTGAGGAGCCTCCTTTAATGTTTCAGCATCCAGCAGCCTGGCTCTATAATTTTCCAGCCAGTGTGGCGGAGGGAGCTAAAGTGCTAAATTGCTGTCTGGAGATACTCAGGGATTCCTAAAAAAAGTAACCCCCTGATATGTTCGTGTGCAGGACTGCGCAACCTAGTGCATATTTAATCCCTAGTTAATCAGTGCAGGCGATAGTGCATGTAAGCAGATTAGTCTGACCCTTATTCATCCATAACAGGGCAGATCAATGTCTGTCCATTTTGCTGGAGGAGATCACTGACATGTAACTGACGTGGTCCTTTACTTACCAATAAGATTTTTATAGAAAATGTAATTTTGATTCTAGTCTGCTATTATCTGCCTAATCCTTAGGCGGAATATCATCACTGTCTGGTGAGGACCATGTAGCACTTAAAATAAATAAATAAACAAAATTCTAAATTACGTTTTTTCTGAAAAAAAAAAAGATCGGTAAAGTTCTTCCCTATCTGGAAACTAAAGATCCTAACAAAATGAAAATATTCTATGCAGATGTTATAGCTAGTGCTGTATATGAGCGCTTGAAAGCATGTAGAAAGCATGTAACTTTCATAAAGTTTCACGCCGCGAGAGAACATGAAACTCAAATTTTTGTAGCTCCAGAGACGAGTCCTCAGTCGCTGCACCCCTGGGAACATGCAGATTGTGAACAGAGAAAAGAGATGGAAATAGTTCCTTTAACAGATGGAAATTGATTTTTTTTGTTTTTTGTTAAATTAGTATCAAACTAAAATGCTACAAAGGGATTAAGGTGTTAAGGACATATTAATTTCTTCATAAAAAATGCTTCCTGTATGTCAGTGTTTGCTACAATTGCAGACATCAGTACAATAAGAAAAATATGTTCTGGGATAGCAATGGTCAAACTGTACAATACACCATGTAAGGTTGCTCACAGTGCACAAAATATGACAATGGGATGAAAAACTGTCATCTCACAGCAACAGACACTGACATTAGAAATCTGCAGCCCTTTTAACATTTTTTTTTACTGGGTGTAACTTTTTTTTGGCTGCAATTCCCGGGTCATAGATTTACAGTTTTCATAAGCAATTTTAATCTTTTTTCAGATCGATACTTTGAAGTTGTTGCTCCTGTCAGTGACTTCTGACGCTCATCTTCCCTGTCACATATCATTTTCTGTAAAAGCAGTTTTTAATCTGTGTTCAGTTTGAAATAACTGAAAGTAAAAACATATAGAAGTGTCACTCGCCTCCATACCATTATATCGAATGTTAAATTCAAAAGGGTGTATTAGCCCAAGTATTAGAGTTCTTTTGTAGTCACAGAGGCTCAAGAAGAGGACTAATACACATAATCCTTAGAAGTTCCTTTATTCTGCCACCTTGCCTCTTTGTTGCCAAAAATAGACATCTCTTTTCTATTTTCAGATGTTTTGTTTTTTTGTTTTATAAAGTGAAACAGATCAACATACTCAAATAAAAAAAAAAGAAAGAAAACAACCTGAGCTACTCTTCAGAGATTACAACCAGAGGATGAGGCGCAAAATGCAGGAATATGATTAAAACCAAAGCAAGTAGCTGGGGTCAGAAGTCGTTTCACTTGCTAACTGAATATTCATCAATTTCACCCTTAAACCGTCCAGTGATTAATTGAACCTCCAGTGTGATTAAAATATGAATGCGTTCCTTTCAAAGCCTAAACTCTCAGGGGTGGCACATCCAAACTGAGCAGCTCATGTTTAATGCATGAGCTACTTATTGGTTTATCTTGGTGAGACCACTTACTCCTGCCAGGTAGTTTCTTTCCTCACTGTTCACCTCCACGAGCATAAATCACCAAGAGTTGTTTGTTCGTGGCCTCACTGTTTACCCCAGTCAGGTGTCTTTAGAGGCAAAAAATATAAAAGTCAATGCTGCTAATGAAAGAGGGGAAAAAAATGTGCAGAGCGTGCCATTTTTGGGAGCGCACAGAAGCTCCTTCATTGCCCTGGGCGTTGTGTCTCGGCCCAGTTGTGCAGCCAACCAACCTGTGGTTCTGTCCCACTTTCTGCCCTCATCCGTCACACTGAAAGTGTTACAGACTCTGATTCATTTCCCATGAATCCCATTTATTCCTCCCAGGCCGCTGTGTCATCACTGCAGACTTACCTGCTCTATCGTGCTGGAAGCAGGCAGGCTGCATTTGAATATTTCATTATAGCATGATAATACTTTAAATATGCCACAGGATATGATTTATACAGGTCACAGAAGATGTTCACACATTTCTGTGCCTGGGTGTAATTGCCACAGGTTGCGATCAGTGACCTGACATGAGAATGTAGTTTTATATGATGAATTATCAACTGTTAGAAAAGGGTTTGTTCCCTGAGAACAGTATATTTTTTATTCTTCTTGCAGATACCAAAACACATATGTGCATGAACCTGTAGCATTTAAATTCACTAAGAGGAGCTGTAAAAAAAAAAAAAAGGAAGAAAGAAAGAAAGAAAGAAAAGAACAAGAAACAAGCGCTGTGTTAATTTCTCTTCAAAATGATTAGTGGATTGGGGTGTTAATTTGACCCTTGAGGAGCTACACTTAGACAGAGACTCCCTGAGAGCCCCAGAAGAAGTCATCCATAAACCACACATCACCCAGCGGTTAGCCAGCCTGTCCCCTTCCTCCATACACTTCAGCTGCAGTCTGCTGTGGAAAGAAATTGAGCCCAACGTAATTGAATTCACATTATTCCCTAAAGAGCAAGAAAGAAAGAGAGGAAAAGATGACAAATAAGATGATAATGAAAAAAAATTCCAATTAAATCCTGACATTGTTGCTTAAAAACAAGTTGTCCTTGTTGAGCACACAGCATCACACAAACATGTAGCATGATTACATGTTTCTCACATTTGAAAGAAAAGACAACAGATTTTTCAAACCCATTTCAGAAGATTTTGGGATGCTGTGTAAAACGCAGATTAAAACAGACTGCAGTGATTTGCAAAGCTCATGCAGCCATAGTTTATTCACAATAGAACATAAACAATGTATCAAATGCATTAGAAACACATTAGCTCATTTTGAATTTGATGGCAGCACAAAAAAAAAAAAAAAGTTGGGACATGGGCAACAAAAGTCTGGAAAAGCAAAACACCTGGAGGAACATTTGGCAGCTCCTTAGGTTACTTGACAAGAGGTCAGTAAGACGATTAGGTGAAAAAAGAGGGTCTGAGAGAGACAGGGCTTTTTTAGAAGTAAAGATGCTCAGTGTTACCAGTCTCCACAAAACTGTATATAGAAGCTACTCAGCTTGCACATCTGGATAGGCCCCATCTTTGGTGAGCCATGTGAATTGTAGCCTCCTGTTTCCTGTTCTTCGCTTACAGGAATGACCCATCCTGACCTTCTGCCACTACAGCCCAACTCTTTCAAGGTTCAACGCTGTACATTCAAAGAGTGGTTATGTGAATTACTGTTGCCTTCACTCAAAGCAGTCAGGCCATTATCTGACCTCTGGCATCAACAAGGCATTTTCACCCAGAGAGCTGCCGCTCATTTGACATTTCCCTCTTTTGGACCCCTCTCTGTAAATCCGAGAGATATGAGGTGTTGGAAAATCCCAGCAAGCAGTTTCTGAAGCAGACTAGCACCGTCAACCATGTCATATTAGAAGTCAACTAAATCTCCTTTCATTAGCATTCTGTTTGAACTTCAGCAAGTTCACTTGAACATGACCATTTGTGTAAATATACTGAGTTACCGTCACGTGACTGTCTGATTAGATGTTTGTGCCAATTTGCTGTTGAACAGCCATATCTAATGAGGTGACCAGTGAGTGTAATTTCACTAAGATGCCAAAGCTTTGTAATGGCTTACATGATTGAAAAACCCAAGCTACCATAGGCCCAGGTGGATGGAGAACCTCTCATTATGTTCTCCTCTCCTTACTGTGTTTAATACTGCTATTTTTAATTTATTTTGTGTTTTTTCCTCTTAGGTTTTTTTTCATACCCTTTCTGCGGGTACACTATATAAACTATATGGGCCATACCTCTTAATCACTGAATTCACGTATTTTCAGTCCCAGTGTCCTATTGTAAAAGTCACGCCCCAAGCTATGCAATCTGCAAATGAGCTATTAGATCTGAACTGTGTTTGATGTCCTGTTTTACCTGGCTTTTAAAGAAACACCAACATTAGTGGTGAAAAAAAAGTAGACCACATTAAAACACATAAATCAACAAGGCATTTCTCAGGACAGATAGTGTCTAATATCTCAACTGCTCACTAATTTGACTGACTGAGATTCCAGATACACTGACTCTAATATAAGTGGCCACGGGAGAAACTGGTGGCCTGAGGGAAACACACACCGAGTTAGTAAGTGAAGGTTCATTGGTCATGATCAGGAACACCCTCAGAACGTCAAATGACTGCTGATGGCTGGATTTTTGTTTTGAGCTAAACCTGAAATACTTTTGTAACTAAAGCTTAGTCTAGCCAAAATCCTTTGCTTGATTATTAAACTTTTTTTCCCCAGCTGAAGTATAAAATGATTAAAAGGAAGAATTCCCCATTGATTTCCTGTTGGAAGCATCCTGAGACATGTTTTGTTTATTGCTATTCTGCAAATCAGTGGAGCACAGCAGGAAGAGAGCAATTACAAATGCAAATTCCCAATAAGGGCCTGGAAGGTATGTTGAAAGGTCCTCCAAAGGATATAATTACAGCCTGACTTGATTACATATAAAAAAGAGATGAGGAAGAAATATTGCTGAATTATTCAAGCAAACAAAAAACCCTCCAAGCCTGTGAGAAGGAAGAACTCACAGGCTTGAAGAAGAAGAAGAATTTTTTGTCTATCCTCAACTTAAAGATTGACATCAGTGCAATGATTACATACAAATCCTATCTTGATTGTTTGCCTAATGCATTTTTGGTTATTTCTCTCTAAACGCTTCATGTTCCTCATCAAAAATGCATCTCCACTAGAGGAAAATCATATCTTTTTTTTTCCAATAAATGAAGCTAGAACTGAGTTTTTATGAGGCCATCAAGCCACATTATACATTTTTTATTACCACTCCCCCTAACATTAGCTGAGATTAATGTGAAGTGGAGTCGTTGATTAAACTTCTCTCCAACTGGTCAGGAGTCACCATCAACCTCTTCACTCTTCTCTTCAGTGCCTGAACTGAGATGAGCGAGGCTAAAGTAGAATTTATTTAGTGTGAAACACCACAAGAAACCATTTAAACCCAAACCTTTGGCTTGGGTGTGTCTTTGTCATTTTGTCATATATTGGCTTATACCCACTTCATGATTTTAAATTTGTAAAAAGGGCAGGGCAGCCTGTATCTGCAGCTGCTTTCTAAAGAATGTATTTATTCCATTGTATTAAATTAGTTTTATATATATATATATATATATATATATATATATATATATATATATATATATATATATATATATTCATATTAGGGGTGCAACGATACACCGATCGGTTCGGTTCGATACTTTGGTGTCACGGATATTTTTCGATACAAAAAAATGTTCATGCTTTTTTAATTTTTCATTTATTAAAATTATAAATATATATTTTAACTCAAACTTACAGTTTTTAAATTTAATGTTGCTGAAACAGCAAAGGGATAAAATAATAAATCTATCTGATTGAGGAATCACTCATCTTTGGAAAAGAGAGTTTATTACAGAGAAATGGCTCTTTCCAAAATAAAAACTATACTATACGCTTCTTCTGGGCTATATTCTCAGCAGCATATTAAACATATCAGGTCCCCATAAGGAGAATCATGTGCTAACGGCTGTCTAAATGACTCGGGTAAAGTTTGTAGCATGCGTGCTTCTTGTTTTTGTCTGCTTCCACTTGTCTTTGCACTAGGATGATGTCGGCGTAAATGTGCAGTCATATTCATTGTGTTCCCACTAGTGCTGTCAGCGCTAATCTGAAATTACGTTAATGCCACAACACGGCAAATCTCCATTAACGAGCTACCGCAGATCGCCGGTGCGTGGGGCTGGACGGCGTCAACACGTTAACGAGCTAACTGCGCTAACGCAGTAGTTCCCACCATGTAATTGAGCATTGCGTGGCACATCCGACATACTGTTTTACTTTTGCCCATGACACGCTTACCTTCAGGGTCATACTTCACATGAAGACCAAAATAGTTCCAAAGGCCAGATCTGAATGAGGGTGGGGGAGGTTCAATTTGCCATAGCTTCTGTCTTGCTAGCTTGCGCTACACTCGGTGGATCTGCACTCGACAGTGCAGCCTACACTGAAAAAAATGCAATAGGGTGGTTGTTGAATTTGCATAGAATTACTTCATATATCCAGCATGACTAATTTAAATTTCACATCTAAACATATTTTTGTCTTTTAATTTTCACATATTCTTTAAGAATATTCATTCTTTTAGAACAAATCATGTTGAAAAGAAACAAGTTAGTCGTGTTTTATCCTCAAGCTCCGCCCCCTGGAAAGGAAAAATCGGCTGCACTGTCTGCCATTTTTGTCTCTCGCTTTGGAAAATCTACTACCATCTGGAGTTTTACACTTGAAGGTAAATAAGATTTTAAAGCTAACACACCAGTGAGAAAGAGTGTAGACCCTTTATATATTTGGACTTTTACTGGGGTGTTGTTATTTTACAGGTATGTGGGCTGTTTATCGAAAACCATGAAAGGCCAATGTTAGCTAGCTCCAGTTAGCTAATGGTAACCGAAATTATGCGATAAGCAAATTAGTAATTAACATATATAATGTGAGTTAATATTGTTTGTATATTCTTTCAGTCTAAATTAACAGACTATTACAAACTTGCATCAGTGTCTGTAGTAAGTGGTGGTACCTGCAGTGTCTTAACCATTAAACAAGCTAATGTAGGGCTGGGATATGACTAGTTTGTTGAAACATGTCTGCTGCCAATGTGACTGCTCACACACGGTAACATTACCAGCACATAGCCACAGCCGCTATAAACATGCTGAAAGGTCAATCTAGCTTCTGTAGTCAGCAGCTGGAAGACTCAACACAGACCCAAGATTCAGTGTAACGGTTATCTAAATGTTGTGTGTCCTGTTTGTAAGCCCAGAAAAAGAAATTAAATAAAATGACGACCTTGAGCTTAAAGCTAATGTAAGCGTAATGCTATAGCATAAAGCGACTAATGCAATGATGAGGTTGTTAAAATAGTAAAAACACAGTAAATATATCCAACATGAATCATTTATATTTTTGGTCTAAACATAATTAAGTCTCGCGCCTTTCACTTGTTTTAGAAGGATGTTCAGTCTTTTAAAACCAGCCATATCAAAATCACAGAAAATAGTTATGTTTTCTGTTGAAACTCCACCGCCCCCGCCCCCCCGCTAATGTGCATTAGCTTTTTTTCAGTGTGTGCCCAGTCACATTCGCTTGTTTTTTCTCAGTGAATACAGACTAACAAACTTGTGTCCATTTAGTTAACTGGTTGTACCTAAAATGTTTTAGTTAAACAGTTAAATAAGCTAGTTTGCCATGGGGTGTGCTCTGTGTGTGTTGGGGGGGGGGGGTCTTCACTAAAGTGGGTTTATTTAGGGCATGACACCTATGCAGTACTCATTAGGAGAGGAAGTGCATGACGTGGGGTTTTATTTCATGTTCTGGGGCAGTGAATGTAATGTACTGATAACATGTTACAGACAAACAAAAACCCAACAAATTATTTTAACTGATTTATAGAGAGACTGAGAGGAGGGCTTAAAGAGATAAAAATAATGACAATATAAATATGTTAAATTTATTTTTTCTGTATCGATATATGGTGCTTATCCTCGTGTAGGGCAGATTGGTGTTGCTTCAGAACAATTCTCTAGCGCTGTTATGTAGAGGTGTTACAGTTAAGGTTTTAATAACATTATTTTATTTACTAGTGAAGATTTGCATATGTTATCTCACATTCTGTAAGGTAAATTTTCTGGAAAGGTCAAATTAACTAATTTAACTAAGTATTAATGAAAGACCTTGATGTGTATATGACAATAATAGATGTAGTTTCTGGGTCATTTGGCAGAACTGCAAAATGGCCAGAAGGAGGCAACTGCTGTGATTGCAAACAGGCTTTGGGTGGTATGGAAGTAAGGGCAACTATGGAACTGCTCAGCAACATGGGACCCATAGCTAATAAATAGTAATATGACAAAAAATAACAACTTTGTGTGGACGTAACCTTGTGAGATTTGAGATTTTGACAGCATTTTTATGTGACAACTTCTCTTTTTAGATAAATGCAGAGTTTAAGCGCATTACCACCATGCCACTGCAGTCCATATTACTCTCGCAGATAGATGTGCTATCTGACAAACTAATAAAGGTCTTCAAAAGGCGAGGAGGACAAATAGGAAGAAGACTTCAGAACATTCTGGAGCCCACAGCCCAGGTAAGAAAAAAATTAATTTGTGTATACACTCTAGGGAAAATAATAATTTTAACAAAATGCTGCTTGTCACTCTATGCCAGGAGTATGTTGAAAATCACCTGGGATTTTCACAATTTACCATCGGTGCGTTTTTTGTTTTTTGTTTTTCTTTTTTACCTGCATTAGAACGATGTGTGGAGTTCATAGTTGAACACCTCTCTATGCTCTGACAGTATTCCGCTTCTTTGCATGGAGATTTCACTTCATGCATTACCTTTTTAAGCATTCTGAGGACTCAAATCACATGCTGTAATGAATCCATTTTTGTTCACCTAATGTGTTAATGTTAACATTTTTTGGAATAGTGACACAGATTAAAATAAGATTTGGTATAATGTTCTTTGACCAGTGTTCTGTTTAATTAAATTTTGGAATTCTGCATTTTCTAGGCCACAGATGAAGCCATTATCCAATGATCTAATAAGGAAACAACCATGGGAATTTACATCATAAAGTCAAGAGATGCCAATGGCAGCCCTGAGGACATCAGGATAGTCCTTGAAGGCCAGAGAGTCTGGCAGGATTTGGATAACTATACCCTAGCAGCTGCAATGCTGTTTGGACTAATGTACACTTTGAACCTCACCTATCCACTGGAAAAGTATACCTTTTGAGGTATTATAGAAACTGGTTATGGAGCTCAAAAGGAACAGCCTTTCAAAGAAGGCCCAGGTTTTCAGGACCAGACTGTACGATTGAACAGTTTTCCAGTTATGATGTGGGAACAACATGTTTACCTCTTCGAATATGTACCATCCTTTCTTTTAAGCCAGCACTGGTAAAGTTGCAGTACATAGTGAAACCTATTTTTCTGGCACTTTTCAACTTGGGGCCTTTATTACTGCAGTTTTCACTTTTCAAGCCATGGCTCTTTTAAAAAAAAATTCAAACGTTGAATTTCCATTTTTCTCAATGGAAATGGTGCCTTGCATCAATTTCACCAGTTTGCAATTTTTTTCCCAAGGTGCACCACTACAAACAGATTGCATCGTCTAGTGATTGTGATGTTTAATGATAGAAGCAAGCCAATACTAATCAGTTTAGGTCTCTTGGTTTTGTGCCTGTGGGTTATAATGTTATTTTAAGTCTCTTCTTTGTGTCATTTTAATAATTACACCCCTGTTGCCATATTACCTCATGGCTCTTACATTTAAAAAACTATTTTTTACATAAGCGCGATGTCATAAGGCCCCACAATGTTGAATTCAGGTTACAGCAGATAACTTTGAGGAATGTTGTGGAATGTTTTTCAAGAGATGCATTGTACAAATATGACCCATGAATTGAAAGTCCATTGTTACAACTGTGTAGTATTTTCAAAAATACAGGTCATTGTTCAAAAATGTTTTGCTTATTTCTTTGATTGAGAGAAAGTGTACAGTACATACAGTAAGATCAGCCTTAATTTAGTTTTATTTATTGAACACTCAATTAGAGCAGGGCGATATGGCCAAAAATATTTATCACGATATATATTTGAAAATTTGCGATAACGATATAACTGACGATATAATTGATGCAAGACAAAATACAACTCCATAACATTACTAGCGCAAAAAGACAACCTTCCATTTATTTTCACTTAAACAAGAAGCTGGTTTTTATGTACATTAAAGCTTTATAAAAATGTAACAGTGCAAATGCAAATTCCTTGCTGAAAGTTTAACCAAAAGGCATTTCCAGTAGAAATGGGCTGACATATCCTGAGCATAACCATGTATAATATCCACTGAAGTTAAAAAGAGGTGCTTTGCAACATTAAACTGCAGTGTGCAGTACTTATTTTTCGGACCATAAGGTGCACGGGATTATAAGGCACATTAAGCGAAACAAAGCAGTCAGATAAATCAAACTTTATTAAACTCATTCTTCTTGCTTCCTCCACTTCTGTACCATTGATTCATTAATGTTGAATTCTCTGGCAGCTGCTCTATTCCCATGTTGTTGCAGTATATTAATGACTAACCTTGTATTGTGGATGGATTATCTCAGTTGTTCTCCTGACTGAAGTTTGGTCCGTTTACAGCATCCTGCCATGCGATTGCATTTGTCCCTAACTATCAGGCACGTTAACTTTTATAAGTGGAAAAGTGTTAGTGTTTGTCCTCCAGCTTCACTGTTTATGTCATGCTAACATAGCTGTGTCGCTAGCGATCACGTAGCACATCATTATATACCAGCTAGCCCAACTTCAGTAACCCTACAAACGCCACTGCTGTTTAGTTTCCTGTCTTCATTTATGTTGGAAGTGATAGCAGAGCTGTACGTTTGAATTTTTTCAGAAATCTCTCAGTCAGAACATGCAATATCATGCTTGGGTAACTAGCGAAACTAGCGAGCTAACTTCCGCTAGCTTCCTGCTAACTTCTAACTCCGTTAAATGTAATAAATGTTGTTTTCATGGATGCCTGGAAGTTAAACTTCATAGTTACACCTGGTAAAGCAGCAATGCTGATCGTTTTATTAAAGAATTTAGACAGTTTTTAACTCTCAGTGATGCTGCAGTGTTCGTTTGACCTGAAGGTACGGAGTTTAGGACCCAGATTACTCCCAGATTTAAGAGCATCTTAGTCCGACAAATACAACGGCCGCTTGCATGTTCTGCAAAAAAATGTGCTTTGTCGTGTATCTGACGGACAAACACCAAACCAGTTCCACATCACTGAAGTTGCACCATTTTTACAAACCAATTCTGGTTCATTTGTTTCACTCAACAATCGGCCATGTGCGTATGAAAACAAAGGCGCTGCGCATGCGCGTTTTACTCATATTCTATCGCGATATTTCATTTTCCTATCGTTGCCTAACATTATACCGGTATTACCGTGAACGGTATAATATGGCCCAGCCCTACACTCAATTATATATTAGATTATATATTATATATTAGAAATTTGTTATAAAATAAAATAAGCTTACCATAAAATAATCTTGTCAATATAACATATAGTAGTCCAATACAATTAACACAAAAAGTTCATGTCTGATAAACAAGTGGTTTCTATAAATATTTGACCGGAATGAAAAACATAACAACAACATAAAAAAGTCATGTTCGTGTTACCAGAAAAATGTGTGCAGGTATAACATAAAAAACTAAGGTTAACCAAACATAACTTAATTTCGTGCAACCGATTACAATGATTTTTTTATGTTTATCCCACTGATTATTTTTTTCAGTGTAGGCGGAGTAGTCGAGCGCAGATCCACTGAGCTCTCAACACAGACAGCATTGTCAGAAGAAAAGTTGATAAAATAAATTAAACATTTTGTATTGTTTGATACATATGTGTACCGAACCGAGAGCACTGTATCGAACGATTCAATATCATTTTGTTTGTATCGAAAAAATATTGAACCGTGACACCAAAGTATCGAACCGAACCGTGAATTTTGTGTATCGTTGCACCCCTACTATATATATATATATATATATATATATATATATATATATATATATATAAACCACTGAAAAGGTCAAATCTGGTCTAATTTCAAATTTCATTTGACCACATTCCATTAAAATTTACATACACAAGCTACATACATACAGAGTGTAGTTAAAAGTATGTTACATGAACAAGGCAACACACCACAGCATTTATAGGCTAAGCTACTTTGCAGTGCTGGTCCCTAGTTGGCCATTTACAGACTGCATATAAAAGCCTAGTGGTACGTGGATATGAAACTGGAAATTCTTATTGTAAATCAAGCTACATCGTCCAGACTGAGAGGGGGTGGGACCATCAGCACACAGTTCAAGCATCTGGGAGGCATGCAGAACTTGCACATCTTTAAAGGCACTGTTACTGAGCAACATGTGCTACCATCAAGACAAGATCTTTCAAAAGGGCTTTACATCTGCCACTCCAGCACAGTCATTAAAAGTTTTATTCTCAAAGTTCTTCCCAAAATGTTCATAAACATTCTAAAAAAGCAAATAAATGATGCAGAGTCATAAATATGGCCCTGTCATAACTTTTTGAAGCAACATTTCTCAGTTTCAGAATCTGGTATTTGGTTTTTGGATAATTTGTTGAGGATTTACAATATATACATATGTATATACTTGAATGAACTTTACAGAGTACCAGTTTCTTTGGAAATAGAATTGTAGGAAACAATAACACACCGTTTTACTGAGGCTAGTTTACACTATTGGATAAAACTAGTCTCAGTAAAACCGGACCTTTACTAGATTCCTGGATGCTTCTGATGACCTGAAGACCTTATTGCTTAACTTCAAACTTTTTTCTAAGCTCCAACTCAGCAAAACTAGCCTCAGTAAAACTAGACATTAAAGTGCTGAGTTAAGTATATATTAAGGCTATATCTTAGCTTGTCTGATTTTTAAGTTTTTCAGTGGGGTTCTTCCTCTATAGGAATATGAAATAGAAAACTTATTTAAGGCAAAGCCATGTCAAGGAAACTCAAGTTATAAAGAATTAATCTTATGCAGACAACAGAGGCAACAATAGTGGGCCTCACTCAAAGAGGATCTGCGGGAAGGGAGAGTGCTAATGGATGTTTCTGTCAATTTCTGGATGTTTTCACAGGCTTACCTGTCCCGGCACAGTGCTGGATCAAGAGAGGGGGGTGCTGGTGGGCAGAGTTCAGAGATAGAGAGAAAGCAACTCAGCAGAAAGTGGGCAGGCAGGCAGGTGGATTCCAGGTATGTCACTGTTTCAAAGGAGAGTTTCAACCAGTATGACAAGGCAGTTCTGAGCTGGCTGTGACTGTTTAGTTCTAGAGATTTATTAGTCTTTTATTTATCCAGGTAAAAAATCTCATTGAGATTAAATATTTCATTTCTAAGAGAGACCTGGTATCATGGCAACAAAAGTCAAAATACATGTACTTCATAAGTACATAACATTGAAAACAAATACAATATTGTTGTTATGTTACCATACAACAGATGGTAACAGGTAGGTTTCTTCAAAAGGGAGAGGCAGGAATTCCAGAGAGTTACTAGATGGAAGAAAATATATGGGAATAGCTTTTTGAACGTCAGCAGCTTTAGTGACAAAACGTTGCCCAAAAGGCGTAGAGACAACGATCTGACGGAGAATCACCGCCATAGCCGAGCCTTAAGTTCCCCAGCAGGTGTGCAGCAGCGAGTACGGGAAACAGCAGCTCTGCCCAGCTCTCCACCTGAGAGCGAGAGCAAGAGTGAGGGAGAAAAAAAATGAAACGGGGGGAAAAAAACCCAGCCTGCCCCGGATCTTACCCATACCATTAAAAAAAGAGTCTTTAAGGACTATCAAATCACTTTTATCATGGCTCTGCTGATTTGTCTCACAAAATGCCAAAAAAATGAATAAAGAGATAAAATAAAAAGGAAATAAGGAAAGGAAAGGAAGTTCTGTCAAAAATGAAAAAATTCTAATGACCTTTAAGCAATATTGCAGAACTTTAATTTCTACATTTCAGTTGTGCTTAACAAAAGGAGGTGTCCGGTGTATCAACACAGAAATAGAGAAGATTAATCTCTGTGACCCATTTGGAGCAGTTTATGTGTGACTGAAGAAGTCAGTGTGACCTTTGGTGTAATGGTATGAATGCAGATAATGATGCTCTGCAGGGAGCCTCGTGTGTAAATTAGGGCTGCTTTTCAGTTTGTTATGGAGCATAATCAAGATTGTGCTCTGGCACCTCTGGATGGAAATTAGCATGGCTGAGGCGGTGAACTGTGAAGGGCTGGGGCATCTCGAGGACAGGTGCTCGCTCATACAGATAAGCTAACTCACTGATACACTTCCCATGTGCACAGACACACTTATTCACTTTGAGACACATGCACTTGACCTACAGTGATGTTGTTCATCCAAGGTCTCGCTTCCTTTGAGATAAAGAATTCGAAATGTCGAGGGAGTCCAGTGACGTTTAGATCAGCAGGTACTTTTTAAACAGGTTACAGCAAGTGTTTAGTGTTGATTCAATACTAAGATCCTTTAAGTTGAAACCTGTAGTGTTGTGACTTCCTCTGGCAACGAGTAGGCAGGAGTAATGTTAGTGGGACAATGGTGTCCCACTAACTGTATTTGCATTAAAAAAGCCTGGCAATAGATTTACACCTTCATGTTGCTGACTCTTTTCTCAGGGATTCATAAGTAAAGTTATTCCTGCAGATTGTCAGGCTAGTTTTTTTGTTTCTATCAGACCTTCTATACACCTTATTCACAGGAGACAGGTACATGGCAATTAGACACCAGCATCCCTCACTGTACAAGTGTTTTATCTGCCTCTCTCTCAGCTTATAATTAAACTTATTTTTTGTCCACCGTACTGCCAATTAAATGTTTTATGAGAACAGAAACTCCTCCTTGAAATGTTGTTTTATGCTGCTGTAAGAAAAATGTTTCAAGCATGTATGTAAATGCCTCTGCATCGAAATGGCTATGTAAATTGAGAGTTTGTATAATGGAAAATTATGCATGTGAGGATGGCAACGCTAGAAAAAAGCAAGCATGCTCGATACACTTTTAAACGGAAGATTGAGGCTTAGAAGTAACACGAAGAGAATGATGCACACATCTCTTCCTTCTTATCAACTGCCACCCTCCTTGATCTGGCAAAGCCATGCCGAGGATCAAATGTGCTTATGAGCTGCCCTCTTTTCATTACCCATCATGTCAGCGTATGTCTCAGCATCTGACACCTGCACACCAAGCCCCCTGAGCCTCTGCTTTTTACACTGCACCTATTTTCACCTTCCCAACTGCCAATTGCAACCCCCCAAATCCCCCCTTCCACCTCCACCCTACCGCACTACTACTACTCCTTCTATTTGAACCTGTTATATTGCTCATTCAGCAAATTACTATTCATGCATGGAACAGTTTCTGCTTCAGGGATGTAGTCGTCCATCTGCACCACTTTATTGTTCACTCACAGCACAGCTTTTTGTGGAGAAGGAAGCATATTCTGTTCATGTCCACTCACCCTCAGCATTCCGGCAAAGGAGGACATGGTTTATCTGCCTGCCCTGCAGCGTGTTACTCAACAAGGACCTAGAGATGTTGTGTCACCTGAAGATGTGTATGAACTTGGTCCTTCTATTAAAGCAGTCCTATTGTTTTTGCCTTTTTCCCCTTAATCTGTTTCTGAGATAGTGCTGGAGCTGTTTGAGAAACAGAGCGGGGGAGAGAATGCTAAGAGAATTTGTTTTGTCTCCATGCCAACATGTGGGGCCAGAGGTGGATATTTTAGCATTACAAAATATCAGTGGATTAAAAGATGGCCTGCATGCTGCCAAGGAAGGGCTTTAGTAAACTGAGTGGAAAAATACAGCACCTGTAAAACATGGTGCAATACATACTACAACATGTCAATTTTTTTGCGGGAGTTCACTGTTTGTGTGTCACGTCTTTTTTCATACAACTTGCCTCACATTTAATTTGTACAAATCGGGCAGATATTTTTGTCCAAAGCAGTGCACGAAGGTGCTATCTTCCAGGAGAATTTACATGTACAAAGGTGAATAAGTGCTGTTGGAAGAAGTGCCTCATTTTTATTATCAAGTGGTTCAAAGGCAAGAATTAGATTTTTCTGGGTTTTGCTAGTCATTATCCTTAGGCCTTCCAATTTCTGCCTTTCAGAGATGTTGCATTATATGTAAGATTTTTTTCTGTACCTCATTTCTGCATAGCAAGAAGCAGAATATGCCACAAATTAAGCTAACATGAACATTGCCCTCAAGTAAGCAAGTCTGAGAGAAAAAATAGCAATTTTAAGAGAGACCTGTGGTGACATGAAACAGCAATAATAAGTGTTTTTAGAAAATATAAAAGAGAGAATAATTTCATCACCTCGTGTGCAGTCAGTCATACTGCAGACAAAGCGAAGCCATTCACTTATCTTACATCACTTTAAAGCTGATGGATGTTAGCTTCCTGACCTTCCAGGCTCCTGGTTACCCAAGTGACCCTCTAATGTATTACCAGGTTATATTAGTAGCTTCATTTGTTTACATGAAAGCTGAGAAAATCTTATCTCAGGTCCTGCCCATTTTTTGTCATCTGCAGTTATTTTGGCCATGCTCACCTGAGTGTCACTTAGTCTATGTTGTTGCCATGTGGGTGCAAATTACTTAATGTTTGTAGCTTATGGCCCTAGTCACACAGCACACACACACACACACACACACACACACACACACACACACACACACACATATTAAATCTATTATTTCAGGCTCACTGAAACACATCAGGCAGTCACTTTGGAAAGGTTGAATTGTAACAATGAAAAATAAGAATTTTTATATAGTTTGCTCATTTTGTACAAAGAACCAAAAAATGTTCACTAATCAATATGAAGAAGAATTTTATGTGTTATGTTCTTCAGTTTCACTCTGAATATTTAAACTCAGGTTAGCTGAAGTAGTTTCCGTCATACTTACTGAACAGTATGTAGTGAACCTTGAACCTTGAACCTTGAAAGCCAAAAGCTAATCTCTGTGGGCAGCAGTTTCTGTGCTGTTTTCAATTTCTGTTTGGCCGGTCATTATGTATTACAGTTTTTTACAGACGCTAGGACACATTTCCCAATACTTAGGTCACTTTTGCAAAACACTTCACACAATCCTCCTAACTGACCATCAGCTTGGCAAAGCAGTTCATTTCACATTCAAAATGCACTACAACTACCAAAACACTTCATTCAGGTCTCAAATAAACTCATTCTTCCAGAACACTAGCAAAGGTTGACAGCCGACAAACACACTTTGTCACCCACAAAACAATGACCTAAAAAACACTAACAACATGTAGCATTACACAGTGTTTTCTTGTGTAAAACAAGGACACATCTCTGTTTATAATTTCAATACATGTTACTGGAATGAATCAGACATCATGCAGAATTCGTTAATATTTGTTTCTGTATTTTTATTTTTTTGCACTAAGTAATCCCAAAATACAAGAATTTGTATACACACCATCCACTGATACACATACAATAGTAATGCTAATCTACTCGGTCTTCTCCATTTGGCCACAGGTTCTCATCCACATCACATCTCATGTCATCTAGGGCAATACACCTAGGAAATAATCTTCTGGCATGCCAGAATTGAAGGAGTTGAAAAATTGAAGGAGTAACACCTGTGTAGATGTTCATCTACAATGAGAATAAGCTGTGGCTGGTTAAACTGCATTTTTAGATTTAAAATATGTTTCAATAAAATATTGCTGTTGGATTTTGCTGTCTTTTTAAGTTTTGCATTATGTTATTGTTTTGGCCATAAGTTTAACAGTTTTGAAAACAGTATGTAAGCACATGCAAAATGTCCTGTCCGTACAAAGATTTTTGGCAGTTGTTGTGTCTGAGTGAGAAGATAATTCATGAAATTTGAGAGATGTAGTCATTGAATGCATTTTGTGCCAAAACAATGATAACTGGTCCTCAGTTGCTGTCAGATCATATTATTATATTTATAAGTTCAAGTTCACGTAGATGTCTTCAGCTGTAGGCATAATATTTGTTCTCTCTGTAGTATCATGAATACAAATCGCCATGAACACACATGCACACAGTTTTGTTTGTTTTACCTTCACTGTTTTGCATTTCAATTTGACATTTGCATTTGTTTTAAATTCTTGAGGGTCAAATATTAAAAACACATTTCATCTATCATTGAAGCATCTTTCCTGCACTCTTAGTTCTGGTAATGGGATACACTTCCTTCTTGTTATCTACCTCATCTGCTTACTTAACTGACCCATCAAGTCAATTCACATCAATTTAGTTTTACTTATATAGTGCTAAATCACAGCAAAAGTCACCCAAAGGTGCTTTGCATTGTAAGCTAAATACTATGCATAGTTTTTAAATCAATACACCCACAACAATTTATGTAAGCATACAGTACTTAATAAATGTTTACTTTATCCCACCTCAAAGCAATACAGATCACATATATGGTTAATAGCCTTTTAGGGGTTTTTTTCCCCTGGAGGTGTCTATGGGTGTTTTTTGCTTTCATTCAGTTGTTAACTATAAGCATCAGTGTTCAGAATCTCACCTCAATGCATTTGCATTGTTAATGAGTTAATGAGATGTTTCGTTCTCTGATCCAAAGCGTTTGTCTTCCATTGTAGAAATACCATTAATCCATTACTTACAGGTGGGTATTAAGTCCATGTGACACCTTTAGTAGTGTGGGGTGTACAGTTCAGTTTTAAGAGCAAAGACTCACCCTCGAGAAAAAGGAAGCGGGACAATGCCATCTTGGCCCTAAGCACTGTGGATATATATTTATAGTATTTACCAATTGTGCCCAGGTCTTTTCGTCCAGCTCCTGTCTGTGTGCTTTCATTGTAGAACTGACGAACTCTTGGAAAGATGGCACTGATGAAGTAAATGAGAAGAAAAGGCTGCGGTATGCCAACTTATTAGCTGAAGCAGAGGAGAGAGGATGGGATGTGAGGGTGGATCTATTGGAAGTGGGCTGCAGGGGCTTTGTTGCCAGCTCAACCATAAGGCTCCTGAAGGAGTTGGGGATAAGAGGGCAGGCTCGAAGAAAGGAAATAAAAGAGCTTGCCACTAACACAGAAAGGAGCATTCATTGGCTTTGGTTAATGTGGAAGACAGTGTGGACTGCAAAAGGACCACGTGAAACTACCATGTGACACGCACCAAGGTCTGATCAGCCTGTGGTGGGCCAGCCTCGGATGAGGGTATGTTGTAATAAACACCCAAAACACTCAATGAGTCCGGGGTATACAGATGATGTGTCAAACTGTCAACTTACAGAAGAGCTGCGATGTCCCATGTGGATTTGTAACACCTAAGGCCAGTCGAAACACAGGATTAGCTGGAGTGCTTGCCCCAGTTCCAACCCACCCAAGAATTGTTCTGATTATTTTAGGGATTCTAACACCCAGTGCTATCAAGCAATGTACACACAAAACATGCTACACGCATGCATATATGTGCTACCACAAGCTGTATAATATATCTTCAATCACAATGTACACCTGCAAGCAGGTGTTCTTCACATAACAATACAGATATAGACTCACATATACATAAACACGTGTATGTGAAGTTCAGAGAAAAGCGAGGTTGAAAAGAGAAATTTGTGTACTCATGGCCATGTCAATGGTCATTATAAGATTGGGGAAACCTGCAGTTAGCTGAGATTGCAGAAGTCACTTGGATGTGACGAAACATTTCTCCAATTAAAAACGTTACGTCCAGATGAACAGAATCAACTTTTTGGCACCAGGACTTTTCTTATTGCTTGCTGCCAAGCCAGTCTGAGTGAATGGGGTAGAAGGGCCTTAGTTAGGGAGGTGATCAAGAGCCCAGTGGTCACTCAGACAGAACTCAGATTAAACCTTTATGGTAGGGTGGCCCGACGAAGTCACTCCTCAGTAAAAGGCGCATGAAAAAGAAGGAATTACTCTTGGGACCACTTTGCCCAACAAAGTATTGAGAAAAGGCCGTGAATACTTCTGTTTATGATATATATACTTAAAGATATAATATAGAATACAATCATAATGATAAGGATGGTGTTATATGGATGAAAAATGGCACTCAACAACCCACGATATAAAAAATATCAGTGAAAATCCGTAAGGGCAAAGATGGCTCCTGCTCCTGCCCCAAAGAGCCAATCAACAGCTGATTCAGAAACATATGAGCCCATTGTGTTGTGGGACTGATGCAAGCAAACAATGGAAATTTATGACCGTTTTAAATGCTGGTGGACCTATACCTTTTTATACACTAATCAGTAGATACATGTTGTTATCACTTTTCTTGGCTTACTGTACCTATAATAAAATGGTGTATAATTTAAATTACACTACCAAGTTTAAAAAGTGTGGTAAAATAACTTGCCTGCTGCTACAGTAATGTGGGGAATTTGCTAATAACGACATTCATTTTGACTTCTTGACATTTTATAAACAATTTATACATTATTTTCCGCATGACTATACCGAATCTAAAAACTAAAGGCTCCTTTTCCCATTACTTTTTAAAAGAACATTTATTACACAAACATTGTTTGTAGTATTACAGTACGAAATATCATTAAGCTGCTCACATGACACGCAAAATAATTCAGTTGGAACAAAAATTGGATTCAGATCAACTTGCTTTATCAACTGCCATGATCATCATCTGCATTTTCTTAATAGGCCTGTTCCTCTGCAAAATAAAGAAATTTCACTCTCACAAGCGTGTTCACTCATTTTAAGGGATGACATGCTTCTAATGAAGATGACATTATGCCTTGCACAATGGAGATCCATTTAGACAAAAATGTATCTGTCACCCTGAACACTCATTTATCAAGGAAATAGTATGCATCTGTGTATATGTGTGTGTGTGTGTGTGTGTGTGTGTGTGTGTGTGTGTGTGTGTGTGTGCGTGCGTGCCTGTGTTTCCCATTACATGACAGTGAAATTCTAATAAGCTGGTGTTAACATGTGACTATACATCTAAAGCAAGTAATGTCGATTTATATTAGCACCCCACACAGACGAAGATCACAAAAGCTTTATAGAGCATACATTAACAGAAAAAAATAACTGCATATATATATATATATATATATATATATATATATATGCACATTTATATATTACACAAACCTTTCAAATTATCTTAGTAACAATATACCTGTTAAAAATGTATACTACATAAAGTATCTGCATTGGACCCGAGCCACACAAGTCTAGAGACAGTGACCAGTAGGTATTACCTGACCAGTTGGATAGCTCCAGGTTGTTGGCAGTCTAATAATAAAAATGGTTGACATACGAAAAATCTCCTTGTGATTACATAGTTTACATGGAAGCTGGTAACTTGTCTATACACGCAAACTGGCAGCTGTGTGGGAGCATAACTGTGAAAAGTGTGATGCAAACCACAAGCAGAGAATGTTTTCCTTCAAAGTGAAAGTTGTGCTTTACTGCTGCTACCAACCTGCTTCAAAAGTCAAGTTTTTAGTTTGTTCTCTTTTTCCAGTTTATGTCGTACTTTCTTAATTTTTACAGTCACTGCCAAGTTGGTGAATGTTTATAGACGCATCAGCATTTTCCACACAAACTATGGGCAAGGGGCCAATTTGTCAGGCTCCAAAGAAAACACAAGAAGGTTTAGGGTGCAGCAAGCGCTTTGCAGCTGATTTCATGTAGCAACAGACAGCAACCTCCAGCAACCAGAGCAGCGATAGGAGGTTCCAAGGGGACTGATGACAGGCCTCTGTGTGACAGTTGGTCAGTTAAAAGAATCTACAGAATCTGAAAATATCGGTAGAGCAGTCCACAGGTCAGACTGTAAAGCTCAGTTAACTCATCTTTGGATGGTTACACGTGATAGATGTGTATTTGGACTAACTAAGCAAAATGAGGGATGATGAAGATGACACGTGCGATGATACGATGAGCGTTTGCATGCTTTGTATGGAAAGATCACAATTTTAAATTATATCCTGAATGCAACTTGGAGCCCTGTGAAGAGATATAAATAATGGGGTGATATAATACTGTCTGTTTGTCCTATTAAGTACTCCAGCACGAGCATTCTTGATAGCATGCAAGTGATCAAAGGCTGACTCACTAAGTGAGAAGAAAAGTGCATTAGAGTAATCAATGCTAGGAGAAATAACAACATGCATAAGCGTCTTTAGCTCTTTGTAAAATATAGGTCTCAGTTTATTGATCCCAGAGAAAAAAACAAGTTCTACAATCAAAATTAACCCCCATTTAAACATACATATATAGTGTACTATGTAGTTGTATTGCACATCTAATGTGATGGTGATTATGGTTTATGTGCATCTTTGTGTGTGTTTCGGAGAAACTAGGGAACACTCATGGACATTATTGGCCACGACAGCTCTGGAGCTGAGCCCAGCCTTGAGCCACGTTAACTGATGCGTCAGGTGTTAGCATTTCTTTTTCCTACCATCTTGTCAGATCAACAGACAGATACAGTAAGTCAAGCTGTGCCAAGCAAATCCAAACCAGGCCTTTTCCACTCCACTGCTTTCAGCACACCAGTTTCTGCACTTGGTCAGCACTGACTGTCCCCCACCCGCATATTTTTGGGGGCTGTCAGAAGAGCACAGGGCATATCTAAAAGAGGCAACAAATTGGACAAGATTCTGAATCA
This sequence comes from Maylandia zebra, assembly GCF_041146795.1. NCBI lineage: Eukaryota > Metazoa > Chordata > Actinopteri > Cichliformes > Cichlidae > Maylandia > Maylandia zebra. Next base: position 25,026,843 of record NC_135173.1, on the reverse strand, counting down.
GCTACTGGAAAAAGATAAAAAAAAGAATCTTATTGATTTAGGTTACTTTTATTCAACAAATCAGAATAATTTGAATCTTTACAAGGAACATTTACCTGAATTTATCATTTGGAAATAAATATTCCTAGACCTATATAAAATCTTTTAGAAATGATGCTATTGTGAATGGAGTGACAGAACAGATAAGAAAAAATAGATAGAAAAGACGTGTGGTATTGCTCGACAAAGACAAATCCAGATCATATAAATTCAGCAACGTTCATTGCTTCAGCAATAACAGGAGAAATGAAATAAACACTACAACCACTCCATTCACTGGTGTACTGTCGGGAAGGACAATTCCACTCTATCGTATTGATCTAACTATATTGCCACAACATGCTCCAGTGCCTTCCTTACATTTGTAAATGGATGAGCACTTGTAATCTCTAAATTCAGACACAGATTGCAGCCCTTTTTCACCAAAGGTTTATTGCTCACAAACGTAATATATTACAACAGCGCATCATGTCACACTTGCCTCAGGTACAGCAATGTACTGATTAGCAAGAGGTGATTAGGATGAGGATAACACTTGGGCCAGACAGTATTTTGTCATGATTCTAATCCACGTGAAGATTGCATAATTAATCAAATAGTTTCTGCCTGACTATACACCACAAGGTGTGACTTAGGCATTTCTAGGTTGCAAACTAGAAATCTGATCCACTTCAGCATGTGATAGCAGAGCTAGGTGGTACCCCCACCCCCTCCCCTGATTTGGATGTTTATATCCAAGTCAGAAGAAGGAATTGTTGCCTGTCATATGTCTACGAGGGACATCATTTGTAACACTGATGATATTTTCATTTTCATCTTAGATCTTTGAACTTCAACCTTTTGTTAGTTGGTCTTTCACAGGTGATTTCCGATGTACTGCAGGGACTTAAAAAGGAGAAGAGGTAAAAAAAAGGTTTTTCTTTCTTGCTGACTGGTAGGAGAACAAGTGAGCAGCTGAAGGAAGCTGAAGCTGTATACTGCATTGAGGATTGTCATATGATGTCATAGACACATTACTCAAGAGTTGGCAGCCATATTGGATTTGATACAACAACAAGTTGCAAGGTGTACTGCCCCATGCAGGGTTTCCTGGTTGTTACTGGCTGTTGCTATTTAAAACTGGTTGCAGAAGCTGCTGCACCAAAATCCTCCTAGTTATAGCTTTCCTTGCAATGCATTGCTTGCAAGGAGATCACTACAGTTTGCTTTTGATTATCATATCTGTCTTTTAAATTCACGCTAACTACTAGCCAAGTGGTAGTAAAACTTAAAAAAGTATGATGCAAAACCTGAAATGGAGGAGACTTGCATTTAAAGTAAAAAAAAACTACTTTAATGTTGCAGCCAATATGTTTCAAAGGACAAAAGTTTTACTATGAAGGCAAACAGTCTCCATTTTTGTGTCAATCTTAGCTAATTATAGGCCAATCCAAACTTCCTTTTCCTGAAAAGGAAGAGGGTGTCCTGATGGTCGTACTCGGCTCAAGCACCCTCTGGGAGCACCCTCTGTCCTATACTGGGAGACTTCAAAGCTTATTGACATAAGGGTGTACAAAAGTGCACGTGGCACCAGGACATCCTAGGCCACAGGTCGATGATCCATTTTGTAATCATGTCGTCAGAGCTGCGGCCATATGTTCTGGACACTCGGATGAAGAGAGGGCCTGAGCTGTTAACTGATCACCACATGGTGGTGAGTTGGATCAGGTGGTATGATATGGATCAGGTGATTGACACATGGAAGGATCCTGGACAGACCTCCACAAGATCTTCAACACACACCAGCGGCAGAGCTTCTACAGCATTCCGAGGAATACTGAGGACACTGAGTCCGAATGGACCCTGTTTTAGCACCTCCATTGCTGAAACAGCTGCACTGAGCTGTGGCCGCCAGGTGGTTGGCGCCTGTCGTGGTGTTAATCCCTGAATCAAATGGTGGACACCAGAGTTGAAGGGAGCCACCAGTCCGAAGGAGGAGTTTTGGTTAGCCTGTGGGACTTGAAAGGCAGCTGACAGGTACCAACAGGCCAAGTGGAATGCGACTCAGGCAGTGATTGAAGCAAAAACTTGGGTGTGGAAGGAGTTCGGAAAAAGACTTTCTGACTGCCTTGAAGAAATTTTGCTAAACTGTTAGGTAACTCAGAAGAGGAAAGCGGTGCTCTACCTGCATTGTGTATAGTGCGGGTTGAGCACTGCTGACTTCAACAGAGAAAATTGTCAGGTTGTGGAGCAATCACGTCGAGGACCTCCTTAATCACACTGGCATGTCTCTTCCTTGGCACTCACGCCTCCTTAATCGTACTGGAGGAAGCAGAGTCTGGGGAGGAGGGAGACGATCTCCTGGGGTGAGGTCACTAAGACAGTTAAACAATTCCTTGGTGACAGGGGCCCTGGGGTTGATGAGGTTCGCCCTGAGTTCCTGAAGGCTCTGGATGTTGTAGGGCTCTCTTGATTGACACGCCTCTACAATGTTGAGTGGAAATCAGGGGCAGTACCTCTGGACTGGCAGACTTGGGTGGTGGAATCTTTAAGGAAGGTGGGTAATGGATTCTGCCAGTGACGCCCTGTGTAACAAATTCTGTTGATAATTTTTATGGATAGAATTTTCTATCCATAAAAATTATGGATAGACCGCTTGGGTGGTCACAGAATCTCATCTCTGCTTTTGCAGAGGATGTGGTTCTGTTGGCTTCAAGTGAAGGACTCCAGCTCGTACTGGAATGGTTCATAGCCGAGTGTGAAGCAGTGGAAATGAGAATCAGCACCTCCAAATCAGAGGCCATGGTCCTCAGCTGGAAAAGGGTTGAGAAGAGAATGGATGGATGGACGGACGGATGGATGAATGGATGGGTGGATGAATGGATGGATGGATGGATGATTTGTTCTTGCATTTGCACAATAACTAAGACCCGTTTATGTATTTGTTACTTGTAGGCTGGACTATTGTAATTCATTATTATCTGGATGTCCTAGAAACTCCCTGAAAAACCTTCAGTTGATCCGAAATACTACAGCAAGAATACTGACAGCCATTAGAAAGAGAGAGCATATTTCTGCCATATTGGCTTTTCATCACTGATTCATAATCTGGCTCCATCATATCTTAAAGACCTCTTAGTACCGCATCACCCCAATAGTGTGCTTCGCTCTCCTGGCTTACTTGTAGTTCCTAGCATATTTAACAGTGGGAAGAAAGGCAGAACCTTCAGCTTTCAGGCCCCTGTTCTGTGGACCAAGCTCCCAGTGTGGATTCAAGAGATGGACGCCTTCTGTACTTCTAAAATCAAGCTATCCAGCAATCACTTGCAACCAGTCGGGGAACATTCATTTTTCCCTTGGGTTCACTGGGCCAAAATGACAGAAAAGTTAACATCACATGTTTAGTGGTCATATGTCTGCAAAAACCTCAGTAACAGGACAAAGATGATCAGACAAAAACACTGATACTGAGAGTGATACAGTATATACAGTATATACAGTATATTCATTGTCACGGTCTGGAGGGCAGACCGTGGGGATGTGGGGAAAGGAGGACCCAAAACGCAGACTCTGCGATGCAAACAGTGCTCTTTATTTACAGTGGAAAGCTGTAAACACAATAACTCCCCGTTGCTCCCTCGAACCCCATGTGCGTGCTTCCCTCCGACGTCTGTGCTCGTGCTCGTGCTCCCCGCTGTTGTGTTATTGCACACCCTGTGCGTGCTGCCCTTCTGGTCCCTCGTTTCACCTGCAGGACAATACAGAAGCAGCCGTTAACACTGAACCCGCGCGCGCGCGCGCACACACACACACACACACACACACACACACACACACACACACACACACGATCCGCACTTCCTAATGCTACACACTGACTTGGAGTCTTAGCTTAATGATCCCGCGCCGGTGGGAGCTCCAACTCTCTCCTAAGTAGCTCCCCCGACGAGCCCTGATCACCAACAGGTGTGGCATGAACTTCAGGTGTGGCCAGTCCTTCCGCAGGGCCACACCCCTCAGGCCTGCAGGTGGCTGAGCTCCATCCTCCAGCCACACCCGCAGACATACACACCCATACCCTGCCTATACATATGAGTGGGACACAGACTAACACAGCACAGTGCAGAAAAACACACACATCACCAAAATAATAATAACAACAATATCAACGGGAGGTGAGTCAAAACTGCTCACGGATCCCGAGTCCTCCAGAGCTGGGTCCGTGACATTCATGGTGATATGGGTAGTTGTTATTCTCATGGGAGTGAGCAGCAACAGTGCAGATGACTGTGTGGTGAGGTCAAAAGAAAGTGTAAGACTGGAAAGATAGAAAGGGAATGCAATCATTAACACATAAACTGAATGTAGCTCCAAGACCATTTGGTTGCTTAAGAAAAAGTCCTTTGTTGTCTTGTACATATATCTAGTAAGATCTCTCTTTACCATTTCTCACTGCACTACATATATAGAATACATTAAATAATAACTTATGTGAACGATGCATGGACACAAACATGCTACTTGCTAATACAAACTTTGTCAGAGACAATATCAGATTTTTAGAGTTCAGACAGTCAGATCATTTCTTCAACAAGTTAACAGGATCTGAACAGGATCTGATATCTTTCTTTCCTCCCAATCGACAATTTCTAAAGTGCTAATGCATACACAAACACCTGAACAGACACACACACACAGAGGCATTTGACATCCCCAGAGTCCGCCATTATACACAGCTTCATTTGAACACAGTCCTGGGGATGAATAATGATGCAGAAGTGTGAGCACTTTGTCTGCTCACAGCAAGAGCAGCTCAGCTTACTTTCTGAGAGGCTGTCAGGGTAGTCAGCATTTCTCTTGTCATTGGACAACAGCACCCTGCTCTTAACATAAACCAACACAGACACATTTGCATCAGTATACACAAGGGACTTTTTCTGCCTACATCTACTCCTGAAACATTAACCCTTGATATTCAATATTTATTGCAAACGTAACCTCTTTGCTACCAATGTAGCCTTATCTTATAGAAAATGTTTGTATTTTTAAAGATATATAAAATATAAAAATGTTGTTTATGTAGGTTTTTAGCAAAATGACAGCAGATATTGGGGTGGACGCCACAATTCAACTTTTTTGCACATAACAGACATTTGTGAAGTTTGGAATTAGACAGATGTGACTTTGTGGTGAGAAATCCTTAACAGTGACCCTTCCCATAACCTTAACATATTGCGTCCTTACTCTGTCCAAACTGATCTTATATTAAAGGTTGAAAACTCAAGGTGATTTTCAAAGCCTAGCTAGTTACACACATACACACAATATGTGTCTACCCTGGACTCAGTGGGAGCCACTTTTTGAAGACTTCTTATTTGTATTTCAAGGTTGCACACTGCTCACATTGCTGGAGGGCAATGTCTTTGTGTTGATGGCACATTGGAGTTCATGGCAGAAACAGTGAAGTCACTCTGCTGTAAAATGAACAGCAAAATGAAAAGTTTGTAATTTCTTTAATAGTAAATGTAGATTATGTTTTCGGCTTCTATAGAGGAAAGATGGGCATGCTGCAGAGAGTGCACTGCTTGAATTAAATGTGAGACCGTATTATCACTTGAGAGACATTAAATTATTTTCCATTTACTGCAGTTTCATTTGCAGTGGGGTTTTTTTTTTTAGGTTTTATGTTTTCATTTTTTGAAAAAAGTAAATAATCCATCATGCCAACATTCAGAAGATAAATGCTGGCTAATAACACTCTCAGGAAAATAGCTGTTTTTCCCCATAATTTCTTTTTTGTGACAATCCGCATTTTCATATTTTCCTCACAAGGAATGCAGAATCTGTAGAAGAGGTAAAGAGAAAAAACTTCAGGTTTTGCTTTAGGAAAACATACCAGAAATATGATTTCAGGGTTTTTAATTTAATTTAATTAATTTAATTTAATTTCATTATCTTGCACAAATGAGTCCTCCAAAATACACCATTTGAGAGCAGTTCAGTAATTATAAAATGCAATCATAAATGTCTTAGGAAAATAAGGCTCTGTTATACTTTTCAGCTGTGCCAGTCTTTCTAATATCGTGTACCTCGTCTGAATGCGGTAAACACCATCAATCTAGGTTAAAGAAAACATGAAAATTACAGAAACCATCTGAGGCCAGTAATAAGATATTATTTCAGTGTTCAGTGAAAAAAATAAATAAATAAATGTGCTACTAAAGTTAAAGAAAAAAAAGTCTCATTGTCTGTTTCATGGTGCATCATGGGTTCTTGTGCTTCAGGCATCCAGTCACATCATTTTGTAACTCTGAAATGTGGCACAGCTGTCGAAGCTAACAAAACTCCTCGAGTGTGTAAAGAGGTGATTAAATACACTTTCTTCTGCTTTATGAGACTTTGACGCGATACTAAGTTCATCTTCATTCACTGATCCTCAGGGCAATTTAAATGAAAGTGTTGAAAAGGGGTTATTGAGGTCAGGAAAGCAAATTTAAGAAATAAATATGAAGGTAATAAATTAACAAATAAAACGTATGTATCTTCATCATTTCGAACTTATATGTTTGATCTCCAAAGAGTTATAAGAAGTATCTTTTTTTTAAAGAGAAGAGGATTTACAAAATGCATCAATCCTGGTGTTGATTTAGGGTTAAAAGGACAAAATTTGTGTATTTAATTATGGTTACTAGAAAATAAAAAGGAGTAAATACGATTTTCCTATAATTTACTCACTTTGTCATTGAAAAGAGGAATGAAGTTGTCATGAAAACTGTGGCTGTAAGATGACTCTAAGAGCCTACTTGTTTTTTGTATTTTGTCCTGTACTTTCTTATTTAACTCCTACTGCTCCTCTATATGACATGAGGGGGGCTATAGCCTATAATATAATAATATATAGCCTAATATAAATTTAAAGCTATTTATACATGTAAATGTCTTTTCTTCACACAAACAAGTTACATAATGTCAAAAAACAACTAACTTTACCTTTCTGGGAATTAACATGACATTTTTGTTTTAGTCAAACATAAGATTCAGACTTGGAGATTGTGGCGGAGCCTTTAAAAACATTTTGAAATGGAAATAAAAGTCATGTCCTCTCTATATATCACATGTGTCTACAGCAGGTAGTGGGCTTTTTAATTACTTCCTCTTTTTCTAATTAGCAGGCGTTCTTGGAATTTTGTGCTGACAAGAAGAAAATAAACATTAGCAATCAATTATAAAGGGGTGTAGCTTTTGAAGCTCAAGGAAAACAGCAAAATGAAAAGTTTTTTCATTTCTTTGTTTACAAAAATATTAAACCTAAGCATATTTCTGGAGAGCTTAGCTGAATCTGTCATCTAGAAAGCAGTCATAGCTGACTTCTCTTTTTGAAACAAGTCAACCAGAGGTCACTGGAGCAGCGGTATTGCCATAGAAACTCATTCTGCGTGATATGAAACAAACATGGCCACCATGGTCATCCATCATCTCTCTAGTGAATCCCATCCATCATCGCAGACGCATGCTGACATCCACTTTGCTCTGGTTCCTCTCGGCTGGAGTGTGATTGGACGGTGTTAGGGAGCTGAGCTGCCTAAGTACACGGGTGCTTTCATGCTTGCAGAGCAGTGAAATGCCCAAACTGTACAACCTGACAGAAACACACTAATTTAGAAATCTATAGAGATGGGATTCATCAACCTTGGAATTCGGTTCACAAGAAAGATTTCTTTTTTCTCCTTTCAGACAAAAAGCAGTGTGATGACCATGAACACAACAGTAAAGTATTTTCTGATACACACCAGTGTATGTGGGTTTTTTTGTTTTTGTTTTTTAGGAAGATGAAAAATTCACTTTACCAGAGTTTTGGTGAGAAACATCAAAACTGGATAATTCCTACAGGGAAACACGTTACTACAGAAAATTTCAAACCACGTTAATAGCTCAATGCACTCCCCTTTCCTTCCCTTGAAGTTCACAAGCATTAATACATACTCAAAATATAGTTCAAATGTTGAAAAAATACATTTATATCTGTAGTAAATGAAAAGCAAATGTACTTTTGTTCAGAAAAAAAACTTTTTAAAAGTTTGTTCGTCCATGCATCCATTTACCCCATGCTGGTGACTTACAAGAACTGCTATATCATTTTGCAGTCATGTAATTATAAAAAGCCATCCATCCATCCATGCTTGGTTTTTGTTTTATTTAAATTTTTCTGTTGGGGGAGGGGTGGTTTTAAAATGGAGTTTTGCAGCAATCTGACACTTCTAAGGCAGGAAAAAGAAGAAGGATGTGATTTAACAGAGAAAAGTGAACAAAAGCACTTGAGTTACAGATGCACACATGTCAAAGTTTCATCACAATGTCAGCAGACATTTACTGTAACAAAGTGACAGACTCAAAGCTGATTCCATGAGCAACTTACATTATTTATCTCTGCCATTAATAGTAAAAAGAAAACTACTGATGCTGACATTTCCTCAGCTGACAACAACAGTGCAAAGTGCCTTTTCTTTTCAACTTTCAGATAGACTACGTTTTTTCAGAGATGAAAGCAGCATGACTGGACCAGAACCCATCAAGGCATCCAGATAAGATCCAGCAGGAGATAAGTCAGAGTGAGCCCTTCATACAGGGTACAAAGAAAAGAAAAGCGCCAGTTTCAAATGCTTTTCTTTGAAATTCCACTGAATAAAATGACATTTGAATAACATAGCTATCTACATCTTTGGGAGTTCTGGGTTGTGAAGCTGGTTTTTATCACACCTCATTGTCAAACCATCTCCATAGGATGAATACCTAAAACACCTAAAACAGCCCCACATGCAATAGACACCTGTCATTTATGAATCAGTATTCTTATGATGTGCTGTGATGAGAAAGAAACTGTTCAGTGGGGAAACAAGATGAGAGTGCCTCAATGTTTGTGATGCAGAGCGCCAATCAATTAAGTGGATAAGATGTGAATGATTACTCTAAGAGAGTGGCAACTTAATAGCAACATAGACTTCTGCCAATTACGTTAATTACTTCATTTAATTTACAATGGTTTGTTGCAGATGGTGCATTACCGTTGTGGCTAACAGGAATGGTGGACAGAGTGAAATCACGTAAATATAAACAGACCCCATTTTACTGATTCTTATATAGCGCTTTCCTACTCTCCCGGAGTACTCAAAGCGCTCTATACAACATGCCTCATTCACCCATTCACACACACACTCATACAAGCACTTCTAAACTCAAGTGCAGCTAATAAACATTCACGCTCCGAGGGCAACCTTCCGATCAGTAGCTGATCTGCAGTGTTGGGAAGGTTACTTTTAAAATGTATTCCATTACAGAATACAGAATACATGCCCCAAAATGTATTCTGTAACGTATTCCGTTACGTTACTCAATGACAGTAACGTATTCTGAATACTTTGGATTACTTAATATATTATCATGCTTTTTACAACAACGTGAATGTACTATTGCTGTGTGATTTATTACTATTACTGAAGGTCCGCGACTCCGAACTGTAGTAAAGGGACCTCTGGCTAATACGGCGGGGTCGCTGTCGGCTCGTAGCCCAAAACTAGCTTTACTTTGTTGTGTGGGTCAACTTTTCTTGCGAGAGACAGAGAGAGGCGTTGAAAGGCTGCTCCAACGGAACTTATTGTTTTCGGAGGAAAACACGAACACGGTGTACAGTCGAGTCTTAATAGCTTACTTACAACTGGGCTCGTCAGGCACTCTTCTTGGCTGCAGTGGTTATTATTATATTTACATGCTTCCAGCTCCCGTTTTTCCTCAATGACAACTCGTACCTTTCCACTCCCCTTTTTCTCCCTCCTCGCGCTCACAGACCCATAACGTGTATGGCAATCCATTCTCCCTGCAACACGGACTACACTGCCCATGATGCTACATTCTTTAGAGCTATGCTTGTAGCATTCTGCCTGTTAGCTTAGCACAACAACAACAACAACGAAAAGGCGCTCTCTCACCCAGGAAACACACAGTCGCATAGAGAGAGAGAGAGAGAGAGAGCGTCGCCCTGTAACCATGGCAACCGTAAGCTGCCGCCTGGAACAACAGCACGTAGCTGTCAAACAAAACCCAAACAGTCCTGGCCCGCGACAAAATGAAACAGGAAAGTACCGCAGTGTAATCCATTTATTTCAACAAAGTAACTGTATTCTAAATACCACCTTTTTAAACGGTAACTGTAACGGAATACAGTTACTCATATTTTGTATTTTAAATACGTAACGGTGGTACATGTATTCCGTTACTCCCCAACACTGCTGATCTGCTCTACGACCTGAGCCACAGCCACCTTTGAATTTAAAAGTTGAACAAAACATGAGCCACCTTTTTAAATTTTGAAGATGTTTAGCTTGTGTCTTTTTCACTGCTAAGATAAGTGCAGACAATGGGTAGATTATGTGTTCCTACCTTGTACAGCTTATACTACTGACAGCTTCATATTGGATGTGAAAAAAATCACGACCAGCTGTTTTAACTGTATGTGACTGCAGGTATGTATTTTATCTAATAATTCGCATACCGCCAGAACAGGAGCACAGAGGATGCAGTCTCCATCGCACTGCACTCTGTCCTCTCACACCTGGACAACAACACCTACGCCAGAATGCTGTTTATAGACTTCAGTTCAGCATTCAATACAATCCACCCCTCACAACTCATCAGGGAACTGACAGACCTGGGCATCAGTTCCCTCATCTGCAAATGGTTACTGGACTTCCTGACCAACCGCCCCCAACATGTCCGGCTGGATAACCGCTGCTCATCTACAATCACGATGAACACCGGTGTACCACAAGGCTGTGTGATGAGCCCTTTCCTCTACTCCCTCTTCACCCACGACTGCAGACCTGCTGATGGTTCCAACACCATCATTAAGTTTGCAGATGACACCACGGTGATTGGCCTCATCAGTGACAACGATGAGGCCGCCTACAGGGAGGAGGTGGATCGTCTGGCTGAGTGGTGCGACAGAAACAACCTGCTGCTTAACACCGAGAAGACCAAGGAGCTCATCGTGGACTACAGGAGGAATGCTGACCCACATCCACCCATCCACATTAAGGGGACGGCTGTGGAGCGTGTGAGCAGCTTCAAGTTCCTGGGAGTTCACATCTCCGAGGATCTCACCTGGACGACCAACTGCTCCAAGCTGGTCAAGAAGGCTCACCAGCGCCTCTTCTTCTTGAGGACTCTGAGGAAGAACCACCTGTCCTCAGACATCCTGGTGAACTTCTATCGCTGCACCATCGAGAGCATCCTGACCAACTGTATAACAGTCTGGTACGGGAACTGCTCTGCCTCAGACCGGAAGGCGTTGCAGAGGGTCGTGAAAACTGCCCAACGCATCGCCGGAGCACCACTTCCTGCCATAAAAGACATCTACAGGAAGCGGTGTCTGAAAAGGGCTGGGAAAATCATCAAAGACCCCAGTCACCCATCACATGGACTCTTCACCCTCCTGCCCTCTGGGAGGCGCCACAGGAGCCTCCGGACTAAGACCACCAGGTACCGGAACAGCTTCTTCCCCACAGCTGTCAGACTCCTGAACTCTGCCTCCTGACATCTGACCCACGTTAAACTCATGGACTGAACATACACACACACACAATGGACAACTGTACCCTCAAACACACAATAATAACATGGACTGAACCACCACTCACAACCACTAGCACTTTATATAGCCTCTGTAGGAATTATATCTCACTTATCTTAACTGCACTACTGTATAGCTCTGTGTAAATAATCATTCTGTACATTCGATAATCTTTAATCCTACAACTGTTTACAACTTGCATAGTTCCCATTTCTGTATAGCTGTATATCCCAGATTCTGTAAAGTTATTTATTTCATATTCTGTATAGTTTTTCATATTTATATCCTGTTCATATCCTGTACATAGCTTGTACTCACTACAGCCTGTACATACTTATAGTTATAGAACATTCACAACATACTTCATACCGTGTACATTAAAACATACCATAATAGACCCATTTCTGTAATATACTCACATATCTTTATTGTTGCTAATATATATTGTAATCTATCTATATCACTAAAGCACTTCTGGATGGATGCAAACTGCATTTCGTTGCCCTGTACCTGTGCATGTGCAATGACAATAAAGTTGAATTCTATTCTATTCTATTCTATTCTAACACTGAATTTTTTTCTTGTGATAATATGAGGTCAATTTTTCATCCAACCTTTCATCTGTCCCAGCTGTAATTGTTGTTTCTTGCTCAGCATGCAAACATGTTAAACATGTTAAACATTACACTGTTGTACATTAGCTGTTAGTGTTGGGACTGACACCACATTAACATATTAACCACACTACAGTTTTACCAAACTTTGTAGTTCAGATTTAATGATGTTTATTTTTTCATTTGTTTGTTTACATTAACAGAACAATTTCAAAGATCCATAATTCAATAAGTAAATAGAAAGTAAGAAAGGCTGAAGTTCCCTTTTATTTAATATATGTAAATGGTTTTGCAGGTAATTATTGTGGTATAGTACCAAAAAAAAGTTATCAGTGAGAGGGTTTAATTTCTTTGAACAGATGTATATGAAGGTCATCACCCTCACAATCATTATCATTATCGTCTTAATTATTACCTCAATCAGCATTATCATTATCAGTAATACCCCACTCTCATCCCTGTCACTGTCTCCCCAGTCAAAGCTTTAAGAGGCTTCATATCATAAGGAAGTCAAGTAATAAATATTTATTGGATTTCAGACTCCGTCTTTTTTTCTCGAGGTTAATTATTCAGGAAAAAAAATTGTCATTTGTACATCCTGGTTTTGCATATATAGTAAATGTGCAAGAGAAATCATTATGTTTTAACAGACTTCTGGGTCACCCAGGTAATTTGGTAGAGGCTGAGCTATGCTAACTGTCGTAGCATACTTCCCAGAATCACATTAGTGTATACTGTAATGGGTTACCAGGTAATCTAAGAAAGGACGGAGCAGAAAGATTGCTGCCGTATTCAAAAACGTCAATAGAATTAACAAAATGCTGATCTGGATCCTGTTAGTCAGAGGTAGTGAATATGTCCTTACAATAGATTTTTCATATAATTGCCTGATTACTTGCATATTTTCTTGCCATTTTACTCAAGTGCTTCCATTCTAAAGCCCTGCGTACTTGGCCTGTTATTCAAAAACAAGGTGTGCCATTTTTTTGAAGGTTGCTAAGCATAGCCTTTCTCTACTAAGACTTAATATATCATTTGTTCTGCTTTATTTCTACTGCATCAACATGTCTTCCTATGTTTTCATGTCTTTTGATTATCCTAATTGTAGAGAGCACTTTGGTTAACACTTGTTGTTTTAAATGTGCTATATAGATAAATTTGACTTTGCCTGTCCAGATGGAGAACAGATGGAGAAGAGTGGAGGTCTTCACTAGTGCCCCAACGACTTCACTTCAGGTATAAGGACAAGTGAAGTGAATGGCCTGATGGTGAACACTGGTGACATTTCTTTTTTCAACACGACTCAATAAAATATGATTTGATGATATTTGGTCTGTTTACAATTTTAATGTAATTTTTTTTATCTCACACCCTATTCCCCGCCCCCTAAAATAGATAACCTGAAAGGTAAATTTAACATATGTTATTTTACTTCTATTTTATTCTTTTCCTATAAGATTTATAATGATTTACACCTAATTATACTTTTTATGGGTTTGACAAGCCATTAAAGTTCATGATGACTGTTGAGCAGCCAAATACTTTTTTTTTCCAAGTTAAATGCAAATACCCACTGCATTATATAAACTGTCATAAAAAAACAAAAAGTATAAATGATAATGATAGCTTTACATCCCTGCCAGATCAGCCAGTGTCAGGTCAGCTTAAAACTGCTCATTTGAGTTTATTGTGATTGGCAGAACATAGATTGATCTACCCCACTCCCTGGCAGTGAACTTTAACACTGCAATAGGCAGTGGACCACAGTGTGATGCAAATGCACGCCTACACTCTGTTACCCCGGTGGACAAGTGTCAACACTTTCTGTGAATATTGATCTTTGGACAACACTGGATTTAATATGCTTTGTACTTGTCAACAGCCACAAGAGAAGCATCGCCTTGGCTCTACTTACTGTGATTTGATGAACGTTTTGCCTTAAACTGAGAGGAGAAGTTCTATTTTGAGCACACACAGCAGCATCACAAGGCTTACACAAATATGCCATCCAATTGTAAATGCAATGATCTAGCACAATGCCAATTCTGATTCGTTTTTTGGGTTTTTATTACAGTTTAAAATAATACTTTGTTGACTTGATTAACATCATTCTTTAGTATTTAGCTTAACAGCATTTATGAACATAAGTCGATAGACATACATGACAACGATATTTATACATCCGTTTTTAGATTATTTTATAATGTACAACAGAGGTTGCACAGGTAGTCCAACACATCAAGTCCAACACAAAAGCACTTTGAATCACCTTGTTATTGAATTGTGCTATACAAATAAACTTGCCTTGCCTTGCCATTGCCAGAAGATTTGTCGTGTCTCCCAGCAGAGTCTCAGGAATGAGGAAAAGATTGTAGGAGAGCTGGACAGGGACATTGAAGGTCCTAATCCCATGAGCAGAATGGTATCTGCTCCTTGGTGCAAGGAGGAACAGGATGACCTCCAGCAGGCCACTGGAGTGGGCTACCATCCTTGTTTGGTTGGGTATACACCCTGAATTCAATTAGGCCCTACCCTGAAGCTGTGGGTCCTGGGTTCCTTCTGGTGCACAACAATGCATAGGAGAACTACCAAGAACTACCTTCATACTGTGGCAATAGTGTGAAGGTAGTTCTTGGAGTTGGAAAAATACATATCATTGCTCATCCATGCTCATCTGACCTAATCCCAGTAGAACACTTCTGGGACATTATGTATTAGTCCTTCTGAGGCTTCATCTCAAACTGTCCTGGAGCACAGTGATGCATCCTTTCACACTTAACATATCACTCAGTCCATTTCAGTGTAGATATCCCGCACGAGGGTTTTCCCATTGAGATCTGATTCTGTGTTCTAAGTGTTCCTCTCCTTTGGGATTAATAAAGTATTCTGATTCAGATTTAATTTTGTTTGAGCAGTGTAGACTGATAAAACGAGACAGCAATTTAAATTACACATGTCTGGTCAATACTAGACCCTTCAATAAAGTCAGCATTGGTGCAGTCACTGATGCAGTGTATGTGACTGCTGCATTACTGCTTTTAAAGTAAAAATGTGTGGCATTTTCATCTGTCAGAGTCCTTGCTATTTATTTCTCTCTTGTCTGATCATTACAGCTTTTTCAGCCGTCATATACGACATGATAGCTTTCACAGTTTTACAGTTTTATAGTGATAGCAACATTGTCACCATGGACATATAAAGCTATAGATACGTCTTCAACAGGAAAGCCATGGGGAAATAATTTCACAGCAATGTGCTCACTGTTTGACAGGTCCTCTGGGAAATGCAGCTCAGCAACATCACATTAAAAAAAAACTGAAAATGCTATCAAATATTTAATATATTCTGTGAAATATATTTAATTAATTTATATTAAATAAAATTACTTTTCAACACAAGCAAAAGGGCAGCATGGTGGCATGGTGGCACTGTTGCCTCACTTCAAGAAGATCCTGAGTTCAATCCCACCATCAGGCCGGGGTCTTTCTGTGTGGCGTTTACATGTTCTCACTGTGTTTGCGTGGGTTCTCCCCGGGTACTCCGGGTTCCTCCTACAGTCCAAAGACATGCAGTTAGTGGGGTTAGGTTAACTGAAATCACTAAATTGCCCAAAGGTGTGAATGGGGGAGTGAATGTGACTGGTTGTTTGTGTCTATGTGTTAGACCTGCAACTATGAGGTGCCGTAAGGGACATTATTACTGAAACGCTCTCACACAGTGTGAGAGTGTTTCAGTAGTGTGTGTGAGAGCTAAAATTTCAGTAGTGTGTGTGAGAGCGTTTCAGTTGTGTGAGAGCGTTTCAGTAATAATGTCCCTTACGGCACCTCATATGCAACAGACTGGCGACCTGTCCAGGGTGTACCCCGCCTCTCACACTAAGACAGCTGGGATAGCGCCAGTGCCCCCCGTGACCCTGAAAAGAATAAGCAGAAGCGAATGGATGGAACACAAACAATATTGCTGCTATTTATGACCATCCTCTTAATTATCACTAATCTTGCTTCTGTGGGTTTTTCTTTTTTTTTTTTAGTAATTTTTTAGCTAATAGCTAAAAGCTGAAAAGCTAATGATTATATAGTGAAGAAACAGAAAAATTTAATAGCTATAGGGCCAGATTTTTTTAAGAGTTTGTGGTGTGAAAAACAAAAGATCCTTTAGAGATATGTTCATCAGTTTGACAGAAATATGCTAATATTGGTCTATGCCTGCCTGTTACAAATTTGCTTGCTAAACCATTAACATAACATGCCATGGATTCACGACCCCCAAAATGTTTCATATACAGATGAAGTATTATTCATTAGTAGCCAATATCAGTTAGCAATGACAGTTTTCTTGGGTGTTTTGTTTTGTGTTATTTTGTGATGCTTTCAGTTCTCTTGTGTAGAGCTACAACAAATGGACCTTGTTAGCTGCTTAGAGCAGAAGTGGACAACCTCTGCTCCTTTCTTGTCTTTTTGCTTTTTGTCTCTCTTATTGACTCTTGCTGTACACAATTATTTAAAGTGTTTCCTTTGTTTCATCACATTATATATTCATGTGCAAATGCCTCTCTCTCAGTCTCTCAGCCAGAGCAAGTTAATGTGAATCTACATTATTTATCCCTGAGCTGAATGAAGAGTTCTAGCTTCCCCAATTCACTGGAATATTACTTGTCCCAAAGTGTCAACACAAGCTCGGTTGTCGACATAATTACATCACATTATTAAATAGCCTAGCGTCATGCCTCATTCAGTTTTTGCATTTCTGCTTGTCTTTCTCTCATTTTATTAAACCCCATACTTTAATATTTCTTCAGTATCCAAGTGGCAGTTACTGATACTTGTCTAAAAATGTCCCCATCCGCAGCCTAAAGGTTTAACATTTATTTACATCACCTTCCAAATGAACAATTACTGGTGAAGGTAAAATTTGCCAAGCATGGTGGGTGGTGATTGTGTGCCACACCAGTAATCAAAGGTAAAAATCTTCTCAGATTAAAGCAAGCACTTGCACAGTCTTCGTTGTGTCGATGTGCTGTCAGCTCAGCATGATGATAAATGTTTACGGCACTACATTAAGAGGAAATTACCTCTTTTTGCTAGAGGCCAGATCATTCATTCACAGGCGTAGCATGCCCATCGTCAGCCCTGTCGTAAATTAGTTTGCACCTTTCAGTAGGAAGAAAGGTGGGGAGGATTAGGAAGATCAATCTTTCAGACGGGCAGTTAAAATCATTATTTGGCTTCCTGCAGGACACAGGTTGCGCTAAGGAGTGACAAATTGTACCACACTGTCATAAACATCCCTATTCATGGCAACCCTGGGGTACGGTCGCTTTGTGTTCCTCTGTATGGAGATGACCAAAATAACATAGGGGAAGAGAGGAGACTGAGTTAGTGAGGTTATTAAGGCTTCTGGACCTCCACAGTTATTCATAAGGAGAGAACATAACAAGCCCACTGTGGCTTTTCTAGCCAAAGATTTACAGTGTATTTTAAAAAATCCAGCCATATCTCCACAGAATCTATTATTTTGACTCCATCTCCTCTGTCAAGGTTGGGAACAGAGTTGAATGAAAGTCTTCCTCAGGCATTGCTTTGTGCATCATCTGTCTAAAATTAATCACAATTAGTTTGTTTTAAAGATGTTTTAAAAAGTCTTCATCGCTCTGTGACTGACAACGGTTGCATTCACGTTTTGTTTTTTTTTTTTAAAGTAGAGATTTGGGTTTTTAATAAATATAGATCTAAACACTTTCCACACTGATACAATTCAGACCCACAGCAATCACTGCTCGGCCACATCATCTGTTTGCTAATCCAGTTAATCTTTCCATTGGCAACTGTTCTCGGAATGATGCTTTCCCTGTTATTTTAGGAGAACGATTAAGCATTGTGGAATTAACAATGGCTTAACCTCTTCACAAGATTCCTTTACATCCCCCTTGCAGAAGGCTTGGGAAAGTTTTCAATGCGGAGCTCTCCTGCTCTTGCTTCCTGCAGTGAAAACAATGTGAACCAAGATGTTCGGACCAATTACCAGATATAATTCACTGCACAAATGATACTGGGAGAAAAGGGCCTTTCGTCCTCTATTGTGAAATCTTGAATTCTTGTTAAGCGTTTGTTTGGCTGACGTGAATTATCTAGTGTTGTCCTTTCAGCACATAATACACCTTGTACTGTACATGCTCTGTGAGATATGAGGCACACAGTTCTTGTTAAATAAAAAAGCTTAATTATTGGTAATTAAGCTTTTTTAATTACAAGTAAGATCAATTTCCCTCTTTTGTAGCTCAGTAATGACTCATTCCAGGAAATCAATTGATATATTAAGAGGGCAACAGTAAAGTTACTGGAAGGACTTAAAAATAGACCAGATATTTTGCATACTTTGCACAAAGCACAAACCCATAAATTCAAATTAATGCATGGCGACTGGGCCAAACCTCTATGAAAGAATATATGGATCAAATTTAATATATTTGCTGTGTACTGTAGGTTACTGAGGTTTGCTGAAACATGCAGAGTATCTAGTGTCCTTTTTTTCACGTGAATACAGCACAGGCCTATCATTACTGTAATTACTGCACTATGTCATCATGCTTTGTTTTTGGTGATAGCCACACTGTTGAATGATGAGAATAATACTTTCTCATTTAAACAAGATGTTTTTTGGATTAAACTTGTGTGAGGAGGAACTAGCAAGATGGTGTTATGTTTCAACCAGGCCCACAGCTTCATGCTTGAGATGGATTGCATCCCAAAGACTGGTCTTTGTCAGTCCATATATCAATAGATTGCTCAAGCGTACAGCTGAAAGCCTCTAAATGTTCATCTATATAAATGTTCTAAGGCAAACTGAGATCCATCCAGTCTTCGATCAGATCAGGCTGTGATCAATAATCTGCAGGCATTGTGAAATGATGTAAAATCATGTCAGATGAGGCCAGTTTGTGCAGCCTGCTTTCTGCTTCAAGTGATCTACTCATTTTTACCTCAGGACTTAATATAGTGTATGCATGTTTGTAATATTTTTGCATAACTCATTCTATCCACCCAGCTGTCTGTAGTAAAATATAATTTTTATTCTGTATAAGGATAAGATAAGAAGAATTCATAGATGTTGTGTTAACAATATTTGTTTTTGTAAAAGTAGTCACGAAGCAGTAAAGGACTTATCGTGATATTATGTAAGTCCATGAAACAGAAGTTAGTTCACATAAGAAATTTCTTTTGCATTGTCACCCTCCCTTAACCCCAACTAGTCGCAGCAGATGGCCGCCCCTCCCTGAGAATGGAAGTTTCTTTCTGTTAAAAGGGACTTTTTCCTTCCCACTGTGTGCTCATAGGGGGTCTTCTGATTTCTCTGTATTATTGTAGGCTCTTAATTTTTCAGAATAAAGCACCTTGAGCCAACTGTATAGATAGATAGATAGATAGATAGATAGATAGATGGATAGATGGATGGATGGATGGATGGATGGATGGATGGATGGATGGATGGATGGATGGATGGATGGATGGATGGATAGATAGATAGATAGATAGATAGATAGATAGATAGATATTTGTATTTCTTGCTGCTAAATTGTTTACAGTTGGTATATCAGAGCAAAGCCATTTCTCATACAAGAAGTTATGTGATCAACGCGTCCTGGTAGAATATTTACGATGGTGGCTTTAAAACAATAAATGATGTTAACAAAAATTTTCTTCTCAGCCATGTATATATTATATTGGCATACATTGCAACCCCTTTGAAATGGAGTGTGATTTGTTTGGTTGTTTTGTTCTCTTTTTATAACAGTTTATAGAGCTTTTTTTAAAGCTTATAAGAACATAAGCTCTTCATAGTGTTTTAAAAGAAACTAAAAAAATCAGGTCACATCTATGTTGATAATCAAGTTATGAATGCAGGCGATAAAATAATTTGAGTATTTTCTCCCTTTAAACTAAACTCTGACCTGGACATGGAAACAAGAAGTATCTGATTTCAGTGTCGAGAAAAGTATCATATGTGTATGTAGTCCAGCTCTATTAAACCTCAAGAGAGCCAAACCAGATTCTCTTTCCCTGAGGTGCATAAAAACTTCTCTCTCTTCTTAGTTTTGTGCTGAAATAATCTCTGCTGAGAGCTGAGGGGCTGGAGAGGGCTTAGGATAAGTCAGAATGACAATTAGTGGAATGACACATCTTGACACATCAGACCTCCAAACACCCACTAATGAATCATAGGAGCATGTCCAGAAATAGCCCCTGCAGCCCCCGCAAAAGAACAGCCGAACGCCTGTGTCAACTCTGTTTTGCATCCTAACCTGAAACGGTATCCTTAAGCCATTTGTACTTTACGAGGGAAAGCAATCCAACAAGTCATCTAATCTACATCTTTACACAGCTTTGTCCCTATCCTCTCATATATCAGGTATTTTAAGCAGAGGACCAGCGACTGATATTTTGGATTTGCTCAGTGAATTAATCAGAAAACAAAACAAAACACTTCTATCAATAATGAATTTCACAGCACTCTTAAAGTGGCATTAAAGCAAGTCGAACATCCTACTGATGCTTACAGAAAACTCAAACCTAAAACCCCAAATGCATTATATCTGACACACTCACTTACTTTTAAGCAATAAATTGCATAAAGATACCAGATGTAGCACAAATGATACAAATAAATCCAAATTTATATTTTGCTATTTTTTTTTTTTTTTGCATTTGTCAGAAGGTTCAGGTAACACTAAGCTTTTCACATTTAGAGTTCTTTAGCAATTATTTCATGGTTCACACATTTAAGGGCTAATATGTGGACATGCATGTTAAGAAGTCCTGCCTGTCAGTAGAATATTTCAACACTGCTGTCAGAAGTGAAATACAAGAAAATACAATATTCGGTGACACAAGATTATATGCGACTCATGAGATCGCCTTACCTTACCCGCATCATCTATCAGTAACCATTTAATTTGTTTCAAAATGGATTAATAATTCAAATGTTTCTGTGGTTCATTTGTTATATACAGTGAAACAGTCGTTGATGACCACTGTTGGGGTTGGTGTTAGTCCCTCTGCTGTGTTCGTTCCTCATTTATTATGTAAGAGGCTGCTGTAAAGGACCAGCAACAGGCTTGTGTGAATGCATAAAATACAAGGCAGATCCCCTGTGCCCATGCCACACTGCAAGCATGCCCCTGTATTAGAACTAAACATGGAAGGCTGTTTACATTATTCTAAGAACCTCCAAAACTGTGAGGGGGAAGGGCTATTTCACGTCAGTGTAAGAGTCTCTACCACATCTTTCTGCATTCTCCGACGGTCTGTTTAGCTGCACAGACCTACAGCACCCTGTCTCTGGTTTAAAAGTACTAGTCTTTGGTGACTTTCCTGGTTAGGAGTCAGACAGTTACCATAAGAATATCAGTCAGTCACATATCATATGAACATATTATATTCTCATAATATGTGGGGGGATGAAATTATAACCACAGAGAAGGCAATTCTAATTTTTCTTGCTACCTTATTTTAATCGGAAAATGATAAATTTTTACAAAAACAAAAAAAAAAAGAAGCGCTTGCATCAGTGAACTTTATTAAAAAATGTTTTTTAAAAATGTACCAAAATACACTGAAATGCTTTTCTTGAGTACAGACGTCCTATTTTCCACATTATATCTGCTGGAAAAGGAATGAAAACTTTGCCAAAGCCCAAATGTTAAGAGATGTACTGTTATCAAGCTAAACTTCCCACCGTTTTTGTATCACTTGCAGCGCTGATGTGATTTAGGAATATAGTACTAAGTAACAGTGGCTGTTTTTCTTTGTGTACCACAAAATAAATATTTACATCAACAGTGATACACAACTAAATGCTATAATGAAGGCATTTTCATGCACATTTACACCCCAGTATTATTCAGGAGGCTCAGTATTTCCATTTGGGCCATGAAAACAGTGTTTCCCATCTGGTATAAGCTCCCTTCACAATTATGTGCTGGGATAGGCTCAGGATATCCTAATGTTATTTTGCTGTCACACTAAGTTCTCTATCCATAATAATATCCAAAGTATTCAGCTCAATTATGTGTGCTGAGGTATTTGTGATTAGGATATGAATATGCATATAAACAGCTTAGCCCAAAAATGACCTCAAATGGAGCGTGAGCTGGTACCCAGCATTTTCTCTGAGTGACTGTGTTCTTTCGTGCAAAGTCATTTTCAGTGAAAATTTCCAATCAGCTTGACTTAATAGGCCCACCATGGATACTTGTGATTATAAACAGGCTAATATTTTCATGCTGCATATTTCTTTACTGATTAATGTCAGGGCTTTCACGCTGATATCAAAGTCACATTTTATGGATGATTAATTTTCTGCTTAGATATTGAGCAATTTATACATATAGTCAGAAGTCTGAAACTATACAGGCTCAAAACACAATCAAATTATTTTTCAATTTGACAGCTGTCATCATAAATCAGTTAAAGATGGTTTGAATCCTTTTTCCCACTTATTAATGTATTGCGATTTCAGTTATTGAATAGATAGATAGATAGATAGATAGATAGATAGATAGATAGATAGATAGATAGATAGATAGATAGATAGATAGATAGATAGATAGATAGATAGATAGACAGACATAAATGATATGAATATATGAATATATGGAAAATGGCAAAAGATAGTGCTTTCCAATCCAGGGCTCAGGGTCTTTAGGTTATTTCTGAGAGGTCACTATCAAATGAGATCTGAATTGATTTCTTTCACATAAAAATGTGAGCAATATGGCTCTAAGTTTAGTCAACGATTTCTTCTCTAACCTGGCGCACTCTACATCATGTAGAGGGTTTCTAAGCAAATTGCTGTTATTTGTTAAACTTCTCCCAGAGGAGGAGGGGGGTTGGACAAATGCTCATCTCTGTTGGATCAGAGATGGGATCTCCTAAAATGTTATCAGCGCCCCTGGACCCGAGAGTTATAGCCTGTGAGGTATGTCTCATAATCGGTGCATTTTGAATAGGACACATGCACTCTGTCTTGTGATAACGGTTGAATCCTGGAGCGTTCGTGCCACGCATGCACCGCTGGAGCGCACGAACCCAGTCGCACCGCCCTCCTGTCCGCCTGCTGCCGGGAGGAGCTGAGGAGAGAGCAGACCGGAGCGCAGCGGTACCTTAGGGATGTGGCAGCAATGTTTTATGCTTAGAAATAACCTTCGAAATTGGCAAAGTTTGTCTTTTACTAGAGCTAAAAGAGAATATCAAACCGCGTGTGAGAGAAAAAACAAATGTCCATCGGTCGTTAGAGAAATTTCTTACGGTGCCTGCCCGCCTCCCTGGGCTCTGTCGTAGGAGATTACGAAGCGCATCGGAGCCGGTGTCCGCGCCAGTCTAACCATCAGAAGATAAGAAAGAGAAACAAAGAGAAAAACAAAGAGGTCGTTGGCTCTGCAGAGCCCCCGCTGACACCTGCCTTCGGTCCACGGTAGAGTCTGCCGGTGTGGAGGTGAGTGCAGATGTCATGTTTGTGGGATGTTGGCTGGTTTGATATCCAGTTGAGGTGACGGATGCTGAAGGTAAGGCCACGTGGGTACACTGATAACTGTACCAGCACGCTTGTTCTGGTTCTTATCAAGCTCTGCACAGCATGTCACCGAGATGCGAACCAAGTCATAACTTTTGCACATTACAGCCTCCCTCGCTGCACAGGCGTCACAGCATGTGGGGTTGCGTGTCTGATAACATCAAAAATGCAATAAGTCACACTCGGAGAGCGTGTGTGCAATTTCTATCCAGCCTAGCAACCAGGCAGCACCAGAGGGAAGGAGTTCACATCTTTAACTGTCTTAAAACACGCTGTGGGAGGCTTTTATTTATTTATTTACTATCTTTTTTTTTAATCTAAAGAAATCACATAAACATCCGTGACATACGATGTCATAGCTTCGGGCTGTGCCATATTTAAAAGATCATGGCTCAGAATTCGGTAATATTGATATTAGGTTAATAAACCATAGCCATCTATTGGAATATCAAGCACGTTTTAAATTGTTCAAAAATGTAAAAAATCTTCTACAAAAGGCTTGTTGTTATGAAGGTTTGGTATTTAAAAAAAAACAAAACACAAATTATTATTATAAATTAAATGTCTTTGGACTATTTTCTGACCAAAGTAAGAAGTTTGGACAATTTCTTTTGTGTGTCTTCTTGTAAACTTCTTCACATTTTAAAGACTTAGTCGTTGTGTAACTGTAGTATTCAGTAGGTTATATAATTACATTTTAATTGGCTGAAACTGTTCTGCAAATCAAAACAGCATCTGCATCACCTGAATAATATAACTCAATAAAAGGAGCAATAAATATGAATATGAGTGTATTATTTCAAAGCATGAACAACTTTGTCACATACTATGATATCCACAATATGAAAAGCACAAGATGCGATTGCACTTCTGAAAGGCTGAATTAAAACTCTAACAGTAAGGCTTCACCAAAGGCATGCATTGTCCTTAAAGTCATCAAAGAATTGCATCATCTGCCAGAGTTGCTCATGGCCTGCGGTGCGAATGACAGCTCCATGGCTCATCTGAAAGGCCTGTAGCAAAACAGCAGCTCATTACAAGAGCAGCGGCTCGGGCTTCCTCTGGCGGGAGGCTGCTGGCTCATTAGGGGTCACAGAGGGGCGAGTCTCCCACTATGAGCTGCAGCTTGTTACCACGGCACTTTGTGAAATCACTGGTATTTGGAATGAATTCATTTTTACAGAAAAACTGAAGAGACGCACAAAAACCAGTATAAAACTTGTGCTATAAATACAGTAGCTTTCAGTTTAAAGCTACAGTAAAAATGAACAAAACCCCAATGTGTGTACATATGTATGTATATCTATATATATATATCTATATCTATCTATCTATCTATCTATCTATCTATCTATCTATCTATCTATCTATCTATCTATATCTATATATATATATATATATATATATATATATATATTTCATATATAGACACCTCTCTCCTAAATCCCTCCCATCAAAAAAGCATGTCTAATATATGTGAAAATAAAGCCGATGCGATTGGCTTCACAGAATGTTCAACCCAGTGTGCGACTATCTTTATTCCATTTGTATTCTTTATACTTCTTTATTTTACTCATCTGATCTGGTCTGAAAAGACCTGTAATTGGCCAGCCTGACACTACATTTTTCCTCAAGTCTGAAAGTAGAGCCCAAAGGAGGAGAGAGAGTCGACTTCTCTCTAAGGCCTCTTGAATAACATATTGCTTATCCCAGCTTTAACAAGGCATCTTTGGTCATGGAAGTAGGCTTTGAATTAGATATATGGAACAACAACAACAACAAAATAGAATACTTCATCACTTCATCATGACATTAAAAAGAAAAATAAATAAATAAATAAATAAATAAATAAATTATCCACTTACATACTGCAGGAGATGGTGCTTCTGATTGTCCAGTCCTCAGTGTAAATATGTGAAGTAGGACATTTCTGATTATTCAGTGTATAATGTTGCAACTGTTATCAGCTCGAAAATAAAATAAAAAAAACATTGTCAACCAGAAGACAGCAGAAGAGACAGGGCCAACTCCACAGAAGTCATCAAATAAAAATCACAGTGTACATACATTTACATAAGCTGTCTGACTGGTCACTGACCCACTGTTCAAGCCTACTACATGAAGACTTCATGAACATAAACTTTACACTGCCCTGTTTGGTACAGTAATACTAGGCAAATCTCACTCTTAAGTGTGAGCATGGAGTAGAAGTCTGGCTAGAACCAACAATGGAACTACACCCCCCCCCACCCGCTCCACTCCTCCGCCTCCACCAGTTTATAAAATGACTAGACTCCCAAAAAAAATGAGTCATGCTTTTACATTCATTTCTACTGTCCAAGCAATTTAAATAAAGTCATACTTCTTTAAAAGGATAGAGAAACTGTGTGCTCAGGCAGAACGTAAACCTAAAATGCTCTAATCCTTTCTGCTTTCTGAATGGAATTACATGCAGGCTTATTTCTGTTGCCTTGCCACAGTTAATACAGACGTTCTATGTAGTGAAGATGGAAGTGTCCATCCTAGTAAGACATTTACACTTGAATCCATTCTCAGCTGTTTTTTTCCAAACATTGTCGGTATAACTTCACTCTTACTATAGCTTATTTGAGAATTTTCTAGAACTGGCAAGCGCAACTGAAAATGCTGTGAGGATATCCCTCCTATCGTTAGACTGTTTTCAGCTTCCAAAATAAAAGAAGCACTAATTAGATTTTTAAAAGAGTAACTTTATCCCTGTGTAAGATGCACTGAACTTTTAGCTGTCTGGAGACACTGAAAATTGCCACAGCATCCGCTCAGATAGTCTGGGCAGCCACTCACTTGATTTATCCGTGAAAGGTTAGACAAATGCCATAAATAATTGTTAGTCTGCCTCCTGACCATACTATTCCCCCTAGTGACTTACCATGTTGATTTTCTGAGGTGGCGCAGGTCATGAATTTCTGGGCAGCTCGAATCTATTGGACAGCCACTGAGCTTTGCTGTGACATGAAGGATGTGAGGCGTAAGCGTTGGAGTATGAAGGCTGCTTCAGTGATAGTGGGATCTTAGCTCTGGTATATGTTCAGTTGCTGTGAAGAAAAATCTTAATGTCAGTGCAATGACTGAATGACTGAGTTGCTGACTGGTTTCCTGGCTGGCTGAATGAGTGAAAAAATGGACTTTACTTACAGCATGCTTAACATCGATGCCAAGATTAGCACAGGAAGGAGATGAAACACTCTAGGCATGAATCCAGACTGTATATTCATACACTCAGAGATGCACTGATGTTGCTGTCAAGTGCTTAGCCGGTTCAGTGAGCATTGTGATGCAAAGCTTGAATATCATGTTTATTAAGAGAGGAGAGGAGGGGTCTCTGGCTGTGGGTATAATATTCAGCCCCATGTGCTCAGCATGTTTTCTTTGTTTTGTTTTGTTTTTATATCAGAGTGTTTAATTGAATTCACCTTAAATGTTGGCAGCTGTTCCTGGAGTTAAATGCAAAATTGACGTTTTATTTTAAATTGTACAGGACTTGGATGAATGTATTTAAACCTTGTATGGTGTTCGGGTCTGTGAGACCCGTGTTCAGTTTTTTTCAAAAGAAAAATTAAACAATTAATTATTTTTTCACGTGTAAATGTGTTGTGTCTTTCCACTCACTCCACTTGATTATAACTGATTTATTTATAACATTTTATATAAAAGAAAAACGAGAAGCACATTAATTCATAAATGTGATCTAACAAAGGTAAAGGGAAAAAATTAACCATGTTTGCTGTTCATATGTCTTGTAATTGGGATGAAGTAAACATCTGTTGAGTAATTTAACATAAAATTGTTTGATAGTGTTAATTTGGAAAGCCAAAACTCTAGCGGGTCCACCAGACCCATGAACACTGGCTGAGTAACAAAAATACGAACACCACACAAGGGTTAAGTTGCATGACATAAAAAAAGTCCCAAACAAATTAAAGCTATTTGAATTGAATCCACTTGTGGTTACATGTTTTAAAAAATTTTTTCCAACCATAGCAGAAAGAGTCGGCTCAAGAGTTGGGAGTTTGTCTTGTAATCGGAAGGTTGCCGGTTCGAGCCCTGGCTTGGACAGTCTCGGTCGTTGTGTCCTTGGGCAAGACACTTCACCCGTTGCCTACTGGTGGTGGTCAGAGGGCCCGGTGGCGCCAGTGTCCGGCAGCCTCGCCTCTGTCAGTGTGCCCCAGGGTGGCTGTGGCTACATTGTAGCTTGCCATCACCAGTGTGTGAATGTGTGCGTGAATGGGTGGATGACTGGATATGTAAAGCGCTTTGGGGTCCTTAGGGACTAGTAAGGCGCTATATAAATACAGGCCATTTACCATTTAATGTGACAGTACTGAGCTACAAAATAGTTCAAGCAAGAACAGCTTATTAAATCCATACCAGGAAAAATACTTATACCTATTAGCTGAATTAAGTCTTATGTTTGGAGACTGACCCGAAACTCAGTGAAGTGTTCTTTTGCCTTTGTCCTGTCTACAACTATTTTCCTGCAGTTTTTCTCCTTGTGCTGCTCATTTATTATAATGTGACTTCTGGCCCAGTGGTGGCCAAGAAGAGTCATGCTCACAGTTTATTGCTGGATTTAGATTAATGAAGATAGACTATTCATTTTATAGGAAAATTTAGGTATTTCTAAAACTAGGCCCATTTTCTGGCATTTATCATGGTCTAATATTAGGGGTGCAACGATACACAAAATTCACGGTTCGGTTCGGTTCGATACTTTGGTGTCACGGTTCGATATTTTTTCGATACAAAAAAATGTTCATGCATTTTTAATTTGTCATTTATTAAAATTATAAATATATATTTTAACTCAAAAGTACAGTTTTTAAATTTAACCCTAACCCTTGTGCGTGTTTTTTATTTTGACAGCGAATGCGCACCTGCGGACCACTTATGTGCAGCCCTGGTTATTTAGCTCGTCATATTGCAGCCACAGAAATTCTTTTGTCCATGAAACCATAAAGCTGCACTTTCTTTTTGCCTTATAGTCTGATTTGTCATAACTTCTCCGTTTTGTGGTAAGCTTTTCTTTGGCTGTCACTTCTTCACCCTGACCTGTCTTATTTGGCTCAGCAGAACTGAAATGCTTTTACACGCTCACTCACATAAGCTCAGCGATTCTCTGCGCGATCAACCTCTCACATGTTTAAGCTTGCTGCGGGAGATTTCACTTGTCATGTTTGCATAGTAAGCTAACGATTAATAAGACGATGTCAGAGGAATTGGTGCAAATTCAAACGCGATTTCAATATGTCACATATTGACAGTGGATCACCGATGCCAATGACATAATTACCCAGGTACATTTCTGAAAGAATGCAAAAGCATTGACATATGTTTTTCCTACAATAGCCCGACGGGCAGGGAAGAGATAGATTTTGGTAGCCCGACTGAAAAAAATCGCTAGCTCCGGGACGTCGGGCTAGCGATATTGCAAGCCCTGTATCTGATTGAGGAATCACTCATCTTTGGAAAAGAGAGTTTATTACAGAGAAATGTCTCTTTCCAAAATAAAAGCTATACTATCCGCTTCTTCTGGGCTATATTCTCAGCAGCATAAGGAGAATCATGTGCTAACAGCTGTCTAAATGACTCGGCTAAAGTTAGTAGCATGCTTGCTTTTTTTTGTCTGCTTCCACTTGTCTTTGCACTGGGATGATGTCGGCGTAAATGTGCAGTCATATTCGTTGTGTTCCCACTAGTGCTTTCAGGTTAATCTCGTTGAAATGACCTTAACGCCACAACACGGCAAATCTCCGTTAACGAGCTACCGCAGATCGCCCCGTGCATGGGGCTAGACGGCCAACACGTTAACGAGCTAACTGCGCTAACACACTAGTTCCCACCCATGTAATTGAGCATTGCATGGCACATCCAACATACTGTTTTACTTTAGTCCATGACTCGCTTACCTTCAGGGTCATACGTCACATGAAAACCAAAATAATTCCAAACGCCAGATCTGAATGAGGGTGGGGGAGGTGCCCTGCGCTCTTCCTTCTGACTATGCTGTCTGTGTGGAGCGCTCAGTGGATCTGCGCTCGACAGTGCAGCCTAGGCGGAGTAGTCGAACACAGATTCACTGAGCGCTCAACACAGACAGCATCGTCAGAAGGAAAATTGATAAAATAAATTACAAATGTTGTATTGTTCGATACATATGCGTACCGAACCGAAAGCACTGTATCGAACGGTTCAATATCGATACGAATATCGTTGCACCCCTATCTAATATATTACATGGACCAAAAAACCTTTGGAATTGGTTCTATATTGCGTGAGATAATTATGACCTCAAAGTCCTGTCAGTGTAATCCCATGGAACAGCTGTCCATGTCAAAGTAAAGGTACTTGTTTTTTGCAGTGACAGGCTCAGATTGTTGAGCCAAAACATCAATATTATGGAAAGCATTACTACAGAGATCTGTCTAACATATTTCAGAAGTCAAGCTCATGTAGAAGTCTTGCTCTGAAATCTCACAGGAGTTGAGTTGTTGCAGGAAGACAACAAGACAACAAGAGTTGCAGAGAGCTAAAAGGCTCTCTGCAAAGAGAAGTGGAAAGGTATGTGTATATATATATATATATATATATATGTGTGTGTGTGTGTGTGTGTGTGTGTGTGTGTGTGTGTGTGTGTGTGTGTGTGTAGAGAGAGACTACAGTAAAGTCAAGTTAGAGTAAAAAACAAATCGCATGTGGCTACTCTTTTTCTAAATTGTGGCAAACATAGCAATCAATACTGGTTCAATATCCTATTAACAACTTACAAATTTACAAAACAAAAAGAAATACCAAAATTTTCTTTAAAGGATTTATCTGTTGTGTTTGGAATATAGTCATCACCCAACAGTGCCTCTTTGTAATTCTGATATACAGCCTATTGGGTTTGGCTTGTAGTACCATAATGTATAAAACATTTAATTCTAATTAAAACTGTGCATATTAAAAATCTGATGTAATGACTAACCATACTCTTATACTCATCAAGTCAATAAAAATAACCTGAAGTGTATTGTCTCCCAATTATCATTTGACAGTATAAACCCAAGGCAACAGTTCTTCACAACAACACAGATTCCCATCCTAATGATAGTAGTGTTTACGTATGAACCCAAAACATGTAACCCTCACTGCTCATCACTGCCTTTGTTACCTGTTGAAGTTGTGGCTCTGGCTGCTGAACTGGGGTCAGCATTCAGCTTTATTATCACTTTGTGCTCTTGGCTAGCTTGGCTAGTATGTTAGGGTACTGTCTGTGCATATGCTTGCAAAGAGCTCAAGTTATGATTGCAGGACAATACAGTTGCTTCCACCCTTAATGCTGTTTGCCCTTTATCATTGTGCTATTGTGCTTTTGTGCAATAAAAGTAAAAGTAATGTCCATATTTCCATTCCTGAAAAACTGTAGACCACCCCACTATTACCCCCGTCCTGCACATGAAATGAAATCAGATGATTGAAGCAGAATGAAAAAGGCAACTTTGTTTGATGTTTTTTTGCTTTCTACGCATCCATCATGCAGGTAACTGAGAAGCTTTTCTAATGCAAGTAACAAATTGTAGCTGGAGTGTAATTAGTAAATTTTGTACATTAACGCATTACATTACTGCTCTACTGAAAAATGTGATTACACCCAACGCTTGCTTCATAAAATGATGTGAATACCAAGGAGCAAGACAGCATTACACTGTGGGGAACATCATCTACAATTTTCAAACAACTGCTAGTTTGTTCAGAAGTGGAACCTCAGTCGTTTCAAGGGCAAACTATTCTGTAGGCACTCTGCTACTGTTATTGTTACCAAACATTCACAACGAAGATATGCATGGGTGCCAGTAAAAGGGTTTTTTTTTAAAAGTAATGTGTTCTAAGTGGAAGGATCACAGAGACTTTCTGTCACAACAACATTAAACATGTTTGCTGTGGACCAGAAACTATTTTAATATGTGAGGTCTTCTTTCCTAAAGTTGAAATTGATCAAGAAGTGTACAATTTCTTTTAGGGATATAATCATTCTAAGCACATTAACGAGGTAAGATTATGAAATTTTCTAGTCAACATGGAACCTCTTGTGGGGGATGTTAAAATGTGTAGCACAAGCATGAAAGACTTTAAACATTGCACATAGCTAAATTATTTTTTCAGGTTAGTCAGCAATTTCATGTACTTACTTTGTCACGTCTCTAAATATTCATTTTTTAAATGCATCAGGTCTGTTTAAAGTGTATGAAATTACTTTAGCGGTGTGTTTTATTCTAACAGTTAGAGAGCATTTTAGAGAGCAGAGCTGAGATGTAATATACAGTGTATTAGAGTTGTAAGAGACTTCTTGCTATCTCTGATAAAGACCGATAAAGATGATAATGGGCACTAATGTATTGCTAGACAGCAGCACCGAAGTGCCGAAGAATCAAAGCAAGACAGTGAATTCCCTTATGAAATATGCATCAATGACAATGAAATAAGACCAAAGGCAAGCTGTGTTTGTTTGGAAAATAGGGTGGAGTGCTGGTTGAAATAGGTTGCATAACCATACCATATTGCCATTCCTTTTTTGAAAATCTTCACACCAGCTGCTGATGAAGACACAAGCAGCTTTGATCAGCAAGAGTAGGTGCACTAACATTGACAGTGCAGATGTGGACCTGAAGGCAACTGACGCTGCCTGTCTTCTTGATTTATTTGTTTATTTATCCTAAAATAGTTTTATTGCTATACATTTCTGTTTGGAAATTCAACCGAGGTAAATATTTTAAAGTTGAGTTTGATTGGTTAATTTCGTCCTAAGAAGTTTTGCTTTACTTCCCCACACTTAACAGTTAAAACTGTTAAAAGTGGTAAAAAGTATCGTGGGCCAGCCTGTTTTTTTAATATTCCGAGTGAATCATTTATATACAAATGCTGCCAGTTTATGCAGGTGTTATGCAAAACACATTCCAGGACACATTAAAGCTTTTATGAACTGCTTGTAGATTTTCTCCTAATAGAGTCACAAGGATTATCAAATAAATGACTGAAGAAGTGGCTGCATGTGCTGGTATTTTCAGTTAATAGGTCTGAGTGAGCTATTAAAAGCTGCTCACTAAAAGCTCAGATTGACAAAAGGTGCAAACTGCAAAGCTCAGCATATGCACAAGGTGCCTTGGGAAGGAAATTCAAATAGCACAGTTGATGCACCTGCAATTGAAGCTGTTCGTTGCCATCACTAATTTATCAGTGTAATTTCAGGTAACACAGGTGTTCAGACAGTATGTGTAAGTCTGAAGACTTCTGCTGGATTTGATTCATAATGTGCTTCTGTAAATTTTCCTAAAATATTTTGACACATTTCTAACAGAATAATTTGAATAATACAGGTTGCTGGTTCAAGGCACACAGTCCTTTTTGGAGTTGTGTTAGGAAGGACATCTCAAACCCAAATTTAAACATGTGAAGTCACTCACTGTGGTGACCAGGGAGCAACCAAAAGGAGCTTTACAAATAAATACATTTAGTAGGTGATTGTTACACAGTTATATTTGACATCGAGTCTTTAGCAATGTAATTGACAATGACACCTGAAGCCGTTTGAATTTGATATATTTGATTTCTTTTTCCTTTTTAATAGAACACAAATATTGTCAAGACTTACATTGTCATAGCCTCCTGTTCAGGTGGAGCCCTTGTTACTTCAGTTTTTTGTAGCTTTATTTTGAAATTGCTCCATTTGTTCATCTTTTAAAAGCTCAAAGCTTTGGTTTAAATGGTTATAAGATGATAAAATTAGCATTGTAACACTAGTTCATTACTAAGTAACAACATTTAATAACATTAGTCACTATGTACCACTGTGCACTACTTTCACTGTCCAACAAACAAAATATTTTCAGTCCTTAAAGGGTAAATTTTAAGGGATTAAAGAGCTGGCCTCTACATCCCTATTCAGTGAGATTACATTGCTGGATTTAAATAAATGTCCAACTGTGATGACGCTGTTTGGAAAACTTGATGTTTTGAAGATTACCCTTAGTATTTTGGGCCTAAACCAAAATAGAAAATGTGCTTAAACATGCCCAGCACCAGGGGAGTGGTTTACATGTCATATTCTTTACACAGCAATTTAAAACAAAAAAGAGGTGCATCTAATGGTTGGAAGGATGCTTGAATGACTTGAACACATCAAACCTTAAGAACAAACCAAATCAATAACTTCTGTTATTTTTGACCTGAGTATTACATTAAAAAGCACTGATTTACCTTTTATTATTATGCCTAATGACTGATATATGAACAATATATTGTTTTTGTGGAAAGAAGATTTGATGAAGAAATCATAAATGGACACATTTCCTTTACGTAAGAGCTGTTCTACCAATCACACTGCTATCTAACTGCTTACTTGTCTCTTTTTTGAAAAATATGATTTCCCTGTTTGAATTAGTTAGAGGCCACACATACCTCCAGACCTCTTGATGCTGACAGATTTGTTCAGTTGCCAAAAGACTGATAAATGCAGGAGATTACTCGATAGCCTTTCATTTATGCCGTGTATATCGCCAGATACACACACACACATACACAGTGTCAACAGGGTGTCTCTAAGAAAACCTAATATTGCTCCTTCTGCAAGCTTCGCTACTTTAGGTACACATCTGCCGTCACCCTTTAAATTGAGCTCATGAATTATGGATGTCTGTCCCGCTGCTTCAACCCCTAAACTGTAATTAGTTTTGCCCAACACTTCTCATCATGACACACTTTGTGAGCTGCAAGAACAGAGAGGGGGCAGGGTTGAGGGGGTGTGAATACATTGTTCCTTTAAGACAGCAAAACAGGAGACCGGAGAAGAATAAGGTGGAATGAACCAATAAGAAACCATGGTTTGCAGAAGCTGTTAGTGACACCTTGATGAGGAGAGTAAGGCTGTGAGGGATAAAGAGGAAGGTGTGGTGGGACTTTTGGAGTGTGGGTGGGGGCTCTTGAGCTAGTCAGCAGATGCAGGAGACAGACTGGAGGGGGGGTGGAACAGAATAATGAAAGAAAGAATGTCCATGCGCAGAAGTGAGAACACAAAACTATTGCCAGGCTACTCACTGCCATTACAATGATTGTTTATCCCACTTTTCTGAACGCCAATTATCTGTTCCCGCATGAATCATGGAGATCATTTAGACTGGTGGCGTGCGCAGAGCACCAGCAGAGCTCCCTCACGATACAAACACGGTAGGAATGACTGAGTGCAGAGGTGCATTTACATGCTTTAGGCAGGTGAGTGTGTGCTGATTATTTTCATGATGGTGCTGCTGCGAATGAGCGACGTGGTTCGATTCTCTGCATGCTGCTCCATATGTATGTTATTCCTAGTCTCATTGTCTTAACAGAGGAATATCCGAGTGCTCTCTGGCTGTGTGTCTCTCTATCTCACACTGTGCCTCTGCTCCCTTTCAAATGAAAATCCCTGATGTCCCTGTGGTGTTCAGTATTCTGCTCCTCCACTCTGTAATTTCCTTTTGTTTTTTCCTCTTTTGCCACTGACATTGTCAAGATGTCATTATGTCTGATCCAGACGTAATAAGTCATCTGAGACATATGGTGCTTTCCATGCTGCAACAGTTAACCTGCATAGTCGTGCTGCGATGTGCAATGTTTGATGACCCAAGTTTTTAGTCTCAGAGTCATGTGCTCTGTTCATCAAATTAATTAAGATGCCTTATTTTACGTCCAACATTTACCTTTGCAAACATGGCTGGAGGCATAAATACAAAGCTGTATCATCGCGTCATATTTGTCTTGTCGTTCCAGTGAGGTTTCTTCACGTACCTCAAGCTCAGCCCCTCTTACCCTGACCTGCACTGGCTCATTCCATACATCGAAAACTTCATTTAACTTTGCAGAAGTTACCAAACAGGTAAACCTCGGCTGTCTCGCCGAGTCCTTTAGCAATAGCAATGAATTGCCTTCCTGGCCTGCTTGACTCTATTTCATACTATTGTCTGCTCATGGTGATTAACTGCCTGCGCTTGTGGCTCGGGTGATTTCTGCTTTGTGTTGAGAGCTGGGCTGCGGCCGGAGGACAGGCCTGTGAGCAGGGGACGGCTGCCAGGATTGGAGGGTCAGCTGATCAGCTCTGAGGTGCGGGAGATTTATGACCCCCCACAACAAAGCTGTGTCTGCTGAGGGACCATAAACCATAAATCAGGAAGAAGTGGGTCAGTTTGGGTCAGTGCTCATCTGCTTGCTGCGGATCTGCTCGCTGTTTTCCTAAAAGTTGTTTTTTTTTTTTTGCAGCTGACTTTGTGACATTATAAGTGACTTCCAGCCTTTGCTCTTCAACAACAAGGCCTGCTATGTTAATCGCGGTTTTATTTTCTCCGCTGTTAAATTCACTGATTTTTCAACTGCCAATCACATTTACTAATGAATTCCTGTTTTCTATTTTAAAAACCCATTAAGCTTCTCTAAGTGAATCACCCCTAATCCTTTTATTATCTCAAGCTATGTTAACACTGTTGGCCTTTAGTCTCTGCTCATCTTAATCATCCTAATTACACAATGTTTGTCTTTTAAGAGGGTGATGAGAATGAAATGGCATGGCATTGAGGCAGCGACTTGTTACTGATTGTACAAGAGGCATTATACCGTCCTCTGTCTGAATCCAGTCTGTTTGATTCTGATCGCTGGTTTGACTAGTTTTGTGATTTGTCTTCCTAAGGGCAGCTAAGGCCAAAGTGAAAAATTGATTTTCTGCAGAAGGATTAGTGGTGGGGTTATAGCTATAGGCATGCATTACATTACAATGATTTATGCGGCATCTGCACACCAAAGCAAGCAAAACAAATTCTTTATTAGCAGTTGTATAAGACTTTTATTTTACAAAAACATGCACAGGCGTGGAGACGACTGTAGTCTTTACTGTCAAGGCAGTGGGCGATGAGTATGGGAATAGCAATGAATAACTTGAAGCTGTGTTTTCGAAGTTCAGACAGCTTGAGTAGGGAGATAAATAATCTCTGCCAGGAAGGACAGATCTTAATTTATTTGTGTCTGTATTGTTGCACAAAGAGGCATTGCAGACTGCTGCTGGAAATCAAACAAATGCAAATGCTGGCTGTGGAATGGAAATGACTGTGAAACATCAGAAGTCTCTCAGTATGACTGCCATAACAGCAGGGATTTGTACTTTTGTTTACGACAACACTGATAATATTTTCTCCCATTTTAGTTTGAACAGGAATTAAGCATGAATGCAGAGGGGGCTGTGTTAATGTTTTTCACTGTTATCCTATCACCTGACATGTTTACATTATGTATAGTGTTGTCATGTGCATG
This sequence comes from Maylandia zebra, assembly GCF_041146795.1. NCBI lineage: Eukaryota > Metazoa > Chordata > Actinopteri > Cichliformes > Cichlidae > Maylandia > Maylandia zebra. Next base: position 24,989,676 of record NC_135173.1, on the reverse strand, counting down.
TGTACGTGTTGTGAGAAGAGAAATATTGAAAAAATGTTGCTTTAAATAAGTGTACATAACAAGTGTTGCTCATATCTTTAAAATGAAAAAAAAAATCCTTTTCCAAGCAAAATGTTAATTTTTAAAATATTTGAAAAGCTACTGAAATGATTAGAGAGTGAAGTTTTGCTGCTATGATAGCTTTTATTGTCAGAGTTGCTATAATGAGTAACACAAATGCTACAGCCAAGTCTCCAGGGTCAGCTATTTGGCCAGTGATTGCTTTATTACTGCAGTCCATTCTTATAGTTATCAGTAGTTTGGATGTAGGACTTTACTGGAAAATTGTTTTCTTGCCCATTAAAACGAATTCCCACAGCAGTTTAGCAGCATTATTATATGGTAATGTACAGCTCAAAGCTGCAGTGCTTTTATGACCATCTCAACAGTGAAGAGTAAATGAGAAAAACAAAATGGTAACATGTGCACTTGGCAATTTATCATTTTAATGTGCGTTCTCTGAATAGCACACTTGGCTTGTCCCTGCTGAACACTTTGGAACCGTAATCTGGTTTTAGAAGTAGTTTACATATTTCTCCTAGGTGTACTCTTTATTTCAATGTAAAGATCTGAATTTAACTCACCGACTACAACTGAAATGAAAAAAAAAAAAAAGAATACTGAAGGATTTTTTTTCAACATAGCAGGAGAGTTTACGTTTAATGGGGGAGAATTTTCTGTCATAAATCAATGATCATCAGACCACATTGAAAACATGCACAGCACTATTCACTATTCTTGAGCTACCCTTTGTTTCTTTATGTTTTCCTTGAAAAATGGGAACTTGGTGCTGCAGTTTATTGAAACATGCAATCATACAAGGGAATACAATATGGCTAAAACAAAGTTGGTACAAGACTAATGAGCTTGAAAGTCAATATTTGTTATCGCCACCTTGTTTTTTCAGTATATCCTAATAATTTCCTTCGGAATTAATAAAGTATTCTGATTCTGATTCTGAAACTCTGTTGGACAAACTTTCTTCTCATTTCTTCAAGTAGTCTTTAGAAATAGATTCTTGAAGGATACTCTGAAGCTCTTCTTCAGATTTTGTCTTCCTTTTTTGTGTTCTCTGCCAAGACGATCCCACGCTGCTCTAGTAATATCTGGGTGGGGCTGGATGTTCACAGTGTTTCATTGTGTGCATTTTCTATCCAGGTATGCCTTTACTGCATTGGCAGTATGCTGAAAAAACCCCATTGCCAATCTGACATTTTCTAGATGGTATTACACAGTGGATTAAAATCTGATGTCATTTTTCTACAATCATAATTCTGCCAGTTTTCACAAGATCACCAACATCACTGGCTGAAAGCAGCCACAAACCATGACAGAGCCTCCACTGTGTTTTACATATAGTTGTAGACATTCGCTGTTGTACTTCTCTCCTGACTTCCTCTGTACATATTCAGCCAAAATGTTCAAATTTGGATTCTTCTTCCATTTCTTGTGGTATTTGGTATAGCTCAGGCTATTTCCTTTCCTTAAGAATGGCTTCTTGACGGGCACCATCCAACTGAGACCATTTCTGATGAGGCTTGAGTATTCAAAAATACTATTTTATGGCTGTCAAACATTGTTATCCTCTTGCCATTTCTCATGGGTTCAGCTAATGAAATGGGGACAAAATATGTTTTTTGCAGCAGGCTGCTATTAACAAAGTTCCCAATTGGTACTTTGCTATGTTTTTTGTTATGTGCAGACAAAGCACACCAACTTGAGTTAGGTTATTTTTCTTGAACAATTCATAGGTCAGTTTTGTAAGTGGCTTAACAAGCAAGCAAAACATTCTTCTGAAAATGGTTGGTTACTGCACTGAAAACCAGTCAAAAAGCAGCAAATATCCAAAGACAAGCATTGAACTTCAGACTTCAGATATCCTGGAGAACTATTGTTCAATACCACATTAGAAGTAGTGGTTCAATAATCTTTTGTACAATACTGTATATATACGGTATATGTATTACATAACATTCACAAAACTGTTGACTCTCCTCTGTACCTAGCAGGTTTCCCCCACAGAGCCTGGTGAGCTTGGAATAAAAAAAATTGTCGTGCTTTGAATTTAACGTCAGCCCTGCATCACTTCTATGGGTTTAATTCATAGAACATCATAAGGCATCATAATTTCTCCCCAGACAGCCTTGAATGAGCAATAATGTCATATGCAGCAAAGTGATGGCCTTATGCTTAGTGGGGAATAAATCATTGTGCCATTTTAAAATTACAGTGTAAGACAGAGCTGCCAGTAGTCACTTATCTAAAGAATTTTAGGTATTTTTGGACACGTTAAAGCCATGCCTTTCCAAAAGGACATTACAGTGCATTTAAAATAAGTAGCTAATGAATTGAAGTTATTTTAATCACAATTTGTCCTCAGCTGAATGGATCAGATCGACAGGTCAGGTATTATGCACAGCACAAGACTTTAAAAACCTCTGTAGGAACTGGGAGATAAGATAAATGGCTATAAAAGCCTCATTTCAGTACATTCCTGCACAATTGAGCTCAGATTTGCTGACAGATTTTAGCATTACTTCTAATGAAAGTGAAGCAGAACAAAAGGAATGAATAGATGTAGTTCAAAGTCTTCATAGTTGTTATGCTGTGATTAATGGATTTCTGTTTTAACATTAAAATTAAATGTGAAACAGACTTTACCAATACTATGCTGGGGCGATCGTGGCTCAAGAGTTTGGAGTTCGCCATGTAATCGGAAGGTCGCCGGTTCGAGCCCCAGCTCGGCCAGTCTCGGTCGCTGTGTCCTTGGGCAAGACACTTCACCTACTGCCTACTGGTGTTGGCCAGAAGGGCTGATGGTGCAATATGCCTTGTTTCTGTCAGTCTACCCCAGGGCAGCTGTGGCTACAGCTGTAGCTTGCCTCCACCAGTGTGTGAATGGGTGGATGACTGGGTGTGTAAAGTGCCTTGGGGTCCCTAGGGGGGACTAGTAAAAGTGCTATACAAATACAGGCCATTTACCATATGAAAACATTTACAATATTGCAAAAAAAAAAAATTTGACGGGTAATGTTTGCAAGATTCAACTAATTATAGCCATCACAGGCATCTGTTACCTTCTTTGATGCTGTGAATGAATTGGAAGCCTTTAAGGTATATCTTAATTTACAAGTAATTTACAATATTGAAACTTAATGGGAGTATAGTAGTTAGTCAGTTTCACTCATGAGTGCGATTACGCACGCTCAGAACAGATATCAAACTAAAGTTCCACTAAATGCCTGGACTACTCATTAGACGTGAACACACTGTGCGCTGCTGTAGAAGAATAAGCTATTAACAGCAATAAATATATAGCTATAAGTAGGTAAAAATCAATCATTAAATCCAAGAAGGCCAATCGGTGAGCTCAAAACTAAACCAATGAATCAACTCTTACTGAATACTAACATTAATAGTACTAGATCTCTCTCTTTTGTTCGTTGTTAGATTTAGTGTCATCTTCTGCATCTTAAGGCTTTGTGGCCAGCAAACCATGGTAAGTCTAAACGCATCTTGAGCTAAATTTGCTACAGATTTTAACAGAATACAGTCAGAAAAGTAAATAACGTCATGATGATAGAGAACATGTATAAAGTTAGTATACAGCTAAATGGATGATCAACAGGATATATGAACTTTATGGTGTTGTTTCTGTAATTAGATGAGTGCATAGATGCCCACAACAATCGGTATGGCTCTGTCTACAGTGAAAATAGCTAGAAAACATGTTTTTGGCATCAATTGCCCCTGAAAGAAAAAGGCCCTTTAGATTATGCTAATTCAAGTGGTCTGAGTGGTGTATGGGCTGTGTTTTTCGGTTTTAGAAAATCTAGTTGATGATGTGAGACTTTGGGCAATCACAGGTATTTTCAGAGCTTGTAAAGCAAGTATAAAGTAACAGCACAATAGCTATAGCTGAAGGAAATGTCTATATAGAAAAAGGATTCATTTTATTAAATATTAAGCAGGGTTTTTACCTGGAGCAGTAGGGATAGTATCAGTTATTTTAGCTTAGCTATTGTAATTGTCAGAAGTTTGTAACTAATTTCAGTCAAGGTTTTAATTTCTGTTTTATCAGTGCTGCAATGTTTCTGGCAGCCTTCAAGTATGTTGGTGTCCTATAAAGGTGTCCAATACTAATGAGTTGAAAGCATGAGTTTTGTTAATTTAGGCTAAATTAGCATTTTTCACATTGCAGATTTTAAGGCAAATTATACTTCTCTGCTTGCCAAATTCTAGTCTGCTGCTGAAATAAACATTTTCTCTGCTCTTGAGTAACAGTGGGATTTGACACTTTTAAAAAGAACACGTTAGCATTTCAGGAGCCAAAGTAATGCATTTTTAGCAAAAAGCTCCTCTTTCTGTATTGATTAGCAGTTTATCCATAATTTGTGCTTCAGCTTCACTGTGTTTCACTTTTGCAGCTTATTCTGAACTTACATGAACCAAAAATGGATATAAACATGTATATGAAAATAGTTGACAGCAATGAATCTTGTTCTGTATCAATACTACTTACACAGCATTCACATTCAGTCCTCCTCCAAACCTATATTTATAGATTATGAGTACGGTATTGAAAAACACACCGGAGCACTTTCAATTAAACAAATACCAGTTAAACCTTGGCTGACATTCCACCTGTTAATACAGGATTAGATGTAAATATTTTGTTTTTATAGGATGTTTTGCACACACACCTTCACAAATATGTTAATTGATTGTTGGACTAGCCAACCTTAATGTACCCTATATTGCATACATTGCATACATATAACGCAGATAAAACAAATATCTGCCTTCACACACATATGATGTCAGCCCAACCTATGCAGCTATAACAGCTTCAACTCTTCTTGGAAGGCTTTCCACAAGGTCTATGAGTGTATTTATGGGAATTTTGATCATTGGGGCGATCGTGGCTCAAGAGTTAGGAGTTCGCCTTGTAATCGGAAGGTTGCCGGTTCGAGCCCCGGCTCGGACAGTCTCGGTCGTTGCGTCCTTGGGCAAGACACTTCACCTGTTGCCTACTGGTGGTGGTCAGAGGGCCCGGTGGCGCCAGTGTCCGGCAGCCTCGCCTCTGTCAGTGCACCCCAGGGTGGCTGTGGTTACAATGTAGCTTGCCATCACCAGTGTGCGAATGTGTGTGTGAATGGGTGGACGACTGGATATGTAAAGCGCTTTGGGGTCCTTAGGGACTAGTAAAGCGCTATATAAATACAGGCCATTTACCATTTACCATTCTTCCAGAAGTACAATTGTGAGTTCAGACACTGATTGTGAAGGAGAAGGCCTGGCTTGCAGTTTGCACTCTAATTAATCTCAAAATGCTCTTTTGTGTTGAGGTCAGGACTGTGCAGACCAGTTAAGTTCTTCCACACCACACTCACTCATCCAACTCTGTACGGAGCTTGCGTTGTGCACTGGTATGTGGTCATGTTGGAACAGGAAGGGGCCATCCTCAAACTATTCCCACAAAGTTAGGAGCATGAAATGTTTGAAATTGTCTTACTGAACCATTAAGAGCATTAGGAGTTTCGTTAGTTGGAACACAGGGCCAAAGCCTCATGAAAAACAACCGCACATCACCACTGCATCTGACACGCTTGCACCTCATGATGTAAGGCTTGGATACAGTTGCTCAGCCATGGAAACAAACTCCATGAAGCTCTTAACACACTGTTCATTAACTACCCACAAGACCACATGAAGTTTGAAGGTCTGTGACTGACTCTGCAGAAAGTTGGCAACCTCTGCACACTGTGCCTTAGCATCTGCTGACCATGCTCTGTGATTTTGCACCTACCACTTCATGGCTGGGTTGCTGTCATTCCCAATCATTTACACTTTGTTATAATACCACTAATAGTTGACTGTGGAATATTATATAATGATGAAGAAATATCATGACTTGACTTGTTGCATGAGACATCTGATCACGCTGACATTAACTGAGCTCCAGAAAGCGACCCATTCGTTCACAAATGTTTGTAGAAGCAGTCCTCATCATTAGCTGCTTGATTATAAACACCTGTGACCATGGAAGTGACTGGAACACCTGAATTCAATGATTTGGATGGGTGAGCGAATACTTCTGACAATATAGTGTACAAGTGTGTTTCTGTGACCACAACAAATTGGTATGTTCAGTAACAATACCTCGACCGCAGTAGGTTATAAATGACATTTTTATAGTCTGACTTTTTTATAGTCTCTATTTTCAGTGTTTGCTGCAAAGGAATGTTCAGACTGCGCCTCAAAATTCAGGCCATGTGCCAGCAGTTTTCAGCAGGTTTCAGATGCAGGATTACTTTGCAGCACCATCTACCACTGAGGTAGTTCCTATTCCTGGGCTTCCCGTTGCCTTTGTATCCTGCGTAGGATAGTGTGAGCAGATAGAGACAGAGCAGCGGAATGAATGGGCGGCAGAGGCAGCAGCGAGGTGGACTAGAGAGATTAACTGGGAAATTGACACTGACAAATCTCATACATTAAGGCTTCCTGGGAGGCAGGTATCGGTTGAATAGGCGGCAGGTACCATATCCCATAAATGGCACTGGGTTTCTTTAATGCTCGGCTCACAGCATGTAAAAAAGCTGAACCACCCTGTTGTCGACAGCAGAAAAGATAAGAAAGCCAGGTGTGCTCAGAGACATTTCATTTGACTAATGTGTTTACTGCTAGAATAATGAATAGAGTGAAGAAGATGAGAGTAATTAATTTGAGCTGTGCTAGCTAAATAACAAAGCAAATATGGGTAAAACTGTTTCATATCCCTTTGGAAATGATTTTTTTTCTCACTTTCTTGCCTGTTTTAATGAGATAAAGCCAGGCTTCTTTGATAAGGAGTCCTTTTTACTGTTGTTAGTAGCATAGTAGCCTTTTGATCTGTTCTAAGGGTATTTGTTCACTGTTTCATGATGAAAAGGATATAACCATCAACACAATTTACATTTTACACCCTAAACAATTAACTCCATTTTGGAAAAACAGAAATATGTATTGCTGTTTTCAAAATATGAAATGTAAGATTTGACCTTAATAGGTCATCATTGTCCTACTCACACGCTGTAATCCTTTTAGAAAATGTTGCTATTCTGTATGTTTCTTTCCTTCGTAAGAGTAAAGAGTCTCGATACTAAACATAAGAAAACCACTTTGGCCTCTGCAGCCACAGTACTTGATGTTGACTGAGTGTTATTCCCAGCGACTTAACCCCGCTCAAGAGGTTCATGGTGTCTTCCTTCTATCTTTATTTATTTTGGACAGTGAAGTTGTTTTCCCGAAAAAGGACTGGTGCCCTTGCTGTTGCCTAGCAACTGCGTGAGTCCACGGACTTAGCATCTTGCAGGATCTTTCTAAATACCTTGAAAGTCTCCTCTTTAGGCGTGAGAAGAAAGTTTGAGTATTCATTATTGTGCATGACTAATGAAGTACCATTTACAATAATGAAAAAAAATTAGGCCAGTTGATAGTCGCATTATTCAAAGCTCACCACAGGTTTAAACGTGTGATTTCCCTTCTCAATAAAAATTGCTGTGAATTAATTTGTTTAAGGCTGCCAGAGTACATGTGGATGTGTGAAGTTTTTTAAAGTGCAAGTCATTTAAAATGCTCCTTGCTGTATTAATAGAAAATAGACGTCTTGTTTTCTAAGACCCATTACTATTATACAGACATATTGTACAGCACTGTCTTGGTAGCAGCAGCATTGCATTGGCATTTTTTCTACTCAGATAGTGAATTCATCAGACTTTTTACTGTTAGCTGTTAAATATTCATGGAGCTGTTGTGTTGTTAAAATAAGCCTCATTAGCACTTCCAGCCTCTTTTCAAGTTCCGCCTTTCTCTTGTCACTCTCAAAAGAGCAACACAAACATGTTATTCATCTCTCACAATCTCTGCACCCAAACTGGGTTAAAACATAACACCAAGCCTTTGTGTTGAAATCAGACTTGCTGTAATACTGTCTCATCATATTTTCATTCTGTTATTTTATAAGAATATTGACTGAATACAGGGTGGATTCTTAAATTAATGTCACCATATGGTCTTAAGAGGATATGTGTGTAGTCCTACTATAATATAGCCATTTAACCTGAGTACACTGAGAATAGGATTTAACCCACTACAGTACTGGGATGCTATAGCAGGTTGTAGCCCCCTGTATCCTACCAATGCTAAGCATAGTAATGCAAAAAAAAATATTGGACAGACATTAAGATTCCTTGGACTGCACTGTTTTAATCCACCGTTTGTTTTTGCACTCATCAAAATGACTGAAAAGAAATTCTGACATAAGCCCAAAAAAAATATTTGCTTCAAATTCAAACAGTTTAGTTAAATATTATTTTAATAATTGATTTCAGTACTTTGGGTCTGTACTCCACCATCAGTCCTAGCTATAGTAGTTTTATTTCTTTTTTATCACCCCAAAAATCACTATATGATGAATAACCCGTTTTAGGAAAAATCATACATAAGAGATGATGGAGTTTTATTCTAGCAGAGTTACATCACTTTTAAAATGCCAAGAGGTCAAAATTACCCCCTTGGTAGTTTTAGTTTTCAGCCACTGTAGATGTCCAGATGGATTCCTCTAATGCAACCTTATGTTTATGTTTTTAGTTGACATTAGTTATAAAAGTTTAATATTACGTGTAATTTTGGAATTGTGTAGTTTTGCACCTGTGGCTTTGATATCATTGTTTAGCAGTGTGTGAATCTGAAGCCTGTTATTGAGTGTACAATTAGAGAGAGACGGCAATAAGTATGTGGGTAATGACTATCCATTACTTTTTAAATGTTTTACTAATCCATCTGTTGGATACTGTGCAAACTCTACAGCTCCACATTTGTTTCATTAAGGACAGATTTGGTATATTACACAGTTACACATGCACTTGTCTCTTTAATAGTTGTTTCTGCTGGAGAGGGGCTCACCTCACTTAGAGGCTTGGTGCACCCATAGGCAACCTATTAACATCCACTTTATCCGCCCTTCCATATTTCATGAACTAGTTCATCAAACTTTAATGCAGTTCTGCTTCTCTCTCTTTTTTTTTAATGGAAAGCCTTGTCTGAATTGAAAGCCTCACCTATAAGTCGTTTGCTGGAATCTTTACCACAGCTCAAAGGAAATTATATATATACTCTTTTGAAGCAAGGTTACTTTTCACCTGTTCCTGTGCACGCTGTCAATGGGCTATCTAAAAAATTGGGAATGGATGGATTATGGCTTGTGAAAGAACATGTTTAGAGATGTGAAATGATTTCACAAAGCCAAAAACCAGCTGAAAGAAACTGATGGGCCAAGCACCAGTGGTTTCTCACTCTCCATGGACATGGCATTCAAGCTGCTATGCCACACCAGAGTATGTCTGGGATAACGTGCTACTCTCAGATTGTTGGAGTCTTAATGAGCCTGTGGGACACATGATTAGCCTGTGCCCAGACCTGATATCCAGTAATCAGAGCCAAGCACCAGTAGATGAATAGAAAGAACTGGAGAAGATTGGAAAGGACAAAAGTAGGCCCAGTATAGATGTGTGTGCCCATAATATGTAGGAAACACTGTCGGTGTTTGAGCATTTTTTGTACTGAAGCAAAAATCCATTTGCCACTGAATTATTGTGTGTGTGTGTGTTTGGTGGGGGTGGTGGTGGTGTGTGTGTGTGTGTGTGTGTGTGTGTGTGTGCGCGCGCGCGTGTGGTGGTGGTGGGCTCCAAGACCGTTTCATTGTGAATGAAAATGATTTTAAAAGGGTGCACTGAATACGGCAATCACTATGAACAAACTGCATTTACAGCTTTACTGTATGCTACTGATGATTTCAGTTCGAATCCAGGTCAGTGTGCTGTATTTTGAAATGATTTTCCTGGTAGCAGAGCAAGGGCGGACATGTAGTCTGGAAGTCTAAGAGGTGTTGGGCTTAGTTTATGGTCCCTGCATTCTGGTTACCTTTGATTTTAAGCTTATACAAAAAGAAGAAAAAAAACATTGTCTTTGGTGTTCAGACTCAAACAAATGCTGTGTTACCAATTTTTTTATAAGCTTCATTTTGTCCATCCATCCATTCGCTTATCTTTTTCAGGGCCACTGGACCCTATCCCAGCTGTCATAGGGCGAGAGGCAGGGTATACTCTGGACAGGTCACCAGTCTAACACACAGAGACAGACAACCATTCACACCTTTGGGCAATTTGGATTAATCAATTAACTTATCCCCACAAACTGCATATCTTTGGATGGTGGGAGAAAGCCGGAATACTCAGAGGGAACCCACGCAAACACGGGGAGAACATGCAAACTCCACACAGAAAGGCCCTGGCCTGATGGTGGAATTGAACTCAGGACCTTCTTGCTGTGCGGCAACAGTGCTAACCACCGTGCCACCGTGCTGCCGTTCTGCTCCGTTTTGTTAATTGATATAATGTTTCAGTGCTTGCATTGTAGAACATAATCACTAAAAACCAAACCTTTTACTGGTTGCACTCATACAAACAAGAACTAGAATGCCTTTATTAGTAGTAATTATTAATTTAGTTTTTAAATGTTGTTTTGGTGCTAAGTAATATAACAGATTATTTGATAACTGATTATTTGATTTGTTTTCAGCGATAAAGTAATTGTCTGCACATACTCTATCAACTGTCACTTTAAAATAATATCTTTGGATTTGGACAAACCTGTATAAAAGACAATGCAGGTTGTATGTTAGTCCATTTGTCTCGTATATACTGCTTCCCCTGTCGATTATGGCCAGTTAGAGTCAGTTAGGCAAGTAAAGGCATGCTATAAGCGGATTAGCTGTAAACCAACTGGGACTGAAAAATATACGCCCACAATGAATAATTGAGAGTTTAATGAGATGAGGCAGAGCTAAAGAAGTGACCTAGTTGGTGGTTAAGTGAGTAGAGAAATGAAAAACTCAGTATGGCTACCTCTTTGTTATGCATAAATTAGAGAGCCATACCTCAGTCATATGTCTCAGTCAGTGTTTAGTTTACTGCTTAGTCTTTTTTCAAAGAGGGAGTTTACTAACATCTGATCAATATTGTAGACATAATTACAATAATTACAATTATTAAATCAAATATTTTCCTGTTTGGAATATCTTTTAAAGGGCACTCAGGGCACTCAGGATACCTGAGGACTCTTTTTCTGGCACATTATCAAGAGAAAACACAGGTAAGGCAAAATTGTCCTCAACTTATGCTATACGTTGTCTCCCCTACCCATTAGGTTACACATCAAGAAAGGGGACCGGAGGACCGGGGGGAACCAGCACCCCAGTCTGCCAATCCAGAGGTACCGCCCCTCATCTCCACTCAACATTGTAGAGGCATTGTAGAGGTGTGTCAACCAAGACAGCTCTACAACATCCAGAGCCTTCAGGAACTCAGGTGGACCTCATCCACCCCAGAGGCTCTGCAACCAAGGAGCTGTTTAACTGCCTTAGTGACCTTGCTCCTGGAGATAGGTGAGTCATCCCCTTCATCCCCAGACTCTGCTTCCTCCATGGAAGACGTGCCAGTGGGATTAAGGAGGTCCTCGAAGTATTCCTTCAGCCCGACAATTTTCTCAGTCAAAGTCAGCAGGTAGAGCACTTCTTTCTCCTCCTGAGTTGCCTGATGGTTTGCCAGAATCTCTTCAATGCTATCCAAAAGTCTTTTTCCATGGCCTCTCTGAACTCCTCCCACACTCAAGTTATTGCTTCAGCCACTGCCCGAGCCGCTTTCTGTATGGCCCATCGGTAGCTATGATATGATAAGCCTGATAGTTAGTCCCACAGGCTATCCAAGCCCGATAGGACTCCTTCAGCCTGGTCGCTCCCTTCACCTCTGGTGTCCACCATTTGGTTTGGAGGTTACCAGCACGACAGGCATCAACCACCTTGTGCAGCTCAGTACAGTGGCTTCGGCAATGGAGGTGCTGAACATGGTCCATTTGGTCTCAATGTCCCCACTCTCTCTTGGAATGCTGTTGAAGGTCCTCCAGAGCTCTGCTGGATATACAGTGGTCCCTCGTTTATCACTGTAGTTACGTTCTAAAACTAAGCCGCGATAGGTGAAATCCGTGAAGTAGCCAACTTTATTTTTAACAATTATTATAGATGTTTTAAAGCTGTAAACCAGACAGGCGTGAAAATTTTCACACTTTTCTGTCTTGTTTAAACACTCTCAAAATTCAAACTTTCGTAGAAAAATAAGTCCAGTATTATAGAATGAAGCCAAAGACACCCACAGGTTCCTTTGACGGTGGAAAACGTTTCATCGACATTGTTGTGTTTTTTGGGGAGAAAACTTGCAAACATACAGTACAGCACTTCAGAGTCACACTGCTAGCAATAGAAGATGTATGTAATTTTAACAAGCTGAATGCATTCTGTACTGTACAGGACCACAGCATGAGATTGACTGACAATGGTCTACAGCCAATCAGGACACAGAACACAATGCGCTGTAAAAAAAAAAAAAAAATCATGCAAAATTGCACAAAAAGAAAAAAATCCGCAAAACAGCGAGGCTGCAAAAGGTGAACCGCGTTATAGTGACTATGTCCATCTAACTGGCTATGGCGCTTCATGTATGTTATGTGCTGGATTCTCTCACGGGCAACTTTACACAGGCTGCAGCTGAGGTCTTGCCTGGTGTGGTAAATCCCATCCTCTATCGATCTTGTCCTGAGAGCTTGTTCCTGTGCTGCCATGGTTAGTGCATCTGTGCTGTCTTTCAGTCCAGCTTCGTCCAGCCACTGGTAGGATTTCTGCATATCTGACACTTTTTCTATGTGCCTGTCATACATACCGTGCAGGGGCCTGTTCTTTCATGATGGTTTTTCTCCTTCCTCCTCTTCTTTCTCATGTTTCTGCTGCCTGAGGTATTCTCTAATTGCATGGTTGGTTGTGGCCATCTTTCTGATGTACCAATGAATCTTTGTTGTCTCATCCTGGACAATGGTTCTGACACTCACCAGTCCACATCCTCCATATTTTCAGTTAGGGTACAGTCTCAGAGTGCTGGACTTGACTTGAAACCCTCCATGCATGGTCAGGAGCTTCCTTGTCTTGATGTCAGTAGCTTCTACCTCCGCTTTGGCCACCTTATTATTATTATTCCAGGGGGTTATCTGATTACCAACAGAGTGTAGGTGTTAACTGCCCAAATCTTGTTCTTTCCATTCACCTGACTCCTCAGGACACGCCTTTCCCTCTGCAGGTAATTGGCAGTTGCGGCTTTCCTAGAGGCCTCTTCATGATTCCCATTTGCCTGTGGGATTCCCAGGTACTTGTAGCTGTCCTCAACTACATTCTACAGCTAGTCTTGTCAATGATCTCACTGAGGGGGTTCGGGCCTATGTAGAACAGCAGTTGGGATGGAGTATCACCTATATAGCTCTCGCACTTCATGATGATTTGTCCAGTTGGCTTAAATTGTTCACTAGTGTTGTTCCCCACATCCCCATTAATTTACTGATGAAGGCTCTTCGTGTCCTGTTGATCTTTTACACTGCGAGGCATTCCAGGATCCATGTGTGGAGCACTGAGTCATAGGCTTTCTTGTAGTTAATCCAGTTGATGAACAGGTTGGTCAGTCTGGTCTTGCAGTCTCAGTCTACTGCTCTGTCTACTAGTCTGTTGTAGATAGAGCTCATGTATTGAGCCATGTGCCTGTCCGTCTTACCCACTATGATGTCTGACAGGAGCTTCTATGTGGTACTGAGGCAGGTTATTGGACGGTAGTTGGATGGGTCAATCCTGATGTCCTGCCTTCAGTTAGCCATTCCGGGTGTGCCTCATCTATTATCAGCTGGTTCATGTGTGCTGCCAGGTGCTCATGGAGTGCAGAGAGCTTCTCCGCCAGTAGGCATGAATCATGTCAGGGCCTGATGCTGTCCAATTCTTCATCCTGGAGACCCTTTCTTAGATGTCTGCCACTGTGATGGTTGCCCGTAATGCTGCATTCACGTCTTCTAGTAGACCTTCAGAGGATACTTCACATAGTCTCAGTAATGAGCTATGGAGGGTTCAGGTTTCCAGTTTTCCCATGATCTTATCTTTCCGGTCACCTGCTCTCGCACTCAACAATCCTTCTGTTGTACTTGAATCTTGGTACGTTTTTTTACACTTTCTCACCAGCATTGATAAAAGTTGCCTCCCATGCACCTTTTAACACCCCACTCTTTAGTAAACTGTCATTGTCACCCAGCCTGTTGGTATGTTTTTATTTTCCCAATATCCCTCTATAGGCTTTAACCATTTATATCATTTATAGGCAATATGCACAAGCACACAGACATTCACACAAAAGTGTCCAAAGGGAACTGAAGACAATAGCAGTTAAATGATCTGGATTCCTCCAGGACACAGTGGCATTCAATCACCGGAGACAGTCCAGCCCCAAGAAATGCACACAATAATAGCACATTATGGAGAGGAAAATGGAGAAATATACAGGGCTTCACAAACAACAGTTTGCTCTGATTCCATGATGCCCTCCGACTACCAGTATAACCCATTAATTATCATTGTGGACTCATAACATGGTTGATTAGTGCCTTAAATGGGCTCTGCAGCCATGGACCCACAGTTGTTTGTACAGTAAAATTATGAACACAATGAAAAGTGTGGCAATAGTGGTGATTGATGGTGTTCTTTTTCTTTGAGTCTGTTCATGAATCCATTAGTTTTCAAATGCGCTTAATGTAAAATTGAACTGGAGAATTCTTTGAAAAAAGGAAGAAAAAAAAGCTAATGCAACTTAGGAATAAAAAGGCCATAAAATATTGCAATGTACCATACTTAAAATAGTTTTTTCTCCATGCGGTGCATTGGGTCATTAAAATATAATATTAAATTTATACAGAACTCCAAACATGTAAATTTGATATTATCTACTTTGTTTCTTTTGAAACACTGTTACTTTGTCCATCTTCGTGTTTTATATTTCTAGATTTTCTAAATAAAGTTCTCTTAACAGACAAAGATGCTGTTTATTGATGAACAGGACTTCTGCTCCTGCTGGTCTTTCCATGCCACTGACCACCACCTTCTGAGCGCCTCCTTACGCCTCATTGCTTCCTTGTGGTCCATGGTGTGGTAACTGGCATGCCACTTCCTCTCATCCCCATATCTACCTGTGGGGTGATTGAAACAAGAGTGAGCTCTTGTCAGGGCCTCGGCCACCATGTAATTGAATTCTTCCTTGTTTCACAGAGTGCAACAAAGCATAGCACTGGATAGAGGGTAAATATACTCAGCACTTAGAGGCAAACCTAGATGACTGTTCAACAACAAACAGTACTACAAAAGGGTATTGCTTGGCATCATTTACAGACTTGGTGTTACCTTTAGAGTAAAACACTGACATAGGGCTGGTAGAGATAGTAGTATAGTAGTGATAAGTATAAATCAATAGTCAATATGAAAATAAAATAGCTTTTTCTGTCAAGCTTAAAATGTCATTTTTACTCCTAACTGAAGTTATACTTTATAGTTAATTTAGATTTTAAATATTTGTTTTCTGTTCTGTCAGAATTTGAACATGATAAGTGTGCTGTAGAACATTACAGAACAGTATTTTAAATAATAATATTAGGTATTAGTTATATATAATAAACAAAATCCTAATTCTGGCTGGTCTAAAATGTGAAGTCTTTCTTTGGTCAGTTTCAAATAAATAACCTAAATATGAATGCAAAATAAAATCACAAAAAGAATTATACTGTGGTAAATTGTTGGAAAACAAACCCCCCAAAAATTCATGAAATCTTTCTTTATATATCCTCATAAAAAATTCAAGAAGCTTTCAAATGTAAACAAAGCAGAATATTAACAAACCTGAAATAGTCACTCAGCTGTGCTCCGCTTATCCTCCCAGACAAAGAATAAATTAAATTAAAAAGAATAAATAAAAAGACAGCTATTCAGTGGACTGTGCACACCATGTGTAAGTTGTAAGGGCCATTAGAAGAGAAATGTTTGTAGAGTTGGTAACAACAATTAATTAATTTAATCAGCCCGCTTAAATCAGACATTTTTGCCTGTGCTTACTAGGATAATGTATTTTGCAATACAGTAGGCTGTTAGATTTGTGGTCTCACTATGTCTCTTTTTTAATACTCCTCTTAGTTTCTGAGCCATGTAAAATCATACTATGCAGCTTTGGGCAACAGAAAAAATAACCATTAGGTATTGAAAGTATTTATTATCAGTTACTGACTATAGAAACCCTAAAAATGTGATGATGTGATGACACTGAGTTGAATATATAAATGAGTAAGTCTACAATCATTTGTCTTCTAATTAAGCTGTATTTTAGATGTACAGTAGATCTACAGTATGTATATGTAAAGGTTTAGTTAACATTCTGCAACAGCTAAGGTCGTACTCACAAGCAAAGTGACCTTCAAAGTCCAGTTTGTTTGTCTACTATGATCTCTGTGTGTCATGCCCAGGCACAGCAAAGCAAACTGTCCCCGGTCGGGTAGGTAAGCCCCGGAGAGCTTCAGTTGCACTAGAGCACATAGATCATATAGTGTGATCGCTACTCCACAAATTCCTAGACAACAGCTTCCTCTGTGAAAACTGATGAGTTTGGTAAATAACAAATCTATAGTACCTATGAGAGGATGGAGCCGCAAAGTGCACAAAATCATGAACTTGATTTTGCTCAGCATGAGGCCTTTTCAAGTGTGTATACACGAAGAGAGAGACGGAAAGTGCAAGAGCGGCATGCATACTTGGCCTGGAAGAAGTAGAAGTAGCGCGATCTTAAAATTTTCCCATTTCAGTTGTTAATGGCTGTGTGAGGCTTACAGGCAAGTGGCAAGAATAGACAATGGTACAAACAAATTGAACAAAGCAACTGTGCCTAGTGCGAGCACAATTACAATGCGGTCTAGTCTTATCTTTGCCTAGTGGGAAAGTATGTATCCTTTGTATGTTTTTGTAAAAAATAAAAAAAGGTTAGATGGAAGCACAACTCCAATTTTCAGAAGGGAAAATGGTACTATATTGTCAGGCCTGCTTCAAGGCATTGCATATGTCATTCCACCCAGGCAGGAGGCTTGAAGCAGGCTTGAAACAGTCATTGGCCTGTTTGCTGTTGGCTAATCTAAAGAGATGGATTCTCAGTGTGGGTCTCACTCTGGCTACTGTGCTTAATGGATCTGACTCCCCAGGACATCGTTTCAATCTAAAGGTCACCGTGGTCTTAACTCTAACTGAGCACCTCAAAATCCAGACTAATTTGCTTCTGAACCATATTTCCCACTATACTTGAGAGGGTTCTGTTACAACTTTTGAAGTATTTCTGAGAACATTACTATGATCACCAGTGTGTGAATGTGAGAGTGAATGAATAGTGGAATTGTAAAGTGCTTTGAGGGCCCTGAAAAGCGCTATATAAATGCAATCCAGTATTATTATTATTATTATTATTATTATTATTATTATTGTTATTATTATCTTCAATATATGAGCGGCAATACCTTAAAAGCATTTAGAAACAATATCTTTATTAGAATGATAAGTCAGGACATCTTATACTTTTGGTTCATTTCCAGTTGTTAAGTCCCCTTAACAACTCTGACCTGTCACTAAAGTACAGCTGATTTCAGTACTTGGTCCTTACATTACAAAAACAGAAATGAATAATTTAATTAACAAATCAGGTAGCACTGCCTGAAGGTTGTCAGTAAGACACAGTCCAGTCTGGTAAGTTCAGTGTTAATAAGAACAAATTATTAAAAAAATAAATGAAAGTTATATAACAGAAACAGTCGCTGTTCGAATTATTGACCACTGATTTGTCAAATCAGCATACTATGTGCAAATTGTTAAGTCAGACTGCTGCCAGACTTTGTCACTTGTATCAGAATTATGGCATGAGGTGTAAATTGCCTTTATCTAGTATAAAAAGGATGAATTATGCAGAGACAGTGGCTTAATGAGCAATAAACAGAAGAAGAAAGAGAAATGATTGTCTTCTCCACTTGCTTATTATTTTAATCCTACTTCACTGAGGAATTCAGAGAGCAGTTACTTTGTGGTCAAAACTTATGTGAATATGATTCATTACATTTTTTTCTTAGAATGCAGATGAACAAGAAACTTTATAGGGGAGTCTTTTCTTTTCAAAAAGGCCAAAAATAAACAATGCTAACTTGGTTGGTTGCTTTGAAACTCGACTGTACTGTACAGTTGGGTTTTCCTCCTGTCAGTATGTTGGTGCACCGCGCTTCTTTTAGAAGTCTCCCACTGCTTGGTAATAGAACTCAGCTGCTTTCTGCCATGTTTTGGTTTCATGCCACCTCTAAGGTGACATGTGGCTTATAAGGCCTCAAATAAAGGTCTAACAGAGTCCACTTGCCTACTCTAATTTATCTAAGGGATTTCTTGTGCTGCATATATTTTGTTCCTTGAGCAGTCAAGCATTAAATTGCTTTCCATTGGGAACAGCTCGTATGCCAGGGTCGCCAAAGCTGTGGCTGGTTTCCAATGAGATGGTTTGGCAGCAAAGCCAACACTGTAATTAGGGTCACCCGGCTCTGGAGCTGCTGCAGGGGTAAAGGGTCTTCATGGTTGCATAGTGCATTTGAAAGTCACTACTAAGCTGGAGGATGATAACACGTAACTTCCTAGATCATAAATCAACAGAACACTAATGTGGTATATTATCCAAACTTTTTTTCTATTAAGGAAAAAAACTATATATGCATTCAGAGAACTTTTCAGGAAATAATTATTTATTATCTCAGATAGTTATGTAGGCAAATTCTTTGAATTGCTACTATATAACAATAAAATGAAAGGAGGAAGACTAAGGTAGATTTGACAGATCGAGGTAAGGTGTGAATATTGAATGTGCCATATATAAGTAGTAGCCAGCTTTGTTGCATTTTGCCAGAAGCGGACTTCAGCAGCCACTATCATTTGAGCTGTCAATAAAGCTTCCTGCCTGTAGAGTGTACCTCCCCAAATGTAGCCTGTGGTGCTTTTTCATAAGAAGGCAACACAGCATGTGACCATCTGCAAAGCTCTTCAGTGTGTCCAGTGGGATAAAATAGAAGTCACTGTCATTCTTAGGCAATAGAAAGTGCAGGTGCTTCTGCAAAACGTGTAGAGAAGAAACATTTGAAGAGGAGCTGCTCATAAGAATTTTTAGTGTCTTGACTTTGTTGTAACTTGTGATTTCTATGTGAAATTGGATAAGCAGAAGAAAATGGATGACGTGGATGGATCTTAACCATAAGTGTTAAAGAGACTGTTTCTTGAAATATGTCTTTTTTAAAGGTACAGTGTGTAAAATCTCACAACTAGATGGCAGTAGATTGCAAATTGCAAGCAACTGAATTCTGTTTTCTTATTCCTCCCAATTTAATTGTATAATCCGAGCTATGGTGGGCAATGTAGGACAAACAACTATGCCATTAATCTGTCATGAGTGTAGGACGAGTGTCCACATCTATTTACTCTGGAAGAAGATGTAAAACTTCATGAAAGAATCCCAAAACACGTCTAAATGAGTCACTGAGGTGAATTATTGAATTTTCCTGTCAGTAAGCGCTGCTGTGTTAGTGAAACTTTCTTTGAAGTGGATACAATGAAATCAAACTGTTTACCATTACCATTGTCAGTGTTGTCAGAGACGGTAGGGTCTAAGTAAGTTCTGCACAACAGAACTGAAGAAACTGGAAAGGACTCTAAACTGTGAAAGCTTAACTAAATGGACTGAGAAACTGTTGAAACAGCTTTACTGCTGAATTGTAGTGTTGAATTAATGTGTTCTGTTTCAATAAAACAAGATACAACAAGATCAAAGATCTTAGCTTTCTCTTGTAGAATTAGTGGTTAAATATACATTGTTACACAATTTGACTTGATTTGAAAGCTTGGAAATGTAACTCAGTCACCAAAGAATTTTTGTAATTGGACAGTTAAATATCCGAGTTAGAATGCAAGTCACGTTGCATTATGATTTATTAAATATATTTTAGCTTAAACAAATCCTGAAAAGCAAAAATGAATTTTGCTAGTTGGCAAACAAATTTGTAGGGAGCGCTACAGCCAGCAACACCTGCACACCCCTCTAAAGCAGATAAAAGACCACCTTCCTCAGCTCTGCTGTGATTGTTCTAAGGAATTCAGCTTATTAAAAAATAAATATTTATCACCTTTCAGAAAACCCACAACACTGCACACCAAGCATATTTTAAAAACTAGCTTGCGTTCTCTACCCGCTCTTGTTGAATTATTAATCCATTCATTTTGAATGGTACCAGCCAGTGTTTAAAGTTGTGATTAATTGCGGTTACAATATTTTGACAAAAGCATTCTCACATATTATCTTACCATAAATACATATAGTGGTGTTCGACAGTAAACAGATGCTCATATAAACGACACCATCCCAAGTGGCTGGCTTAAATTAAGCAGCATCAGAGGAGCAGCAATTTATTATGCTTTTATGCTCAGATATCTACACACCCACACAACATATGTCTGTTAATACACAGTGACAGTAATGGTGGCTTTAGCTGTCCGGGCAAATCGATGAACATAAGAGATTACTTTGCATTATTGTCAATTTATAATGCTAGAAATTACATTACCAGAGTCATTTTGACCGTGCCCTGTGACAACAATGGCAAAGAGGTCATTTCCTGAGGAAGTGGCATTTTCATTGGATTTTCTAATTATCTAATTATAAAAAAGATTAGATTAGAAGTATTTAAGATAATGTTGCAGAAGGTTTATTAGTTTTGCAAATTTTATATATTATTAATTAAATACCATTATTTATTACATCATAAAGTTAAATATAAATTTGAATTCACTAATAAATAGGTACATCACAACACAATTGCTAAAACAGCCAAAATATGTAGTAGAAGAAAATATTATGGAAAAGTTGAAAAATGAATTTTAGATGATGTGTCATTTTGGTTGCACTAAAATAAAGAGGGTATAAAACAAAGATCACTCACTGTGAAATAGATTAAAGAGGTGACATGCCTATGCTTTATAAACATCCTCACAGTTGGCTGAAGCAAAATAAGAAACAAATAATAAGTTAATTATTGCAATGAAGGTTTTTCAAAAACTCATCTTTGCCACACCTCCATCTCTCTCATCATCTATCCCCACTGCTCCACCTCAGGTCTGCTCCTCTGACCGACTCGGCTGCTCTCCTTTGGTTTCTCTGTTTATTTGCTTGGATTAGTAGTCCAGACTCTGAACTCTCTGCTCAGTTTGGCTAAGGTTGTTCTGATGCTCTACACAGCCTGCAACTCTCCCTGGGATGTGTTCAGATAAAAATTATCTGTCAAGACTGTCTGGAGGAGCAGCACTCTCTAAAAAAAAACTTCTTACATTTCTCACCATGTTCCACCGCCTGTCAAATATATTTAAAAAAAGAGCTGTCAAACTTGTGTTAGTCCTCCCCTCTACTAGGACTGGTCACATTAAGGTTCAGCACTTCAGAAGTGAGATACTTTATTAAGATATGTTATTTATTTCCTCCATATTTAATGAGGAGCCACCCTGGGAAGCAGATGGTATGTTAGCTGTAATAAACCAGAGTTGACTTAAGTGGTTTTGTGAGGAATTGAGCTGTTAAGCTTTGCTATTTCACACCCCACATTGTTGAAGGGTCAAAAGGTGTGCAGTGTGTGGGTGTGTATTCACTCAAAGAGTGTGTGTTCATTCACCAGGCACAAATAGATTACTTTTATAACTCTGGACAGGTTCTCATTGCCCCCAGTGAAGCATCATATATTGATGCAGAGAGAACAAAAATTACTGTAAGCTCTGACCCCGTTGTTCACAGAGCCAGCATTAAAGTTGCTGAGTAAGGGTTTCACAGTTCAGCTGTGTTTTATTGTTACGCTCAGCAGAAGTGATGCGAGTGTACACACATGCACAAACTCAGACGGAGATTCACCGAGAGCACACGATCACACGAGTGTCCTCTGAGATTTCTGTGAAGTTCTGGAAATGAAGGAAGTTACAGGTGTTTTGGTCATCAGAAAATAAAACACGATTCTTTATTCTCACAGTGAGAGAACTAACAGATGAATCTTGCTAATCTATGGCTTAGTCCAAAAAATATTTTAAAAAATACATGAAACAGATGGTCTTTTATAGGTGCATCAGGATGAAAATATGATGGCTGCCAATTCTTAAAAACTACATCTGGCAATGAGCATTTTCCCCTAAAGTTACCTATGTGATTGGTGATTTCTTTAAGTGCTTAGCCCACAGATGGTGGGTTGTAGCTTTCTGTGATGTCTGAGTATATTTCACGTCTTCAGTTCACTCTGAAGACTCTGAGAGAGGCTGGAAACTGGCGGCAGCTGTCTGAGCCTGAATATTCCCATCGTCTCTGGCTAATGTCGATAATTAAGGAGTAAATACATTTTAGGAAGTCCCTGGTGTGTAGTAGCTTCTACTTTCAACCTCGACCTGTCGCAGGGCACCTTGAAGGTAAATCCGAGCAGGTTTTGGGGACGTTGGAAAGTGAAGAGTGGGTTGAAATGATTCCTCGTCTCAACTAGGTACTTTCACAAAGTGAGACAAAGGATGTGTGTGGAAAAAAATATCCACTTAGTGCTGCATATTAAATAGAGGCCTGATGAGTAAAACATGAATGTTTAAGCTTATTTCTACTGATACAATCCAGCAATTACGGCCCCAGGGTTGCAGATAGAGCTGGGCGATAGAACGATAACGATATGTATTGCGAAATAACTTTTTCTCGATAGAAAAATTTAACTATTGCGATAGGCCTCACCGCTCTTGTCCTCTTAAATAAAAAAGAACAGCCAATCCAAATTAAGTAGCGCAGAGCCGAACCAATCACAGCCGCAGCGTCACGTCACGTGACTTGTTACGTACAGCACAAGTGCCAAGCCGCACATGTGTATTTGTTTGGGAAGCAGCCAGCCGCCGTGCCGCCCGGGTGTGCCGACTAGAGAAAAATCAACCGAGAGTGTGACCGAAGGTTACCGAAGAGAAAACAGTTGATGGTTCCAATGCCGGAGAGATTGTCGAACGGAAGAGCCATAGACGTTCCGTAGTGTGAAAGTATTTCGGCTATTTCAAGTCTGACAAAAAACAGAGTAGCGCGCACTGTAAATTGTGCCGAAATCAAGTCTGGAAATACAATAAAGCGGTGCATGCTCAATCTCTGACTGGAAGCGCTAATTCGTCATTCGGCTTTTGTCAGACTAAAGTAACTGTTAAAACTGTTTGAAAAGCTAAGCTATACAACAAGGAGAGATTGAGAATTTCCTTTTAGTTCTCAGTTTATTTGATATTGACAAAAGTTAGTCAGTTTTGTCTGTTCTTCTGTAAAACAAACTAAGATTTATTTTTAGAATTAATATTTTGTTTCTAAGTGGAATTGACAATTTAGTCTGTTTCGTTTGTTCTATTTTGAAACTGAAACGCTTTAGCGGCTGCCTTTTGTGTAGTTCAACAGGGTAGATGTACTTAAGGAACAGGAGACTTTTTCAGATAAATAAAGGCAAATATTGCAAACTTATTATGGGAAATAAATATTTAAATCAAAACAAGCTGATTATTTCACATTTTACTTGTGAGCAACGGCACATTTAAATCTTACAAATATAGTTATTTGGCTTATCGTGATAGATATCGTTATCGCCTGAAATGAAAAAAAAACAACATATCATGATATGAAAAAATCTTATATCGCCCAGGTCTAGTTGCAGACTGCCGGGGCTGACCGTGTGTACTTATTTTCAGACAAATACCATTGTTAAAGGGACAGAGAAGAGATCTTAACAACTTAAAGGAACCTCCCACGAGATGGACTGGGAAAGAGAAGGAGGGCTGATGGGATGGAAAACAGGGGATCACCACAGTGTGCTATTGAGAAGAATGAATGAATAAATTGGAAGCGATGGCATTCCTGGCGATCTTCAAGGCAATGAGACATTATTGATTTCGAAGGAGAAAACGCATTCTTAATGTGTCCAGGGATCCAGGCCTTCTTTTTCATTCTGCTTGTTGTCCTTGCTCTTTTTCTACAGCTTTGTATTCCCAAAAAAAATGTCTGAGGAGTGAAAGCAAGATGTAAAATCCTAATGTAGCTCATGACGTGTCAGTCTAGCTGCTGGAACACAGAGCACTCGTCTCAATTGACAGTGAAGGTACTGTATACTGCACCACAGCCATCTGTTCCCTTTTGATACAATGCAGTGAATCAGCACTTGAGTTTTTTGAACGGGTGCATCCTAAAAGCCTTTTATCTGCAAGGATGGAGGCAGGGAATGGCTGTGAAGACGGTAATTTGTGTTGATATTAAGAGGAAGGGAACAATAAATTGTGCTATTGCTACTGCACCCACTTTCCTAAAAAATATTGTGAGGCAAACAAGCTTTTTGTTTTGATTTTTAACTCTCAACAACATGATGGTCCATTGGTATATGGTTATCACCCACCCACTTTTTTCTGCTTACCCTTATCAGGGTTGCAGGGGGGCTGAAGCCAATCCCAACTGTCATAGGAGAAAGAAAGAGTACACCCTGGAGAGGTTTCCAGTCTATCGCATGGCTAACACAGGGAGACAGGCAACCATTCGCACTCACATTAACACCTGTGGCCAATTCACCTCTTTGGACTGTGGGAGGAAGCCAGAGTACCCGGAGAGAACCAACACAAACACGGGGAACACATGCAAACTTCACACAGAAAGGCCCTGGCCAGATGTTGGAGTCAAACTAAGGACCTTCTTGCTGTGAGGCAACAGTGCTAACCATGCCACTGTGCTGCCCCCCACCAGTATATGCTTACCTCCAGCAAAATAGTATTTTTAGTATTTTTTTCAACAAAATGCTTCTTGTGAATAAATGAATGAATGAATGAATGAATGAATATATGATTCTGACATTATCTGCCACAGTGTGTACATTTTACCATTTTATGACGCCCTGCCTTGGGTCTGAGTGTTAGCTGTACTTTTCCTTCTGGGCGCCGCTCCAGGGTAAAAGATTCTAATGTGAGGTGGTAAGCCATAGATTAAAGATCATATCAAACCCAGCAAATAGACAAAGTGTCTCAAGTATGATGGCACAGTCAGGAAACGCAGACAAAGTTTGAGGTGATATGGAGTACAGCCTTGTATTTGTCATATAGCGCAACAATAGCCAGTGTATAGCAATCAAGGAGATGGTGTGCTGTGCGGGATGGACTCAGAAAATGTTTACGTTCAAGGACACAGAGTTATGTAGGCGTGTAAAGCCTCTGTTTGAGGCTGTAATATTGTCCCGTTTTTCTGCCTCACACTTTTTATATGTAAAGATACAAAAGAAGAATGGGGTCTTTGTTGCGGGACCTTTAAGCCGACTGCGGAGATATGGACATTTGTGTAAGTGGAACAGCTGGCATCTCAGACTGCCATTGCTGTTGTGTAAGGTGTTATGCCCCCTATATTCCACATCATATGAAAAATCGCCCACTGGAGAGGAATTACACTGGCTTGGTGTGGGTTAGTCTGGACAAGCTAAGGCCTCATGAAGAGCTCATCTGAATGCCGTTATGCCAAAACCTCTGTATAAAAAGGGATTAAGTAAGTTTATGGTGTATCAAAACATCATTTAGTACACAGTGGTGAGTGGAGTCTGTATAAGGGGCTTTGAAGTAATATTAGAACAGTATGTGTAGCTGTTGCTGTTCTGAGAGTCTATTGTGCAAGTGGTGTGATATGCCCATGTAGAAAGGACGGCACTGCAACGCTGGACTTGCCCTTACTCTGGGCTCCCTCTTTATTCTGGCAACTGGTACAAAGAAAACAGCACACAGTCTTCATTAACAATCTGCAAAGCAACTGCAACATTCAGTTCACCAGCTTGGGAGTTTTTTTCCTTTTTCCTTTTCCAAACATAACACTTAACAAATGACTAAGATATATTTATACAACACAACATCAACAAAATCTTTCTTTTAAAAGTTCTAGCTGAAACCAAACTTGTGATCGTATAGTAGCAATATTATTTATTTATTTTTCTCCTTTTTCCTAACCAACAACAACAATAACATATAAAAACAGCTTTTCTATTATAAAACAATCATCATTGTTCATCATTTTTTTTCCTATACAACAGCATCAATTAAAACTTATACTTAACAGTGCCTACCTGGTACAAAGAAAACAGCACACAGTCTTCATTAACAATCTGCAAAGCAACTGCAACATTCAGTTCTGTTAAAAAGAATTAGAACAATCACAATCTCATAGAGAAGCATTAGAGCTGAGTGCAAGTCAAAAAGCACCCGACTAGCTAACGAGTATTAGCTTAGCATGCTAACTAAAAATGCTACTCGTGAATAAAGTTACTACCCATGCATCAAAATGCCTGTAACTTTCGGGATACATGCTAGTACTGCTTACAATCAAAATACATGTTGACAATTACCACTATGAGGGTGTTTTCATTAATACAATTACAAAATTGACAACAGTATCGCTCACTAGCACCTACCACCAGCTTGGGAGTTTTTTTCCTTTGCTGAGGCATGCGCTGTGCAGCAATTTGGAACCTTAACAGTTGCAGTTGCTGTGTTTGTCCACCAGGTGGCTCCAACTATTCACAAAGCACATCAATTTTGAGGAAATTCATTAAGCTATTTTCTAACTCTGTTACATATGTACCTAAAAGGCAGGGAAATGTTTAGTACTTCAAGCTATATTAGATTTGGAGACAATGCTGTAAAGAAAATCCAGAATCGTTAGCTACATGGTACGGTATTGCTGTTGGACAGTCTGATGTGTTTAATGTTTTGTTTTCTAAAGGAAGCTGATTTTATGATGTTGACTGAGGTCTTTATGTCAGTCAAGGTGGCCCACTTGGAACTGGCACATAGGGGAAACTTGACATTGGTAGTGGCACTTGGACTCAAACAAAGAGCACTTGATGAGTACTTAGCCTAGAGGGGCACTTGGGCCACTTTGATTCCCATCTGATGTGACATAAATAGATAAAAAGAAATCTTGGTCAGTTCAGTCCAACAGTGCATTAAGTAGCTGTACTATAACAATTTTGATGTCATCATGGAAGAAATTCCTTTTCATGTATTTTGGAAGGTGGGTAAATTCATTTCCCTTGAATAGCTGTATATCCAAGAATCGCTTAGCAAAGAGAAGATTAAGTGCACACATTAATCCAGCAGTCAGAGCAATCTTGTAATCCACTCAGTATGCTAATTGCCTGTTCTTTCTCCAGCAAAGGGGTTTACAGGCCATTAAATGGCACTGAGCAGTTGACAAAGGATAGCCAGCATGCTCCCCCACCCACTTTCCCTCTTTCTCTATTTCTCACTTGGACAGGCTGTTGCACACCCACACAACGCTCCTCTAAAGAAATATGCAGAATCTAAAAAGTCTGCCACTGTGTGATTCCAAAGCACTTATTTATTTTACACCGTTAACGTAGAAATACCAAGCCAGGTTTCTGTTGATTCTGACAATGACAAAAGTGGATGTCTTGGTTGCTGCTGAAACTTTTTATCTTCCTGACTTTGAGGAGTTGTCGTTGGGCAATCTTCACCAGCATGCCAACGTTTTTGTTTGTTTTTTGTTTGTAATATTTGTCCATATCTGACAGTTGGACAAGTAAATAATGAAAGATAGTTGCTATTGTCTCCATCACAGCGCACATGCCTCTCTTTCTCTCCCCACAAGGGGATCATGCCAAGGTAAAGTGCAATTCGTAGCGCACTACTGCCTGTGTAGTCCCTCAAGTGGCCTTGGCAGCCTTAACATGATGGATGTTGTTCCAGATTGGGTTTCTCGCTACACTGATAAAACAGCCTTGTCAAAACACATTCACTACCAATGTAAGCATATAAAGATAGCTGCAGATAATTAGAAGATTTGTGCTTTGCGTCATTTCTAGTGCCAACTGCCAAGGAACAGGGCTGTGACGGATGACTCAAAAAAGAGAATTCGGCTTGAAGCCTGACTGCAAATGTTGCTAGTAATGACCAGAGTGTGTTTTTCAGATGCAGCTAATGAGCACGGCCATTAGACATAAATGACATTTTAAAAACCTGGGGAGTAAGGAAATGAAGAAATACTTGACTGCCTGTAGGCAACAAATATGGCAAGAGCATCTGGAGGATGCAGTGCTCTGTTCACATAGATGACCTCCATCCAGAATGTTGATGCTGTCAGTCATTGTACTGCTAGTAACTGTGAAGATGAGCGCTTGTTACAGTGAAATTCTTTAAGCCGTGTTCCTGTCAGTATGTGCATGGCCTCTCAGAGATATGTGAAAGTGACACTTATCCTTACATGACTGCAGAAAACATGGACTGCCCAACGGCAGCCCCAAAGTGAAGCCAAAATGTCGCCCCCTGGTGTTTGGGTGCAGTATAGGTCGTAAACCCGCTATCTCCATGCTAGTGGATGAGACTTGGATCAACTTAAAAGAAAAGAAGGTTTCCCAAAGATGCTTTCTGCCATTGTTAATTGTGCTCATCATGCTGATTTGGGTTAACTGGGTCACTTTTTCTGATTTGATTTTAATTGTTAACATTATGCTGTGAAATGTCATGATGACAGCTTTGATTAGCAGTTGCAGTTACGGAGAAACTTGCATATCCCTGTTCAGGAATTGCAGATAGAGTAGGGCCACTGAAAGGAGGTCCAGTGTTTACTTTCCATAACCACCACTGTGGGCTTCAAACTGACAGACTGAGGTATTCCGCACTAAACCGGACAAATCAATATAAGGGATTTAAGGGATCGTCACAGTTTTTCATTAGGTAAATGTGTGATATCTAGCCTAATCAGTAATTAACATTATTGGCTAGTTAGCTAAGATGACCAGTCAGCTATTGGGAGGAAGCTGATGTTTGGAAGCTAATCTGTCTACATTAATGAATTTACCTTGACTAAAGAATGGTAAATGGCCTGTATTTATATAGCGCTTTACTAGTCCCTAAGGACCCCAAAGCGCTTTACATATCCAGTCATCCACCCATTCACACACTGGTGATGGCAAGCTACATTATAGCCACAGCCACCCTGGGGCGCACTGACAGAGGCGAGGCTGCCGGACACTGGCGCCACCGGGCCCTCTGACCACCACCAGTAGGCAACGGGTGAAGTGTCTTGCCCAAGGACACAACGACCGAGACTGTCCAAGCCGGGGCTCGAACCGGCAACCTTCCGATTACAAGGCGAACGCCCAACTCTTGAGCCACGATCGCCCCAAAGAAATCTCTGATGTGCTTAAATGTTAATTAAAAGTCAGTGATGTAGTTTAGATATTAACGTTGTATATCTGACTACAATATACTGAAGGATGTTCAGACCTGTAGCAGGCAGCCAAAGATGAGGCACTGCATTGATTTATATGTGAAGCAGAGAAAAATCTGCAGGCCTACACAGTCACTGGCTTACGCTACTGTTACTGTATTTTTATTAGTAGTATTACACTGCAAGAGCAACAGGCTGGACTTTTTTTCAGCTGCTGTCCAGAAGAATATTATTACATATCTAAAAACAGCTGTGTGAGCATGTCAGTAGAACTGCAGACTGAAAAAAAGGAAGCGCAGAGCTACAGAACCTGAAGTCTGTGAGATGTTCTGCAGTTTGTGATGGTTTTCTCTTTCTGATTGTAGGAGCTCCTCTCAGATTCAGACCTGAGTACCACCCAGTGACAAGAGACAAAAGTACTAAATACATTTATTTGTTGTAATATTGGTGTAAATTTGCAGTAACTCCATAGTTAATTGATTTAAAAAAATAGTACATATACTAAGCTAACATATTATGTACTGTGGGTGAAACTGGCAATACATAAAATGATATGTAGATTTTTTTTTTGACAGCATAAACAAATAAATAAATAAAACAAGAGGTAAAAAGTATAGGGTAAAAAAATTCTTCATGTGTATGTGCCAAAAAGCTTTAATATGAAATTATTTCACACTGTGTTTTGCTAATAGTGTGTTATTTACCATAAAGTAATTAAGAAGCATTCATGCCAAAGTAACCAGGGAGTATAATAGATATTTTAAATCTACTATTTTCTGCAGGAGGGAACAACATAATTTGGCAAAACTCCAGAGCCTCTGTGATGATGTAACAATGTTCAGTACTTCTAGCATTACACAAATGAAAGGTTGCTACCACACTGTTCATAATGCGATTTGTCCTTCTTCTCAACTGAGCCTACGCTGGGGCTCTAAAAAAGAAGATTTTACTTTGAGTCCTGCTTGGTACCTGCAATGAGTTTCAGTTCTCCTGATTTTTCTGACACGATATCTGCCTCACTGGGTCAACAGATCATTTAGTACAGGAAGTCTATGATGGAAAAAAAAGGGAGGGCATTTCTGCAAACCTCTCAATCCAGGAATCCATGCTCGGTTTGGTGCCGATGGTCTACCTCACTCATTTTTCCCCCCAGGGTGTAGCTGTTAATAATAATCTGGACTCTGGGTCCTGTTGTTAACCCTTGTATGGTGTTCGGGTCTGTGAGACCTGTTTTCAGTTTTTTTCAAAAGAAAAATTAAACAATTAATTATTTTTTCAACCTGAAATTCATTGGCTTTGGCTTATTTTCTGTATAGAACATAAATCCGAACTAATTTTCAATGACCTCATACTGTACCTTCCCCCACGCATTTACATTACATACAAGGTGTTCGGGTCCACTGGACCCAGGTCTAATAAAAGTGAAGGTCCTGTGTTCCCACACTCTGTCTTCCTCCTTTCTGGTGCTGCTGATAGTGTTTTCTTCTCCTCCTGCTCCGCACAAAGTTGCAACATTGTTGAAAATTCAACTATCAACACCGTCTGCTCTTACATTCCCGCACATTTTACCCTCTTTCTTTAGGGATCCAAATTTTATTTTCTCATACCCTGTCCCACCTGCAAATTAGGGGCATAATACTATAAATAAGACTTTGCCAGTGTGGTTCTTTATCACAACTGATCAAGATGGCAAAAGATTATCTGCTGCGAGGGCCATCCAATTGATTTTTGGAAGAGAGAGGTGCTTCGGATGATGATGTTGACAAAGAGGTTTCAGAATATTTCACATTTCTGAAAATTCAGAGTCTGACAGTGACTTTGAAGAAGAGGATGAGGTTGAGCACCATTTAGTAACAAAACGAAGACGAGTACCGCATCTGCAGCCAGCTCCAGGACCAGAACAAGCCCACCAGACAGCAAGTGAAGAAATATGGATGTCAATAACTGGTGAAATTGAATGGTCTTCTTGCCCAAGAAATGAGCCACCCTGCAGAGCGGCTACTGTGATAAGCCAGGGCCAACACGGCTGACAGTTACTCATGTGCAGGACATCAAGTCTTCATTTGAGCTTTTCATCCCAGATTCCATCCAGAAAATGATTCTGGATTGCAGTAATCTAGAAGGAAGATGTGTTTTTGGAGAGAGGTGGAAGGAGATGGACCAAATCCATCTAAGAATCCCAAAGGCCTACTTTGGGGTTCTTATCCTCGCAGGAGTTTTCAGGTCCAAAGGGGAATCCACAGAATCCCTGTGGGATGCAGAAACCGGCAAGAAACTTTCCGTGCATCAATGTCTCTGGAAAACTTCCACAAAATTTCCAGGATTATCCATTTTGATAACCGAGACGACAGACCAGCTCGACGGCAGAGAGACAAGCTTGCTGCCATCAGGACAGTGTTGGATAAGTGTGTGCACCACCTCCCCCTGTTTTACAACTCTGGGCCTAATGTCACCATTGATGAGCAGCTGATCCCATTTAGTTGTGAAACATATTGCTTCACGTGTAAATGTGTTGTCTTTCCACTCACTCCACTTGATTATAACTGATTTATTTTTTTAATAACATTTTATAAAAAAAAAAAAACGAGAAGCACATTAATTCATAAATGTGATCTAACAAAGGTAAAGGGAAAAACCATGTTTGCTGTTCATATGGCTTGTAATTGGGATGAAGTAAACATCTCTTGAGTGATTTAACATATAATTGTTTGATAGTGTTAATTTGAAAAGCCAAAACTCTAGCGGGTCCACCAGACCCAAGAACACTGGTTGAGTAACAAAAATATGAACACCACACAAGGGTTAAATGGAAAGAACAAATTACACTTCTTTGCAGGGCCGTTGCTAGCCATTTGGGTGCCCTAAGCACAAATGCTTTATGGTGCCCCCCCCCCCCCCCCCCCCCCCCCGCCACTGAAAAAAAAACAAAAAAACATTAACACTTTTGAATTTCTCAGTGGAATTTGTTTAATTAAATAACAACAAACATGACAGTTAAACAAATAAATAAGGTTAAAGGAGGTTAAAAATACTGTTACAAATAAATACTGAAACAAAAATTGAACATTGGAACAAGAACAAAGAGCCTGGCAATAATGTGTAATTTTTTTTATAAAAAAATAATATATATAATATAATAGTATTATTATTAATATATTTACAAATAGTTTCACAATAGAATTTAAATAAGAAACTTAAATAAGAAAAATAAGAATTTGAACACAAAAGCCACATTCCTTAAGTAACTATGTTAAACATTTTTGCAATTCGTTGTCAGAGTATGCCCTAGACTCTAGGGCATACTCTGACAACCAGAAAATGCAGGCGTGGTGTGCCTCTCTAGGGCCTAGAGAGGCACACGCCTGCATTTTCTGGTTGCAAAATCAGCTATAAGGTCATCATATGATAGCTTCTGAGCCACGTCACCATTGATGCTGATAACAGCCAGACCACTTAAACGTTCCTGCCCCATTGATGAACGCAGGTACGTTTTAATGAGTTTGAGCTTTGAAAAGCTTCGCTCAGCAGAGGCAACTGTGACAGGCAGGGTCAGTGCAATACGCAGAGCAATCCACAGATTGGGATATACCTCTTGAAGCTGATTGTCATGTAAAAATGACAGCATTTCCAAAGCAGACGTCTGTGGTGGCAGCTGAGGAAGGTTGATGATTTCCTGCATCATCTCAGGTCCATCAATGTCAGCTACTCCCTTATCTGTCAGTGTCTTCTGTACTTCAGTGCAGTGTTTTTTTAAATCCTCCTTGGACATCCCATTCACTTTGCTGAAATCAAGCAGCACTCCATATTTCTCCTTCACTTGATTCATGGTCTCAAACCTCTCCTGTAGGGAGATTAAAGCAGAGTCCACAACACAATTGAAAAATGTGACCTCAAGCTTTTTAAGGGCATCATGGAGGGGCTCATCAACAGCTTCATATGCAAACTGCCTTTTTGTGCTCCTGAGCCTTTTCTCCTTCAACTGTGGTTCTATGTTCAGGGCCTCACAGAGTTCTTTGGCAGCTGACACAGCCTCATCAAACCCAGACTGTCTGTATTTAGAGAGGTTACTTTTGGCAGTGTCAATGAGCCTGACAGCAACATCGAGCTGCATGGAGCTGGACTGTAGTAACTTGTTCACCTGGTTTGTGATTGTAAGAAGTTCACACCACACGATGGAGCAAATCAAAAATCGAAATGAGGCTACTTCCTCAGCAAGCACTTGAGCCTCCACCTTTGCGACTGCATCACTTACAGCTTCTCTGGCCTCCAGGAGAGCATCCCTCACTTCTTTTGTCTGACTCCGGACAGCAGTTACACTTTGAAGCCTGCTTTCCCATCTAACGTCACTCCAAGATTTAAGTGTCAATTTCACATGTTTTGTTAAAATGGCCCATCGCTGGGTGGCACTGGAAAAGAAATTGAACAACTTCTGCAAATACCCAAAGTAGCCAGTTGCATCTGGAGAGGACTTGGCAGCATCAGCTATGACCAGATTCATCGTGTGAGCTCCACAAGGCACAAACAATGCTCTCGGGTTTAATTGTAGCAGTCTGGCCTGAACACCTTGCTTCTTCCCCTTCATGTTGGCCCCATTGTCATAGGCCTGTCCTCGACAGTTTTCAAATGGAATGCCAAGCTCCTTCAACTTGTCAAGGACAACATTGGACAGGTTAAGGCCAGTTGTTTGCTCCACATTTATATAGCCAAGAAAGTATTCTTTAATATCTGGTTGTGCTTGGAAACAAACAATGCGTACTATGACTGACATTTGTTCAGTGTGACTCACATCTGGAGTACAGTCAAGAATGATGGAGAAGTATTTTGCCAACTGGATTTGCTTCACAATGGCGCGGAATGTTTCTGAAGAGATAATCTGAATTAGTTCGTTCTGTGTCTCAGGGCTGAGGTAATGTGTGTGGGAACCTTCATCTTTTATGTTGGCCAAGTGATTTGCCATTACAAGGTCATATGTTGCCATAAGCTCTACTTCCTTCAAGAAGTTGCCATTGTCCGGCTCATAAAGACAGTCAGAAGAGCCCCTAAAAGACAAATTTCTGGAAGCCAGTGAGAGAGTTATTGAGAGTAATCGTTTGAGAATCTCTCGCCACTTTTTCCTTTCTGCCTCTAGTAAGGTCAACTCCTGTTGATCTATTGCCATGCTTTTCTTTAGCCGTGTGTCCAGTTCTCTCCACTTAAGCATGCACTGTATGTGGTCTTGGCTACACTCATGACCCCTCAAACGGATGTTGATGTTCGACCAGTCACTGAAGCCCTCTGTACTCAGCTTTATATCCTTCACACTGAAAAGCTTACATGCAAAGCAGAACACAGCATTGTTCTGCGGTGAGTACACTAACCAGCTCCGGTGAACCTTTTCTCCATTGGGAAGAATTTTGAACTTAAGGCTAGTGTGAAATGCTCTTCCATCAGGCCCCTTTGGAAAATTAAAATCAGAGCTGACATTAAAAGGACTTCTCCGCACAATTTCAACACGATCAGCATCTACAATGTGAGCTGGCCAAAGAGCAGGATCGGTTGAAGGGGGCACACATGTCTCCACAGTGTCACTTTCTGATAGTCTCTCAGTGACAGGACTCTCAGTGGTACTTGTGTATGGAACTGTACCTGAACTGGTGGTTGATGGTTCTTGTTCTTCTTGGCTAGGGATTGTTGCAGGGTCTACAATGGCTGGTGGTTGATGTCCAGGGATGGCACTACTACTGGATGGTTCATCCTGTCCTTGAGATCCTCCTTGAACATATTTAAGCATTGACCCTGCATACAAGAGAAAATATTCAGGGATTTTACAGAAATACAATTTTGAATCTACAGTAGGCCTACGAAAGATTGCATTATAAGACTAATAAATTAAGTAAGTCACTGGTACATTTAAAAATTACTAACTATATTTTACATGTATAGATTTTCATAATGGCAAATGGCAATATAAACATGCTGTACATAATTTGATATAAATGCGCAAGTAGGAAATCTATATTACTGGAAGATATAGGTTTCATATTACAGTTTCACCAACAGATGTCGCCCTTGATCTATGAACCTAAAGAAAGACGAGAACTATTTATGTGTTCAGACGTCAATGGCATAAATAAGATATGCGTCTTTATAGATATCCTGAAATGCAGCAACATACAAAGTAATCTTGTCTAATCTGATAATAATACTTGACTGCATCACTGACCTATCCCAAAGTTAAGGTTAATCAGTAGCATGCATGACGTTAGCCAGCTAGCAACCTGAGGAGGGAAATGCTAGTCTCACGAATCACGATAACGTTAGCAATCGTGAGTCACGATTGCTAACGTTATCTGAAAACCGTCAATTGAGTGACCATGATGAGTTGCTTTTAGTAGTCCATTCTATATTCATATCCACAACGTAAACAAACTACCCAACATCAATCATTTGCAACATTTGTTAACACAGTATGAACACTGCTAACAGGAGCTATCACAGAGTTGACGGACATGAGCGTGCAAGCAAGGGCTACAATAATGAACTTTTTTTATTATTATTATTTAAACATTGCCTTACCGGCAAGCGACGCCTGAGTTTCATCACGCTTCCTCTTCTTCTTTCTTTTCTCCGCTCCCGACTCCTGTTGCCGTTTCGAGGCCATGTTCAAACAGGTGTTTACCAATTATAGAACAGACCACTGGGAGTGGGGGGGCACCAGGAGGAGACTGGAGACAGGGCACAAAGCAGATTCACCCCTTTTCTCGGGAAAATTGTTTTATGTTGCTTTTGTATTGTTTAACCATATTAATGCATATGATATTTATAGTATTAATATGGTTTACTTTTTTTTTTTACGACCCTGATTTTTTTGGTGCCCTACCGGCCATTTGGTGCCCTACGCAGTGTGCGTTATGTGCGTTTGCGGAGCTACGGCACTGCTTCTTTGAAACCTTTGACGGATGTGCTTTTAAATGTAACATTTTATTTAAAGTTTTCTATTTTCTGTTTTTATATGTTACCAGGATATAGAGTGCTCTGTGAGTAATGGATGTAAAACTGTTTACATCATCCTCAGTCTAATATTAAAATCTCAGAAATCAACATTTCATTTCCAGATAATTCTAATATTTACAATAACTCTGGGCCTCATCAAGGTACCAGTGATGAGAGAAACACAAGTGTGTAGACTTGCTGACTAGTCTACACACTAGTGTAGATGGCGCCAGTGTGTACGGCTTGCTGTCTGATTCTGTTTGTACTAGTGTTTTATTTTTACTTTGTTTTAAAACATGCTAACTCTCTGTTTGTATATGATCGTCAAATGCTGCTGGCTATAAGATCCTCTCAGTTAAAAACTCTTTATTGCAATCGTGGATATCAGGGAACCGTCTCCCCACCACTCCTGTCAGGAGTTCCAGCTTGTATCCGTTGCGTTCCGGCGCTACCTCAACTGAGAGGGCGCCGTAGACGCCGTGGGAAACGCAGTGGCTTATTGGTGAGAATGAAGGCTACCTGGACACGATTTCGAAAAATACCTCACCCTATCCCGACTGGATTTGACCACGTCAACTACTGGCACTCTCTGGACACGGCTTACACCTGCCTGACACCTGTTGACGGGCTTACGACAATAACCCCGCGCCAGCGTCCCCCCCGTCTTCGCTCAGGTGGAGTAAACCCTCAGAATCTACGGCCGATAGGTCGGGCACCCACATCGGCCGCTGAGCCACCTGTACCACTGAGATTAAGTCTTGTTAATGCACGATCGCTAGCAAATAAAACTTTTATTCTTAAGGACTTCTTTACCGATCGGGAACTGGATCTAATGCTTTTAACGGAAACTTGGCAGAGAGTCGGTGAGTCCAGTTGTTTTACTGAACTTTTCCTATGGGCTCAAAATGTGGTCATAAATATTTTGTACTTGTAAAAAAGATTTGTATGTGTAAAAAAGATTTGTATGTGTAAAAAGAATTTGTGTATGCGTAAAAAAGATTTGTATGTGTAAAAAAGATTTGTGTGTGCGTAAAAAAGATTTGTGTGTGCGTAAAAAAGATTTGTATGTGTAAAAAAGATTTGTGTGTGCATAAAAAAGATTTGTGTGTGGACTTAGAAAAAAAAACCCTGCAAGTTACAAGTATGGATTTTGACCCTATTTTTCTTCCTTTCATCTGATTGGTCAATGTCATGTCAATCACAAATGTAACAATCCAATCAGAGAACAGATGGGTTTGGCTGTCAGAGGGGCCCTTTTTTTCCTTGAAGGGTGATACAGTTGAAAGCTGGAGGATCTCTATCTGGTTGTTCAGTGATGACGCGACGAATCCTACTTCCGGGTCTAAAGTAGTCTGCGTTTAATATGTCTTTTGTGTTGTTAACATGTTTAATGCTATGTATTTTCTTCTATTTGATCTCAAAAAGCTCCTAAAACAGTCAGTGATCACTGTTGACCTCCCTCGGCTTTTATTACCACTAATCATTTATTTAAGCTCAGTTTTTAAAACCTTAGGATGTAGCTACAGACCAGCCCATGCAGCAGTATATGAATGACTAACCTCGTATTGTGGATGGATTATCTCAGTTGTTCTCCTGGCTGAAGTTTGGTCCTTTTACAGCATCCTGCCATGCGATTACATTTGTTCCTGACCACCGAGAACACTCACGTTAACGTTT
The DNA here is from genome assembly GCF_041146795.1 of Maylandia zebra. Classification (NCBI taxonomy): domain Eukaryota; kingdom Metazoa; phylum Chordata; class Actinopteri; order Cichliformes; family Cichlidae; genus Maylandia; species Maylandia zebra. The sequence continues at coordinate 24,951,694 of NC_135173.1, read as the reverse complement.
ATCGAGTGGAAAAAAAGTTAGCTTGTTTATATTATGCTAACATAGCTGTGTCGCTAGCGGTCACGTAGCACATCATTATATACCAGCTAGCCCAACTTCAGTAACCCTACAAACGTCACTGCTGTTTAGTTTTCTGTCTTAATTTATGCTGGAAGTGATAGCAGAGCTGTACGTTTTAATTTGTTTCCAAAACCCCGCAGTCAGGACATGCTATGTTGTATTTAGATAGAAGCTAGCGAGCTAACTTCCTGCTAACTTCTAACTCCGTTAAATGTCATAAATTCCGTTTTCATGGATGCCTGGATGTTAAACTCAATTGTTACACCTGGTAGAGCAGAACGCTGATCATTTTATTAAAGATGAAAGACTTTAGATAGTTTTTCAACTCTCAGTAATGCCATAGTGATCGTTTGATATATGGACCTGCAGCGGAGTTTAGACCCAGACACGGCTAGTGACGTCAGACTGAACAATCGGATATAAATATCCGATAGCAGCTAGATCCCCTAACTTTCAGTAGCTGTTGAAAGGAAAAAGTTGTGGTATATCAGTGGTTAGAAATACCATTATTACTTTAGGATTAGTTTAACACAAAGTCAGGGCTGACCCAGGACCATTGCTGTGAGTCACAGTGCACAGCATAAAAGTCCTTTCACATTGGACGCAGGATGTGCTGCTAATGCTAACTGCTAACTAAAAGCAAAGGATCCAGAATTTGTTGCGCTGGCTGCTGAGCTCTGTGGGTTTTTGCAGCAGCTCTACCTGTACTAGATGCACCTGCTCCTTGTCTTTTCTATCTCTGACTTTATGTCCTCTACAAGAGTTTCTGTTTTTTTTGCTGGTTCCTCAAATGTTCAATAAAAACATGTATGCTAATTCATAACGAAGAAAGCTTTGTAATGAAGACTGTCATTTCCAAAACACTGCCCGCCCCCACCCCGCGGTCCGCAGCGCTGTTGAAAAGGCTGTGGAAGTCCCTGTATTAAACACGTAGACCTGTGACACAAAAATCACCAAACTCTGACGACCACAGACTGTTTTCCTTCGTGGTGATGAAGGAAAACGCTGGGTTGGCATGTAAAAGGGCATTTATTCCTACGGTGGCCCCTAGAGACAAAGCACGTACAAACTCCAAAACACTTGCAAACTCCAAAGCACATGCAAACTCCAAAACACATGCAAATTCCAAAACACATGCAAAGTCAAAACACTTGCAAACTAAAAAACACATGCAAACTCCAAAACACGTACAAACTCCAAAACACTTGCAAAATCCAAAACACTTGCAAACTCAAAAACACATGCAAACTCCAAAACACGTACAAAATCCAAAACACTTGCAAAATCCAAAACACTTGCAAACTCAAAAACACTTGCAAACTCAAAAACACATGCAAATTCCAAAACACAACGGAAGTGCTCCAGGACGCTAGGGGCAGTGTTGAGCTCGAATTGCAAAATAAACGGCAAGTTTGTCTGTATGGAACGGTCTAGTCTCCGTCGCGCTTCCCAGGTTGCCTAGCAACCATGATACTAACCGCTGGAAACATGTCATACAACTTGGTTTGACAGAAATGAGGGAGAACATATTTTGTTCATTTGTTTGTTTGTTTCTACAAGAGCTTTGTGTGATTTGATAAGTATCTGAGGCTGAGACCACAGGACAGTAAAACATGATTTTTGGGCTTCATTTCTGTACTGAACAGTTATTTCAAGATTAGTTAGTAAATAACAATTAGCTAATGTTGTTCATGAGACTAAAGTCATATCACTTTGGTAATGTAAATATAATATGGCCAATATTATAGTTATTATATTAATCATTATTAGCTATTACAGCAGTGAACATGAACTCTGTGTCAAATACTGAGCTTCAGTACAGATTCAAGTTGCAGTTATTTATATGTCTTATCACCTTAAATCTTCACTCAAAGACAAGTATCTTTGACAGTGCATATATAGGTGTATCATATATAAGAGACAAATGTTGTTCCTTCAGTATGTTGGCATTACTAAATTTGGCTCATTGCTTACATATATTTATTAAAAGAAAATGTACAAGCTGTGATAACTGTTTCTGATAAAATGAAGAGTAGACTGATATATGAAATATTCCTTTATTGGGTGAGAAAATCAGACCATGTCATAACTGCTTTAAGTCATACAGAATAGATATCAGAGCCTTAAACAGGCTGGCTTCTGCTAAATGGGTCAAACTGGGCAGAAAGTATACAAACACATGACATCCTTATAGAATATGATGTAACACTATAGATCAACTTACCTCAGAATATATAAAGCATATAAACAATTACAGCAATATGATGCAACAAACACAGCAGTACTACTAATCCAAAATACTCAAAGCTTCATAGAACTGAAACAAACATTTATTTTTAGCTCCATTCTGCTGCTGATACATACTTTAGGTTTCTAAACATTACACTTGTTGCTGCCTTTCATAGTGTGTAACTTGAAGGCCCTGAGTACTTTCTCCCACACTGAAAACACTGGGATGATCAAATTATTTGAACATTACCTAACAAGACTGATTCAGGACAGACAATTAGTTATTTTAAACTTTTCTAGCAGTCCTTCACAAACAGGGAACAGTCTGTCTATTCTCTCCATCTGTCAGCTGCTGCTGGCTCTTCCTCCTCCTCTTCCTCACACACTGTTGAGTTTGTCCTGGTGGATCATCAGGGGTGCAAAGCCTCACAGATGATGTGCAGCAGTGTGTCCCTCAGTCTGTCCTCACTCTGGACACTTGCAGGTGTCACACATGGAAATCAAATGTGTGATAAGCTGCAGGATTCAAACACAAGTGTAACTTATAAGCACATGTTCATACTTTTATTACACAATCAGAGAGAAAGAAAAAGAGAGCGAGTGCAGGACAGACAGACAGGTGACAGTCTCAGGTGTACACACTGCTACAAAACAGCACAAAAGAAGGAGGATTTAGTGTTTGTGTTATTAAGAAACAAGAAGAGTTCCCAGATGGTACAGTGGACACATGTGTGACCCCTGTGATTAAAGCATCTTTCTTTCAGCTTAACGAGTGAACCGTCAGCTCGTTCAAACACACGTTAAAGTCTGTTTGGCTCGACACCACCGAACAGAGGCAGCAATATAACATAGCTAACATTAACAGTGCAGTGGATCCTGCTTGTGCCGTGATATTCAGGACTGCAAACCGAGCAGCATCACTGACTTTCAGCTTGTTGTGTTTGTGGATATATGACTGACTTTAATTATCCACAAAATCATCACAATCTCTGTAAGATTAAGGTCGACTATATATATATTTTTTGAAGTAAAGGCTTTAAAACCAAGTTAATTCTGAAAGTACAGACATCGCTAATGTCACATAACTTTCCCGACATGTGGCCAACAAGAATGGTTTAATGTTCTTCATTAAAAAAATATTTGCGCATAAATAAGTGACATAATATTCAGTACTTACTTCTGAAAGTTTACTCTTCCTCCGCTCCGCTTCCACCGTTTTTTTTTCGGCAAAATTATCCACACCACCACCGCACTATGAAGTCTGGGATATGTTGGGCCATGAAGGCTACACTGACCCATCCTTAAAATTCAGGGAAATTAAGGACGCATTTGAGGGCCGCATTTCGAGCAGCCTTTGAATTGGGAAAGCCTTCTCTTGTCGCTGTGACGTAATCGGCCTTAAAATGCGGCCTTTAAGGCTGCAAACCCCAAATCCGGTCATTGGTACTTCCTGGCTTGTGTAGTTACTAGGTAACAAAAGCTCAACACTGCCTCTAGCGTCCTGGAGCACTTCCGTTGTGTTTTGGAATTTGCATGTGTTTTTGAGTTTGCAAGTGTTTTGGAGTTTGCAAGTGTTTTGGAGTTTGTACATGTTTTGGAGTTTGCATGTGTTTTTTAGTTTGCAAGTGTTTTGGAGTTTGTACGTGTTTTGGAGTTTGGCATGTGTTTTTTAGTTTGCATGTGTTTTTTAGTTTGCATGTGTTTTGGAATTTGCAAGTGTTTTGGAGTTTGCATGTGCTTTGGAGTTTGCAAGTGCTTTGGAGTTTGTATGTGCTTTGTCTCTAGGGGCCACCGTATATTCCCTTCAAAGACCTGCAGTTCAAAAAAAGCGCCCCTCCGACAGCCAAACCCATCTGTTCTCTGATTGGATTGTTACATTTGTGATTGACATGACATTGACCAATCAGATGAAAGGAAGAAAAATAGGGTCAAAATTCGTACTTGTAACTTGCAGGGGTTTCTAAGTCCACACACAAATCTTTTTTACGCACACACAAATCTTTTTTACACATACAAATCTTTTTTACGCACACACAAATCTTTTTACGCTCCTTTTAAAACTATAAACTCGAAACCACGACCAGACCCATAGATAAATAAGGCCACTCGTTCAGCCAGACGAGAGTGCAGGAAGGCTGAACGTAAGTGGAAAAAAGATGGGCTGCAGGTGTCCTTTCTCATGTTGAGAGACAGTCTGTACAGGTATCAGGACATTGTTAAAGCAGAAAAGTCAAGGTTTCTTTCTAATGTTATTGAGAATAGCTCCAATAATTCTCGGGTTCTTTTTTCAATTATTGACTCTGCCCTGAATATTTCCCCAGCTTCTTGTGTTAATATTTCCTCACACACCTGTGAAAGGTTCTTGCAGTTTTTTATCAATAAGATAAAACAGCTTCGATCTATGATCGCCCTGCCTTCACATGACGTGTCTAAAATAATCACCTGCTCTGCTGTTTTTGATCAGTTTGAGCCTGTGTGTCTTGATCAGGTGGAGGAAGTATGTAGTGGCACAAAGACCTCATCGTGTCCAAATGACATTATTCCAACACATCTTCTAAAAAAGATTTTTAAGGTTGTCAGTTCTGACATTTTAGCTATTTTTAATAGCAGCCTTAGCTCAGGTGTTGTGCCAGCCTGTTTTAAACATGCTGTTGTACAGCCTGTACTTAAAAAACCTAATCCTGACTCCTCCGTCCTCACTAACTTCAGGCCTATTTCAAAGCTCCCCTTCCTGTCGAACATTTTGGAAAAGATTGTGTTTGTTCAGCTGCAATCTTTTCTAAATGGACACAATGTTCTTGAGAGGTTTCAGTCTGGTTTTAAAACTCTTCATAGCACAGAAACTGCACTTTTAAAAGTTCTTAATGATCTTTTATTAGCCACTGACTCAGGTGACTCAGCTGTGCTTCTGCTTTTAGATCTGACCTCTGACTTCGATACTGTTGATCACAGCATTTTAATCTCACGGTTGGAGCATTGTGGCGTAAAGGGCACCCCATTAGAGTGGTTCAGGTCATACCTGTCTGACAGGACCTTCTCTGTGAGCTTTGGCGATTTTATCTCTTCCTCAGCTCCCCTTACTTGTGGTGTTCCCCAGGGATCTATACTGGGGCCAATATTGTTCTCCATTTATATGCTGCCTTTAGGTCTAATTTTTAGAAAATATAACATTTGTTTTCATTCATATGCCGACGATACTCAGATCTATCTTCAATTGAAGGGAAACGGTCCTGCCTCACTAGAACCCTTACTTCAGTGTCTCGGTGAAGTTAAATCCTGGATGGCCTCTAATTTCCTTAACTTCAATGAGAACAAAACCGAAGTGATAATATTTGGACCAAGCGGCAATCCCAACACTTCTAATTTTAACCTGCACAGTCTTGAGCCTTTTGTCAAATCACATGCCAAAAATTTGGGGGTTATATTTGACAGCAATTTCACCTTTGAAAAACAAATTAGCTCAGTCGTACAGCGGTCTTTCTTCAAACTGAGACTTTTATCTAAGGTGAGATCATTTTTATCTTTTAAAAACTTTGAACGAGCGATTCATGCTTTCATTATATCCCAGCTGGACTATTGTAACTCCTTATATGCTGGAGTCAGCCAGACCTGCCTGGCAAGGCTGCAGTTGGTCCAGAATGCTGCAGCTCGTCTTCTGACACGTACTAAAAGATGTGAACACATTTCCCCGGTACTTGCCTCCCTTCATTGGCTCCCTGTCCGCTTCAGAATTAATTTTAAAATTGTATTGTTGACTTACAAAGCTCTGAATGGACAGGCTCCCGGGTATTTGTCTGACCTCTTGCAGACTTATACCCCCCTTAGATCTCTTAGATCAAGTGATCTTTTGCTTTTAGCTGTACCAAGGTCGAGGCTGGTTCACAGAGGTGATCGAGCATTTGCAGTCGTAGCGCCTAAGCTGTGGAATAATTTACCCCTACACATCAGACAGGCTCATACTGTCAATCTTTTTAAATCTTATCTTAAAACGCATTTTTATTTACTGGCTTTTAATACAGCATGAGAGTTATTTGTTAATTCATATTTGGTGTTTGCTTTTAATACTCTAAGTTGTTTTATTATGTATGTTGTATTCTTGTACAGCACTTTGGTCAACGCTCCTGTTGTAATTAAATGTGCTATATAAGTAATTAAACTATTAACTAAACTAAACTAACAAATGTTTTCTTACACAGTGCATGTGCTAACTGCTAGCTTAACTGTAGCTTAACACAAAGGAGCTTGCAAAGAAAAGCGTCTGGACTTCTTTAAGTTGCTTGAAGACGTTTCACCTCTCATCCAAGAAGCTTCTTCAGTTCTAAGGTCAAATGGTGGAGAGTCCCAGATATAAACCTAGTGGGAGTAACCCCCCACAGAGGGACAAAAGGACCCCCTGATGATCCTCTAATCGCCTGAGCCAAGGTGTGAAACTGGGTGTGGGTCCCAATCAGCCAGAGTTTCGGGTGTGTTCATTGTGAAACCTGGCCCCACCTTATCATGCGAATTCCTGAGGTCAGTCCAGACGCTTTTTTTTGCACACACCCGAAACTCTGGCTGATTGGGACCCACACCCAGTTTCACACCTTGGCTCAGGCGATTAGAGGATCATCAGGGGGTCCTTTTGTCCCTCTGTGGGGGGTTACTCCCACTAGGTTTATATCTGGGACTCTCCACCATTTGACCTTAGAACTGAAGAAGCTTCTCGGATGAGAGGTGAAACGTCTTCAAGCAACTTAAAGAAGTCCAGACGCTTTTCTTTGCAAGCTCCTTTGACTACGATGACCTGGATGACTGAGAACCTTCACAGACATGTAGCTTAACACATTAACTGTAAGAGCTACGGAATGATTTTAATGCTGTATAAACTATAGTATGTTAAGATTTTTGTGTTTTTAAATCTAGTGTCAATGTTATATTTGTCATGATTTAAGAAGCTGTCAATTGCATAAAACTATCAGCAGTCAATCATTAAAAAGCTGGGTGTGTCGCAGTCACATCCAGCAGGTAAGTGAGTGGGCTCTTGCTCCAAAAATGCAAGATAGCCCCCATAAGATCCGACATCACAGTTTATAATTTGAGACAGTATGTTGATTCAGTCGCAAGGAAAATGCTGCCTCTAGAAATACAGAAAAGAGAATGCTGCACAAAAGAACTCACCAGATGGACTGGTTTTCTTCTGTTTAAACAGTACCTCTAAAGCATGTGCTACTTAATCTCAAGAATCTGCAGCTAATTTTTGCAACCAATCACCATGCACACACCCATCTATAACTGAATGTGTGCACATAAGGATGAAAGCAGGCAGATTTAACTTTTAAAAAGGTTGCAAATATATAATTCTAGTTATGTAGTTCGTTGTTATGATGTAGGTTTAACAATACTGATTCTGGTCCGGTGAGATCTTTTAAAAGCTTTTTTTTAAAAGAACTGGTTGTGATATTTTTCTTCACATAAGGCTGTTCTGTTGTGTTCATAACTATCTATCTCCTCTTTTTTATTTGTATTTCTTTCTACATTGTAGATACAAACTGAAGATGTGAAATATATCAAGTAAGATATATGGAATAATGTAGCAAAGAAAAAATTAATAAATAACTCTAATAATAACTAAATATGTCTTATATTTTAGATTCCTGAACGTAGTCACCCTTTGCTTTTTTGACAGCACTGCAAACCCTTGGCTTTCTCTCAATTAGCTTCATGATGTAGTCGCCTGAAATGGTTTTAATTTCACAGGTGTGCCTTGTTAGGGTGTTTGTGGAATTTCTTGCCTTCTTAAAGGGGTTGGAACCATCGGTTGTGTTGTGCAAAAGTGCATAATCAGAAGAGATTTGTTTGGGCCAAGAAACACAAGGGATGAACATTGGACCAGTGGAAATCTGTTCTTTGGTCTGATTAGTCTAATTAAGATCTTTGGTTCCACCTGCTGTGTCTTTGTGTGACGCAGAAAAGGTGAACGGATGGTCTCAACATTCATGGTTCCCACCGTGAAGCAGGGAGCAGGAGGTGGGTTGGTGTGGGGATGCTTTGCTGGTGACACTGTTGGGGATTTATTCAAAATTGAAGGCACACTGAGCCGGCATGGCTACCACAGCTTCTGCAGCAACATGCCATCGCATCCAGTTTGCGTTTAGTTGGACCATCATTTATTTGTCAAGAGAATAATGACTCCAAACACACCTCCAGGCTGTGTAAAGGCTGTTTGACCAAGAAGGAGAGTGATGGAGTGCAGCACCAGATGGCCTGGCCTCCACAGTCACCTGACCTAAACCCAATCGAGATGGTTTGGGATTGGATGGGCTGCAGGGTGAAGGCAAAAGGGCCAACAAGTGCATCTCTGGGAACTCCTTCAAGACTAGGCAATTGCATTAACAAGCAGTTGAGCAGGTGTACAAAGTGGCTGCTGAATGCATATTGCTAATAAGCGCATTCCTGTGCCTACATTTAGACAACATCCACTTACCATAAAACAAAAGTTCTAGCATGCTGACTGCTAGAAATATGTTTTGTGTATCTGTGTATTTGTTACACCAGTGTGTAACAATATCACAGTAATAATAGCAATGTAAGACATGGAACATGTCTTTTTTGCATGTGTAGGTGTATGTGTTTTAATTTGTTTTGCTCATGAAACCCTCGCTAAAGGATATTTTCCTGAAAATGATAACCTTCAAGTATTCCCTTGGTATTTCTGAAGGTATTCTGAGGTGCTATTGTTCTGTTGCTCTGAATAAAGGGCAGTGGGTTGGGGGTATTATAAAGTGCAGATGAGTTGCTAAGGTAGGACTGTATGTGGGTGGTTGTCTCTCAGGAGTTTTTCTGGAAGCTATGGAGGTCACAGTAGAAAGGTGCAGTAAATATGCTTTGTGCCAGCACAATGTTGGGAGTAAAATCCTTCTCTGCTCACTCGATGAGAATATGATTTTTTGCACTGAAGCTTGCTTAATCCATCCTACATACCTTAGCTAAAAACAGTCAAGCCTCTATTTATCATTTGGTTCAGTTCAGTTTAAATTTTATATCTCCAAACCAGAGCATAAGTAAATTTTAGACACCTTACATATGTAAAGTCAAAAGACCCTAAATAATGGCAATGCACCCGTTAAAGATCCAAACTTTCTAACAGGAACGGACTACGGAGACCTTGCTAACAACTTGTACTAACAGGTGGAGAAATAATAACAACCTAACAGGGACAGCTCACAAATTTCTGACTTACAAGACATCACAAGGGTAGAGATTGTTACATTTTAAAATATATAAAACTGTGTTTTAGTATATTGCCATGGAATTAAACATTTCTGAGGTCTGATTGGTTCACAGTTGCATCCTTTATACCCTGACTGTAGATATTAATGCCACAGAAGAATAAAACACCATTAATTGTAATTTGTAATTGTAATTTACTTTTTACAAACATGCCTCAGGACAAAAGCTGTTAAGTGACAAATGCAAGTGTTCAAAGGTTATATAATTTTCACTCAGAACAGTGGAAAAGGAGCCTATTAAATTACTTGTGCATTTTACATTAAAAATCTCACATTATCTTACCTTGCAGAGAGATTAGGCTCAACTGATGGTCCCAGGGACATGCTAACAAGTAGCTCATTAGTTAGCAGTGATTGAAGCTACAAAATAAAATACACATAGCACCTTTAAAGCTTTCAGGCAGTTACAAAAACTGATCTGTCAGAGAGGTCCCTCTTAAAGACAGTAGCATTTTGTATAATTCTGAAGGTACTGCGCTCATTTCATTCTCCCTGACAGTAATCCCAGCCCTAACCCTTTAAAGAAAAACATCAGATCAACAGAAATCACACAAATTTGGATTTGAAACTGATTTTCGCCAAAATATGACATGTTTGTATCCCAGCGATTTAAACTGATACAATGTAATGTGTAAATAAAAATACTCCTAATATTGCAAAAATATATATGTAATGTCTATATAAATTATGTTTTAGAGGGAAAAAGGAAGGAAGAGTACTGTAGAAACAGTAACCACCTTAATTCTTGGGCCACAAAAACCAAGTGAGTGAGAAGCACTTTGTAAAATGAGGTCATCCCCACACATCCTTTGATCCCTCCATTCTTCATCTTGGAGGCAAGTGGCATATAAGAGGATCTATCTTTGTGAACAGTTTTGAGCCTCCAAAATTACAAACAAACTAAAGGCAGGGGATCGATACAGTGTGTCTCACAGAATGATGAAGTGGCACTTCAGAGGGTGAAAATCAATGTCGCGTTCCCTTTCTCTCCTTCTCCTCTCGCCATCCTTCTTTGTGGGTCCTAACCTAGCTTCACAGTCCTTATACCACGGTGTTAAAGTGTGTATGTTGCTTGGAGCTTGGTCTCACACTGTGATTTAATAATCCTTTGTTTTTTTTTATTCCTTTTTAGCCTGGAAGACCCCTGCCACTATGATGTGTGAGCACACCCACCAATAATGGCCCATAGGATACACAGTGAAAGTAAGTGCTTCTGGTCTGATTTATGATTGGAATGTTCCTTCACCCTTTACTGTCCTTCTGAACCTCAGCTCATTTGTTGAGGCAGTATCGATCAGGATTACATAGCAATCATTAAATCATAGCATGGCACTTGACATGAAACTGCCAGCATGAAAGCAAATATTTAGTACAACACATGCACTGGACAAACAAGTTCATTTCTGTGCATTTTTATAGCTCATGAAGTGTTGGAAGTGAAGAAGCCATTTACAACTTTGGAAAAATAAAAGGAAGTTGATTATATATATTAAACAAAGAATTAACAAAGCTTCCCAAGGAGAAAATTGGATTTCAAGTGCTCTGGCAGTGGCTAGAAATTAATTGTAGCACTGTGGCAACTTTTGAAGATCGCATTCACAGCAGAAGGAAGCATATTTTGCCTCAATACTGGGACATTGTCCCCAAAGAAGTATAGGATTAGGTTTTGTTATGTGTTACTTACTGCTTGAGTTGAACAGTTTCAGTATCTGTTTTGCAGAGTTTTTCAATTACTGGAGCATGATTATATTTGGGTTGGGATTTTCAGGTTATGGCATAGACTAATGTACATCATTCATGTTTGTCTTAGTAATATTGTCTCAATATCAGTTCCCACTTAAATGTGGTACTTTTTGTGATGGATTCTACCAGAAACATTGGTAAGTTGTTTGATGAGCATGTACTGTACAAATATGTACAAAAAGAAAAAAACTGTCTAAAGTAGCTGACAGTTTGTGGTGTAGGTAAACATATGGCAGTTTCAGGCTGCTGGTTGGCACATCTGTAAATCTGATCAATATATTTATGGTCCTCACAAGGATTAGGGTTCATTGATTAGAACAAATATATCAAACTGAAGTAGTACAGGTAGTTAGTATAGATAGTGTGTAAACTGTTTGCCCACTTCCTGATTTCCTGTATTTTGTATGTTTGTCACACTTAATGTTTCAGCTCATAAAGCAAATTTAAATATTTAAATCACTTTTTCACACAGGGCCATGTAAGATTGGATTTTTGTTTCCCACTTAATCGTAAACAACTTCATTTAGAAACAGCATTTTTGTTTTTATTTGCGTTATCTTTGTCTGATATTTAAATGTGTTTGATGAGCTGAAAGATCTAAGTGGGACAAACACACAAAAAAAAAAGAAAAAAAAAAAGAAGCACAACTGTAGATTTCAGTTGTGGCCTGATGATACATCCCTATAGTTTCAAGAGGTTTTATCTAACAAAACCAGCAGGACGGTGTATGCAAAAAGAAAACATTGCCAGCATTGTGTACTGTGATTTACAGTTCTTGTAGTGATGAGTTATTATTTGCACTGATAACCGTGTCACTTCAACATCATCAACATTGTCTCAAAATTTCTTTAGTACCTTGAATGTAGTCATGTTCCCTTTTTCTTGTACAGTCTTTGCATTACTTGTCTCGATGTGTGGATGTATAGGACGTAATCTGCATGCACATAATCTGTATGAGTGAATGTATTCTGTGTTTGAGAGGAGTCTGCAATACTGTTCAGGGCGTTACTTGCTTTTGTGATGTTGGTGAGCTCTGAGACAGCCCCTGTTGGTGCTGGAAGGCAGCGCTGTCAGCTATCTTCCTGTCAGCCCTGCCTCAAGTTCTAGAGCTGAAAGATGAAGCCTGAGACAGGTATCCACGTAGTGAAGTAGTTGGGGGAAATAGATATGCATTTATCTTACTCCCCATCTATAGTTATCTATATACCGTATGTAGCTACAGAGTCTATTTGTCTTCTTTTGTTTGTCTTTGTCTGTCTCCAGGGGTGCAGCATGGGGTGAAAGGCTGCTGTGTTTCAGCAGTGAAATATTCATAGTATGTGCAGGGAGTTTGACGAGGAGCACTTGACACTTCCATAGTCACCACCCTCATTTTCATTTCCTCTCTGGCGCTGGCACTTTACCTCAGAGCTCCGCTGGTCTTTCATTCAACACTGTATTATAGAGGCTCAGTACATGATGAAAACAAGCCCACAGCATGCTGCTTTCACATTTCATCGCTGAGTGAATGTGATGTTAAACAAAGAAAAATACTGCATATTGGTGAATATTTTAGCTGTAAATCTCAAATATGAATTTTTATTACTATTCTCTGAAGGTTTTCATGGTAAAATTGTTCATTGAGATGCTTTTTGCCATCCCTCTTGTGCTGCGATAATAGCAACTTGGGAACATTTTCAGTTTAAATTCAAAACGGATGATATATTCAACATCGGTTGTACCTGACTTCCAACATTTCCCTGTCTTACATCATCAGTCAAAAAACTCAGCCAAACACACCCAGTCGGATTACAGGTTTAATTACAGAATATCACGATAAAATAGAAATAGAATTCATATTAACAAGACAGGATTGGTCTAGTGAAAAAAGTCTGACCTCTTTCTAAAGCTGCATTGCACCTTGCCCCTGAATTATGGAATTATTGATTTGGTGCGTCTCTGTAAAGAATTCAACATTTTCTACCTTTTTATTCTCTTGTATAGTGATAGTATCTTAACAGCATCTTATCTAAATATAGGCATCTATCCCAGAAATAAGGAAGTAACTCAACCAAAAAGGTTTCAATATAAATAACAATTTTTCCAGTTTAGATTTCTATAAAAATTCATGTGAGAAGGTTTAACAACAACAAACCACAGGATCATAAGCTCTTTTTTTAAGGAATTATGTGCAAAAATCTCATGTCATCTTTCATTTTTTTATATTTTGCTAATAAAATGGAAACTACCTGCTGTGATTTATTGAAACACCTGAGCATCGACAAAGACTGTCGAGCAGATAGTCAAGTTCATACATACACACTTGCACAAACTTCTCATAATGTGCCTGGCAACTTCTCTCAGTCCTGCTACCGTTCACAAACACACACACTTCCTCTTACAAAGCTCTTCACAATAAAATGAGCCATGTATAATGCAAATGCTCTTTTAAATGTATTAAACATATTGCACTCCTTTTAAAAGGAATTGCAAAAAATTTTCTGAAAACTTTCATCGTGATTATTTTACCATTATTATTACAAATTATAAGTTGATTGATAAAAATAAATAAACCAGTTAAAGAACAACAGGAAGATGTGAAATAACAGATAAAAAACAAAAACCCACATATACTGAATAAATCAATAGCCTAACACATAATAGTTCTTGTTTGTTTATACAAAATCAGTATTCATATGCATCATGTTGAAAACAACAATGTTGATATTTGTAAATAAAAAATATTACATTTATTAATCATGTAAATTTCCTGCACCTGTCATAGACGTCCACATGATGCCCAAAAAAATTACCCAGTCCAAAGTTCAAATGTTGAACATCTTGATGTCGAGGCTGTGTCATGGTTGCATGTCCAAATTGCGAAGTTCGGATGTCGTCTAGATGTCCAGAATTGGTCATGGACCAACGGACACAATATAGACACGTTTATCCAACGTCCATTGTTTAGCAGGTAGGAACCTGAGCCAATAGGTGTGCTATTTAAGCTGTTTTAGTCTGCTTACAGCTGCTGTGCATCTGCAACTCACTTTGCAACCCACTGCATCTGTATCTGTTGTAATCATTGTGACATCTGTTGTCACTGATGCCTGCTTTGTTGCTGCTGCTCTCTTTGCTTCGAGGCTTCCATGGTTTAACATGAAAGGCTGGTGAGGTCTGCTATCAGGACATCTTGTCAATATATACTTTTCACCAAATAAAAATAGCAGTCGACCATTCGCCTTTTGACTTAACTCTGACTTTTAGGTTTCCTGGGAACCTGTTGGGTGTCAAGTAAATATACTTCCAATTTAATTATATTTAGCTTCAAAGTTTTTCTGACTGTCAAATAATATTTAGTACAATAGTATTCATGTACACAAACAGCAGTATTACCTTTTTGACACTATCATGTTTTGCTAAGAGATGCTGTGCTTTTTTAGCAGGTGCTTTAGTCTTCTATCCATCCACTTTCGCTTAACAATACTCTCATCATTACAGGCAGATGTGAAATGTAAACATGAGATCCGAGGTTAAATGTCACATGATATTTCAATGCAAACTATAACGTGATATTTAGAGTCCTCATATATTAGCATAGTTTCCTTTTTTTTATGACTCAGATTAGATTTTAATATACAACCCCCCCCCCCCCCTCCCCAAAAAAAAAAAAAAAACACCCAAAAGATAGCAGAATGGACATTCCCAGTAACAGCAACAGAACAAATTGAGAATCAATGCATATTTCCATCCCCCCCCCCCCCCCCCTCCCAAAAAAAAAAAAAAAGATGCCAACATTTCACATAGACCAGATTACAGCTATCCTATTTAGTCCGACCTTAACTACTTTAGCTGGATACGTCACTGACCTGTATGTAGAAAGTAGTTAGCCCACTTATCATTATAGTCGTCCAGTCTATTTAGCAGTCTATATGATAATCTTTCATAAGCTGCCACTTGTCCCAAAGAGGTATACCACTGAGAGAAGGTAGGAGTCGATGAGGCCTTCCACTCTTCCACCAACAGCTTCCTCCCCAGCATAATCGCCGTTTGTACCCAATGAGCAAGAGAAGTGGATAAGTGACTCAAAGCTGAAGGGTCTCCTAATACATAAAGACTGTTCATAAATGGGACCCCTTGACCTACAACCTTCTCTACTACAGTGT
This sequence comes from Maylandia zebra, assembly GCF_041146795.1. Taxonomy (NCBI): domain Eukaryota; kingdom Metazoa; phylum Chordata; class Actinopteri; order Cichliformes; family Cichlidae; genus Maylandia; species Maylandia zebra. Next base: position 24,936,252 of record NC_135173.1, on the reverse strand, counting down.
GAATATGAATCCAATAATCTTGGACTTTGGAGCACCCCCAGAGCAAATGTTAAAGTGTGCCACTTCCTTGCTGGCATTTCCAGCATGCATCATCAGTCGCTAGACCCACCTTATGTAACCGTGAGGGTGTCCAGTATACTCTATTTAAAATCTTAAATTGAACCAATCTTGAACGCAATTCGCGTGACATTTTTTTCAGATTCCTGAGGATGCCATTCCATTCCTCCACTGTAAAGTTGAGATTTAAGTCCATTTCCTACGTTCTTTTGAGGGACAGTGTGTTAGGATCAGAAGCTAATAAAAGCATTTTGTAATAAGCTGATGCCTCTTGTCCACGCCCAAAGGTTTTTTTTATTTCCTCCAGAAAGTCTCAGCTTAAAGGGAACTTTGCGAATGAACCACATGTATTGGCCATCAAATTTCTTAGTTGCAGGTATTTCCAAAATTCCTGTCTAGGTAAATCAAATTCTTCTGCAAGTTTTCCATGTGATTTAAATATACTATTTTTATAAAGATCCCCCAACACTGTTATACCTCTCTGAAACCAGAGCTTCCAAAAGAAGGGTAGTTTAGCAATAGAAAGTTGGGGATTATACCAAATACCAGCAGATTGGTTAAGATATGGATCAAATGTGAATAATTTGGACATTCTTTTCCATACTTCTTTCAAATGAGAAAGTGCCGGATGTGATTGGATACGGGGGGACAAATTAGTTGATAAGCTATATAATGGTGTAAATGGCGAGCAAGCAGTACTTTCAATGGAAAACCAAGGAGGCGCTTTCTCAGGGGGTAAGAACCAATGTGCCAAATGCCAAAGAGAAAAAGCATAATGATATAAAAGTAGATTAGGCATCCCTAACCCACCTCTGTCCACTGGTTTCTGCTGTTTTCTCAGATTCAATCTAGGTTTTTTATTATTCCATATAAATGCCTTACAGAGCTGGTCAAATTGTTTGGTGTATTTCAAAGGAACATGAATTGGTAGAGCCTGCAACAAATAATTGAACTTAGGTGTACATACCATTTTGATTACGTTTACCTTTCCCCACATTGAGAGATACATCTGAGACCAACGCTCAATATTAATTTTCATATCGCTGAGTAAAGGTTCAAAATTTATCTTTATCAGGTCTGACAAATGAGGCGGGAAGGTGATGCCTAAATACTTAATGCCCTTCTGAGGCCAGGAAAACATACAGGTTTGAAAAAGTGACCTAGGACAATAACTAGTTAACGGAAGGGCCTCTGATTTGGTCCAATTCACCTTATAACCAGAAATAGCTGAAAACGTATTTATTATTGCCTGCAAGGAGTTTAAAGACTTTTCTGGGTCTGATATAAAAAGCAAAATGTCATCGGCGTAAAACATCAGTTTATGACAGTCTCCCCCTATACTGACACCTGGAAAATTGGGCTCCCTACGAATAGCCACTGCCAGCGGCTCAAGGGCCAGAGCAAAAAGAAATGGAGAGAGGGGATCCCCCTGCCTGGTTCCTCTACCTAGTTCAAAAGAAGGCCCTATTATTCCATTTGTGAGTACTGATGCCTTGGGGTGTACATATATAAGCTGAATCCAATTAATAAAGCTTTTGGTAAAACCGAAACACTCCAAAGTGGCGAATAAATATCTCCACTTGACTCTGTCGAATGCCTTTTCGGCATCCAGCGAAATCGCAGCTATGGGAGAATGGCTGTCCTGAACCGCCCACATAATATCAATTAACCTCCTAATATTATCAGCTGAAGAGCGTGAGCTTATGAAACCAACTTGATCTACATGTACAAGAGAGGTTATTACCCGGTTTAATCGATTAGCCAGAATTTTAGATAAAATCTTACTATCATAGGAGGTCAGACTTATCGGTCTGTAGCTTTTACAGTCAGTGGGGTCATTATCCTTCTTTAGGATAAGTGTAATGATGGCTTCAGATAGTGAAGGTGGGAGCCTACCCTCTTGAAAAGATTCATTATAAGTGTTTAAAAGCAGTGGCGCTAGATCTTCTGGAAAGGATTTATAAAATTCAGCCGTATATCCATCCAGGCCTGGTGCTTTATCAGAGGGCAGGTGTTTAATAACTCCCACTATCTCTTCAACGGTAATGGGAGCGTCCAAATATTTCAGTTGATCCACTGTCACCTTAGGAAGATTTAAAGATAACAAAGATTTCTTTATATCACTCTCTGAAATGCTTGATTCCGAGCTATAAAGATCTTTATAAAGGTTACTAAATATTGTATTAATTTCTTTAGGTTTAAAGAAAAGACGTCCATTATTATCTTTAACAGCTGAGATCATAGCCATAGTCTCTCTCTGTTTAATATATATTAGCATAGTTTCCTAAATGTTGCCAATACAATCAAAGGCAGCTAAATTTGACGCATAGGTTTAAACATTTTTTGTTTTTATAAAAGTTTGACCTTATTTGACTTCGAAGATGAAATCAGAGGTCTAAAGTTACATATTTAGAGACCCCATAATATCATAATACCCCAGCATGCCTATATGCTGTCAATATAAATAAAATAGATAAATAAAATAGTTCTGTATAGCATTAATATCATGTTGACCTTTAAATCAGTCTGTTGACCATAAAGGGGAGGTCAGAGGTCAAATGTGACATCATACTTTAAATATTATAAGATACTTTCTTCATGTTGGCAATATACACCTGACTTGTAAGAATCATAGTTTTTAAGTCATAAAAAAACCCAATAAATCATTAAGCTAACCTTGAAGAAATTGGCTGTAAGCCAAATTTTAATGGATTGTTAACATGACCTCACTCGATATCCCTTTCATTCATAGCTTTTTGAGCTTACAGATAGACACACACACACACACACACACTTAAACGCTAACAAATCCTTAACCCACTTGGCAAAGGTAATAAATATAGAATTGAAGTATATAAACTTACATTAAATTTCTCCACGTGTCAAAAGCAGAAAACAAGCTTTCATGACAGGAGATTTGTTAAAATCCACGACTCTTGCTGCAAGATGGCATTGAACTGCTCTTTGCTCGCTGCATAATTCTCGCTGCATCGTACTACTGTAAAATTAGTCTCAGAGGGAAAAGTAAACAGAGCCTGGTAAAAGTTGAAAATCACATCGTCATTATATTTTTATGCCGCCACCCTCGTAAGTCATCCTCACAGAGTCCAGGCCTCTTGTTCTGAACACTGCAGAAATATCAATATGGATTTAGGAGACTCCCTGAAGCAAGGTCCTCAGCTAATTAAATCTGTAATCACTTTGTACTGTAAAAACACAAGCAGGGGAGGTGAACAGAGGGCTATGTGGTGGTTTAAATGCAGGCCGGTGGAGTTTTATTTAACAAAGACGGCTAATTGGGTCAGAGCTCTTTATCCTCATAAAGTTCCAAGGTTTCTTGCTATTTGGACAACTTATGGCACTTCTGACGACATCTAAGAAAGTGAGAGAAAAGAAGAGAGGTTAAGTCGGAGATGGAAAACAGCCACTGTTGTCAAGGCTACTGCAAACAGCTATTTGATATTGTCTTCGGGGTTTGAAGTCTGTTGTACAATGTAGAATGTAATGAAATACACAGGAGCTGCGTGGCAAGAATGCATTTAGCGGGAGATGTTACAGAGGTGTACAATATCATGAACTCCTTCCATCTTTAATTTCTAGAAGGAGAACCATTCAGCCATGTTGTAAATATGATCCAGTCATTATCAGGTCAGCTTCATTCAGTCTTCAGGCATCTCGAAATTCTCAAAGATTACTGCCTTGTGTGGTATCTGCATTTTATCACACCTTCTTTAATCACTTTATATGATGATATTTGTGCAAAATCAATGAATGAAATTAAAAACTAAAAATAAAGTAATAATACATAATCAAATTGACTGGAGCTGGTGATAAAGGTTTAGGGATATGAAGTATAACTAATTAAAGTATTTGAAACTAACTGATTAAACTTTGTTTCTCCTACTCGTTGACACTAGTAATACCTGCCTTGGATTTTTTTTTTTTTTTTTTTTTTGGTCTTTTAACTGGCTTTATTGATAGAAACAGAGAAGATTGACAGGAAAGCGTAGAGAAAGAAAGAGGGGAAGATGTGCAGCAAAGAGCCACTGGTCGGACTTGAACCAGGGCCGGCTGCTTTCAGCCATGCGGTATATGGGCACCTGCTCATAACTGAGCTGAACCAGCGCCCAAAGCCATCTTCTTTAGCTAATTATTAATATCATCAATACACAGTAATAGTTAACTATCCACTGCAGTGCAATTGTTCCAGTAATAGGTTATAAATGAGGAATGTGGATTGTGTAACAGGTGACATCTATAAAAGCAGCATGATTTAGCATAATTTTGATGTAATAAATATGGCTGTCTGCATAGACGGGCATAAAAACCGAAGGATTGTGTGAAAGCCTAAGTATTTTATATTTTGCTAACACAGAGACAGATTTTTAAAAAATGATCTTGAGCAGTAATCCTGCAAGCTTTGTGATAGTCTTTCAAAGTTTTTCTTCAGACAATGGCTGCTTTTTCACTTCTTTTCAATCCAGTCCTCGTACCTGGCCATTTTCAGCCATATGTTTGTTTGTTAAGCCACTTCCATGAAATATGTTGTTCCCATTTAGTTAAATATATTATACATGAGTTAAAAAGGCATAAAATATCATTTTTGCACCATGAATGTGAATCCCAAACAGCTATTAGCTGAAAACTTGACATGACATGCATGAATGGTGTGCAGTGTGTTCTTAAAAAATTTGAGGAATCTGGACAATGAGAACAGCAGATGAACAGTATCTGTTCTCACAGAAATAGAAAAAAATACAGCCATGACACAGAGCCAAAGAGATCCATTTGGCCTTTCAGTTGATCCATCTACTGTTTGTGGCTGAATGGCTGTCAAGGAGTCATTCTGAAGTCTTTATTTTAGAAGCGAGACAAAATTTTAGAGAAAAAATTCAAACAGTTCTGGAAAGAAGAGAAGGCTAGCTTTATGGGGATATTTAGTGTATCATGGTAGCACAAGGTATTCACAAGGTACTACCGTCTTAAAATGGACAGAAAGAAACGAGCTCTGCCTAGATTTTACCTTGTGCTCTACATATTACCATACTCCTTAACCATTTTGTGCTAGAGAAATATTTAAAATGGTTCCTCAAAGATGAGAATTTTCTTTCTTTTTGCATTTTACAACCAAAATCCAAAGCAAAGTTTCTTGTTGTTGAAGAAATTTGCAATTCTATGTAAGCAGTTTAGATATTAAACATGTCATACCTCCTGTTTACAGTAAATAGCTGCAAAGCACACTTCATTAAAACTTTAGAGCAAAGTCAAATTAAGAAACAAAAGGAGGCTCTTTCTATGGATGTTCTCACTATTTGCTCTCTTTTCCCTCTGAATTTTAAGCCTTAAGGAGTCACTATGTATCTGCGATTACCATTTGAGCTGCAGCTCTGAGGTGCTGACCTCATGCTGCCTCCATTCTCTGTGTTACTCACATTTGTGTCTGTCCCCAGGGCTCTTCGTCTAAAGAGCCTCGACTGAAGAGGCAGGCGGGCCAAGCACAGTATGGCGGGGTTAGACCTGCCCTGGAGAAATCTTTACAGCGACCTGATTTCACTCAGTTGCTCCCCTTATTCCCCAGATCTCACGCTCATATTCACCTGATCCTGTGTCAGAGCCATTTTGGGTGGAAAAACTTCTTTAACAACAGTTAAACTAGAGCAAGATTTCAGAATCCAGTGATTGTTCATGCGCTGCAGCCACAGTCCTTGTCCCCGAGATCTTCGTTTCTGTTTAATCTAGCACATAATTTCATTCATTGTTCGAAATCTTTCGTAATGTCTGAGAGATCTGATCGTGACCATTTTCACGAATCTCCCTCAAAATTGCACATTTTCAGTATCAGCCCAAAAGCAATGTGTTGAAAAGAATCTCTCATCCCAGCTTGTTACATGTATCTCACAGGGATCTGAATTAATATTAGCGATTGGTCCCCAAGTCACGTTCATCCCCATCTTTTCACTCTAGCATCTGGATTTAATTGGTGCTACGCCGTAAAGCCACAGCTGCTCTTCCTGTTAGAACAATAAATTATCCCAATTAGGAGTTGAACAAAAGAGGCTGTCTGACACAGCAGCCCACTGCCATGCCTAGAGATTGGACTGCGATGGAATGAGGCTTCTCGCTGACATGAAGCCGCACCAAAACACCTGCCCCATCATCTCTCTGATCAAAATACAGTTCCAGTCCAGGGAATATATAGAACAGAAAGAGACTGCTTTGCATGACTTGCAAACATGAGAGCTTCTTGTATATAAATGAAACAGAAAAAGAATCACTGTGTTTGAAATTAGTGAAAGGTATATTGTGTAATTGCTGGGCGGATGATTAATTGGTGTTTGGATGATGGGTTGTGGATACAGCCGGGTTTTCTGGCAGCTGCCTTCCATATCGATGGCACCAGTAATGAAGGCAATATTGACATAGGGTTCAGAAAGATGTGGAATGGGAGGAACAATAGGAGCATCTGTGCCTCTCAGTAGTTACGAGTATAATTGAGACCATATTTTAGCTTGCTCTTTGAAAACTAGCCTTACTATATTTCCCTTCTCCTTCCCTGACAGACGAGACATATTTATTTGCCACAATGTCACGTTCAGGAGCTTTGGCAACTCAGGCGATCTACCGTTTAAAAGAATGTAGGCTATCCACCACTACGATGGCGGCCTGTGTTGTGATTGACACTACTTCCACATGCTGGCCTGGCCACACCATCTCTTTGTCTCACCGCTTGCTGTGAACATGCCATTAAGCCAGTCAAAGTTTGACAAGAAAAATGAAGTGTGCCGGTTCCTGTGGCCTCGAGTGTCTCTCTGAATAATGAGCACATTGCCTGTACCCCCGTCTCCACTCCGTGCCATCAGTTTTACTCTTCCCCTTGAAGTTCTAGTCTGCTGAGAGAGTGAAGGGGTCTTTAGGTTGTCGCGTGTCCAGGAAGAAAAATGTGGTCATGCAAATCTGTCAAACTAAATCTGTAAAACCCAGAAAAGAAGCGTATGATGAATGAAGTATATTTTTATTGATATAATTCCCCCATTTCATTTTACGGCATTAGGACGGGGAGTTCTGTTTCATAGGAGCTGTCCAATATGAGGGAGCGTCATAAGATGTCGCAAACAGCTGCAATTTTGCGAGCCAAATTAGCTGGCACTGTTTTCCTTGTTGACTTTATTTCACTGCTTTTTAAAACACAATAAACGGCTGAGCAGCGCTGCTGGATCATAGCATCATAGCTGCCTTGCACAGCAAACACTGAGAAGAAAGGGCAGCTCCACTGCTACTTCCTTACCCAGCCTTATTTCTCCCAATTACCAGCGTGTGAGCAAACAGTATGACATGACTGACCTCCTCTCAGAGAGCTGTGGTCATGACTGCGAGGCTCTCTCAGCTTATTATGACAGAAGTGTTATGGTAATAGAAGGAAAGTCTGTGCCGTGGCGATAGCACCTCAGGAGCGCATAGCCTATTATCCTCCACTGTGTAGTGGTAGTAATGGTGAGACAGAGGGCATCCTATCTGTTATGGTGATGATGCATTTTGAATGGGTAGTGCCTATTATATATCAGTGGATGATAATGCCAGGAAAGAGCATCCTCTGGGTATGGTCATGATGCCAAGAAATGGGTGAAAGGGTCTGAACAGAATATACAATGTGCCATATCAGGTTTATGGTGATAGATTAAAGAGAATGGCAGGATCTTTTTTTTTTTTGAGCTATGAAAATTGGAGGCTAGCCCCTGTGTTCAAAGAGCGTGAATATCCAGGGAAAGGAAGACAATGAGGAGCATGTGTGTACGTGTGCATACAACAAACAAGAGCCACGCAGTCAAAGGAGAATCTTAGTTAGCTGTCTGCTTGGCGCTTCGCCGCCCCTGTGATGTATGTTTATGGCCCATCATCTCTAGCCAATTACCCTGCCTCAGTGTGGGAGCACTGCACCTTCTCATCACAGCCGTCAGTGTCTGAGTGTGGAGAGAGACGGTGACAGTTAACGTTCCTGGACATCTCCTGGCAAAGTGCTGTTTTCCTTAGGGGACTCTTGAGATTCATCTTTAAAAGTAAGCCACTGGGTAACAGAGTGTGTTGAGCCTTATAGCTGCTTTGGGAATTGAATGCTTGTTTATTGTATGTATGTTTGTGTGTGCATATGTGCGTGTGTGTGTGTGTGTGTGTGTGTGTGTGTGTGTTTGTGTGTGTGTGTCTGTGTCTGTGTGGACGGTGGGTGGGGGGTGCTAACGCATGTGTCTGTAGGTGTGCATGAGTGCTGTGTGGGTGCTGTAAGTTGGAACAGTATCTCTGTAAACTTTGTAAATCTCATGTTTCCCACGCACTCCTGTTTCCATCATTATGGCATTATAGGATATGTGGATAACTCACTGCTCTCTATATTGATGTGTGCATAAGGCTACATGCTGTAAATGATGTGTGAAATAACCTTGGCATTTTGGGTGTCTTTGTTTTTCCAGATATAGCTGAGGTAGACGTGCTCATGTATCCCGTCCATGTCAACCTGCAGACTTTCTCCTACAGACACATCTGACTTTTACAAGGTGCGTTTAAATGCCTTTTTTGTTTTTGCATGTGTGTCGCAAATCTGCAGTGTGCTTGTGTCTAGTCAAAGTAAATGTAAATCCCCTGCAGAGCAGTGACATTAGAAAAGGTAAAGCAAATCAGACTCGCAGCTCAGGAGCAATGAAGGCTAATTTAGTTTTAGGAGAAATCGGAAACATTTTTGGGAGTGCTTAAACTTTGTTTCGATGATTCCTTTGTAAAACTGAGAATGCACAGTGACAAGAAAAGGATTTGCAATGATAATATTTATTTATTTATTTTTGGCTCCATATTCATACTGTGTGACAGATTGAAGCTGCAAAGCTGTGTTTGCGTTGGCTAGACTAAGGAGCGCTTCTGCCCAGAGGGTTTATCAGGGAGAGAAAATATTGACCGCGAACAGTTGCACTTTGGTGGTGTTATTGCTTTTCACACTTGTGTGATACAGACAGCAGTCGCCAAGTACAACAATTGTAAACCCGCAGCCATATCGACGGTCGCATTGCTCTTCTGTACAGGACAACATATTCCACTTGTGGTGTTTACATTTTAGTTTATTTCACTGGAGTGCTTTTTGCAGATAGATGGTGTAAGATTACAGGAACCTGGTAAAAAGAAAAGGAAGTACTTATTGTTTAGGTGAAATGCAAAAACCCAAAGTGGCCTCTTAATTTGATTCTGAAATATGAATGCAAAACAACGTGACAAGACAAATCTGTGTTTGTGCACATGTGGTGTGATTTTTCATTAATATATACTGGGATTTCACTTGTTAAATCAGCTGTGTTTACTTCCTTATTATTATTATTATTCCTTACTGGCTAGTGCACAATTGAAGTTTATCACCTCAGTTTTAGAGTAGCATCGAGCTATTAGCTATCTCCACAGGTGTGCATGATTCTCTGAATGAGATACTGATGTTACTATGATTATATGACACTGATAAGTTTATTGGTACTGTAACAATGTGTACTCTACAATAAAAAAGCCAAACTGTTGCACCTAATTCTTGTCTTTTTAAGTGATATAATAACTGATATATGTACATATGCTATTACTAAATCTGAGAACCATTTAATGCCAAAAATTCATTAAACAAAGGCATTTTAACCCATTAATCATTCTTTAATTCTTTGTTATTAATTCTTTAATAACAAATCATGCTTCTTAATTGTGTGGCACCTCACATGCAGTATCAACATTGCTCGTTATACTTCAGAAAATGAAAAGCAAATTTAAATAGACAGATGTTAAATACGATATGAAAACATGTTACCACAAAATTTAGCATATTGTAAAATTAAAAAAAAGTATTATAAAATCTGACAAATTACTTTCCAGAAAACTGAAGAAGGATCTCCTAACCACTTCCTCAAGCTTATCTGGGGAAATGTTGAGCCAGTGGGGCCAGAGTCTACCATGGGTCCTGCTACCAGTAGGACATGCCCAGTCAGAACACCTTACCCAGGAAAAGCCCACTTCGGCTGCCTCCTTTCGATGTGTAGCAGCGGCTCTACTCTGTGCTCCACCCAAACGACTGAACTCCTCTTTATATCGCTAAGGGAAAGCCCATCCACCTTTCAGATAAAGCTTGTTTATGATGGTTGTCTCCGAAATCTAATGTTTAGCCTTTAATTGAAGTAGTGATAATAGTGTTAACAAAAAGGCCCCGTTGAGATTAAAGGATTCATGGCGTTTCTCAACAGTGATGCTCCATCTGGTGGCAGATGGCTGCATAAGATGAGAACACAATTATTTACCTGCCTTGGGTATCAATAAAAATGCAAAACAATTAGATTAAACGACTACTATGTCTCGTACCAACTACAATATATATATATGTATATATATATATATATATATATATATATATTAGGGGTGCAACAATACACAAAATTCACGGTTCGGTTCGGTTCGATACTTTGGTGTCACGGTTCGATATTTTTTCGATACAAAAAAATGTTCATGCATTTTTAATTTGTCATTTATTAAAATTATAAATATATATTTTAACTCAAAAGTACAGTTTTTAAATTTAACCCTAACCCTTGTGCGTGTTTTTCATTTTGACAGCGAATGCGCACCTGCGGACCACTTATGTGCAGCCCTGGTTATTTAGCTCATCATATTGCAGCCACAGAAATTCTTTTGTCCATGAAACCATAAAGCTGCACTTTCTTTTTGCCTTATAGTCTGATTTGTCATAACTTCTCCGTTTTGTGGTAAGCTTTTCTTTGGCTGCCACTTCTTCACCCTGACCTGTCTTATTTGGCTCAGCAGAACTGAAATGCTTTCACACACGCACTCACATAAGCTCAGCGATTCTCTGCGCGATCAACCTCTCACATGTTTAAGCTTGCTGCGGGAGATTTCACTTGTCATGTTTGCATAGTAAGCTAACGATTAATAAGACGATGTCAGAGGAATTGGTGCGCAAATTATCATCACTCACAGATCAGTGCTGTCGCTCTCTATACACAGTTTGCACGATTGCAAAGTGAAAGCAAAAAAACAAGCGCAAATTCAAACGCGACTTCAATATGTCACATATTGACAGTGGCTCACCGATGCCAATGACATAATTACCCAGCTACATTTCTGAAAGAATGCAAAAGCATTGACATATATTTTTCCTTCCTACAATAGCCCGACGGGCAGGGAAGAGATAGATTTTGGTAGCCCGACTGAAAAAATCGCTAGCTCCGGGACGTCGGGCTAGCGATATTGCGAGCCCTGTATCTGATTGAGGAATCACTCATCTTTGGAAAAGAGACTTTATTACAGAGAAATGTCTCTTTCCAAAATAAAAGCTATACTATCCGCTTCTTCTGGGCTATATTCTCAGCAGCATAAGGAGAATCATGTGCTAACAGCTGTCTAAATGACTCGGCTAAAGTTAGTAGCATGCTTGTTGTTTTGGTCTTTGCACTAGGATGATGTCGGCGTAAATGTGCAGTCATATTCGTTGTGTTCCCACTAGTGCTTTCAGGTTAATCTCGTTGAAATGACCTTAACGCCACAACACGGCAAATCTCCGTTAACGAGCTACCGCCGATCGCTCCGGCATGGGGCTAGACGGCCAACACGTTAACGAGCTAACTGCGCTAACACACTAGTTCACACCAATGTAATTGAGCATTGCATGGCACATCCAACATACTGTTTTACTTTAGTCCATGACTCGCTTACCTTCAGGGTCATACGTCACATGAAAACCAAAATAATTCCAAACGCCAGATCTGAATGAGGTTCAATTTGCCTGTTGCAAGGAGAGCTTAACTTCTGTCTCGCTAGCTTGCCCTGCGCTCTTCCTTCTGACGATGCTGTCTGTGTTGAGCGCTCAGTGGATCTGCGCTCGACAGTGCAGCCTAGGCGGAGTAGTCGAACACAGATTCACTGAGCGCTCAACACAGACAGCATCGTCAGAAGGAAAATTGATAAAATAAATTACAAATGTTGTATTGTTCGATACATATGCGTACCGAACCGAAAGCACTGTATCGAACGGTTCAATATCGATACGAATATCGTTGCACCCCTAATATATATATATATACTAGGGGTGCAACGATACACAAAATTCACGGTTCGGTTCAGTTCGATACTTTGGTGTCACGGTTCGATATATTTTCGATACCAAAAAAAATGTTCATACCTTTTTAATTTGTCATTTATTAAAATTATAAATATATATTTTAACTCAAATGTACAGTTTTTAAATTTAATGTTGCTGAAACAAAAAAGTAATAAAAAAAATAAATATATCTTAGGGCTCGCAAAATGTCAAAATCCCCGGTAGCCCTTCGGGCAGGGACTCTTCAGTTTTTGGTAGCCCAAAATAAATTTAAGTAGCCCGAATAAAAAAGAGAGCAATATTTTGATTGATGCTTTGTTTCCTGTTTTGTTTCCGTTACAATATTATACATTAAAGTATAATATTGTAACGGAAACAAAACATTAATCAAAAAATTGTTGATAAACAAATTACAACATTGTATAAAAATTACAATCATCAACTCAAATACTTGGTTCTAATTGAACAGAAATTTCTATGAACTTGTAAGAACTGTGTAGGACATGAATCAGTCTGTGTCAGATCCTGAATTTGAAATTTCCGCTGAAGTCACAGGTAAGAGGCAAGTGGAACCAAGATCTAGGCCATTTGCTTTTTGAAGTTTGCAAAGACTGCTAAATTTTGCCATTGGTAGTTCACTCTTTGCAACATAGTACGCTGTTTTAAACTGATTTTCAGGTTTATTTTTAGTATGTTATTTGCAATTGGTGTTTTCAGATATTGCAGACTGAGCAATAATGCATTTCTTGCATTTCTCATGGGTTCTAATGGGGGCCTTTCTTAATGACTGGTCCCAGTAACAAAGGCACTTGTCGACTCAGAAATCGAGAGAAAACCAACAACACACCCGGCAGAACATTATGTTATTTACACGGATGCACATAGGTGGTCCGCATGTGTGCATTCACTGTCAAAATAAAAGACGCGCACCAGATAAGAAGTTGCAACGCGTGTTTGCGTCCATATAAAAAGCACTGTTTTTGTCCGCTAGAGTGGGATTTTCACGGCACATTCCGCACCACATCTCTGTGCGTTCATCATTTGTTTGAAGCCAGCTCACCTCCTGCAACCACTTTTTCGAGAATACGTGCTTCTTTTGTGGTTCGGACTCCTTCTGACATTTCTTTGGAGGTAGAGGAACACCAAAGTGCTTAAAGGAGCTTCTTCGACATCTTTAAGAGTTTTAAACAAATGTCTGTCCTCCTCCAGAAAATCTTATGTATGCAAACACGCGTTGCAACTTCATATCTTGTGCGCGTTTTTTTTTCTTTATTTTGACAGCGAATGCGCACCTGCGGACCACTTATGTGCAGCCCCGGTTATATAGCTCGTCATATTGCAGCCACAGAAATTCTTTTGTCCATGAAACCATAAAGCTGCACTTTCTTTTTGCCTTATAGTCTGATTTGTCATAACTTTTCCGTTTTGTGGTAAACTTTTCTTTGGCTGTCACTTCTTCACCCTGACCTGTCTTATTTGGCTCAGCAGAACTAAAATATATATCCTGCTGCTTTTACACACGCACTCACATAAGCTCAGCGATTCTCTGCGCGATCAACCTCTCACATGTTTAAGCTTGCTGCGGGAGATTCCACTTATCATGTTTGCATAGTAAGCTAACGATTGATAAGACGATGTCAGAGGAATTGGTGCACAAATTATCATCACTCACAGATCAGTACTGTCGCTCTCTATACACAGTTCGCGCGATTGCAAAGTGAAAGCAAAAAACAAGCGCAAATTCAAACGCGATTTCAATATGTCACATATTGACAGTGGCTCACCGATGCCAATGACATAATTACCCAGCTACATTTCCGAAAGAATGCAAAAGCATTGACATATATTTTTCCTTCCTACGATAGGCTGACGGGCAGGGAAGAGATAGATTTTGGTAGCCCGACTGGAAAAATCGCTAGCCCCGGGACGTCGGGCTAGAGATTTTGCGAGCCCTGTATCTGATTGAGGAATCACTCATCTTTGGAAAAGAGACTTTATTACAGAGAAATGGCTCTTTCCAAAATAAAAGCTATACTATCCGCTTCTTCTGGGCCCCGTGCGTGGGGCTAGACGGCTAACACGATAACGAGCTAACTGCGCTAACACACTAGTTCCCACCCATGTAATTGAGCATTGCGTGGCACATCCAACATACTGTTTTACTTTTGCCCATGACGCGCTTACCTTCAGGGTCATACTTCACATGAAAACCAAAATAGTTCCAAACGCCAGATCTGAATGAGGGTAGGGGAGGTTCAATTTGCCATGTTGCAAGGAGAGCTTAACTGCTGTCTCGCTAGCTTACCCTGCGCTCAGTGAATCTGCGTTCGACTACTCCGCCTAGGCTGCACTGTCGAGCGCAGATCCACTGAGCGCTCAACACAGACAGCATCATCAGAAGGAAAGTTGATAAAATACATTTAAAATTTTGTATTGTTTGATACATATGCGTACCGAACCGAAAGCACTGTATCGAACGGTTCAATATCGATACAAGTATTGTTGCACCCCTAATATATATATATATATATACGTGTATCACTGTACTGTATGTGCCACAGTTTGAGTAAACTGTTGTTGCTGTTGTTGCTTTGCTAACCTATAACATTTTTAAGTGGCGCTCTCCAGTAAATGAGGCATTTGACATTCTGAAATGGCAGGGACTTCAAATAGCTTAAATCAAGGATTGAGGTGATCCTCCACATTCTCATCTGTTGAAATGGCATACCAGTGTGGGTGTACATTAAACATTCATGCAAACAGCTGTTTCTTCTACAGGACAGCATGGCACAGAGCATGGCTTTCAAATCAGGCAAGTCTAGAAGAGCTGGGTTTGAAGAATATCACATGCAGTGTCGTGTATGAGGACAGGAAATTAACATATGCTTGGCTCTACTATCAGCAAAAGAAACACATTTTTTGAAACTGGCTGCAGGAATCCATAAATTTCCTGCAGGAAAGAAAATTGTGTTTACAATAGAGTTTGGTAAAACTGACTCAAATTTGCTAAAACAGACCAATTAAGCAACAGTCTACTTTATGATCCTCGGTGATTCTGATCTGAAACCACTGAATAAGTGAAACGTATTCATGGAAACACACATCATAGAGCCCAAATAAGTTATTTTCACAGAACACATTGCAATAACATTTTAATTCATGTTAAACTGATGCAACATGGTCACAGACAGCTTGAAAGGATGCCATAATTTCAATGCATTTCCAACACGTTTCAGCTGACATTTTAAGGATGTTTCACAATAGATGCAGTGATAATGAATGCTAGTTCTAGGCAGCTATGTTGTGAGTGTTAGGTATGAGGTACACATTCACAGCAAATGCATTGCTATCATCATGCCTTCTCTTTCTTGTGCCCACATGCACCCTTACTCTCATGATTACTCTCATATTTGTTCAGTTTTCTGTCTCTGCGTGAAATATCTGCATCAGTAGCGCTAAAATCCAAACACAGCAAAGATGAAAGCACAAGGTGTGTGTTTACTTTTCCATATGTCTGCAATCTACTCTTCGTACCTCCCAAATGATCTTTAAAAGTGTACCATAGGTCACAAGCCTGATCTCTTCACAGGAGCTTTGCAGTGACCATTTGAATAGCACTGTGACAGACAGATTACCAATTTACAGCCCACACAAAACCAGCACACCAGTAAATCAAAGTGCAGCTCTGTAATGACAAACACACACAAAGAAAATACAGCTGGCTCCTGTTGAACATTATCTCCTTTCCCCCTTCTTCATCTTTAAAATTATACTGAGTGTGAAAAAAGATTGAGAATGTTAGTGACTAAAACAAAAAAGACATTGTCACCTATTACCACAAAGTCACACCTCACTCTAAACCACCCGCCATGCCAAATAATATGATGGCAAGCCATTCCTGCTGCATAGTGCAGGAATAAGCAAATTATCCGCTTTAGAAATAACAGCTGGTTGTGTTTTTTCTAATGGTGAGTCTCCATCACTGCCCGTCACTCCTCATTCATCAGCAGCTGTTAGCCATCACGCTCACCCTTCTGCTGGAGTGCAGTTTTTTATTGGCACATATCAGTTTGGATAAATGCATCATAACACAAACATTAAGGTGGATGAGGACAATTTCTGCACAAGTAGTTTGCAGAAACATGGCTACCTAGTCCGTTTCTAATAACAGTTGATCAACTGAACAAAGTAGCTGTTTCTGATGAGGTTATGAGTAGAAGGAACGGTATTGATTCCAGCTTTTGAAATTACATGTCTTTGTTAGAACGTTTTTATGCATGCTGAACCACCAGACATATTAGAAACCCTTAATGTTTGTTAAGCTTTTCATTTTCTAATTAAATTTGAACCCCACCAGGAGAATTCATAGCTTAGACATATAACATGCTTTCATTGCAAATTAAAATTGCCTCTAAATCTTAACATTCCCTTTTTCAGCTGAGTGAAAGTTACTCTTGAAAGCTATTTCTTTTTTCTTGCTTCTAATAGAGTTTTGTGAACTATTGTTCACTGACTATACTTAAATGTCTAATTTTTAGTGTCAGTTACTCACACCCCATGACTTCTGTCTTAACATATTTTCCACATTCATCACTCACAAAGACAGAAATTCATCATAAGAGGAGACAAACACATTTTTACATCATTTGCAACCTCATAGTCTCCTAATGATTGTGATAACATCTTAACAAGATTTGCTACTTTCTTACTTCAGTGTGTCTTAACTGCAGGAGACGGCCTTTTATCAAGGTTATTTAGTTTCATTTTAGAAAAATAATTTAACAATATCCGTAAGTGTTAAAGTTAACGCATTAAAGTGTGGATTTTTCTTGGAGGTGCACATCAGAGATGTGTAAAGCTTGCCCCTAGATTGTTGGAATGGCGCTATCTTTAGCGTACACCCACATATTTTTCTGCATGCTGGTAACCCTCTCAGCCTTCTTCATTTCTCTCAGCTCGGTGTGAGAAGAGACTTGACAAGTCAACCCCATATGAATCTTGATTCCCACCAATGCTCGTTGACTTATGGTAGCATCTTGCCCCAGTGTCAGGAAAAAGGAGAGGAGAAACAGAGCGAAGGAGTGAAGACTATGAGCTTAATGTAGATCTGTCATCAGCTGGCTGCAGATCAAAAGAGCAGCATTGGCAGGCGGAGCACAGAATCCACCGGAACCTCCTCTCTATGCCAAGCTTCGGCTTCTCTGAGGTAGACTAGCACAGAGGGGCCTGGCTCCAGGCGAGGCGTGTGCATATCTACTTTCATTGTGTTTATGTATGTGTATTTTAGGAGGTGGAGAGGTGTGGGCACATGCACGCTGTCTCAAGGCAAGGATCTGGCACTGTGAAAATGTTACCGAAATCCCAGAAACACACTAGAAAAAAGGAAGAAACATGAAGAGAATGGAGAAAGTGTGATGAGCAGACGCATTTGCTCTGGGAGGTGTGGGATTTGGAGACTATGAAAGGCTGAACCGTTCTCACAGAGTGGGAGATTGGGAGAAATAAAAACAATGGCACAAAGACAGAGAGATGCAGGCTGTTTTAGGCTATACAGTGTGCAAGTGTTAAGTGGATTCAAGGACGTATCTAAATTTCAGCCTTCAGAGGGTTGCAAGTGATTTCTTGCTTTCAACTATTGATATAAGAAATATCTTTGAATTCGCCGGTTCACTGTGCACTTCAGCGTGTCATTTTAAAATCAGACAAACCAGCAGATACGTTTTCTGTCTGGATGACCAAATTGATTTCAAATATTTAATCATTTGTTCATTAGCCAACTCTCAAATGCAATTTCTGTAACATAATACCAATTTGATACATCATCATGCTTCAGTTTTGCTGTGAGTGAAATGGCAAGGGGTATTTCAATTCAGTGCTTGAGTATTGCATATTGTGCCCATAGTGATCCTCAAAGCAAAACAGTGTGTAATTATGTCTTTCAACAAATGGATCCATTCTCATAAATTTAGAATTAATTCATTAAAAATACATAAGAGTGGATTTGCGGTTTGCGGACTACGCCATGTTCCCCCACCATATTGGAATACAGTGGATACAATAGGTCTTTCTTTCGACTAATCAAATTTTATGTGAGTGGCTAGAGACCAGCCACATATTAATAACATTAAAGATTGAGAAGAAGAGAAGTCATAGGAGCCGTGGAGGAACATTTCAATTTGTGTCTGCAGGAACGGAAAGAAACAATGCCAGCAGCAATAAAATCCTCTTCCTTCTCACCCCAACCCTCATTTCCTGATCTGAAGTGAGGGCTTTAAACAACAACTACAGCAAGTTATAAGCTAAACATTACGAAATTATAAGCATTATAAGCTAACATTATGCCAGCTAATGGTAGGCTTGAAGTCACACTTTCCATCTGATAA
The DNA here is from genome assembly GCF_041146795.1 of Maylandia zebra. Classification (NCBI taxonomy): domain Eukaryota; kingdom Metazoa; phylum Chordata; class Actinopteri; order Cichliformes; family Cichlidae; genus Maylandia; species Maylandia zebra. Next base: position 24,917,691 of record NC_135173.1, on the reverse strand, counting down.
ACCGTTTGATTACTTTCTCACATAGCATAGTTCATTCATTTAGTGTCAAAGTCAAACAAAGTTACATTCACTTCAAAGACAGTTTCACTAACAGCGGCTAACAGAGGCTGATAATAGCAAAAACAGCCGTCTTACTGACAGAAAACTTCAGCATATCCTCAGCTACTCACCTCACTATTGCTGTCATCATTTAGAAAAGAGGTAAACATTGGACTGACATCTTTCCACAGACAGGGAAAAACGCTGGCGCGAATGTAGATCTGGATCCAGTCTTCGGCTGCAGCTATCGGTTATTTTAGTTATCGAGTCTTTTGTTGATTATTCCATCGATTAATTGAGTAATCGAATAAGAAATACATTGGTCTTATTAATGAGCAATAATAAATATTCAAAAGAGTTTAAAGGCAGAAAACATCTGTAAAAAAAACAACTCAACCCTTTGAATGTGTGTTATGTGCTATATTAAATTTTAATGAAAACATTTTCTCAACATAATCTCAAGGACAGTAAAAGGTCAAATAAAATATAAGCAATCCAAACTAAGGCAGAAAACATTTACCTTTACTCTGACGTTAATAGGAGGGAAAACAAGTTCTGACAGTGTTTTTTTCTCCTGGATGAGGTAGATTGGTGTGTGTTCATGTTTATGAGTTTTTGTGCATGTTTTAGTGTGTAAGTGAATAAGTGAGTTTGTATCTGTAAGCCTTTCAAAGATAATGTGGTGGCTACAATGAAGAAAAGTGAGGATATCAGCATTCTGAAGTTTGCCCTGTGCTTTGATGCAAAGTTTTTGTGTAGCTGAAGACATAAAATTATGATAGTGTAAATGCTAATGAATATTAATAATAATTCAATGTCTAATTTAACAACTTACTAGCAACAAGTTGTCCGTAGCTCATAATTACTGGCCCATTTACAATATTATTGGTTTGTGAAAAAGGTTTTTCACACACAATTTGTATTATGTCAATTTCAATCTGAAAAAGTTTACAAAAGCCTTGTAATTAACTCATTCACTGCCATTGACGTCTATAGACGTCAATTGAAAAACTTACGTTGACTGCCATTGACGTCTATAGACGTCAATTGAAAAACTTACGTTGACTGCCATTGACGTCTATAGACGTCAATTACGTTTTTCAATGGGAGGGGCTAGAATACATTTTATTTTTTCATATATTTGTAAATAAATTGTTTTGATAAAACATAACCTTTCTCAGTGTTATTTCTGTTTTATAGAAGTGAAAAACTATTTTATATGTTAGAGGTGTCACAAAGCAAGAAATATTAGCACTTTTCTGCTTGAAATGTATTTTTCACAAAAAGCTCGTTTTCTCCCTTTTTTTGGTCAAAACAGGCATTTTTGGTGGAACCCACCTCTCTTCTACAGCTGATTACTAAAGAATGGAAAATGGTAGAAACAAGCTTTTTTTTTGGATGAAAGAAGAGAGTCTGTTCTTCATTTTGGTAGGTTCAGCGTTTATATGATCATAACACACAGTTTTCTGTGGCTCTTCAAAAATGAGTAAAAATGCTCAAAAACCCTGGCAGTGGGGAGTTACCTGATTTGAAAATGGCTGGCAGTGAATGAGTTAATAGGGTCTAGTACACCCCGTGGCCCCTTTAGACTCACCCCTGTTTGTTGCAGGTATCGCTTCCATGTAAAATAGGACGGCTACCGTGAGCCTTCAGCAAGCTGTATAATTTAAACATGGTGTTAAACAGTAATCTGCATAGTTGAATACAAATTCTGCCTTACTGCTGATTTTTTTGCTAACACAAACAGCGGTGGATGAAGCAGCTACAAAGTTCAGTTTTCTTCACGCTAGTGTTAGTTGATCAGGTGCTTTGATGAATGGCTCCCACTGGCTTTTTCCCAGTAAAGGTTTTAATGGCGATTTACAGGAACAGCTCTTTTGTTTTTAAACGCTAGACAAAAGTTTTCTTTCACTCTATCTGAGCTCACCATCTCGGTAACACATCCACCTCTTTATGTGTTTTTAGTTGCAAATTTAGGTGAAGCACTCGTGTTTACATCAAAGCAAAACGGCCACCAGTGGAAGAATAATGCATTTCATTTGGGAGGGGTGAGAAAAAATAACTCATTTGGCTGCTAGAGATGTCTAGTGGTGAAAAATTTACACGTTATAACTTTAAAAACAAAACGTTGGAATATTGTATTGTGAATTTGACTGAAAACAAGCTAATAAAAAACTAAAAGAACTTCCAGTAAGGTTTGTGTCTTACCTGTGAGTTTCTTCTTTATTATAGCAAGGAGGAATTGGATTATCTCAGGACTTCTACAACTGTCTTAATGTGAGATTTTGCAGAAAGTTGAACAAGTAAGGATGGAGTAAAATGGCAACAATTGAAATACCTAATTTCCAATATACACCTTTAATAATGATTACTTCAAATGAATATTTTTTATGATTTTCACACTGAAATATCTCAGAAAACATTTCATTTCAGAAAAAACTTAGAGGTAAAACGAAACTTTTTAAGGCAATTTGTGAAAATGACAGAAAATCACTTTTCATTAACACTTAAGACATTTTTTCTGTCTATTGATAATATTTTGACTTATCCAGTTAAAGGAGGACATTTCCAAACTTCTCTCAGCAGATAAATGTAATTTTCAACAATCAGCAAAATGAAGCTAGAATTCTCAATCTGGCTTTTATTCATGGCCAGATTTCCGTTCTGCTCAAATGTAGACAAATGCTGCTTAATTTCCAAAAGAATGTTATCAGTTGAGGGTTCGAGTTAATGTTTGCTGTTGGCAATTTTCTGTTTTATTATTCCATGCAATGTGCATCTGTAAACTGAGCAAATAATCTGCAGGGATTTGAGCTCTTTTGTTGATAACGTAGATGTCCAGGTTAGGCAAATTACTACTGTAAGCAGCAGATACTAAAAGGGGAGAATCTGTGACAACAAAGATGTGTGAGCAGCACACTGTGTACATGTTTATCTCTGTAGCCTGAAGAGTTTTTAAAGAGTTGGTTGCTGAAATCACAGCTTGTCCTTACCAATCTTGCCCCAAAGTGTTAGTGTAAAGGTGCAACAAAGGAAGTGTGTGCGAGGGAAAATGCAGACATTTGTTTTTTAAAGTGTGTGTATGTGCGTTTGTGTGTGTGAGTGTGTGTGTGTGTGTGTGTGTGTGTGTGTGTGTGTGTGTGTGTGTGTGTGAGACTCGTGTGTTCTGACGTTTACTCGAACTCAATGTCAAACCTATTTCCAAACCACTGATTCAGCTGGTTGTGGAGATATACAGTGGTGCTGCCAGTGCTAACCTTTAGAGATTACGGTGACATTAAAAGCTGCATATGGCGAGTGGTGAGACCCAACCACTCGGCACCTCATCTGATGCAAATGTCCTCTCTCACCTCTATCAGCAAAAGTAATTATGGCAAACCACTGTGACATCTCAGGCTGCACAAAAGAGGGGAAGTGTACCTAGTATAGGTCACAGAAATACACCCGTCTCGCTGGGTAAGGAGGTGACAATTATCTTTCCATGTGGAGAGGATAGAGGTGTGGAGGGAGGAGCTCTTTAGCCCTCCAACTCCATCATTTCTCAAACGGAAGTATCTTTTGTGCCATCAGCCTCGAAGGACTCTGTTGAGAAACTGACACTGATGCTAACATGCTCGGGGCTAAGAAGCTGCATCTGTATATTTGTACTTTCCCTCTTGGTTACTGGGGTTCATTATGTTGCCAACAAATGTATTAGGTTTAGATTTTATAATACATTTTTTTTTCAGTCACCACACAAATATGAAAATGGAAAGCACTCTGGCAGTGTCTCTGCTGCAGTAATCAAATGTTGAAAAAGTGTCTGAGCAGAACAAACGTGCATGTGGACATATCCATATGCAGCGACTTATCCATAAGAGAGAGAGAAAAAAGGAGGAGAAGAAAACAAGCTCATTAGATTTGCTGTTTTCTTTGCCTCACTTGTATCTGCTTTCTTTGGTATTGTATTTTCTCTTCAGCTTTTATTTGTGATAGAAAGTGTAAGTGGGCTTTTAAATCGAACATATTCAGACAAACAAAGCATTTATTTGTAAAATAGGCCACCTTTTCAATAGCTTCGGGCATCTTTTTGAGAAACCAATCTAAAAACAGGGTAAACATTTGCAGCATTTACTCATGTAAATTGTACTTTTTGAAAATCTTTCGTGTTTAAGCTGTGTGATAAATAGATAACAGATAAAACTGCACATTTTCCATGCTTGAAGCAGCCGTAATCCTCTTGAAAGGTTTTTTTGTTTTGTTTTGTTTTTTTGTTTTTCCCCCCTCCAGTTATCATGTTTGTGTTGCTTGTGTGTTTTTTGTTGGAGTGCTTTATCAAGCAGAGGGGTTCTACAGCCCCGCCGCTGACCAGTCAGTGGGCTGTGGTGGCCCAGAGTGGCTTACGCTAACCTCTAACCCCCTGGCAGTCGCTGCTGGCTTTGCCAAACAAGTCAGCTGGGCTTTGTGCCCGAAAGATCCGACCTGTGTAAGTGTCATCTGCCCCTGTGGCGAGATCCCCTGCACCTGAGGGTGAGCCTCACCACATTATCCAATTCACTCGTGAGACAAGGTGGCATGGTACTTTACAAGGCTGGCCTGTTCAGCCAGTAAATGTAAGTATAAATATATTATTTTTTTAGTCATAGCTACATTTAAATTAGTTAATGTTAATGTAAATGCACCCAGGATATATCATCTTTTAGTCCAATGAAATTGTGGAGAACTATTACATGTCTGCATTTATTTCAACCTCCTCTATAAACTTAGGACTCCTGCATTTATGCAGATTATACCTAAACTATCCTAGTGCTGGAAAATACTGTAAGCTTTGGTTTTCTGCCACTGGCTTTATGCAAAAAGTTTTGTAACCACAGTGTCGTCACCCATTGGTATATGGACTATAATCTTTAAGCATGAAATTGCAAATTTTGTGTGATTTATCTTGGGCTTTTCATTTGTTTGTTTTTATTTATTTATTATTTTTTTAAATCTGAGGTTTCAAGTGGCAGGGGAAATGGAGAAACTGAGAGCAAACTATGTTCAAATTTTCAATCACACTGTTGCCATGTCCTTAATTATACACGGTTTTATTGTGCTGTTATATTTTAAATCAAACCAGAATTTACAAAATGAACACTGTGCTGTAATAAACAAGACTCATCATTTTATTTTTCCATAGCTGTCAGTCGCTTATGAAAGCCCGTTTCCACCACTTGAAAACAAAAACAAAAAAAACAAGTATCCATAACTCGAAATCTTGACTTATTAACTCAAAATTTCAACTAATTAACTCGAAATTTCGAGTTAGCCCTGCCAATCAGTAATCTACGTGAATGAGGTCACTTTCTTGTTACCCTGAAGCATATGGCGCAGAGTAACGCGCACTCAAAACCAGATCACAACAAATTGGCTCTTTCGCGAGTACATTGGCTGATAGTAACGCCATGTGATTCAGCTAATAATACAAGGATTTCATAATTTTTGAAGCCACGCTGAAAATACTCAGCAAACTGTGCATTCATGACTGGATGTAATACCGGTAGCTTAGCTGTAGCATTTGTAGCTGAGGGCTTCAGCTTCCGGGTAACAAGGAAATGATGTTATTCACGTAGATTACTGATTGGCAGCGCTAACTCGAAATTTCAAGTTTTCAAGTTTCAAGTTGCTTTAATAAGTTGAAATTTTGAGAAAATAACTCGAGATTTCAGGAAAATAACTCGAAATCTCGAGTTATGGATCCTTTTTTTTTGTGGCAGAAACGGGCTTCCATAGTCGCTTGTGAAATCAACTTTAGCAGCAATAATTTTAACTAATCCTTTTCTGTGAGACTTTGTGGCATCTCTGCCACTCTGCTTTTACGCCATTGCACCAGTTCATTGAGATTTGCACACATTCATTTATGCACGTCTGTCTTTTTTTTTTTTTTTTTTTCCTTTTTTTTTTCTTTTTCCTTTTTTTTCTTTTCTTTTTTTTCTTCTTTTTTTCTCTTTTTTTTCTTTTTTTTCCTTTTTTTCCCTTTTTTTTTTTTCTCTTTTTTTTTTTTCCGCCTGTCCCATTTGGTTCTTTAGCCATCCGAATTGTTGTCTGAAGACCAACAAGAATACCCAATGGATTTACTTTGCCAAATGGATCATCGTGGCATTGCCGTATTGGTCCATTTGGTCGATCTTTGTTTTTATTATTTATTATATTTTATTTTCAGATGTTACAGGCGGGACAGACATGAGTGAGAGATAGGAAAGGGAGAAAGAAAGAGGAAGGAAAGGAAAAACAGAAGGGGAGAGGGACAGTGGGAAAGGGGGGGAGAAAAAAAATAAAAATCTCCTGGATCACCTGTTGAGAGAAGAATAGAAAACAAGCAAAAAAAGACAAAAAAAACAAAAAACAAAGCAACATACTAAACACAACACCATCGCATTAATCTAGCTAAGTGTAAACAGCAGTAAATACTAAATATTCAATGTTGTTGTGCAGCACGCAGGACAGATGTGCTTCGAAGTAGCAGCCAAGAAAGGTGTAATTTGGGTCTACGAGCAGTGAACACCCGTGTGCATACCTGTGTGGATCAGCGCGCTTGTATTCCAAAGGTTTCTCCATGTAACGATCTGCTAGGGAGTGTGGGGGGGCCACAGCCCCGTCCTCCAGGGTGTGAAGCAGGTATGGAGGAGATCAAAACTCCAGACATCCAGAGGCCCCCAGAACACAAGAAACCATGGAAGACCAACAGAGGGGCAGCCGCGCCACTGTTCCAGTAAGAGCTGACGAGAGTCCCAGATGAGGGTTCACTCAGCAGCCGCACGTCTGTCTTAAAGTCCTGCCACGGTATTTCTGTCGAGTTGAGGTCTGGACTTTGACTTGGCCGTTGCAACAGCTTGATCCCTTTATTTTAGCCATTCTGTTGTAGATTTGCTGCTGCGTTTGTTGTTGTTGATCTGTTTAAATAACTCAAACATGTATTCAGTTTAATTGTCACTAAGCCAATTTAGACCAAGCTTTAGCTTTGAAACTGACTGATGACTTCAGACTGATTAAGCATAACTGAAGAGTTCATGGTTGTGTCTGCAAAACAAGCCCAAATCATCACCTCTCCAAAACTGTGCTGGATAGTCGATATGAGGCGTTCGTGCTAACTGGGTGTTTGATTTTTTCACCAAATTGTCTAAAGGACATCGTTGCAACAGTATTGTGGTTTGTTCAGTCTAAATTGGCAAGCATGGCAAATCTAGACCATGCTGCTGTTTTTCTAAGAGAAAAGTGCTAAGATGCACCTGAATGCTCCATACAAGAAAAATTCCAAAAGTTCTGTACTGATAGGTGGAAACCAGCTGATGATTGGTTTATCAAATGCATTCAATTAGCAGCATCTGGCTGCTACTCTTAATTCCTACAGAAGCAGTAAGGGTGCAGTTAGTTTTCACAGACGTGCACAGAGTCCTGTGAAAACTTTCTTTTTCACATGACTGTATATAGTATACTACAGCCATTTTCCTCCAATTCACATTGTTCTCTTTTTTTGGTAATTATATTAGTTGCATCATAGTTCTGCAATTTCATAAATGCAGTAAAAATATAATAAAATATTGTAAAAGTGAAAAGCACCAAATAATCATAAATAGCTCACTGCATAAAAAGATTTTTATTTTTATGTCTTAGTATAATTTATACTTAATAAGTTCTTTATTGGCAAAAGGAGAAAAAGTGTACGATCTTATTTTTTAACAACTAAGTCGTTTTTGTTTTATGCAGGGACTATGTTTCAAAACTTTTCTGCTTTTTCTCTTGCAGAATTACAATATGCAAAATGTTAATAAATGAAAAAGAAAAATAGTTTTATCAAGTCAAATAAAAGTTTACTTCACTAGTGTTTTTTTGATTTGTTCTGCATGATTTGCCCCATCTAAGAATAATTTGTTCAAGCTGGATATGGAAAGTTATACATTTGAAACCGCAGTTAATGCAGAGGCTGCCTGATAATAGATTGCGGTTAATCCGGTGTACTGTTGTGTAGAGTAAACACATATTTCTCATGTTCGGGTTGTCGGTTCCAAGTAAAACACTTGCCATATTAATTTTGACTGTGTTGGAAGAGTGGGGGCGTTCAGGCAGTCTGTCCAATTAGTTATTGCACTGAGTGAGGAAAAGCATCACATTCATTATGTGAAAATATGGCCACCATGAAGGAGCCTCTTGAATTGTAATGAAGGAGGTCCCTTGATAGCCATGAATTCACCAATTAAGGTTCTCATATAACGTTCAAATTATGTGCATTTTAACGACTAGTTTTGCCACGGAAACACTTGCGTTTTCCTTTGGTTTCAAGGAGCTTTCCTGCTCGCAATTGTACAAGTAATTAGAATAATTAAAGCTTTTGATGTTCCGCATAGAATGTGACGCATGACAATATAGAGAAAATGCAAAAAAGTTGTAATTAATTTTAAAGCTTTGTGCTCCTGTTCTCTCCCAGTAAAGCAGCTCTTATTGTCTGAGATCCCATTTTCATTCAGTGAAACAATTCTTATTAGTTGGGGAGAAAATGGCAGCTTCATTTTCCAGAATTAACAACTTTGTCTCTTTCACATGTCAACTCAATAGCTGAAGTAACTCTATTAGAGGAATCCAAAGTAAATTGCTTTTCTTTAAACTTTTTTTTCTTCTGGGAATGTTTTATTTTTCTTATCTATTTATTTTTTTCTGAACACACACTTATTTCTCCCACTCAGGCCCTCTTGATATGTGGTTATATCATAAACACAGTCTGACCCCACTATTTCGCTGCTGACAGCAGAACAAAGCATAAAGTTTAGCTGTGAAACATCCAGTGCCAACCACAGGTTTCGCTACATGTTTTTTAACTCAGTTTTGTCCCTGATATGTCCTTATTTCCATGCTTTGTAACGTGATAGCTATTTTAAAGCAAGAAATAACATCTTCCTGAGATCAGCTGAACGCATGGGCCTACATCATGTATGCGTGATATATGTGTGAGAAAGAAAGAGACAGCAGAAAGAGGCAGGAGAGCTCCCTCTCTGAGTTTTTATCATCCTTAAGTATACCAAAATGAGTCTTGGGGAAAAACGAAGCTGTGTGTCTTTTGAAGAATTAATAAGCCTGTCTCATTTGAATGTGTGTAGCGTCTCGGACAGTGTGTGGAAGCCCCAGTTCCACACTTTCCTGACAGCGCCTTTGATGAGCACTGATAACGTACAACGACTCCCAGGGAGTGAGGCATCCAACAATGGGGGTAGAGTCAGTGGAGGCTGGCTGCGCTGATCCTGACTGAGCTTTATTATCTGGCCTCTCTCCAGCTAAGTAGTGCATTAGGTATTCCCGAGACAAAGTATTTGGTACAGAGTGTGTGCCCATTGTTCTCTGCTTCTACTCAAGGAAATCTCTTGCTCTCACAGAGGTCATTGGTTTCCTCACCTGATGGGTGCTGTCTCTTTATCACATGGGTATTTGTTAAATCCTCTTTGTGTAGCATTGCATCCTTAGCATTGTTTGGGTTTGTCTTGAAGCTTTTTTGCAATTTGAAGAAAAAAAAGTCAAATTTTCAAAACAGAATCTACTTTGACATGAATTTAATTGGATGGCTTTTGCAATTTAAAGGGTGTTTTGGCACACTGTGTAGATTCAGAGGCCCTCTCCGTTATCTATTCACTTCCAAATTATAGTTCACATCCAGTGTTGAGTTTTCCCACTTGTCATGTCATGTCTATTTAGTGTCACATTAATGTGGTTTGAGGAAGGGTGTGATTAGTGCTATTGTGATAAAAGCTACCATCCAGAAAATTTCATAAAGCGCGATGAGTCAGAGGCCCAGAAATGGGTTTCGGCAAACAAAATGAGTGGGCAGAGGTGCCACTGAAGCAGGTACATAACTATGAGCCCTTGCCAAGTAATTTTCTACTCTGTGACTCATAACCTACAGGAAATGACAAAAAGCATTATCTGCCTTTGTTGGGGACAATTTTGTGATTATGGGGTTGATAGGTACATTTTGCCATTTGATAGCAGACACATCTGCTCATTTTAGCTCTAGTTTGGCCAGCTCTTTTTGCACCAGCTTCACCCCCCAAAAGTGCCCCTCCATCCTTTCATCCTTACATGTTTGTTACTCTAATTACTGCTTTCTGTGTTTAGAGCATGATAAAGTAGCCAGAGGAGAAGATTCAGCTTAAAAGTTTTGAAAAGCACAATTTCTTTGATGTGAGGCTCTCGGTGAAGCTGCACTGATGGAGTTTGTGCATCTCCAGTGTGTTTATCTGTATTTACTGTACATGTGGCCAGCTATATAATTTGGGCGGTTTTAATATTTATGTGTTCTGACTTCCATATAGTCTTTGATGAGCTGTGACGATAAGCAACAACGATTTGATCCAGTTTGGAAAAGCTAGAAGATGTGCTTGTGTGTACATAAGAAAACACATTCATTGAGTACATCTGCTCAAGTTTCTTCATCTATGTATCTGAACTCCACCAGGTTCTGGCAAAAATACTAATGAAAGCAGTGGGGTATTTTCCCAAGGTCAATTAAAGTATATCTGCATTTAATTTACTGATGCAGCCAGACTCTAAATATGATCATTTCTGAGATGGTTCGCTGCATACATTTCAACCTCACCTGAAACATACTTGTTACATCAAAACGAAAATTTGACAAGGAGCCCTGGGGAAAGCTAGCCTGTGACCCTGTTTTAATATGTTGCCTCGGGCAATTTCTCTGCTGCAATAACATTCACTCACACTGGTAACTTGACAGGTGATGTGAAGGCCAAGGAAAAAAATGCAATCTACCCGCAGAATGCTGGGAACCATCCATAGGAGAAGGACAGTACATATAAATAAGCCTTGAGGGACATTTTTAAAGAACTAAACTTTCTAATTGACCAGAAGAGGGGAAAAGTTTCCTGTCTGGCCAGATACTTTAACATAAAGCTGAAGTGAGTGGCACTTGTTGGTGGCAAGGTTATTATAATAAAGTAAAGTAAAAACTTACTTTATTTTAGTTGACTAAAAATCATTTTAGTCAACTAAAATATGTTAATAAACTATCTGAAATCATTTTGTGAACTTGGAAAACGAACTAAAGTAAAATCAAAATGTAGAGGAAATATCCTTTTTAGTTTTAGTATCAGTTAGTTTGGTAAACACTAAATTACAACTTGCCTTGATGAAGCGTTGACTGAGATGTTTATTGGGACTCTGGGTGTCTAAAAGACTGATTTCAAGAAGTTGTGTTTTATTTGAATATTATGTGAATACTTGTGCAGATTTTTCTAAATCTGTCCTCTGATATATTTCCTCAGGACAATAATAATTAAAAACTCTAAACCTAACAATGAAAGAAAACTAAAACTAAACATTTTCAAACAATAAAAACAAAACTGAAAAAAAGGAAAACAAACTCTGGGAACTAACTGAATTGAAACTGAATTAAAAACAAAAATTCACAAATTAAAAACTAATACAAAACTATGACTATGTAATAACTCTTGCTTACTTGCTTAAAGTAATCACGCCATTCCACAACTTGATAACCAGGAAGTTGTTATCATGTAAATGAAAATAACATAACCAAAGGCCTGGATAATGGGAAACAGCAAGTATGCTTAAATGAAAGTGAGCCATAAGCAGGATATTGACATGAAGAGCAAAATTGGAATTGATTTGTGGGGAAAATGGGGTTGCCTTCTTCTAGAAGCAGCAGCTCCTATGAATTCCTAATCCAGCAGAACCGGGCTCCCATTTCTCTCACAGACAGTCCTGCAATCTGTAGGAGATTGGAAGCTTGACAAGCATCAGCCTGTATTAAGATTCAACCCCTCTGCGATGTTGGCAGACCACAGGTCTGACAGGAGTCTTGTAAACAGGCAGCTCACCAGCGGGCATCTGGGTACAGAACATTTAAAACTTAAAAAAAGAAGGGAAAAAAAGAAAATCTGTCCATATAACTCATCAGCAACACATATTTGCTCTGAGCTGTTTTACTTTGCTGTGTTTAAATGCGGTTTTCTGTTTTGCTGATGAATATTTTTTAATAATACACATTGAGAAAGACTCAGTGGAAAGACTGTTCTACTGCTTTGTGTCAACATCTTGCAGAGACACGGGCCCTGCTACTCAGCGGAAAGTTGTTTTTTAATCCCTCGTCCCCTACAGTGTTAATTGGGCAGCAGGTCCACAACAACAGACAGAACTCCCACCGCAGGAGCTTTAGTGCAAGGCTGCAGGGAGGCAGTGAAATCTAAACTGAAGTGACACTGAGTGACTGGGCCATGGGGAAGGGAAAATGAGCTTTTCCTGGAGAAAGGGGAAATCTTTGAATAGGCAGATTGACAGGTTGAGCAGTCGGAGGAGATGGAAAGCACTTGTTGCTGCTCAGATGCACCGAGAGGTCAGATGCCAGGGTTGACAGCTTTGCCGGAGTGGCAGCCGTTTTCCATGTGACATTCTTGTCAAATGTTTGGCTGCTGGATCTCTCACAACAAACACAGCGGTAAGCTGACGGTTAATCTAATTTCAGCGGCCACAATCATGCGCGTGGCCTCAGGGGGTTGTTTTGCCTCGATAAGATGTTAGAGGGGATGTAGACAGAAGTCTCGGCTGTGCTGTGTGCTTGGCGGTGGTTTGTTTGAAAGGAAACCTTTAAAGTGATACGAGGAAGTATATATCAAAATGAAAAATTCACCTGTTATTGCTCCTGTGTGTCAGACTGCGTTGATACGACAGAGAAAATTGCTTTTATCATGGAAACACCACAAGCAATACAGTGCAGGGAACAAAGAAAAATCATGACATATGTCACTTAGAAGAGAATAAAGAAAACCGCTGTCAGTGCTAGTGGCAAGCTGCACTCAGAGGAGGTGTCGGGTACGACTCCAGTGTGTAAGAAAGGACTCTTTAAACTAGGAGATGGGATTTAAAAGAAAAAAATCCCACATTAAAGTGCGTTTTGTGGTTTGTGAAAAGACAAATTAATTTTTTCCTGACTGTTTGTCAGTAACCCAGCAACATCAGTCAGTACTGTTGTATCTAACAATGGATCAAAAAAAAATATCCTCCATTAGAAAATCAGAGAAAATCACTAAGAGACATTTCCGCATTTTGATGTCAATACTTAACTAAAACTTTACTAGGTACACAAACACAACAGTCAGCCACATCATTAAACCTATTGACATGGCACTGCCCTGGCTTCCCCAGCAGGCTATTGCACCAAAAATGAGAGAAAAACTACTCAAGAACATCATGAAGAACATGACAAAGTGCACAGGGCTCTGTCTCAGCCTCCAACCCCCCCACTAATTTAACCTCTGCTGGAATCATGAGAGCACAGAAATGCCACCCCCGCAAGACCAAAACCATCAGTCGGAGAAGGGTTGATGACACAACAGAGACCCAGACAATATTAGACTGGTGGTTTTTGTTGCGGCTCGTTTGTGTGTGTATTGGAGCCATGTGTCTGCTAGCTTGTTTTAGAGCTACGGGGAGTGCAGAATTATTAGGCAAATGAGTATTTTGTCCACATCATCCTCTTCATGCATGTTGTCTTACTCCAAGCTGTATAGGCTCGAAAGCCTACTACCAATTAAGCATATTAGGTGATGTGCATCTCTGTAATGAGAAGGGGTGTGGTCTAATGACATCAACACCCTATATCAGGTGTGCATAATTATTAGGCAACTTCCTTTTCTTTGGCAAAATGGGTCAAAAGAAGGACTTGACAGGCTCAGAAAAGTCAAAAATAGTGAGATATCTTGCAGAGGGATGCAGCAGTCTCAAAATTGCAAAGCTTCTGAAGCGTGATCATCGAACAATCAAGCGTTTCATTCAAAATAGTCAACAGGGTTGCAAGAAGCGTGTGGAAAAACCAAGGCGCAAAATAACTGCCCATGAACTGAGAAAAGTCAAGCGTGCAGCTGCCAAGATGCCACTTGCCACCAGTTTGGCCATATTTCAGAGCTGCAACATCACTGGAGTGCCCAAAAGCACAAGGTGTGCAATACTCAGAGACATGGCCAAGGTAAGAAAGGCTGAAAGACGACCGCCACTGAACAAGACACACAAGCTGAAACGTCAAGACTGGACCAAGAAAAATCTCAAGACTGGTTTTTCTAAGGTTTTATGGACTGATGAAATGAGAGTGAGTCTTGATGGGCCAGATGGATGGGCCTTTGGCTGGATTGGTGAAGGGCAGAGAGCTCCAGTCCGACTCAGACGCCAGCAAGGTGGAGGTGGAGTAGTGGTTTGGGCTGGTATCATCAAAGATGAGCTTGTGGGGCCTTTTCGGGTTGAGGATGGAGTCAAGCTCAACTCCCAGTCCTACTGCCAGTTTCTGGAAGACACCTTCTTCAAGCAGTGGTACAGGAAGAAGTCTGCATCCTTCAAGAAAAACATGATTTTCATGCAGGACAATGCTCCATCACACGCGTCCAAGTACTCCACAGCATGGCTGGCAAGAAAGGGTATAAAAGAAGAAAAACTAATGACATGGCCTCCTTGTTTACCTGATCTGAACCCCATTGAGAACCTGTGGTCCATCATCAAATGTGAGATTTACAAGGAGGGACAACAGTACACCTCTCTGAACAGTGTCTGGGAGGCTGTGGTTGCTGCTGCACGCAATGTTGATGGTGAACAGATCAAAACACTGACAGAATCCATGGATGGCAGGCTTTTGAGTGTCCTTGCAAAGAAAGGTGGCTATATTGGTCGCTGATTTGTTTTTGTTTTGTTTTTGAATGTCAGAAATGTATATTTGTGAATGTGGAGATGTTATATTGGTGTCACTGGTAAAAATAAATAATTGAAATGGGTATATATTTGTTTTTTGTTAAGTTGCCTAATAATTATGCACAGTAATAGTCACCTGCACACACAGATATCCCCCTAAAATAGCTAAAACTAAAAACAAACTAAAAACTACTTCCAAAAACATTCAGCTTTGATATTAATGAGTTTTTTGGGTTCATTGAGAACATGATTGTTGTTCAATAATAACATTATTCCTCAAAAATACAACTTGCCTAATAATTCTGCACTCCCTATAGTCTGCGAAACCGTTACTGAGAGGTTTTTGACATTATTAAGTTGGTGGATATTAATGGAGTCACATATTGTTTGGGTATATAACATATTTGCAAAAATGCAGTCACAAATGGTGTCACTCATTTGTCATAATTGGGTCAAATATGCCCTTGGAGGCAGGGCAGAGGAAGAACCTAAACAAAGTAATTATGTTTTAGTTTACTTGGTCGTCTGCTTTTCCAGCAGAGCTGCCAGGGGATGTTTGATAAACAGCAATGAGACGACTGCTCCAGGTTCATTTGATACAGCGCTGCCTCAGCCTCTGAAATAAGCTGATAGTGGGAATGGATGCCGTCCTTATAATTTATAAAGCCTCCATTATGTTGTGTTCTTGACAGGATTTACCTTGAAAGTGTTCCCTTGGCGCTGCACGGGAAGTTGAAAACCTACTTTTTAAATGACAAATATTCCCAAACATGTAACAGTATCTCTTTCATCTTTTCGTGCTCACAGTTCAATGTTGTACACCTAACTCTTAATCCAAAAACAAACAGAGGACATAAAGGGAGGAAGAAGAATATTTGTTGCTCTCAAAGTGCATTAGTGACCCACTGATACATTAATCAAAAGCATTAAAGGAAGGAGGTCTTTATCTTCCACTGAACTTACAGTTTATTTAATTTGCAAACACTGGAGGCATACAGCTCTGTATGAAATCGCTGTTGAACAAAAAAATGTAAAAAAAAAAGATTTGATAGAGCATATTTTACATAAAAGCCATAGTGCTGAGAAATTTAAGAATTAATATGCATAACTGATGCACTTACAACATCCCAGATTGGCATTTTAATTCTCCCATTATCTGCTGAGGGAGAGACAGCTCCCATGTGCAGCTGATCTTGCTGACTTGCGTAAAACTGCGTGTGCTAATGCTGGATGAAAAGCCAGAAAGGCAGAAAACAAATCATGAAAAATCGTTAATTAGTAAATAAAACAGAGTGCTTTGAGAGTTTCAAGCATAAGAAAGTCAAATTATTGTTATTTAGAGAATCCACCACTGATCCAGTGTCTCAAATCTGAACAGACTCTTTGCAACAGTTAGCAACTTTAATGGTCATCAGGGATCCACAGTGTTTCCATTCAATCCAAGTCAAATGAGCTATTACAAAAGCATAGGCTACAACTGAGGCATTTAACAGCACAATTAAATTCCAATGGCCTAGTATCTATTGAGCAATTAACCTTTGGTAAACCAATTATTATTTAGTGTATGATGACAAAAGTTAGGTCCTGGAGGAGCCATGTCCTGTTTTAATAGACGGTCTTATGCCCTATAAAAGATGGAAATGTGGAGCCATTTTAGTACCCCATTAGCTTAGCTGTGCTGAAAAGCTGCCAGCTTACTTCAGCCGTAAGTATTGATTAATCGGCACAGAACGTCTCACTGTCTGGGTTGGCAGGAAGGAGACAATGAATAGATAAAAAAAAACACACAAAAAAACGTCCAATCCACCCAGAGCTGGTACAACGCACCAAACTCTTCTCATTCCCAAGGTAACTTATATTGCTATTTTGTTATAGCATCTGCCATCTCTGATCCATGTACCGACTATTGCAATATTTGACAGCGACACTTTGAAAGTGCCACCAAGACTCTATAAGACGGCATCAGTCAGCAAACTGTCCTCCTCGAGACTGTAGGTTCCACCACCTGTTTTTACACTTAGTTTGGTTTTATTTTCACTTGCTTTTTACTTTGGATGTCATAGTTGTTGCTTGGTAAGACATAAAATACATAAAAAACCATGTACACTGAAAAATATCACAATGCAATAAATTGCTGCCAAGGGGGTCTGACCAAGTGTCCATATGTCAGTTAGGAATAAAGTTGACCAGCTGTTCTGTTGTCCATCAAGGGCCGTCCTGTTAAGTAAAGTTTCCAAAGCCTCTTACATCAAGTCTTTGGAAGCAGCTCTGCTCCCCTCTTGTCTTACTGACAGCAGTTCCGTAAGTTTGACAGCTCTCTGTACAGCCCGTCTGTTCACGCAGCATTGTGTAAATATAATGCATCGACTGCCATTACAGCACACTTAGTCATTTGAATGACATTGTAAATGACGTTGTTGATTGTCACTGGAGGGTCATTTGTCATTTTAGTTGTGACTCCAACAATCTGGACAATTCCCAGCCCGTTATATCCCTCATGGAACATGGAGGAGCTCAGCCATAAATTTATCACCAGCAATGCCATTACCTTTAGCTTGACGGCCCTCAAGCAATGGCAGTGCAATAATAGAGAATAGATTTTATCCCGTACGGAGCCGAGGCTTTCGCTTGTGCTTTATTTCCTCCTTCCAGCCTCCGAGATAAAGGAGAAAATAAGGTAGCCACTGAAGTGTTATACCTACCTTAATGAAAGGTTTTAAACTGATACTGATATTGACTCAGAAGCCCCAGGAGCATCCCTGTATATCAGATTCAGTGTCATAAATGAAGATCAAGAATCCTGTTAACTTTCCCTTACACTAACCTAAAGGAAAAACAAATCAAGCACTGCACTGATGAGCCTTCTAATTATATTTTCTGTTGCGATACGCAGTGATTCTTCAGTGAGATCATAAGAGACGATGAAATGCCTCACATCATGAAAATGTTTAATCTCGTGATGGTCTCTGACAGCTCACAAAATCGCCAGCAAACACAGCAACTCAGATTTCTTTTATATAAATGGACTTAAATAGCGGTCCCCCCTGATTTGTCTTGTAGATCGATAATGATAATGGAGGATGATCAATAGCTAACCGTTGGGACTCTGTGTCAGAGTTGATGTCGATTTGTGATGCATTGTGTGTGAGACGTCAGCTGGGATATTGATATGAGTGCTCATTTCCTGTTTACCACCAGCACTTTGGTGACGATATGAGCCGTTAATGAAAAAAATCAGTGGAGCTTGTCAACTGTCATCATGACCAAATGAGGCAAAAAAGAGGAGTGAGAGGTGGGGGATTTAATAAAGCACACATTTTCCTTTTAGTCCATATATGTAGCATAATCTAGATATTTGTTTTAAAAAATAGAATTTAATAATGGATTGCATTTATATAGCGCTTTTCGGGGCCCTCAAAGCGCTTTACAATTCCACTATTCATTCACACACTGGTGGAGGCAGCTACAGTTGTAGCCACAGCTGCCCTGGGGCAGACTGACAGAAGCAAGGCTGCCATATCGCGCCATCGGCCCCTCTGGCCATCACCAGTAGGTGAAGTGTCTTGCCCAAGGACACAACGACCGAGACTGTCCGATCCAGGGCTCGAGCCGGCAACCTTCCGGTTACAAGAGGAACTGCCAACTCTTTGAGCCGCGATCGCCCCAATTTGTGATGTTTTTTTTTATTTTTTCAAGTGGAAATCGCATCAGAACTTTAAAGAGAACCTGCTAAGGCACATATTTTTCTGCCAACACAAATTACGACATCTAAGGTTACAAGATATCCTTTCATTGCTTTATTTGATTTTCTGGGTTCTTTTTTTCTCACATTTTTAGGCTGACTTGCAAAGAGATTTTAGATGTGCCGTGATTACATGATTGTGTGGTTTCTGAGGACTATGCGCTGATTATTTTTATAGGGGAAATACTGCAGCCACTCCAGACCATTTTCTCCAGCCTGTTAAATGCTTCTCCTATTGTTATCTCTATCTGCTGTTTTTACTCGTAGCTTGCTGTTCGAGATAGCAAAACTCCTGCTGTACTTCCCCAAAAACTAATCTGATAATGTATGTGGGCAGGAAATAAGACACTGTCCACTGGCCAGACTCAAGAGCATAAGAACGTGCACTCTCCATGTCACACTTCTTGCTGCCTTATTAGCATAAATTCATTTGTTTCTTGTTAATTATGCATTAATCTCAACCTACTAATGAAGGCGAGGTCGAGGCACTGGTAAAAGATTCCAGCAGTGAATACACCCAAAGGAAATTAAGAATTTCAAGACAGGGAATTCTTGAATATTTCTCACATTCGGTGACTGCTCAGTACCTTCGAGTGCAGGCATCATGGGATGATAGGTGTGCTCGTTAAAGGTTGCATAGAGCTACCGGGCTCGCTGTCATCACAGCGCCTGTTCTTCCATTCCTCTCTCTATCTCTCGTATTCTTTTTCTCTCAGTCTGACTGAATCTGAACCCGGTGCAGAGCATTCGCTGCCGTGCCCTAGCCTGAAAACAGCACGGCTTCTTTCCTCGCTACACCTCTACTCCCTCATTATCGGCCACCATCTGCCCGACCTTAGCCACACATCACCCCCCCACCCCCATAGCAAGCCCATCAACACTCCCCTCTCACTCTCCACTGGCACCTTGGCTCACAAGGCAGCCCCAACTGCCATTTCTCTCCCAGTCACACATTTGTCCTCTTCAGCCATGTTTTTTCCCCTCTGTAATACCTCTGTTTTGAGACCCTCATACGTGAACAAGCTGTTTGTTCTAAATTAGTCTTTTTGTCAGTATTTACATTTTTACCCTTCAGCCTGAAAGGCTCATAACCCCACTGGATGGATGGCCAGTTGGGTGGCTTTTACACCAAACTCTGAGAACACAGTAACTTGAATAAAAGGCAATTTAGGATTTTGAAATTAATAAAATAGCTTAGAGGCTAGAGCTCATTTTACTAAATGAGTCCCTTATGGATAAATTTTGACTTCTAATACCTATAAAGAAAACCTTGTGAATAAGTTAAGTACATTTCATGAACTCGATCTCTAAAACAAAAATAAATAAATAAATAATTATTATTCAGTGTTTCCACTTTTAGCTAGTCTAAATGTAACACACGGACAGGTTATTTTCATAAAGCAGCACAGCCGGGTGTCTACAGTCTAAGAAATCAATCTATAAACGTACAGAAAATGTATGTAACAATCGCTGAAGTCATGGAAAAAGTCGTATCTGTTGAATGAAATCGTATATAGTCCATTGATTCATCCATGATGAAAACCCACCTAATTCTTTGTTTTTTGATGGTGTGTCTACTTATATTGGTGTAGCACGGCAGGCCAGTGATGGTTTCTTTGACAGTAAGAAGGTAAAAATGATGAAGATTCAAACCTGTGGACCATCAGTTTGGACTCTGATGACATGATGTATTCTTAAGGACAAAGGCCAAATACATCTGTGACACCCCCATCACACATGTATCTACTAAAAACCTTGGAACACTTTTTTCGGTGGTCTGGGCGTCAACGTTAAGGCTAGAGGTCAAGTACTACTAAAAATCTTATGAACATAAAAGCTTGAGAAGAACGTCCTGTGCTGTCCTGGGTAAGCCACAACTGACCAAACTTCTTGGCACAGCCACTTTTTCTATCAGCCCTGTCTTTCTGTCTTCATGTTGTCTAAGACTTTGTCAACCCAGAGAGCTTACAGGCAGAACTGGGAGAAAATGGGGCCCTACAGCCGCTCATCCTGACAGATAAACAGGATTTTGTGCCTGGCAAGCTGAAGATTGTCAGCTCCAATCTCTGCAGAGAATTACAACCGGCAGTCAATGCTGGGACACTGGCTCAACAGACAGAGCATCAGACCCTGTGTACCAACGAGTGGGAGACGCTGACTCCTTCATCATGATAGCACAGCATGGTTTATTCATGGCTGACAGAGCCAAGGGTACAGTTCACAGTATCAACATCTCTGTTTTTCAGTGCCCAAACGGCCCTTTTAGAAACACATTAGAAAAGGACAGAATGTAAATGTCACCGCGTTTGTGTAAAAACTAATAACTTGAGCTTGAATTCAAGAGAACAGGTAGCTGACAAGGTATCGCAGCTCATGCTTCATGATTTATGAGCTTTTTATATTTTAACCTTTCATCTGCGCCTCTTTATCTTCAGGCACCGTCTACTGTGCCACCTAGTAGTCTATACAACACTGGCAGTGAAAGAATAATGGCTTTAATTGCATAAGTAGCATTAACGTTTAACAAATAGCCTTCACAGTCAGAACTCAGCTTGTGAGCGCTCGAATCCAGCTTTTGACCCCTTTTTCTTTGAATGGAGCCCTGGAGGTTGCATTGTTGTCTTTATTAAATGCCAGCAGTTAGCGTCTCAAAGCAATGTCGGCAGTTTAAACTATGCAGGGTGGATAAACGCTTGCCTCTGTGTCACTGAGTGCTTTAACCAGGTTGTTGCTTCCTTTCATAAAGGTGGTGAGTTTTTGATGCTCTCTAAATCAATTGGAACCAGTTGGCTGCGAGGCCCCTTTGGTGTTGAGTGGCATTACCCAGAGATAAGGGAGCTCAGACGTGACAAGCAATGTTAACCAGAAAGCTCTCCTCCCAGTTGGATCATTGCTGTGCAGCTCGTGTGCAGGAGGGAGCCTACTGTCTAATTGAACAGTCTGAATTTCTGTTGACAAGACTATAATTTCTACATATCAGCAAGGAAAACACTTGTCTTGTTTCTCTGCTCGTGCGCCAAGGCTCTGATAAATGTGGGCTAATTTCTATTTGTGAAGACATACCTCATTCACGTCAGAAACAAGGTTTGGTTCGAGATAATTTACTGGAAAGGGTAAGAGGGCTGTGGATGGGGGCTAAGCGGATCTATATCCATATCTTTAGCCTACCCAAAGCTCAGATGTTAATCTAATTTGATGTCTGGGGGGGAGGAAGCACAGACTAGACTGGAGGATGAATTATATCGGATGTCATTGGGAACATGACACAATAATTTCGTTACCAACGTGTGGAATGATATTTATTGGATTGTGACAGGCGTTTGTGACAGGTAGTTAGTACCTGTCTGACCTTCCACTGCAAAAATGTTTATTATGAGGAAGCGAAACAGTCATGAAAGCAAGGAAACTTCAATTGAACCTCAGTTTTACAGCATTTCATAAGACAGTTGCTTCTTGTCACCCATGACCAGCTGTTCTGGTTGTTTTGTTGTTCAGTTCACCAAGCAGTTGGTGTCATTGGGAAGGAAGAAGCAGGGAGGGAGGGGCAGCCATCGGCCGTAAGTGGTTGGAGGGGAGGGGAGGGTGAAAAGGCAAAAGAAAAACTGTGGAAGAGAGACAGTTTAACAATAACAAATGATTAAATGCAAAGTGGTGTTTAAACACGCAGAGAGTTCTGGCTGGATGCTATTTGTTTCTCCTGTTTTCGATTGAAACCTGGATGGATTTTTTTAGTACATCTGTGTGTGCGTCTATGTGCGTGTGCCTGTGTGTGGGTATAAAATATTATTTTTCAATTTTTAAGATTGTTGTGCTTCCTCTGAAGGTTTTCTTCAAATAATTAACGTAATCAAAGCATTTATGGTTGTTATTCACGGTTCAGTTCGTTTGCCAACACATTTCATTCCTAGGCATCACAATCCAGTCGATTATAGTAAAGTCAGTCATAATCATTTGCCTGCTGCTGTTGTCATCTGCTAGCTTTTTATGATGTAATTTATGATAGCATGAGATTTTTCACTCATCCACAGAGGTGTGGTGCTATTTGTTTGCGTAGCGGAGTGCATCGGTCACGTGCACGCCCCTACACACGCGCATGTTTGAGTTGTAATTTGTTTCTAAGGCTGTTTCCTCACAGTGACAGGTTTACAATATTCAACTATAAGTGAGCAAAGTGGTCAAATGTCAGTCTGAATTTAAGAACATAAAGATGTCTTCATCAGCTTGCAGCTCTGTCCTCCCGGGTCTTCTTGGCGCTCGTCTCGCTCCTTCACTTATTTTCTTGTGAATTTTGAATTTTACCATTTTTCACAGAGTTAACGTCACAGTTACAGATATATCTGTCAGCTGTGGTCGAGACAGGATTTATCCAGAGGTGAGCTGCTTTATGACAAACTATTCCACTGTTTAAATCCTCAAATCTGTGTTACAGCTGACCTGTGCAGGGTGCTGTACGTTGTTTTGGTGTCTGCTATTTAAACTTTTTCACATTGTCTTTATGGGGTATTGTGTGTGTGTGTGTGTGTGTGTGTGTGTGTGTGTGTGTGTGTGTGTGTGTGTGTGTGTGTGTGTGTGTGTGTGTGTGTGTGTGTAGGAGGGCAGTTTTATAAAAGTGCACAGTCTCGTGTGTATGTAGTGTATATTCAGAGAAGTGAATAAAAAGTCTGATGGCCACACATCCACAGCCTGCTTTGGGTCACTACACAGTTGTGTGTGTATGCGAATTAATGTGTGAAGTCCTTGCTTTAAAGCTGTCAGGCTCAGGAAAGAAAACTGTCAGCACCATCAGACAACTGTGTCTACAGCAATGTTTCAATATTTTGCATGCTCTGCCTCCCATATGGCGTGCTATTTCCTTCATGAAGAGCCCACCATGCATATTATTGTCTTCTGTTTTGAGAGACTCCCCACTGTGGAGTGTGTGGAGTGAAATGTAGGGGGTTTTACCAAAGTCTGTCCCCACCAGGGCCAGCCCTACAGCAGCTGTGACTGATAAAGCGGATCCTCTCCACAACAGAAAAAAACTTGTTCTCTGCTCCCACTCGACTCTCAACCCACTCCTCCTGTCCTGTCCCTGAGGCACAAACGTCCAACTTCCAAATGCCAACTCAGTCAGGAGTTATTGCCACCATTTCCCAAGTGAAAAATGTCAGATGGATGGTGATTTTCTGCTTTATGATTTCACAGGAGGGGTGACTGTACAGTGTGAGGGAGATACTCTGTCCCAGTTTGATAAGTGGGGCATAATAATGAAAATGGCTTTTAGACAACTAAAGTAAACCTCATTTAAGCTCTGGCAGTGGTCATCTGAAACGGTAAAGAACAGTGTTTACCACACATTTCCAATTGTTAGCCTTTTTTTTTCATCCTTAATACTGCGTGCACATTTTTGCTAGGATGTCATAAATATAGCAGCGGCCTTCTCTGAGCTTTGTTGTCGCACAAATTGTTCGTTATGGGTATATTTCACAGCCGGTGAGACACAAATGAAACACAGAGCAGTCCATGGCTCAGCAGCCATTCTCACTCTTCCTGAACACAAGGCAATAATCGCCCATGCATCCACAAACTCGAGACGAGAATAAAAAGGTGAGAAAATAAGTCTCAAGGCACCACTGCAGGGGGATGAAATGTGAAAGGATACTCAATGACACGCCTTCTACATTTAGCATCACTGCACTTGTTAAAAGTTATATATTTCGCAGTTATCCGAGCCCAGCAGCATTAGGACCCTAAAAACAAGACTGCACTTTTCTCCTGATGGCTATGCGGAGTGAAGTGGTCACAAAGTGAATACAGTGATTCCAGTGTAGGTTAATATATACTGTCACAGCGGAAGCTACCTAAAGCTGTTACAGTCAGATCTGACTGCTATTTGTCACGTTTCTTTTTAAGACATGAATGGAGCACAGAGAAGAGGCTTACTGGGTATTTTTAGACTCTCTTTGATGGCTTATTAGCTGGACTGGTATGCTTCGACTTGCTTAAACCCACATATGAATATATCACAATGATGGAAAAGGACCAAAAATAAATTACTATTTCTGTGACTGTCAGCAGAAGAAGGAAAACGAAGGAAATGATTACTTCAAAATTAAAAGAATTTCTATTCTCTGTGATTGCAAGATCACTGTTAGCCTTGAAACACTGGTGTATTTGATGTCCAGTACATGCCATTTTGCTTGTTTCAGTGCTTTTTAAAAACCTTTAGAATCTTAAGAGCCCTTTGGTCTCCTAATTCACAAAGGTCTTCTCTATCCACGACTTACATTGTAAAAATAATTCTGGATTCACTAGCAAAGACCCCTAATCCCAAGTGCGAGTGAAAAATATTTGTTAATAATGAAGCAGCGAGCTTGGCCGGAGGCTGCGGTTTGAGGAAGGATCATTGAGTATCCCTCTGATACCTTTGAGACAAGTGAACAAACAGAAAAAAAGAGGATGGACGAGTGAGCGGCAACAGGTTTGTGTCCAAGTCTGCTTTTATAAGGTTGGGTTGACCATCTGCTGCTTCCAAACGTATAAACCTTTCTTTAAAGTAAGGTTTGTTACATTTGTGTGATATTGTTCCATGGTGACTTGTACATCCTATACATGCTTGGAGATGGTGGAAACTGATGGTATTTGTCAAGGCGAGGTAAAACTCCTCTGCTTAGGATTAAGACTGTCACATATTTTTTTTATTTTACCTCTATACCACAGTGGATTTCAGATAAAACAAATAAAACAATCTGGAGTGCACAATTGCAGATTTAATTCAGTGGTTTAAGAAATGTATTGGAATAACTTTTAAAGAATTTACAGCCATTTTTATACATAGTGTCCCATTTCAGATGTAAAAGTAACTCAGCAGTTGACTACCACAGGGGTCTCCAGAAATCTGGACCCTATATGCAAGTATTCTCTTTGGGCCCCCTTATTAAAGTAAATGAATTTAACAAGAGGGAATTTTCCACAAGTTCAGTTTTATTTATACAATGCCCAATCACAACAACAGTCGCCTCAAGGTGATTTATATTATAAGGTAGATCCTACAATAATATTGTAGCAAGGACCACGATCTGACACACTGTTTCGTGTTAATTCTGTCAATTTTATTGGTGACGATACTGTTTTTGCTGTTCTTCAGCTCAGCACCTGCTTCAGCTTTTCAGCTGGCCTCCAGCACACACGCTGTCTCTTCTCTGGGCTCCAGCTTCACTATATAAGGGAGAAACATCATCAGTTTGATTTTGTGCCCCTTGCACCGCCCCTTGAGTTAACTGCACCACCCCTCCCCTGCAGCTCAGCCAGGGACCACACCTCCACCACTAATACATGCAGAGAAAAACCCAACAATCATATGACCCCTTATGAGCAAGCACTTTGGCGACAGTGGGAAGGAAAAACTCCCTTTTAACAGGAAGAACCCGGCTCAGGCAGGGGTGGCCATCTGCCGTGACCGGTTGGGGTGAGAGAAGGAAGACAGGATAAAAGACATGCTGTGGAAGAGAGACAGAGGTTAATAACAGATATGATTCAGTGCAGAGAGGTCTATTAACACATAGTAAGTGGGAAAGGTGACTGAAGAAGAAATACTCAATGCATCATGGAAATCTCCCAGCAGCCTACACCTATTGCAGCATAACTAAGGGAGGATTCAGGGTCATCTGATCCAGCCCTAACTATATGCTTTAGCAAAAAGGAAAGTTTAAAGCCTAATCTTAAAAGTAGAGATAGTGTCTGTCTCCCAAATCCAAACTGGAAGTATCATCATATAACTTTCTTTCATTTTTTAATAATGGACAAACTGTCTTTGTGATATTTGAAACTGAAATTTCATTGGCAGAATGCACACTGACTTCTTCAAAATACCCTGCTTGTTTCATGACATACTGTTTGAGACCCACTGGTTTAATATACAATGCTGCAGTTGTGTTCTATCAGGGCAAAGTCAAATCTAAAAACACATTAGTTAAACATTTCAAAGTAAAGCAGTTTAGCTGTTGTCACTGAAAGCTGTGCTTGGTTGTGCGACCGTGTCCCATTAATGATGACTTGAACTATAGGCGAGCTGACCAACCAGCAGCTTTTTTCTGGTGGTTTGCGAATTCACATTGTCGTTAAACTTGGAGGAAACTGATGGTAGACCAGCGTCCCAGGCAAGCTGCCTTTGGCTCTGCTTTCACTGCTCGGTGATCAGTTACGTTCTGCGCTTTGTATGAAAACAGAGCTAGCATTAGCAAGTAAATGGGATCCAGTGATTTATCAACATAACAGATGACTTTCCACTTGCTAACACCAAAATGTGTGATGTAGAAAAAATGGAAAATTGTGTGATGATAGTATCTGAAAAAACGGAGGTTCAACTGATACTAATTGTCAGGCCACCTGTGTCACGGCTGGCGGAGTGAGCCGTGTGGAGTGGAGGAAAAGGAGGACAAAAATGCAGCAAACTGATGATACGAGTGAAGTTTATTTACACGGTGGCAGTGGCAAAAACAGGCAATGAAGCATGAGTAATGACAAACCTAAACTGGGAGAAACTAAAGAGCAAACCTGAAATCTTACAAAACGGAGAGCGGAGCAGAGAGACGCAGACCAAGGACCAGGATACCAAGAAACACAGACGAGCCGACAACGAACACAGACCGACACCCACTATATATACACACACACACACACACAAGGTAATCGGGTAATCGCACACAGGAGGGAAGAACAGCTGATCTGAATACACATGATGACTGGAGGACACAAGCTGAACACAATGACAACAGACAGACTTTCAGAACAAAACAGGGAATCTAGAACCCGAACCGGACACAAGGGGGGAGGACACAGAATAACTAGAACAGAGGGAAATAATCACAAAACACAAAACGCTGGGTCAACGACCCAGGACCATGACAGTACCCCCCCTCCAAGGGCTGGCTCCAGACAGCCCAAAACAAAAACAGACGACCAACCCAGGGCGGGCGGCGGGGGCCCAGGACGGAGGGACCAACACAAGCTCCAGCGAACCGAGAGAATTGTCCAAAACAAAAACACACATGCTGGAGCACGAGAACAAAACACAGTTCAGGAGGCCGGCCCGGAGGCTGACAACTCAGAAGTCCAGGACAGTTCATCTTCTGAGGCCGGCCACGTCGGCGACGTAGATCCATAAGCCGACCGAGCGGAAGGCAGCGGTGGCGGAGTGGAGGCAGTTCAGGGGGCCGACCGTGCACACGGCAGCGGCGGCGACGGGGAAACCGTTCAGGCGGCCGACCGTGCGGACAGCAATGGCGACGATGACACAAGTCTGGAGGCCGACCGCGCGGAAGGCAGCGGCGGCGTCTAGGAGGTCATCCATATTGACGATGACGCTCCACCAGCGGCCTGGTAGATGACCGCCGATGTCGAGGCGGCAGTTCGGGACCCGAAGGTGGCGTGGCCGTCGCAGCACCAGACGAGACCGAAGCAGCGGCTGGTCCAGGCGCGGCTGAAGCTGAAGCGGAGGCCGGACCAGGCGCGGCTGAAGCTGAAGCGGAGGCCGGACCAGACGAGGCTGAAGCAGAGGCCGGACCAGGCAAGGCAGATGACGAGGCTGAAGCAGAGGCCGGACCAGGCGAGGCAGATGACGATGCTGCAGCCGGGCCAGGCGAGGCAGATGACGATGCTGCAGCCGGGCCAGGCGAGGCAGATGACGATGCTGCACCGGGCGAGGATGAAGGCTCGGAGGCTGCAGCTGGCGAGGATGATGAGGCTGCAGCAGGCGACGGCGTGGAAGCCGGAGACTGTAGCGCTGCAGGCGTGGAAGAAGCTGCTGCTGCCCGTGGCGTGGATGAAGCTGCAGCTGGCGAGGATGATGAGGCTGCAGTTGGCAGCTGGACGGGCTCCTCGGGCCCTCCAGCTGACGAGGCAGGAGGCTGGCTAGGTTCTCCTGAACCTCCAGCTGACGAGTCTTGAGGCTGGACGGGCTCCTCGGGCCCCCCAGCTGACGAGTCTTGAGGCTGGACGGGCTCCTCGGGCCCCCCAGCTGACGAGTCTTGAGGCTGGACGGGCTCCTCGGGCCCCCCAGCTGACGAGACAGGAGGCTGGCTAGGTTCTCCTGAACCTCCAGCCGATGAGTCTTGAGGCTGGACGGGCTCCTCGGGCCATCCAGCTGGCGAGACAGGAAGCTGGGCGGGCTCCTCGGGCCCCCCAGCTGACGAGGCAGGAGGCTGGACGGGCTCCTCGGGCCCCCCAGCAGGCGAAGCAGGAGGCTGGACGGGCTCCTCGGGCCCCCCAGCGAAAACAGTCTCTGGACCAGTGGGCACCGGGGCCCCTGGAACACACAGGTCAGAACCAGTAGGCGCACGGGCCTCTGGCAGGCACAGTTCAGAACCAGCAGGCGCACGGGCCTCTGGCAGGCACAGTTCAGAACCAGTAGGCGCACGGGCCTCTGGCAGGCACAGTTCAGAACCAGCAGGCACACGGGCCTCTGGCAGGTACGGGTCAGAACCAGCAGGCACACGGGCCTCTGGCAAACACAAGGCAGACTGCAGCTGCACAGAGCATTGACCCAGCTCGGGCAGCGACAGCCGGATACAGTCCTCAGCTGGCTTCTTAATCTCCAGGGGTCCAGAGTCGGCCGGGGGCTGGGACCCAGCCTCTGGGGAGGCCCTGGAGTGTGTCACAGTCTCTGGGCTGGCCAGCTTTTGAGGACTGATTACAATATTATGTGGTGTGTCTCTCTGCTTGACATGAACAGGTGAAAAATAGTTCTTTCCGGGTTGGATGGACTTAACTTGTTGTGCAGGAGGAGTTGGTGACAACGATGGCTGAATAGGTGATAATAAGGCGGATGAGTCTCTTGTCAACTGAGCTATTGACTGAGCTATGGATTGTAACCAAGTGTCTAATAGGTCTGGCTGTGACTGTAATGGGGGTGACGGTTGAGTGGCTAACTGAGCTACCGGCAGGGCAGCCGACTCAAAAAACACAGCCCCGGAATAAACAGACACACAGTCCAAAACAGAAAAAGGGTCCTTTTCACTCACCACAGCTGGCAGTTCCAAAGTCCTAGTCTTCGGCTGTGGGGTGATGCGCCGACGGCGCGATCGTCGCTTCCTCCCGGGCAAAACCTCCGGCGGGCCGGGCAAAACCTCCGGCGGGCCGGGCAAAACCTCCGGCGGGCCGGGCAAAATCTTCGCCGCCGGGCTGAGTTGGGAAGCGGTAGCGGCTGGTGGGTGAAGGTGCAGTTCGTTGAGTATGAAGTCCTGTGCGAGCGGGTGAAGAGAGTCCAGCAGCCAGGAGTGAGCAGAGATGAGCTGCTGTAGCCTGGCTTCTACAGCGCGGAGACACTCTTCCCCCTCATGCTCGAGCCATAGGTTAACCAAGCTGGAAACAGAGTCAATTAGTTCCTCCCGAAGCTCCTCGGGAGGTGCGGATGCCGCTGGGTCCATGTTTGGTCGGCTCGTACTGTCACGGCTGGCGGAGTGAGC
Source organism: Maylandia zebra (assembly GCF_041146795.1). NCBI lineage: Eukaryota > Metazoa > Chordata > Actinopteri > Cichliformes > Cichlidae > Maylandia > Maylandia zebra. Next base: position 24,887,754 of record NC_135173.1, on the reverse strand, counting down.
CGTGTGGAGTGGAGGAAAAGGAGGACCCAAAATGCAGCAAACTGATGATACGAGTGAAGTTTATTTACACGGTGGCAGTGGCAAAAACAGGCAATGAAGCATGAGTAATGACAAACCTAAACTGGGAGAAACTAAAGAGCAAACCTGAAATCTTACAAAACGGAGAGCGGAGCAGAGAGACGCAGACCAAGGACCAGGATACCAAGAAACACAGACGAGCCGACAACGAACACAGACCGACACCCACTATATATATACACACACACACACACAAGGTAATTGGGTAATCGCACACAGGAGGGAAGAACAGCTGATCTGAATACACATGATGACTGGAGGACACAAGCTGAACACAATGACAACAGACACAGACTTTCAGAACAAAACAGGAAATCTAGAACCCGAACCGGACACAAGGGGGGAGGACACAGAATAACTAGAACAGAGGGAAATAATCACAAAACACAAAACGCTGGGTCAACGACCCAGGACCATGACAACCTGCCTGCTCAACTGATCTGCTAATATTAGCTATTTCACGATGTATTAATAACAGGCTAAAAAAAATTTAAGTAAAGAAACAAGACGAGAGAAAAAACACCCTTCAACTATGTCATGAGTTATGGTGCATAGTTTGTCTAGCAGAGGGTATCAGCAGCTTCCCTGTTGGCAACTGATCCATGCAGTTACACAAAGTGTACACAAGTTATCCACAACTTTAAACTGTTTTGTAATATTATCTAGAAAGAACTCATAAATAGCTGCATAAAGCAAATGTTAAGGAAATCAGTTTATGTTTTGTGTGTCAGAAAGAAACAAAATTAGAACTAAGATTGAAAATTTTTAAATCACAAGATACAGGTATCACTTTAATTCTTGAAAGTTCTATAGGCCACAGCCTGTTTACCTAACCTCCATCCATGAGCTCATCTCTAAAACAAAAAGAATGAAATAATAAATTACCCACCTATTTTCCCGTTTTGTGATTGTGTTTCTAGTATTTATTTTGGTGTAGCATGGCAGGCTGGGGAGGATTTCTTAGTGAGTAAGAAGGCTGTAAAAACAACAACAATTCAAAACTCTGACCCATCAGTTTGGACTCTCATGACTTGATCATTTCTTCAGCGCAAAATGCAGTGAAGAGTTCACATTTACACCTTACTTCATACTTCTTCTTCACAATTTTCACATTTTTACTTCCTTTTCACAATTTTCAAAGCCATCTACTGAGCCGCCCCGGGCCATATGTTCGACACCCCTGCTACTAGGCAACCCCTGAAGACCTCTCTCCACCCTGTAATAGATACACGGTAAAATACCGGAGCAGTCCAACTCTATGCATTCATTTTCATGCACAGATCGCCCAGTACACTCTTATTATCTCTCATTTAGTGAGTGTCTCCCTGAATACCAAGCAATCTGGAAAGAGTACAAGTCAGATACTGTAGCATAACATGCGGTACTGAACCACCCAGTGAATGAGAGGTATGTGACACTTTTCTAAGATGATGCAAGAACACCTCCCACAGCTATTCAAATCTGCACCCTTTATGTTCTTTTCTTTCTGTGAGGGCAGGTGAGGATGCAGTGCCTTTGCACAAATGCATATACAGACCACACAGCAACAGAGTAGAGGTCATGAATATTTGAGGTGGGAAGAATAAAGCTTTGAGAACTTTAAGGCGAACTCACTGGTCTCCATGCATATTTAATCGGGTCTGTCCCTCTTGTTGGACAGCAGGAAAAGGATAACTGCGGGGACCCAGAGTTTGAGAAAGTGGTTGGCCCTCTCCACCTTGATGAATAAGTAAACACATTCAACCAGGCAGAGATGGAGTCAGCAGCCTTTGAGTCAATAACAAGTAGATTTGTTTTCTTCTGAAAGCAGCATTGTTTACAAGCTACCGATTAGCCCTCAAATTTGATCCATCTCTCAACAGTTTTAGTCCAGCCGCCTTCTCCTTTCAGCTTGTCCACACGGCAGCATTTGAAAGGTGTATTTCATGGTGCAATAAAAAAGAAATTAGGTTGCAACTTCTCTGAGCTCGTGTTTATGAGGTTCCCATAAATATTTTCTGTCTAAACTCGTGTCAGTTCTAAAGCTGTTTCCTCCTATGGAGACAAACTTGAATTTCTGGAGCCAATATAATATTCACAGCATATACTTGAGATGCACAGCGCTCAAGGTTATTTTCAATAAATGTTAAATGTTAAATCCGTCTCTGCATAAACTGAAAAAAAGAAAACTTTACATACAAGTGTGCATTTCTACTCAAGTAACAATAACCTCTGTGAATTGTAAGCTGCACAATCCAAGTCAAAAGGCACATTTTCTTCAAGTCAGACATTGATAAGTGTTTTATTTTTCCCAAAATCCAATTCGTTCCATTGCATGCATGTCATCAAACAAATAAACAATAATGTTTACCAAATGGCTTTGTTGTACAACATACCCGCTTATTAAAATGGCATCTCATTAGAAGCATTGAGCAGCCGTTTTACATGAGATTAATTGGGGTTTTTGAAAGCACTTTCTCCTCATTATCATTCTGTCTTGCAAATGGATTCACAGCAAAGGCAATGCATATTCATTTTACAGGAAGCTTGAAAATTGTTCAGAAATGAGCCAAAGGTGGAGCTGGGCTGGTGTGCAGACTTATGTTGAATAATAAACCACTAGAGCCTCTGCTCTGGAGGTGAACGAGAATGGCTGTCTGTAGAATATATTTGTGCTGGAAACACGACTCTCCCCTTCTGTAAAAAGGTTGCAGTTAATGTGCTTAAGCCTTTATTTGTGATAATTTTATCAGGCCTGATGTGATTTTAACTCATTATTATTTAGAATACAATTGTGTACGTTGTAAACATTTGTGAATTTTAGACTCAAAATGGTCAAAATGTTTGGTTTTTGTTTCGCATGAAGCCCAAAAAAGATTTGGATTCAAGGCATATTCTTGGATAGTTCTTTCACTATACAGGCATTAATAATGCAGACAGACAAGCTTTTAGTGGATTCTGATTTGCTTTTTCAAAAGGCAGGAGGAAATGTGCGGCATCCTTTCTTGATAGAGTAGGAGTTGCACTTTCATGATATGAGCGGGGTTGTTTCTGTGCCTCTCTCTCTCTCTTTGACATACTATTTTGTATGTGCAATGTGTATATTTCAACATCAGAGGAGCCCACTTGGTTTGAAAACCTGCCCGAGGCAAGGAACCAAACAAAAAGTTTTCCTTTTTGCCAAGTTATGGACACTTTTACCTGAGGCAAGATGAAGTACTTCAAAGGTAAAGGGAATCCTTTGTCAGCATCTCAAAATGACAGAAACAGATCCTCCTCAAGAGTAATTGTAGACAACTGCTGTTTAAAAAAACACTCCCATTGGCTCCACATTCATAAACAAGAGGCACAATTTGTCAGAACCATAATGCACATTTATATCATAGATGCTTGACCTCAGCAGGCTCGGTGAAGGCTCGTTGGTGGGAAAAGGTCATTTAATAATACTCTCTGTAAATTGTATGAATTAACATGCTCACATGCATGTCACCATCCATCCATTCTCCAATTCAGGGTTGCAGTGGGGCTGGAGCCTATCCCCGCTACTATAGGGCAAAAGCAGGATACATCCCGGACAGGTCCCCAGTCTGTCACAGAGCTAACAGACAGACAGAGAACCATTGGCACTCACTGCAGGGCCATTCAGAATCACCAATTAACCTAAGCCCACTCACTGCATGTCTTTGGACTGTGGGAGGAAGCCAGAGTACCCACTCACACACGGATAGAACATGCAAACAGCACACAGAAACACCCTAGGGAGGTGGTGGATTAGAGCCCTGTTTGTATGATTGTAATACAATCATACAAACAACTGCACTGAGAATTTTAAATGCTCTTTTAACTGACAGGATGGCCTTCAACCTGAGTTGAAAAACGAAAGGAATCAGAGCTAGAAAATGTACCAGTGTCTTCTTTGTGGAGACATCAATGTTTAGTGCTTTGCATAAATGTCACTGAACAGTAAAACTCATTAATTAAAGTGTAATTGTGTTACAGTTGGTTCGGTGCCTCGTTTACTTCGATCTGATTATAGCCATAAACTGCCACTATAGTTTCATATATGACTGACAAAAAGCTTTTGTGTTAGTGTGTAACAAGGGATGCAGTCAAATAATCAACATTATGTTGAATCACACAGGACTTCGGGTTTCTTTCCTCACCCCCTTAGAGGCTTTGATGCATTTGAAGTCAAATGATATAAATTAATAAGAGTGGCTCGACGATGACCATGCTTTTTCAGATTTCAAGAGAAACTAAATCTGGCAGGGGAAATGTAACATTTTTCCATATTATTTCACAGTTTTCCACTCTCACTCTTTGTAGATCGGAAGAGCTGCGTCAGAATAGTGGTGAAAGGTGCTCTATATAAGGATCGTTAAAGGCCTACAGAATCTGTATCAGGTTTTATGAGGGCCTGTAAGCTCATTTCTCTCAGCAGAAATGCCAGTGTTTTGCATAACCAAGGTTATAAAATGATGGGAAACAAAAGGTCTGAGGAATGACTGCAGGAATTTGCTGAACATTCTGCAATGTTGCTGTAGCACAAACAGGGTCGTTGAGGTTGAATGAGTACAGACACAAGTCCAAGAATTGCTAATTAATAGACTACATGTGCTCCTGAAGACTCGTGGGAAGCCAGACAGCAAACACAGGCGGGTTAGCTGTACAATAATATACGTCTCACTTTTACATTTCCTTGGTAGAGAGAAATATGAATCTAACATTTAAAAATTAATATGTCTCATCTTTGTATCAAGTTTGAATCCTAATGCATTCTCAGTCTTCCATGCATATATTATAGCAGTATCGCTGATTCTCATGAAAAGGCCCTTTTTTCATCCATGAAACGTTTGTTTTTGATTACCAGCAGAGAAGCTCAGCAAGGGCTGCCCAGTCATGGGTATTGGAGATAAACGTCTTTTAGTGATTGGCACACACATCCCTCATCAAATATTCATGATGGAGACTTGGGAGAATTCAGAGGATGCAGGGATATGGGATATTCTCCCATCAGTCTAGCACTGGGATAGGTAGTCAATTGATCAACAGAGAGCTGCCTCCAGGAGAACTCTGTTATTCAAGACTGGTGAGGCTGGCAGGAAACATGTGCTTCTCTGCTCAGGTAATGTGCTGTTCATCTCACTTTCTGCTGGTTTTTCATTCTCTTGCTTTCAGGAGGGAAGAATTTGTGATTTGCAGGACTGTGGAGATTGCTTTTGAAGTTATAAATCTTTAAAGATTACAGATTTCTTGATTCATTCCTTGATAAAAACCGCTGCGTCAGCCCACTGTAAGGGGTGATATTTTGCTTCCACAATCCACACAAGATGCAATTTACTCATTGTGACAATAACAGTGTTATCAACTGAAGAGCTATTAAAGATTTTATTAAAATGTTGATTTTTTACATCAAACTGCTTTCACTCCAAATGATGTTAGCTGCTTCAAATGTATCTGTATGCTCATTAAAAATGAACAAGTTCCCATCACCTTTAAAGCTGTGTTGATCACAGAGATTTGCCATGATTTATTACTCGCTAGCTAATCCCGCAGTTGCTCAACAGAACATCAGTTAACAATGAGGAAGATGCTGGAACACTGCAGCCTTAATTAAACATGACTAGTACAACCTGGGGGTCATCTTGTAAGTCAAGGTCGCAATAAGCACTTTTTGGATGCTACACAAGCTGAAAAGGAAGAGCTAATATTGCCCATACAGTTGCTGTGGCTAATAGTTTAGCAAACAGTTATCACTTAAAATGACATTCTGCGCCACTTCCTCTGTTTAGCTGTTTGTCATCGGCTAATTATAAATATATCTAATTCTCTAGCTTTGATGCTGCGTTATGGAGTGAGTGTACAAAGTGTAAGTACAGTAGAAAAGAAGAACCCTAAGAGTCTGACTGTGCAAGCACAAGATAAGACCAGTATTAGATGACTTCTGTTAAATGATATATGGCTGATATTTACGGTGGCCCTTAAAGGTCAAACGTATAGCTTAGGAAAACACCAGAACACAAAAGCACACAAAACACAACGGAAGTCACATAAAAAACAAAAGAAATAGAAAAATTGCACCACTGCACAGCAGAAGTGTCCCCAACGACACTGAAGAATCCTCCGCTTCTTTTAAGCGTGTCTCAGTGCAGTCTTTCATATGTTTTGGTTTCATCAGAGTGAGGTGATATTGCTTTACACACAATAGACACTACTGAGTCACACATTGATTAAAGCAGTGACGTCCATCTGCAGCTATTACAAATCACTGTGGGACTCCAGGTGATGCTGCTGTTTTGTGCAAACAGGGCTTATATGTTATGGGCACATTTTATGAGTCACAGCTGCAAGCCCTGTACTTAAATAGGCATAATTTTGTTGGTATATATTTCACAGAAGTTCATGAGCCCCCAATGTCAAGAGATAATTCAGCATCAATGGCCCATTTCCAAACACCTGATAACATCAATTCAGGTTTTACTACTCCAATTTGCACCTTAGGGAGAGAGTGGATGTTCACTCTATGTGACTCTGAGAATTTCAGTTGAGTTCTAGGATTCATTTCCTTAATGGTAACAACAGCTCCTGACTTAAATTGAAGGACAAGGATGTGGCTTTAAATTTACCTGAGTGATTAAATGCAAAAACCCAGTTGTGTGAGCTCACATTCGGCTCTTTGGCTCTCCACTATCTGCTTGACCAAAAGCCTCATTCTCTAAGAGCACTTCATTGTATGCGCTGTCATACTTGGTGAAAGTGGGCCATCTTATTGTGTCTCCAGTCCTTATTTCAACCTCTTTTGTTTTGAAAAGTCTGCCAGTGCCTCATCCTCCACTGCACTAAATGTGTAGGGGAAAGATAGTGCATTCTCATGTTATCTGCTGCTGGCCTATTGCCCCTTCAGCTATTTTCTCATTTCACAGATTTGACCAGGAGGTGACCTTGGTTTTTTAAGTGCTTTTAAGGCAGAGCCAAGTCTCCTTTTTGCTGTCTCCCAAATGGAGACAGAGAGAGGGGAGGAACGGGAGAGGGGGTTTCTTCCTGGTACTTTTTTTTTTAAATGGCCGTTTTCCCTCTATTGTTTTCCATTCTCCGTCTTGCCCTTGGCACAGTCCAGTTTTTTTTGTTTTTAAGAATAGACACGATGACAGGATGCTGTCGGCTAATTCACATGGGTCTGTGTTTTTAATGTAGAAAATGGCCTCAGGGGAGCAGCAGCATATGTTTATGACACATGACGTCAGGCACAGAGGATAGATGTGGAGTTTGAAGATGCCGCACGGTCCATTAGTGGATTGCGGTATAACAAAGAACTAATTGAATATCTTTGCCCTGGAGAGAAATTCACAGTATCCAAATACTAATCATCTTGTGTTACAGATAGAGATACTACGTAATACTTGATATCAAAAATAAAACCAGTATGCAAGCGTCTGCATGTGCTCAGGGAGTGAACATATGTCAAGAGTGTTTTAAGATAAGAGATAAGATAAGATAACCTTTATTAGTCCCACACGTGGGAAATTTGTTTTGTCACAGCAGGAAGTGGACAGTGCAAAAGTTATGACGCAAAAATTAGAATACAATAAGAATAAATACAGTACACAGCTGTACAGAATAGAATAAAATAATATACTATATACAGTAGAATAAAATAGAATAAAAATATACAATAAGATAAAAATAGAATACGAATGCTATATACAACTGAGTTAAAATACAACGATGCCAGAAAAGATTATTGCACTTAGTGTTATTGCACATGTGTGGATGTGTGTGTTTGTTCAGTTAAAGTCTTTGTTGTGGAGTCTGACAGCAGTGGGGAGGAAAGACCTGCGAAATCTCTCCGTCCCACACCGTGGGTGCCGCAGTCTCCCACTGAAGGAGCTGCTCAGTGCTGTCACAGTCTGCTGCATGGGGTGGGAGACGTTGTCCAACAGGGATGACAGCTTAGCCGCCATTCTCCTGTCACTCACCACCTCCACTGGGTCCAGAGGGCATCCTAGAACAGAGCTGGCCCTTCGGATCACCCTGTTCAGTCTCTTCCTGTCCCCAGCAGAGATGCTGCCGCCCCAGCAGACCACGCCATAAAAGATAGCAGAAGCCACCACAGAGTCATAGAAGGTCTTCAGGAGTGGGCCCTCCACCCCAAACGACCTGAGTCTCCGCAGCAGGTACAGCCTGCTCTGCCCTTTCCTGTAGAGGGCGTCTGAGTTATGAGTCCAGTCCAGTCTGTTGTTCAGATGAACACCAAGGTACCTGTAGCTGTCCACAGCCTCAATGTCCATACCCTGGATGTTCAGTGGTTGCAGTGGAGAATGCTTGTGCCTGCGGAAGTCTACCACCAGCTCCTTGGTTTTACTGGCGTTGATCTGGAGGTAGTTCAGCTGGCACCAGTCCACAAAGTCTTGAGTCAGACCTCTGTACTCCTTGTCGTCCCCATCAGTGATGAGGCCGACTATTGCAGAGTCATCAGAGAACTTCTGCAGGAAGCACTGGGTGGAATTGTGGGAGAAGTCTGCAGTGTAGATGGTGAAGAGGAACGGAGCCAGAACCGTTCCCTGTGGGGCCCCCGTACTGCAGACGACCCTGTCCGACACACAGCCCTGAGTCCTCACATACTGTGGTCGGTCGGTGAGGTAGTCCAGGATCCAGGTAGTGAGGTGATGGTCCACTCCAGAGTTCTCCAGCTTGTCCTTCAGAACCGAGGGAAGAATAGTGTTGAAGGCACTGGAGAAATCAAAGAACATGATTCTCACAGTGCTTCCAGCGGTCTCCAGGTGAGCGAGGGAACGATGTAGGAGGTGAATGACGGCATCATCCGCGCCAATGCCAGGCTGGTAGGCAAACTGAAGTGGGTCCAGTGATGAGCTTGTTAGGCGCCGAAGCTGAGCCAGGACCAACCGCTCCAGGGTCTTCATCAGGTGGGATGTCAGAGCCACCGGCCTGTAGCTGTTGAGGTCCTTGGGGCGTGAAGTCTTTGGCACTGGTACAACACAGGAGGTTTTCCAGAGCTGTGGGACTCTTCCCAACCTCAGGCTCAGGTTGAAGAGGTGCTCCATCACCCCACACAGTTGGTCCGCGCAGGACCTGACGACCCTCGAGCTGATGCCATCTGGGCCCGCTGCCTTCTTGCCATTAATCCTCCTCAGTTCCCTCCTAACCTGGGTGGTTGAGAGAGACAGGCTGGAGCCTTGTGTTGAGTGTGTATTGGATGCTGTTGTTGGGGGTGGGGGGGAGTGAGCAGGGTGAATAGAGGAGGTGTGAAGTGTCTGAGGTGTCAGAGGTGGAACAGCAGCAGTGGGGGTGGGTGAGTCTGCAGCCGATGTTGTAGACTGTCTCATGGTTGAATCAAATCTGTTGAAGAAATGATTCAGTTCATTTGCCCACCTCACATCCCTCCCAGGCAGAGAGTTCTGCTGTTTGTGGCCTGAGATGGTTCTGAGGTTTTCTTGTGGAAATAAGCAGACACTATTGTAGTCCTCCATTGCCATGCCTCCCAAGTGCACCTCTGACAGAGTGCTAATCTAGGTCAAAGTGCTAAGTGGTTAGAAGGGCCTAGGAGAGACCAAATTATTTCTCACACTTCACTGTCCTCTTTATGTTCACTGCCTCTGGAACCATAAAAAGCTTTTCAAAATTCCCTCTAACCTTACATCCAGAATATACTTCAAATATACGCTGTTTAACGTAGCTTCAGTAGGAGCCATACATCATATATCTCTGTGTATCACTGTAGAGTGTGAGTGCGTCTATGTCATGAAGCGTGTGTATGTTGCCACCTTATCAGCACATTACGCTCCTTGATTGCACTCAGTTTGTGTTTCGTGATAAATGCAGTCTCCCTTTCACAGTGCTGCTAAAGTTAAGGGTTGGCTGCACAGAGATGGCACAAGTGGATTGAAAGCTATAAAATTATGAGACGCCTCTTCTCCATCCAGTAAAATAAATAATTTAAACAAAATATATATGGACCGATCTGATGAGGCTCTGCACAATCACATTTCAGTTACGGACCATGAATAATCTGCACAGTTGTAGCGCGGCAGAGCGAGTGCCAGAGCTGTTTGTTCCGACTGTTTTGATGCTTGATTGCTCTGAAGCTAGCATCAATGGGATGCGCATGCTTAACATTTCATGAGAATGTATTCGAGTAGCTTGCGCCACCTGTGCCAGTGCTGATGAATTGAAAGCCTTTACTGGCGTCTCCAACATATACTGGAACTAGAACAATGGACTGGCCTCTCATTGTGTGAGCTTACAGAGGCAAGAACACGAGGGTGGGTGTGCGAGGGCTGGTGGGCTCTTGGTGGAGGCTGGAAATATTCTAGTGTCAGAGCACCTGACAGGATGACGAGCTGAGACCATTTGGGGTTTTTAAAGCGTCATGGCTTGTCTTGCACACCAGCTCTTTATGAGGGAACAGCTGGAAGTGCCATTGTCACTGGTCTGCATGTTTCTCCCACGAGGGCCACGGCGTGGTAGCAGTGGCAGTCGGTGGTGGTGGGGGAGGGTGGCACACTTGGACAGTATGTCCACGGGGAATGCATCACATTCAGCACTCACTCTCCCCTCTGCTGCCACCGCAATACTCAACCCCCCCCCCCCCCCCCCATTAGAGTGAGTGAGCTCAGCCTGCTGACAGCAGTGACAGGCCCAGCACAGGGAGACAATGGGGGGAGGGTAGGGCTGCCTCTGTGCTGGGGTGTTACATCTGTTTGGATCCTTGGCATAGCAGCCTGGCAAAGCGAACCGTCTGACTCGGTTTTATGATCAGAAATCTGCTTGGCAGTTTACAGAGGGAATATAGGAGTGTTCTCCCTTTGGAAGAATACCTTTGTGGAGATGACAGGTTGTCAAACGTGATTGGCTGTTGTGATACGCAGGGTTTGTTGGAATTACATTTGCATCTCGATAATTAAGATCATTTCTGTGTTTCCCTAACAGCCGTGGCTCTCTGACAAGGGTCTGTGGACTTTGTAGATGACAGATTCCTTTCTCTGGCATGCTGCGAGAATGCAGTAATTGGTAAACTGTTTGACCAGTTAGATTAATAAAAGACTCATTTCATAATAAACAGATTTATTATTCCACTGCATGCCACAATTTTGTTATCAACAAAAGCCTCTGTTACTCTCGGCTTTTTATCGAGAACGAAAATCCATTGAAAGTGGCTGAAGGCCTGACACAAAGCAACTGCTGAATACCTGCAAATCTCCCGGCTTAATTGATTATTTGTGCAGAGCTGTATATCTGCAAGGTGCAGGATACCCAGGGGAAATAATGTAAAACAGATAACAAGATGAAATGTGGGAGAATTGCTTTCTGCTGCCCATTTTATTAATCTGTTCCCCTTTTCTTATTCACAATAAGTTTCCCATTTAGGTTTTCCCATTACAGAAATGCTTCTTCACTCTTCTAAAAACGTGGCCTAAATTGAATGTTGAAAGTTGATTCAAGCTGGCAAGAAATGTGTTTGTTAAGAGGTTATTTTGATTTTTGAATAGCACGTGGAGGGGCTTGCTGCTGTGTGTACCTGAGATTCCCAGAGGAGAACATTTTATTTTCAAATCTCTTCTTCATTATTCGGCCTTTTCCCAGTTCGCTGCCTGCATTCAGAAAAATAAATTCATTAAGCTGATAGTATACACCAACTATGTTTTGTTTTTTTTAAAGCTATCCATTCAAATTATTCTCAAATTCAGGTTAGCAGGTGTTATGCTTCAACCAAGCTACGTGTCCTCCAAGGTGCAGTGGTATCGCCACAATGGAAGTGACTTTGATAAAACAACCTCCGGAAGATGGGATGTGAAATTACTGTGGAGCTCAACTCATGTTTGTGTCACTGCCGCTCTGCACCGTCCTATACCTTGTTTCATTTACTCCGGCCGAGCTCTTCGTTTTCCTTTCACAGCACTTGACAAAAAGAAAGTGGTATCGTTGGCATGCAGGACTGCTGCCACTCTGCACCAATCAAGCCACTGCAAATGGAGGAAGACATGAAAGCCTTTTGTTTTTGTTGTTTTTTCTCTAGTTTTTTTCTTTCTGTTTTTTTTTGCCATCATATCGAAAGCTTGGCATTAGAGCTGCACATCAGGCTGGACCACACAATTGCCTTCTTCGCGCGGGGCAGCTGCTTGGTTTCCATTTGCAGTTGGCCTCTGTCAGATTTCACCATTAGAGGATGTGGAGGATGGGGGACAATTTCTGAATAAGTCATGTCGTATGCACTGCCACAGAAACGTGGAGGACGTTGAGGATGAATGCAGAGATTGCTTGTCAAGGTAGTTTAAGTCTAGATACATGAAAAAAGGGATATCGCTTACGAAACATGTAAAAGCTCGCTTTAAAATTCTCGCCCTTCATGATATTGTTTCAACTAATAGAAGTGTTGCATAATGAATCTGTTATTTGTTATGTGTTTTTTTTTTGTCTCTTTATTGTGGTAAATTTTACAACTTTTACTTAGACTGTGGATTATTATTATTATTATTATTACTAATATTAACTCATTCACTGCCAGCCATTGGCAGTGAATGAGTTAAACCCATTGACTCATTCACTGCCATTGACGGCGTCAATGGCAGTGAATGAGTTAATATTATTATCCTCATTGAATAAATAAACCAGTTCCAGCCTATAAGCCTTTAATATTACTCTCCATTAACTTCAGTGTATCGATGCTCCCATTCAGTCAAGATTCACTATATGCTCTCGATTGTTGAACATAAATTTTTCATCTTCATTTTGTGACCGGTTCACATTAGAGGTCTTCTCATAATTTTCCAAGCCCCTTTGTTTACCATTTTTTCTTCCTCTGGTGATCATCTTTCTGCACAACAACATAAGCTTCATAAGCTCGCTGTGACGTCAAAGATTGATGGGCGAAAGATTTCCAGCTGAGAGCCATTTCCAACCCCTAAGGCTCTGGTGTGATACAACCAGGTGATAGTTTCCTTGGAGGATTTTTGAAGGGGCATATTTTCTATCTTATCTCATCCAGGAGCAACCGAAGCATCGATCTTAAAGGATTTTTGCAGACTGCTTGTTATAGAATACAAAGCAAAGTATGCTGAACAAAAATTACAAGGCTTGAGAAGTTTTGATCACGCTGAGCATTTAGTGGCCTAATGCCTAAATCAAATTTGGGAGGTCTTTACGGCCAGAGTGCTTGGCTTTTGTGACAGTTTTGTTGCCACCGAGCCCTTTATGCCTGTGTAACAGGATTTAACTTCTTATTGAGAGCACGGTTTTCAAAAGGCGTTTGGGACAGGCAGTTGATGCGACTTCAGTGCACAACGCACTGCTAGGCAAAAGCAAGCAGAGGGGCGGTATTGTGGTTTATTTGGTCCAGTTCACACACAGCGCATAATGGATATTTAACAGCCCCAGCTTGCTGGAAGTATACTGTGTCCCAAAATGGTGCTGAGGACATCCGAGGGGCTGTGTGACTGCCAGGATGACACACCCATTAAAATACACTTAGTGCATTTCACTGCTGCAGCTCCACTCTGGATTCATGCCACAAGAATAAACACAACAAGCCGCACATCCCACCCACTTGTTATTGGAAGCTATCGGTGAATTCATACAGCATGCCAGCGTATACCTGGTCTATGTTCTAGCGAATTCTCAGAGTAAGGAGGTGACACTGTTTTAGATGTTCTGCTGTGTAAAATAAAATAAAATAAAATAAAGAAGTGAAATCTAGGGTAGCAGAAGTGAGCATGTTTCCCAGCTGTGCCTGTGGCAGGAGGAGGATCTCATCCTCTTCCTGCTCTGAGACCATACTGAATTATTGAAATAAGAGGCGCCTTTCTTTGTCTTGTAACTTGATGACAGACACTCAAGTCTCCATCCAGAGGCATAAACTCCTCCCCAACATTGGAATAGAAAGTTGTCTAATTGTAGCATTCACACGGGATTGTCCAAAGAATTTAATTTGATTTAATTGTATGCAAAACGTCCCAACACAGCTTATGTTTGTGCAGATATCGAAAGATCTGCTGCTGATATCTCACTAAGGAGGTTCTAAGAAGCAAAGAGAGTTACCTGAGCTGTGCCGTCAGGAGGACTCTTGTACTTGTAGCCATCAGCTGAGATTTCTCCAGAGTCGGCCTAATGATTCTTCTCATCATCGTGCTCCACTCAGCTTCCTCACACAATATGCAAGCTGTTTTGCATCAACCATAGTTCTGCACGGTTATACAAGATGCATTTCAGACAGCTAGCATATTCCTTTCAGATATTATCTGTACTGCAGTAGCTCATGAAGCGTTCATGAAGATTGCAATTCCTCTTTTTGCAGATAAAATATTAACTCAGGTGTTCAGACTGCATATATTAGAGAAATATCTAGCAAAATGTTTCTTATGTGATAAAAGATATCGCCCCCTACAACTCAGACTGAACTGATTACAGTTCATTCAATAATATCTCAAGATGTGGTCTTACTAGAAGGATGTTGTGCTGCTGCAGCTCAAACAGCACAGTTTATTAATCTGTAATGACGTCATAACCAAGCAGTTCACAACAAATGCAGATGTGTTCATCCACATCAGTGTTTTATATATAAAAAATAAGGACATTTGTGTTTGATGAGTTATTTCTTTGTTATAACAATGCTTTTTTGGCATCTTATACCATTTTCCTATACTATTCTATTCCTATACTATTTCCTATACTATCCCACATTTGTGAGGAGAATGTATTTGTGGGTTGAGCAGCAGACTTGAGTATGTGGGTTGCGCCCATTAAAACCTTGCCAAATCTTCTCTGTCAATGCCAGCCAACCTATTCTGTGACCAGAACAACCACATTGGCTGACTTGCGATAAATGCTGGTTGAAAAATGGGATGCCATCCTACAGCAATGTGTGACCGAGCTGGTGAGCAGCATGAGGAGGAGGTGCCAGGCTGTTTTGACTGTGTATGGTTCTTCCACATGCTTCTGAGGTCCCTGTTATTTAAGTTAGTAAAACCTCAATCATCCGGTCCAATAAATAACACCAAACAAGAGGCAATAGTAGAATAAGCAGGTTGGCACTGACAGATAAGGTTTGGAAAGTTTTACATACTCAATACATATATATATATATATATATATATATATATATATATATATATATATATATATATATATATATATATATATATAGGGTGCAAGATGCTAGCAGGCAAGGCATACATGGAACGCCATAACCAAGTGGCCGGCATAGTGTACAGGAACATCTGTGCCGAGTATAACCTGGAAGTCCCGAGGTCAAAATGGGAGATGCCCCCAAGGGTGGTGGAGAATGACCGAGCTAAGATCCTGTGGGACTTCCAGATACAGACGGACAAAATGGTGGTGGCTAACCAACCGGACATAGTGGTGGTAGACAAACAGAAGAAGACGGCCGTAGTGATCGATGTAGCGGTTCCGAATGACAGCAATATCAGGAAGAAGGAACACGAGAAGCTGGAGAAATACCAAGGGCTCAGAGAAGAGCTCGAGAGGATGTGGAGGGTGAAGGTAACGGTGGTCCCCGTGGTAATCGGAGCACTAGGTGCGGTGACTCCCAAGCTAGGCGAGTGGCTCCAGCAGATCCCGGGAACAACATCGGAGATCTCTGTCCAGAAGAGCGCAGTCCTGGGAACAGCTAAGATACTGCGCAGGACCCTCAAGCTCCCAGGCCTCTGGTAGAGGACCCGAGCTTGAAGGATAAACCGCCCGCAGGGGCGTGCTGGGTGTTTTTTGTTTATATATATATATATACACACATATACACACACACACACACACACACACACATATATATATATATGTGTGTGTGTGTGCGTGTGTGTGTGTGTGTGTGTGTGTGTGTGTGTGTGTGTGTGTGTGTGTGTGTGTGTGTGTGTGTATATATACACACACAGTTATGGCTGAACCACAGTGAGGTGAAAATTGCAGAGAACAGGCCGGACAGATATGTTAAATTTAGTTTTCAAGTGTGCAAAAAGAGGTATTGACTAGTCAAAACCCCAGTGAAGCTGACTCTTGGTGTGGGTGATTGATTTGTACGTGGTCATTGAACTGAGCTTAGAGGTAGTTTGTATTCTATTAGACATCTCATGGGCTTTGCAACAAGGGAACAAAAGGGAATGCTGATGCCTAATTGCTGGCAAACAAAAGGACAGACACCACTTGCATCATGTCTGTGGACTGTTACTTCTGCTGCCGCTGTTTATAGGCTTTTTCTCCCTCAGTAGGTTTCACTTGTACATGTGCTTTGAGAGCTTTCTGTTCCCGTTGTGACTGAAGCTAGTGTGTATGGCTCTGTTCTAGCTGAAAGCTGTGTTTGATGTAGCTTTTATTTGTTGAATTGTCCATGTACCAACATTACACAAACTGTGTTCTGTATTTCTTGTACTATTAACGTCGGCAATAGAGAAATGCCACAGTTCATACAACAAAACTGATTTGTTGAACGGAGAAACTGTGTGCGGAACAAACAACACATAAGTATAACTTAAGCTTCTTAAAAGTCATATTTAGATATATATTACATTTGATTGCACAGGTCTATAAATGGTGCTATATTGTGCTTCTCCTCTTCCTTCATAATCCCACTGTTGTCCTTGCACTGTTAGTAATAGTAGTTAAAATAGTAGTTAAAAGCAGACATTGAGAATGGCTTACAGGATTCAATAAAGATTGTGAATGTGAGTGCTTGCTTGGCAACCAAGGTCACCATTTCCTAGTTCATCATAGTACTAAAATAAAACCTAAAATGTCTTTATATAAAATTATAAGTTTTTGACCCGAAGCCTGAGATTTCGTAGATAACTAGCAGTTATAATAAGTAATTGTAACAAGACAGACTGATAGATAGATGTATCTATAGCTTTTAAAGGATGAAGAAACTGTTTTGTGCATCACCATTAAAAATTATTCAGTTCCTGACGCGTCACTCTGGGAACCCATTGGCTAATCTGTTAACTCAGCAGATTTTGGGGGCTTTTGGGCCAGTGTATCCAATCCAGATTTGTTTTTTAAGTTCACTAGTTAATGTTTAGGAATGTATGATGCTATACGCATGTGCTGCTTTAAGGGTGGCTGTAGCTCAGGAGACAGAGCAGGTCATCCACTAATTGGAAGGTTGGTGGTTTGATCCCTGGCTGCTCCACTCTGCACGCAATTTGAACCCCAAGTTGCTCTCTGATGTGTGATTGTTAGATAGAAAGCACTTAGGTGTAGAAAAAATTGCTTTAGGTGAATTTGGGAAGGTTGTATAAAGTGCTTTGAGTGCTATAGACGAACCAATCCATTTACTGCATGCAACCAAAGCTGCCTTAAATCTGATTGGTTAATTGAACAAAACCAACAATAATGTCCTTTGGATAAAAACCAGTTGTAGTACCAGTAACGGAGAACAGAAAATGCAGTGACAGTTCTAAAATGTTTTGACTTTTTGCCTTTTTTACAGATTCAGTACTTTTGAATTTTGCACTGACTTTACCTACGATGGGAAGCAAAAACACGTCATTGTAGTTAATAGATTATTGAAAGTACTTATTTTTTTGCAGCTTTAGAAAATACCTATGTACTGACTAGCTATGAAAAACCTTTCACCCATTTTGCTCTCTCTTCTTTTGCCCTCTGTGTCTTTTAATTTCTTACTTTTATCGACCAGAAATCGGAAATAAAGAGACATGATTGAAAATTGAATTTTCCTCTCCTCTTGAGTGATGGTGGCCTGTAATCTACAAACATTATTCCACTATGAAGGAGTTTGCTAGCTGATGAGAGCAGGCAGAAGCATTGTTTTCTTTGACCAAGAAAGCACTGAAATGTGTGCTGTCAGAAATGGCATGAGCCTTCATCACTGAAGACCTAAAAATAGATTAAAGGGGAACGGGAACAGAACAAATTTACTGCTCAGTGTATATTAATGTATTTGTGTACAATAAAAAAAACATTACCCATTACACTTGTGGGGGATAATAATACATGAAAGATGGTCTTATGTTGCTAAAATCTCACAACAGTCTGCTAAAGGCAAATTATCTGCAGAATCGTGGCTGATGAAATTCAAAGCATACACTTCTGTCTTGTGTGTGTTAAGGTTCAAAATTGAGGAAGGAGAGTACAAACAAGCAGGTCCAGAAGATCTTGGTCAAACAATGATTTTAATGACTACACACGTGTGGGAAGAACACTCTGTACGCAGACAGCAAGTGATCTCCGACTTAATCAAAGCATGAACAGATATTTTATACCATCAGGGCTTGATTTACTGACGCCCCTTCATGCGTCACAGACAGGATATATACACATACGTCAATATCAAAACAACCATGACTTTTAACACAGAACATCATCTTCTATTTTCATGGCCGATTCCTCCGGTCAACCTTTCAGTTCCTCTTTCTTGCCGAGAAGACAAGGACGGTTCCTCTTTTACCGAGACACTTTCACCGTTACAATCCAGACATGACTAATCTCTCTCTCCTCTAAATAAATCTAACTCATGTGTGTGTGTCACGACCTCACATGCTCTCTGTGTCACCTCTTCACCTACTAACTGTCTGTGTCTCGTCCTCAAATGCTCTTTCTCAATTCACCTGTTGCACTTCTGACCTTTCACTAGACCAGAGGCTCACTGAGACTATGTGTATGTCTTCTACTAAATAAATGTTTTAACCAAGAACCTCTACTAAAACCTTAATATAAAATGACCTGATATAAGTGTTTTGTAAGCATGTACGCAGTTTTAACCTTCTATAGCTCCAAGTCACTTGCACAATAGATTGTCCGGACATCGCGCCGAACAAAGCTTCCAACCCCCAATTAATTGACCGAGCTCCAACTCTTTAATAAGCACAGATATGCATTGTGTATAAAATAGTCATAACTGCACCTGAAATACAAGGTCAACATCATCATAAACATCTTAAGGCCATCTTAAAGCTATTTGTTACATTGTTAAAGCCTCGTCTTAGCCTGCTGCTCAAAATAACTTTCACTTCTGCAAACTCTCTGCAAGCCTGTTTCCTGTCAGCCTGTGACTTTTAGCCTTTCTGAAAGACACACACTGTTCAACCCCTGAATGCAATATCCATGCTGCAGATTATATTTATTATTTAACAATAGCAGTAAAATAATTTCCCTGCTCCACACTCCCTCTCTCGACCTCTGGAACACCAGAGGTTGCAATACATTGCGTCCTGGCTCAGCAAATCAGACAACCTCATGTCATCTAATTGGTCCAGTAATAAACACCAGCTCCCCTTCGAGAACACTCCATGTGTAAGCTTAGGTTTTCTCGGTCCCTCTCTTGTGGTCTCGGACCTCCCTGTGGTCGTCGAGATCTTCTGCAAAGGAAGCAAAACACCTTTTCCTGCACCTCCCTAACTTATCCTATCTGGGACTCTTTAATCAAAAGCATGATCCTAATTATCTTCTTAACTTATTGACTTATATTTATATATATTCTTCAACGTTACTCATCACTTTAAAACTCTTTAAGCCCTGCTTTCACGTCCGGTTGCTCGCTCTATTTTCCTTATCTGATCATCAACATCCTTTACACAAACTGTCCACCTTTTTAACAAAAAATCATTAGAACCAGCCTATTCTACTAAAAGCTCCAAAAGAAAAACAACCACTTTAATCAATTAAGTTTAAGCATATAAGCAATTACTCCTGTATACATTTCATCATAGCTAAATGCTGCCTAAAAACAACTCCTATGTGTTAACTTCATTTTAACCTCACATTTCCTATGTTATAACCCGTTTTTGGTATAGCCTTTTTATTTCATTTGCTCCTTTTAATTTAACAATACCTTCTAATTCTAGTTTATCAGACTTAACCAAAATATATGCTTTCCTTCCTCTTTGGTCCTTCTTTAAGTTCAGTTAAAAGCTAAATGAATTTGAGGCCTTTTGCCTGGAATCAATACTGTCATGTGTGTTTCTGTGTAATATCTGTCTGTGTAAGCCTACATTATAACCACTTCTTCTAAAGATCAAAAAAGAAATCAAACCTGTTCTCCTCCTTCAACCCTCACTAATTTTCCCCTAAGATTTATTCACAGCTTTGAAAAACCGGCATTGTATCTTCTAAACAGGATTCAGTTCTTTAATCCTTTAACCTTAACATAAAATGACAGTTTCAGTTTTACCATATCCAAATGATCAAAAACCCAAAAGGTCCTAAAATGATCCTAAATTATTAAACAATTAAATTATTAAACCCTAAACCCCCCTTTATCTTGATACATTTCATGTGTCAAGATACTATACAAAACTTAAAAATGCTCAGTTTCCCCACTCATGATCCAATCTATGTCATAAAAATAAACTTAAAACAGAACAGTTATCAGTCATGTGTTTCTTCAATTAATGGTAACTGAGTTATATCAAAAAATGTTTCCCCTTTAGCATTTGGCATTCTCCCAACAATATACTATAATACCATAATCTAACCCCAGTCAACAAAACAGAAATCTTCTCTGGTGAAAGCCAATTGTTTGTCCACATTTATTCATCCACACCTTCATCCAGTCACACACATTCACATTCATTCACACCATATATTTGCTAATAGTGGAGCGTCCCGCGCAACTTCTCCACCCTCAGCAAAATGAGCTCATTCATTTTTTCCATAGGAAAATATTTCTTTATGCTTTTTGGACTGGATTGACTCGCATAAAATCCTTTTTACAGGGACTTACGACCTGAATAGTCCCCACAGGTAGCTTTCTCCTCAGCCAATTGTAATCTGGAAAGCCCCCTTATATTTGCTCTTCCCGAGAATTTTCAGCGCCGTTATTCACTGTTGCAGGCCTGCTTAAAACAGAAATGAAAAAATAGAGCTGATTATTAGCTCACAAAACACAAAACAAAATCACCTGACAGGTTTTCTTTAAGTGCACTGTTACAAACTAATGGGCCCAATCCTAGACATGTCCATGTTTCCTAAAACTCCCTCTATTAAAAACAAAAACAACAACAACCCGAACCTAACTGACAGAATCAACCCATCACCACAACAACCTCAACAACCTTAAACACACAAAAGTTTTGCCACCACATAATTTCACCTCCTCAATACACCGAAAGTCTCATTAAAACCACACAATTTGCACACAAAAATCACCCCCTTATGCTCTTTAACATACTTACATTCAGCATAAGACTCCCTTACGACAACATATAATCACTAAACTATAAATTTCCTACCCCAATCTGTACTTCTCTTCTCTGCTATGCTTCCTCTTCTGAAAGTCACTTCCTCAGTCACACACACACACACACAGGAAGTTCCTCCGTCACCACTCACTCCAGCTAATTTGCATACTGAGTCATCTCACAATGAGTTGCTGTAACAACAGAAACATATGTTTAAACATTACCAACTCATTAAATCATTTTATTTCTTTCTACAGTGATCACTAGTGTTGATCACTCAGTACGAGAGCACTCCTAAGTCACTCTTTTAAAACTACTTTAATCACCGTTTCTTTTTTCCATAACTCCCTTTGTCATATAGCTTCTTTTGAGTTATTCCTCAGCTTCAAACTCAAATGTATTTTATGTTTGTGTATGTCAATTTGCATATGTTGCTTTTCCAGTGTGTCAGACTCCTTCATAATTTTGCCTTTAAACAGTCAATTTACTCCTTCCCAAATTTACTAACCCAAATTTTGATTTCCCACCTTAAATAGCAGCATTCCTTGTCCTCAGCCAGAAGTTAGGGCTCCACTTGCCACTTACCCCCTTCGCCTTAGCCCAGCGGCTTTACCCTTGAGGTCCCGTCTTCTTCACTTCATCTCACCAGTGAGTCTGAGGTCACAGGAGGCCGAGTAATCGTGACTGTGCCTGCCTTAGGTTGTCCCAGGGTTTCGAGGTGGGATCTTACCCGTCATGGGCTATCCAGCCTTCCATACTCGCCTGATACGGGGGCCAAGTGGGCAGGGGAGGGAACACACTGGCTCTGGAAATTAAAGGAGTGTGAGCTGCTTCCTTCATTGCATCTTAAATTAAACTATCTCACTTCTGATTCCTTCCTAGAATAATTTCACATATGGCACTTTGTGTATGTGTGTTTTCTATTCATTAATGTAATTGTCAGTTATTTTCTCTCTTCATTTTACCTTCTTTTGTTTGTTTGTGACGTTCTACTTTAGTTCTACTAAACCTTGATGTAAAAACAATACTCCCTTATTTCACGCACACACTCTGCATTTTGCCTACGCACACACTTCTCTCTCAGACTTCCTCTGTTCACACACCGCCTTGCACTCACTCTACTATCAACTTTCATAGTGTTATTATTATTTAGTATTTTGTACACCTCACACCCAATCCCTCAAAGCCTACTACTCACAGCATTCACACACTTAGACTCACTCAAAATATGCTTTCCTAAAAGTATTTTAGACATGCTTGTCATAATCAGAAAGAGCAAGTAAAAAACAAAAAACAATTGAAACCCCTATTAATTCTCACAGCACACACAAGAAATTGAAAAAATAAAACACACCAGCAACTATTGCTTGAGAGAAGGTACTGAAAGTAACATGTTAATCTTAAATATACACAGTGCACTCTATATTTATCTATCTACATTCAAACTCAGTCAATTACTATACATCCACTACGGCAACTCAAAACTTTATTTATAACCCTCTAATGAACATAAATGGCATTTGAAACACACACTCAACAATGTTTGCAGCAGTATTTGTGAAACCAACTGTGGTTTAAACAGTTCACTACTTACTCATTTGCATTTTCACTCACACACACACCGTCTAAAAATAGCTCCAGCATTGCCTCAGACTCCTTTCACACAGAGATCTCTTATTTTATATTACAAAGACATCTTATATTTACAACCACTGTCGGATCTGTCAGCTTTAGCGCCTACACAATTTCGACAAATTTAAAATAACCGCCCAGCGGATAAACTCCCTGAGTTTTTTGCGACCAATTAACCAGTATCAGACTTTAACTGTTTCTGGCCTCATCTCTAAAATCCCTAACTCAATTTAAAAGCGTCAACCAACCCAAACTTTGCCTGAAGCTCTATTTTTGGCATTACACAGCCAAGGCTTACCCCGAAGTTTTAAGTTAAAGTTACACGCCCGAAGTCCAACTTCTTCTGACCAAAAAAGCGCAGGTACCGTTCCAAACGGTAAGGAGACTCTAACTCCTAGCTTAATTCCAGGATGCCCTGTACCCCACAGTTAAGCCACACTGAACTATCCCTCTTCGCCGAGAGGTCAATGTCGCGCGTCCACGACAAGGAGGGAGCGTAACCTCCGGGCTCTGCGCTTCCTAGAACCCCCACGGTTCCGTTCTAAAATAATTTATAATACTTTGAAACAACAATCAACACCCAAAACAAGTGTATAACTGAGGCAGGTGCAACCTAGTGGTCAATGGAGACTCCAACTCACAAAATGACCGCTCAGGTCCACTCTTATGACCAAATTTGGACTCTAACCAACAAAATGACCAATTCCCTACCAAACTACTTGAGACTCTAACTCAATTTCTTTGGGACTTCAACCCAGTATTTAAACTTTTCCTGGCAGACTCTAACTGCTTTAGCAGACTTTAACTGCTTTCATTTCTTCTTAGCAGAACTCTAACTGCTTCAACTCATGAAATTTTCATCAAAATCAAAACAGACATTTACCGGCAACTTTTACTGAATAGACATTTAATTTTATCATCCAATTCAGCACACTTCGGATAAACTCAACAGGTCTGTGCCTACCTCTTTTTAAAGGCGCCTGTCCCCTCAGTTTGGTTGCCGGGTCACGCCTGCCTGTCTGACCACAACGGACCACCGAATACATCACCGTCTACACCTTCAATTCTCTCCCTCCTCAACCACCGGACGAGCCCCCAAATGTTAAGGTTCAAAATTGAGGAAGGAGAGTACAAACAAGCAGGTCCAGAAGATCTTGGTCAAACAATGATTTTAATGACTACACACGTGTGGGAAGAACACTCTGTACGCAGACAGCAAGTGATCTCCGACTTAATCAAAGCATGAACAGATATTTTATACCATCAGGGCTTGATTTACTGACGCCCCTTCATGCGTCACAGACAGGATATATACACATACGTCAATATCAAAACAACCATGACTTTTAACACAGAACATCATCTTCTATTTTCATGGCCGATTCCTCCGGTCAACCTTTCAGTTCCTCTTTCTTGCCGAGAAGACAAGGACGGTTCCTCTTTTACCGAGACACTTTCACCGTTACAATCCAGACATGACTAATCTCTCTCTCCTCTAAATAAATCTAACTCATGTGTGTGTGTCACGACCTCACATGCTCTCTGTGTCACCTCTTCACCTACTAACTGTCTGTGTCTCGTCCTCAAATGCTCTTTCTCAATTCACCTGTTGCACTTCTGACCTTTCACTAGACCAGAGGCTCACTGAGACTATGTGTATGTCTTCTACTAAATAAATGTTTTAACCAAGAACCTCTACTAAAACCTTAATATAAAATGACCTGATATAAGTGTTTTGTAAGCATGTACGCAGTTTTAACCTTCTATAGCTCCAAGTCACTTGCACAATAGATTGTCCGGACATCGCGCCGAACAAAGCTTCCAACCCCCAA
The DNA here is from genome assembly GCF_041146795.1 of Maylandia zebra. Classification (NCBI taxonomy): domain Eukaryota; kingdom Metazoa; phylum Chordata; class Actinopteri; order Cichliformes; family Cichlidae; genus Maylandia; species Maylandia zebra. The sequence goes on along the minus strand of NC_135173.1, from coordinate 24,863,075 downwards.
TTAATTGACCGAGCTCCAACTCTTTAATAAGCACAGATATGCATTGTGTATAAAATAGTCATAACTGCACCTGAAATACAAGGTCAACATCATCATAAACATCTTAAGGCCATCTTAAAGCTATCTGTTACATTGTTAAAGCCTCGTCTTAGCCTGCTGCTCAAAATAACTTTCACTTCTGCAAACTCTCTGCAAGCCTGTTTCCTGTCAGCCTGTGACTTTTAGCCTTTCTGAAAGACACACACTGTTCAACCCCTGAATGCAATATCCATGCTGCAGATTATATTTATTATTTAACAATAGCAGTAAAATAATTTCCCTGCTCCACATGTGATGTGTTTTTGCTCATGTTTATTTCGTGCAGATCTCAGCAATACTGTGTAGAGCATGAGGCTGATGTGGAAATCCCTGGACAAGATGAGATGTCTGAGGAAACGCTCCACTATTCCCTTCCTCGGCTTCCTCATCACCTTCCTCCTCTTCCTGAACCTTTACATTGAAGATGGCTACGTGCTGGTTAGTCAATTGTTCTACGTATGCGCATTTGCAGAAGTGTTTTTACAGAGCATTAGACACTTTATGTTTGTATTTCTTCTGGATGTCTTCTTGAGGCACACTTGACCACATTTCCAGACGTGCTTCCTGTTTGATGTGCAGTTGCTCTTTTGTAAGAGAGACATATTTAAATGTTAATGAGGTGGACACATTGAGATCATCTTTATGATTTATCATTTATTCATGATGCCAGCAACTCTTGTTGATCTCAGTATATTATCAGTGTTTGTTCTTTAAAATATTAAGGTGGTTTGGCGGCTTTTTCTCCTCACTGCCTGCAGGGGTTTAAACAAACCTTCTGAAATGGAGGTTTAGTTGTGTCATGTCAATAGATTTGATATCAATATAAAGAAAGAAATGTGTTTTCCGAGGCAACACTTGAGAAAATAGTGTTTTAAGCTACTTTGCTAAATTTGAATACTTGAAAAAATTTATATAATATGAAGTTTCACAACACAGGGGTATGTCTGCTGAGGATGAACTGCACAAAATAGTCAAATGGTCCTGGTCAAACACAGATTTGGGGTGTGTGAGGGGCTTCACTGTCAACTGCAATGTTTTTCATCAGTTTAAGGCTGTTTCAGTGGTTCTGTATGTTTAGAAGCCTTGTAAAGTTTTACCCAGTACTGAAATGATCAGCAGTATCCTAATATACACAAACCCTAATACACATGCTATACATAGCTAGTTTTCTCAGCTATCCATCAACCTGGCTCTTCACAAAATGAATCTAGTTCTTCTTCTTCTGATCAGGAAAATAGGAAAATTGTTCTTTTAATTTTTGCACATAAAGAAGCTCAATTACAGGATAAAAGTACTGCTAGCTACTAAGCTATACACTTTAAAAACACCTTGAAGCAACTCTTGTTGTGATTTGGCGCTGTTGCGATTGTACATAAAATTGACTTGAACTGAATTTAAACCGAATACTCTGAAAATCAATAGATGTTAATGCATGTCATAGAGCTTCAATAATGATGGGAATGGTTTCGGTCTTAAACTTTACAGGCTTTCCATGTTTTTTGCGGAAATGTTTAAATATGTATAATATGCCAAGACACAAATTTTTTACTTTTCATTTACTTGTCAAAAGAAACATCTGATGTCCACCTTATTTGATGCTGAGATGTGAAATACTTTATTTATTTGATAATTGGGAACTTTAATAATTTGCATAATTAGATTTTTTTTCCAGATTTTTTTGTGTGCATCAGTTGATAATGTGTTTTTTTTTAATGTTTTGCTCCAGGAAGGGGATAAAAGGCAGCTTAGGGAAACATCAGTCCACCCTTCAAGCTCAGAACGATACGTCCACACCTTCAGAGACCTGAGTAATTTCTCTGGATCCATCAACGTCACATATCGCTATCTCGCTGGTACCCCACTGAACCGCAAGAGTAAGTTTACTGTTTCTTTTTAATAGAAATTTACATTGAGTCTTTCATGGGCCGGGGCAAATTACAGTGAATTGTATTTGCAAGAAGAGGATGCAAAATTAAATTTAAAATCTGTGACATTGGGATTTAATGCATAGCAATAAACAGAAACTGCTCCACAGGGGCTTCTTTACCTCAACATTAAATTCTTCTTTAGTGCTTTGTGCTTTATTCACAAAGCTTTTATGTCTATTTTCCCTCATAGACAATAACTGTGTGCTGTTAAATAAGTGAGCACTGAGCACAATTGTTTATTCAGCAAAAATATTTAGAAAATGCTTTAGAAAAATACAAATGCATTTAAAAATTTGTATTACGTTTATTTTCTCAAATAATACTGGTGGACTTTGACATAGTTTGAATTCAAAGTGACTTTCAACTACGCTGGAACTTTGGTCATGTGGTAAGGGCTGATTGTAAATAAAGATCAGCTGATGACCATTTGAAGGCTCAGGAAGCAACTAATAAGCAGACCTTGAAATAAATTTACTTAAACTCTAATTTCACGTTTACAATTTTAGGAGTATATTTTCTCAGACAGCGTTGAAACTTATGCAGTTCATCTGAAACCTGTCCTTTAAAGATGTTTTTGGAAATAGTGATCAAAGTTGACATTCATATTTTTTATTCACAGAGTATCTCACCATCGGGCTCTCATCTGTCAAAAGAAAAAGAGGAAACTACCTCCTGGAAACGATCAAATCCATATTTGATCAGTCCAGTTACGAAGAACTGAAAGAGATTGTGGTTGTCGTCCATCTGGCGGACTTTGACCTGGTCTGGTGTGAGAACCTGGTGCAGGAAATCACCAGGAAGTTTGCACACCACATCATAGCTGGACGTCTCTTAGTAATCCAAGCTCCAGAGGAGTACTATCCGTCTCTGGACGGATTGAAAAGGAACTACAACGACCCAGAGGACAGGGTCCGTTTCCGCTCCAAGCAGAACGTGGACTACGCTTTCCTGCTCAACTTCTGCACAAACCTCTCCGACTTCTACATGATGTTAGAGGACGATGTGCGCTGCTCCAGGAACTTCCTGACAGCACTGAAGAAGGTGATCACCTCCAGAGAAGGTTCCTACTGGGTGATGTTGGAATTCTCCAAGCTGGGCTACATCGGGAAGCTGTATCACTCCAGAGACCTGCCGCGCTTGGCTCATTTCCTGCTCATGTTCTACCAGGAAATGCCCTGCGACTGGCTCCTCATCCACTTCAGAGGCCTGCTTGCACAGAAGGACGTGATCCGCTTCAAGCCTTCACTGTTCCAGCACATGGGCTACTACTCCTCTTATAAAGGTGCCGAGAACAAGCTGAAGGATGATGACTTTGAGGAAGACTCCATAGACATTCCCGACAACCCCCCCGCCAGCCTTTACACAAACATCAATGTCTTTGAAAACTATGACGCCACCAAGGCTTACAGCACAGTGGATGAATACTTTTGGGGAAAACCTCCCTCTACTGGAGATTTCTTTATTGTAGTCTTTAACAAATCTACCAAAATCAGTAAAATTAAGATTGTTACTGGGTCTGATGACCGGCAGAATGACATTCTTCATCACGGAGCTCTGGAAGTAGGAGAGAAATTAGTTGGGACTAAAAAAGGCAAACAGTGTTCCTCTTATATCACATTAGGAGAGTTTAAAAATGGCAACATTGAGGTCCATGACGTAGACCACAAAATAGCCTTTGACATTGAGTGTGTACGCATTGTGGTCACAGGCAGCCAGAAAGAATGGCTCATTATCAGAAGTATAAGTTTATGGACTACGCAACCCCCCAGCCAATGATGACTATACAGAGACTTTTAATATGTCATAAAGGCAAAGGTTTTTATTATTATTTAGTAATGTATGTATTTCCAGATTTATTTATTCATTTTATATGTATTTATTGATACTCGTTTTGATTGCCAAATCAATCTATAGTTTTTTACCTGCAAGTTGTACTCTTAGTGGAGCATCTTCACAGTCATTCTCAAGGACTGTTCAGCTGACCTCAAAGTGTTCATTAACACATGTTGAAGTGTTACAGGAGTTTATCCATTTCAGCTTTTGATAGCGATCCTTAATACACGGCTGGGTGATAATTCACTGTTATTGTTTAGCAGCTTTAAGTAATATCATGTCACAATGTTCTGATTGTTGGGTTTTTGTTTAGCTTTGTTTTGACTATTCTCCTGCCCAAAGGAAAATATGGTTTGCAATTTCAGTATTTTGTTTCTGTAACAAAATTCCATGAAAAGACTAAAACATACTATTTTGTACTCTCTATCTCCAGTGTGATATACAGCATGTTGTTTCTCAGTGTCGTTAAGCTCAGTTATCCAAAATATCATTTTACCCTGTTTCTGCTCTTACATGGTTGCCAAAGCACTAAATACAAAATAATGTATCCTTTGCTTACAGCGCCCAGCAGTAACAGCACTGGAGTTTTTGGAAAGTTTTGAGAGATCGAGCAGAGTTTTTGTGTTGGCTTTTTTTTTCATGGGATTTGTTGACAATAACAAAGTTGTGGGGAAATTCAGTTGAAAGTGTAGTCATTAAGAGTTTTTCTTCATACATTCACACATTTAATATGCTCAAAATGATAACTGTGAAAGACGAGCACCGCATTGAACACCGTCAAGGTCATAAATGCATGATTATGCGTCCATTTGGTGTACAGTATCATTCATATTTAATAACTGTCAAATTTTAGAAACTGTTGAGCTGATACTACGCTCAGTCATCACACCCACTCACCCATTAGTAATTCAAATAACTATATATTATTTAGGAATGTTTTTGAAAGCTTTTCAGGAAGGCACTTCATGTAAATGATGAACACAAATTTTATTTGTAGGACACTGTACTACTGATTTGCTGCAGTTTTTTGTTTCGGAGTATTATGAAGTACTAATTTATAATTGAAGGACTTATTATTAAGTGTAACATGGTATTCTTTAAACAACCACCTTATTGAAAATCCTGTAGGGTTTTTTTTGTTGTTTGTTTCTTTGTTTTTGTTTTTTTTTTATCATGACGGACAATGAACTGGCAAAAGTATAGCCCTTGGATTTCTCTCTGAGGATGTCCCCTTTTGACCCTTAATCATTTTCCAGCTCGAAATCTCATCAGGAAGTGTCAGAGGTCATTGTTGCCTTGAATATTCATCAAGTAACACCAGATTTCTCTGCTTTAAATATTCTTTCCTGTTTAATCGTCTTCTTAGTTACGGGTAAGGCAGATGTGTGACTGAGTTGAGCTCTTTTTCAAACACTGTATATCCTGTCAGCGCTGCTGACGGGAGAGCACTGTTTGTGTTCGCCCATCTTCTCCAAGAGCTGAGATTAGATTGCACAGTGAGAAATGGGCCAGGTCTGCTCATACGACTCTTTCTTTTTTTTTCCTTTCTTTTTTAACAACACAGTTTTCCTCCTAGTAAATTGGTCTGTGTTTGCCTCACTCTCTACACCAGCAAAACAACATCTTCCCTGGAGCTATAAGATCTCAATTCGTTCTTTCCCCAGTGCTGGGCTCTCACTCCTTCACTGTTTCTGCTCTTACATGGTTGCTTCTCCGTGATCTTTGATCTCTGTTCATACAGTTTCTTTTGGGGGAACTTGCTTGAGTTTCCCCTGAAGATGCTTTTGGGCTCATTGCTCAATATTGTTAAACAGCTAACCTTCTAAGAATTAAGCAGACACATGGCATGTTAACTTATCATTGCCATGATACCCAAAGCAGTTCAGTACCATGCTTTAAAAGTAACCTTGTTGTGTGATCAGAATCTGCTATATGTCACATTAGTTTCTAAATTGAAGTGGTGGCAAGAAATGTTTACATTGTACCGATGTTCTTTAGGAACATGCAGCGCACGCAGGTCATCATTAAGCATGCTGGAACAGTTTTGTACAGCTTTGTTCCGCTTGTGTGATAGCCACCTGTTTCGTGTTTTCCCTCAAGGTCTTGTTCAGTGTTACAGATCGAGACCTTTCACAGATTGGCTTGTACTGCAATCTTGAAATTCTCCCTGAGCAAATCCCCCATGTACTATCTGAAATGAAATTAGAATGCCCACCACCTTACAATACGGCTTATTGTTTTTCCTCAACATTTCCCTGGGAAAACCACTATTCATTTTAGTAAATGATTCCAGGACCTGCATGGATCAGCTCCTTGGAGGGGATGTTGTTTGAATGGATGATGCTTGGAAGCACAATTTACATTGTGCTGTGCGTGTGTGTGTGGCATTCTTCGTGACACACATTGCGGTGCCAATTCAACCCAGTGTTACCTGCTTATTACCTGCCTATGAGCTATAAACACATGATGTTACCACAGGGCAGTTAGCTGTTGCACAAGTGGTAATGGATAGCTTTAATAAGCCTCATCTCCAAGCAGTGCAACCATGTTGTGAAGGTGATATTTGTGGAGGAGAAATTGCTGTCTGGTCTTTATATGAAATAAGATGTCAGCTAAAAGTAGCCGCACACTGCAGAATTATGGACAGATTTACATCTTGAGGATCAACAAAGCCTGAATAAATTCCTCAAAAGAATATCAGCAAACTGCTGTGCAGAGCATTCTTTGCTATTGGCAATATGTTTGGAAACCTCAGTTCATACTATGGCCTTGGGTGAACCGCGTGAAAAGGATCCATTATACATTTGTCTTAATACTTAAAGGGCCCTTTAATTTTCTTAAGGTTACAATTGTCTAAAATCAAAGAGTAACTGCATCAAACCTCACCGGACCTGTGAGGGAAAAAGCAGAACTTTATGATTCACCTGCAGGAAACTAACTATCTAAGTTGTTCAGTTATATTGGCTTTGAAGGTCTAGTCCCCAAAGCTCTGAGCAAATGATGACTGTGTGAACGTGATGTGTGGGAGTTATATGAAACGTGAGCTGTCTTCCAGTGGAGCATGTACAAAGTGCATGAACAAAAGCATTTTCAGTGGATAAAACAACTCCTTTTGTATGTAAGGATCTATGAATTATTGTTCAGCTTCTGCTAATGAAATTGTTCTGAGTCTGTACGTAGAAGCCTACCATTCACCAAGTTTAGAGTTGACATGCTGTATATTGTTAAGTGGAGCGGGTGTGTTAAGATGTTGTTTCTGTGTCTGTTTTACTTTCCATCGTTCTCTAATTGGTACTGTATTGTAAGATGACATATATTTTTTTATACATATCATTTCAAATGTTGTATTGTAAATGCTGTATTTAAAAATAAGTTAGATTAAACAAATGAATGCTTACTTTGTTGTGCACTGACTTCTAAGACACACCAGTAAGCTCAATGGATCACAACATACTGAATATATGTCTGCAGTGTGTCGGGGCTTGAATCGTTGCTTTGAAAGCCCAGCGGATAACTAAACAGCATTTACATGACTCTAAATCAAGAACTAGTTTTGCTTCAGTGTGACGAACGACATTAAAAAAAGATCATACTCTTACAACATACATTTTCACTAAAACTAATAATTGACATTTGAAGTTTCTTTAAATTTGCAGCAAGAGCGAGCCTGCTTTACTCAGATGCAGTTGTAGCTTAAAGCAGAAAACATACATTATTCATTTCAATATTCATAAGCTTTCTGCTCTTTTTCCTGCATACTTAATGAAAGTGTACAGATGATCCCAGAGAAATTGGGGGTGGTGTGTGAGGGGGTACTGTAACGTGTAAAGCTTTGTGCTCTTGGGCCATTGGTCAACACGAGTCACATATTTTCTGAAAATGCACTGTCAGGCAAAAATGCATTCTGAAGCAAACAGTGTTGTTAAAGTGGGACTTTATACAGTCTAACATGCTGTATAAGTTTTATGGCCGGTGTAAATGGATACATAAGCCTCTGTACGGTAAGTGTCTGTTTAACATGTGCCCAGTGCATTAAAAACAACACCATCTTTTATATTATATATATATATATATATATATATATATATATATATATATATATATATATATAAATAAATAAATAAATAAATAAATACAGGCATTTTACAATTTACAGTGTTATCAGCAGTGTTATCTCCACTTAGTAGATATACACTATTTAAACCCATCTCTTAGAACATTTTTATTTTGTAGAACGTTGTACAACAAAATGTACAAATTATGACAAAAAATAAAACTAATTAAATAAAGAAAAACTCCACTCCATGTTTGATTATATGAATGGGTGAATGAGGCATATTGTATAGGGTGCCTTAAGTGCTCAAATACAGTAGAAATCCCCATATAAGAAACAGCCCATTTACCATTTACTATGGGAAAATAAACAGGTTTTCCAACAACTATAAGATTAATTGCCAAGAAGCACTGTTACAACAACAATGCAAGAAATGATCAACCCAACATAAATTCCTTTACTTTTTCTAAGTTCATATGAAGAGCCAAGATAATATTGTTCAATGATAGCAGGAATAACAATGAGACCACAGAAGGTGGGCTGAAAACATTTTACACATTCCTAGGCCATAAAATGATACATCAGCACAATCTGCTGATTCTACTTTTTTATTTTATTTTTTATTTAGAAACTAAACGTTTATGTATGTTTATACACATGCATACGTACAATAAAAAAAATCAAGTTCAAAGTCCATTTCCCTTCACTTCAAACAGAGTTTAATTCATCAAATGAAGACAATTAGTGATCATCACTTGAACAAAATATGGAGGTGGCTGTCGTGAACATTTATTATCTCATATGTATGTTTTTTTATGTATGTGTTGTTGGTTTTGGGGGGGGGGGGGGGGTTTAACCAGAAATTAGTAATTTCAGAATTCAAGAGATCACATAATCAGAAGTGTCTCGGTAGCTGTAACCTAAATAAAGCTGAACTCCTGGAGAAAAAGCCACACAGGCATGTAAAGAACATGCAAACTGCACACAGAAGGAGGCTATCCTGGATCAAACTCTCTTGCTGTGAGGCTGCTGTCAAGTTTAAAAACAACACGTTTAAAAAAGTGTTCTTGGGGGATTTTCACTTTTCTGCAAGAATCCGATGAAACACGAGTGACAAGGTTATTTCCCAGCAGTGCGTGAGTGAATGAACATTTTATAAAGTTTTACAAAACCAAAATGAACAATGTCAATCTTATCTATAAAACCTTTCACTGAATCAGTGAGAGTCCATGAAGTTGGGAGATACAGGGACTGCTTTTAAAATATAGAGAAGCATAACATATTAATTAGAAGGAGTGGAATAATTCTCACTGACAACTGGAGTTTATTTAATCAGGAACGTCAAACAATGCTAAAGATTTAGATTTCAAATTTGGATGCAAACTAACTTTTTTTTTATAGAGGAATGGTACAGAATCAATAAATATTAGGAGTTTCATGACATGTTTAATAAAGGAGTTGGGACTTGATAGCACTGGCTCTGTTTCAGAGCCTCTGAGTGTTTTGTCACAGTCGTCTCTGTCTCGCTCCACATGCTGCCCTTCAAAGTCATCCAGAACCAAATGAAAGGTAAGCATACATGACGACCCGGCGCCCGAGAAACCACGGCTAATACACACCATGAAGGAGCCAGGGAGGCAAGTAAAAAACCAATATCCCACATAACAAGACCTGCGCTGTGCACAGTGGGAGACATCGGCCAATCAATGCTGTGGTTGCCATGGTGCTGCCAGCACGAACCTGCACAGGAGGAAAAACCCCACATGATATCAAACTGATATGGATTGTGTGGATTTCCTCATTTGCCTCTTGATCTGTCCTGCACTCTCTGGGAATTCAACATTGTAGATGGATTTTAATTCCACCTCACATGTCTATTAAGAAGCTGCAGCAATGTGTTCAGCAAATCAAAAGAACAATGGGCGAGGCTTGTTTGTTATTTTGGCTGCTTCTTCTCTTAAGGTGCAGATGCAATATGCTGTCATGCACACAGTAGTGCAGCATCAAAGCTTGTATATAGCTTTTGATTGGGTCCATTTTGTGCCTTGTGTTTTATGGAGCTCTTACAGCACAGACCCACGAGCCAGGTGCACTGGCTGAGGTTGGGCCAAGCTGGGGAAATGGTGGAGGAGAGATAAAAGACATATTGAGGAAGCTGAAAAGAAGTGTAATGAACAGGCAAATGGGCAAGTACGGGGGATTTGAAAGCATTGAATTTGAAGCAAAGCTTAAGGTAGAGAAACACAAAGCAGGCCCAGATGATGAATGACTCGTAATAACCTGGCTAGCAACCTGTGATTGTGTGCCTTTCAGTGATGGAGGAGTCCCCGAGCATTTTGGTGCTATCGTGTTGATGAGAAGCCAGTTACAATAGATGCTGAGATGCCTGAGCCAGCCTGTGCTGCTGGTTGTGGAATCAGAGTGCATTCCTAACAGCCAAAACTATGATGAAAACGGCTGAGGGTAAACAAAAAAAAAACATATGACGCATTTGATCATCTTTTGTTTTCAGATGGTGGAAAAGCGAAGCAATGAGAAGTAGAATCTACTTGTGCTGACTGGGGGCTTCAGCTTTCATCAGCAACTGTATGTAAACAGCAGTATACTGGTATTCTTAACATGAGAAGTACAATTGATTGACGGCATGAATGGAAGGAGTGGTGGAATGCATTTATCTTGCATGTAAAGTTTCAGTGTACTCATACTTTCTATGCTATAATACTTTGCACTATATTTTTGGATGCAAATATTTCACTTTCTGACCTCTGTGCAGATTATTCAGACCTAAATTTGCTGCTCTTACACTGACGTTTGTATCCCAGTATCAGGTGGGTCTCCCACTTTGGATATGACAGGGTAGCATTAGCAATTTATAGCCATGAGACTGTGTTGTTTATGTTCTTTATCTTTCTCTGTCACACCAACCCTCTGCATATCCTCCCTCAATACATCTATGACTCTTCTCTGTGATCTTCCTATTTTCCTTCTGCCCAGCATCTCTATATTCAATACCCTTTGTCCAATATATCTACCATCCCTCCTCTGCACATTTCCAAACCATCTCACCCTTGCCTCTCTAGCTTTGTCTCCAAACAGCTCAACCCTAGCTCTCCCTCTGATGTACTCATTTCTAATCTTGTCTATTCTGGTCACTCATGGTGAAAATCTTACCATCTTCAGCTCTGCGTCCTATCTTTTTGTCACCAAACTTAGATCATAGCAGGTCTAGCACCACTATTATCTTGTAAAACTTCCCTCTCACTCTTGCTTCTGTCCTTCTGTCACAAATCCCCTCTGACACTCGTCCTCACCCAGTCCACCCTGCCTGCACTCTCTTCTTTCACCTCTCTTTTGTAGTTGGTTTGGGTGGTTGACCCCAGGTATTTAAACGTATCTACCTTCATGACCTCTGCTCCTTGCATCTCCACTGTTAGTCTCATTCGCACACATGTATTCTGTCTTGCTTTGTTTCCTCTTATCTGCAGAGCATACCTCCACCTCTCCAGGTTCTCTCTCACCTTCTTTCTACTCTCAGTACAAATCCCAAAGTCGGCTCCAAACCTCAGTACACAGAGACTCCTGCCTGAGTCTCATACTTTAATACTGTTAATATACAGTTTCATCACGTGAGTTCTTTATGCAGTTCTCTGGAGGAGAGGAGTAGCTCTAGTTTTGTTGTTGTTTTTGATTTTTAAAGACTCGTTTATTTCTGCTGTGTATTTCACATGTCATCATGAGAGTCTGGAGTGGTTGATTTGCTTTTAGAGCAAACTTCAAGTGACCAGTTGAGGAACTGGCTGTCACACATGGGGGGGGAAAAAAAAAAAAAAGTAACGGCATATAACTGTGTAGGTCATGAGTTTAATTACATGGGCTAAGCCACAATCTCACTGCATAGATTATCCATTGCAAGGGCAGGCAACCTCAAGAAAATTCTTTTCATTTGCCGTCATGATGTTGAACATTAACCACGAACCCGCCCAGCAGAACACTGCGTGCTTCCCTTTAACAACTCCCATGGCATTTACAGGGTCTTCTTGAGGAGTGGAGATAAAAGGGACTGTGCTGCAGGCGCTGCTGGAGCCAGCTTCTGCCTCAAAGTGTATAGTCCCTACGGCGAATGAGAGTTTAATCGCTCCCAATTGCTTTGCTTCACAAAGGTGTGACCCCCCCGCACCCCTCCCGTCCCCCCTCTCCTGTTCCCACCACCACCCTCCCATCTGTCTCTCATTGTTGCCAGCGAATAAATCTTGCCGCAGGGAGATGTGCTGCTACTTTTCCTCAGTCTCCTCTTCCCTAAAACCTTCACTTTCAGTTTTGTAATGCTTTCATCCAACTGGGAACAGGGAAAGGAGTAATCAAAACAATTACCTAAGTCCCATTTCGTTTCATATGAGACTTGTCTTTTTTCATGTGAATTGTCTGCCAGGATGAAACAGGTTGTGTCTTGGGGACTTTTTGTGGAACATCACACAGGCAGCAGCTGTCACAACACAAGAACAGCTTCAGTGGCATGCTGGTTTTACCAGCAGGTTTATCACTTGGCTCTTTCGACAAACAATTACCAAAAACAAAATGAAAAAGAAGAAGTGCAAAAAAAATTCACTTTAGTTATCAGAAGACCTTCATGGTAGAACTTATAGCACTGTGTAGAAAACAGACAACGACAGTGCGCGTTTCACTATTATTACCTCTGGGGATTGTTATCTATTTTCTCAAATGATACAAAAAAAAGCTTCCTCAGTGACAAGCTTACCTCATAGTGTGCCTCATGATTAGCCAAACAGATGAGAAAAAGGAAAAAAATAAATACATTTTAAAAAGCCAGGCAATATTTTGGCAGATCAACAGAGCTTTGACTTTGATGAGACAAAATGAGCTCACCACAAGATATAACATATTTCCTGGCCCTCCCCACTGCTCATATCTATCCACTACAGTATAACTCTCACACTCTCAGGCATGTCGTCCGAAATTGTAAAGGCCTTAATTAAAGATTAATGTCAGGGTTTCTTGCATGCGCCGCTTAGATAACACATTTCCCAGGGCGCAAAGCTTAAAATCGCACAGGCTGGACACCAGATTTTTCAGCTTTCAGAACAAAAGCTCTCAGTTCTCTGGCCAACCAGATCTTTTCAGTTGAAGGACAAGCAATAACAGCTCCGCTACTGTCTTTTGCAATGCCACCAGTGTGACTGAGGATGGGGGGGGGGGGGGGGGGGGGTGTTTTAATTATCATAGACAGTCACAGTGACACAATCAGCCAGTTGAAGACCCACTGCACCAACCGCACGTCCCTCTTCCCCCTCGAAACAATTACTGATCCTTGTCTTATTCATGAAGCCTGCTTATAATGCCAGGGCATCCTGCAGAGTGGAGGGATCTGTCTGTGAGAATCAGCCTTGTGAATGCCTTTCCACACACAATGGCGTACATGTATGCACAGGAAGCAATTCAACCACATGTATGCATGTGTGCTTATGTAAACATGTGTTTCAGCACTGTCAGACAGATGTAGATGAGATCTGACCAGCTCCAGTGGAGCGCCCCGCAGTGCCGGCAGTGCTGCAGTGGGGCTTGTTGCTTTAACTGTCACCTGACAAACAATGTCTTGTCCCATCATCTCTTCTTTGAGGACAATAAGATCCACAAACAGTGTCACAGCAACCACACAGGGACATAAACGTACATGTTCAAAATCAATATACTAAGTCTTATTGTGAGAGAGCTTGTGTAGGTGCAAGTGAGATAACTCTGATGGTTTGAAAGCCATGTAATATAGCCCTTTCTGAACACCTACACTGTAGCCGTCTCTAAATAACAAGTGTTAAAAGAACAAGAAAGAAAGAGACTTTCATAAAGTAGTGAGAGAACTCTGCAATAACCAGCAGCTGTCTTAGCCATAAGATAACAAATAGTTCTGCAGCACAGAGTGTCATATTTACTTAACTTTTCTGGAGTTAGAGAGACTATGTTACTGCCGACACTTTTACTGTGAGAGCACATCTTGAGCCTTAAACTTAGAGTGAATGCCAGTTTCAGTCATTAGTTTAGTTTGGTATCGCCTTTGTAGCTGTTAAGGTGATGGTTCAGTTTGCCCCGTTCAGCAGCGACTTCTGTGTGGTACTGGCATAATTATACAGGTGAACTATGAAACTGTGTCAGTGATCATACAGTATCCATAGCTGTAGTTCTATGGAGAATGCATATACATCGCCAATTTGCTTGTTTCATTAGCAATAACACCAGGAATAGAAAAGCCAGAGATGGCGTTGAATGGGTGAGGTCCATTGGTTTCCTTTATCAGAATGTGTGAAAGGACTTTCTGATAAGCCACTGACAATTACCAAAGAAACAGAGAATAGCCTTTGTTTAATTAACTCAAGTCAGATTAGCAAGAACATTTACTGAAAACGTACCTAGTAGACCCTGGTTGTGTTATCCTTGCAAAAAAGACCGGATTAACACTCTGCCAAGCCAAATACCCATGGCTGCCTAAAGCTCAAAACTCATTATCTGTGAACTGCTTAATTCGATTAACATTTGCTTAAATTAAACATTTAATTAGTTATAGACATGTGATAGTTGTAGACATATAAGACATCCTGGGTAATATGTTATCCAGGCATGCAAACAAACATATCAGGCATTTCTAGCAGGCAGTTACCCCCTTTCCTCCAACAGTGCCATGAGCAAGATCATTGTCTTGCTAATCATGTCAGTCATGTCAAGTGTCAAGTTTCTCCTAAGTATTAAAGCTCCTAATCCCTTCTTAGCACATCTTAGTAACATCGGTTGAATTCAGTTTTATTTATACAGCACAACAGTCGTCGCCTCAAGGTGCTTACAGTAAAAACCCATTTGGCAAGGGTGAGAAGGAAAAACTCCCTTTTAACAGGACGAAACCCCTGCCAGCCATCTGCCGCAACTATTTGGGAGTAATGGATAACTATAGGCCAACCTTTAAAGGTTCTGACTGCCTCTGTTAACTTAAATAAATGTCATGGGGTTTTTGACTTGGCATTTTGTTTGTGTTCTCCAGTGGTGGCGAACACTGAACTGAGTCTCTTAAGCCTTTTTTTTTTTGTTGCCCTTTGTCTCTGTCTGCTGTCTAACTAACCAGGGAGCATTATTCACAACTGACATTGACAGCCTTACCTGTGACAATAAACTGCATTGACATGGCTCTCCCTTCACTGCCCTTGCTGAAGGCTTCGGTAATGCAGCCCATATGCAAGCCCTAATTACTTTCTCCGATGGCCCCTGCAACAAGGTCACACTTGTTATGCCACTGTCCCATCCACACGATCAGATTTTTTACAAAGGAAGCTAATCTCATTCCTTCACAAGCCATTATCTTGATCGGACTGGCTTTTTACGCAATTTGCAATGCTGTCCAGATGAGAGAATGACTTTCCTTTAGGAGTGAAGACGCTCCTATCAGCATCCCAGTGAGAAGCTTCAAGCTGTCAGCCAACATCCACCAACTCCAAATTGGAGTTAAATTGAAGAGGCGTTCGGCTGGAGAAAGGCCAAGACAAGCAGGCCAGAGCACTGCTGCAGCGGCAGATGTCGATGAAGGTTTTTAATGGAGTTGAATTAATTCACGCAGGGTGTAATTTGTCCCGTGGATGTGGGAGGTGTACTAAGCCTGAACTTTTTCAGGGTCACAAGAGTCGTTATATTGATAAACATCTGCTGAGGCAGCCTGCAAATTTGCAAAAACTGACAGATCTGTTCTGATGTTGAGATAATGATAAATAGCATTCCTCCAGCGCGAGGCTTGTTGTAAAGCCAGAGCTGCACCCTCACATATGTTTGCCCAATACTGAGTAAATAGAGAGCGTTAAAGTAAATAACTGCCGATTTACTCTCCTAGTTAATTTTCCAAATTTAAATTGGCCAATTTATTGTTGAGTGAATTCTGTGCACCATACCGTGGAAAGGTTTTGGCTCTACAAGTAAGGAGGATTTCAAATGCATGTAAATGAAAGAGCTTTAATCTACCAGTTGTTAAACAGCAGAAGTTCTTCTAAGCAGTTTCTGAAAGTGTTTAGCTTTTAGCTCTCTAACTGTCTAACGTCAGCCACCACACTTCTGTTACAGGAGTCCTTGTTCTTGTAGTTGAAGATAGTGTATGACTCTGGTTGTATATCTCGAGTCAGTGACGTCCTGTAGAAAATTACATGAAGAATCTGATCATCTGAGGTGCCAAAAGCCTTTGCATAGTACTTTATCTTTATATTAAAGCTAAAAGTCCAATCCACATTTGTTTTTTCTATTCAGAAACATTTGAGAAAGGTTGTCTGTCTCTATTTGTTAGCCCTGCAACAGACTGGCAACCTGTCCAGGGTGTACCCCGCCTCTCGCCTTATGGCAGCTGCCGTGTTCCCCTCATGTTTGCTCACCACTCTTTTTTTTTTTTTTTTTTTTTTGTGGTGTACATATTGTGGAGCCTTCCCGTCATCCTTTGTCCTGTCATCCACACTGCCTTCTGTTTCCCTTGCTCTGATTTCTCTGAGTTTCCCAAGCGTGTGTGGGATGTTTGGATTCTTTGTTATCTTTTGGATTTGGAACTTTGTAATTTTCTGGACCAAGGAGCATTAAAGCTTGTTTTAAAGTTTATTCCTGCCCCAAGAGTCAAGATTTGGGCCCATAAAGGTTTGTCAGCCTTATAGTGTTTCATGGCACTGCACAGCAGTCAAGTGTCTGTAGCATTTATGAGGCTTGATGTAACAGTACCAATCTAAAGAGAATTTGTAGAGCTCTATTTGACACTGAAATAAAGTTCTCATTCTTTCCTAATAGTTGGAAGCACACTGTTGCAGAATGTGATTAAAATGAACCAGTTGTAGTAATCACTGGAGAAAGACAACATTTGTTTATTAAGAACATTTCTTGTTCATTTGTTGTGTGATTGTTAGACTTCTCTTTCTAATAACTGCAGGATTTGTATCTCACAACATACATGCCTTGAAATGGCTACTGCTGTTACCTGGCACTGTGTGCATAAAACTGAATTAACTGAATAGAACTGAATTAAAATCAAATGACCATTTCAGGATTCTGACTAAAATCTATTTAAGCAGGAAATTATTACTAAAGAAGAACCAAAGGTCAGTCTTGAAATGATTCATGTCATCTTCTTGCCTCTTCCCACACCAGTATAATAAGTGGTCTGGATTAGCTTTGTGATGTACTGCCATCTGCTGGTAGTGAACGTGCATGTGCACAACTAACAAAATGAAACATTTTGATTTGTTTACAATCCATCTTTTGAAATACATTTTTCCTGACTGGAGCTAGGTTGGAGTATAGTAAACCAAGAAACAGACCAGTTTAATATAATCATAATATCTGTTATTATGTATCATGATGGGTAAAAGCCTGCAGGATATTGCTATTGCTTTTTGAACTCCTAGTTTTACAATATCCACAACTAAATCACTTAAAAGGTTTCCTTGATCGCAACACAAACAAGAAACACTGCACTTTGACATTTTCACTCGTTTTATTAAAAATAAACATGCAGTTAAAATGTGTTGCTGAATGTAAGTCGCAAGAGCCTTCACAATTGTGAACGTAACATCACAGGGTCATTTCTTGCATTGATATGACTTATTTTGTTAAGCTTTGAACATTTTTGTTTATACAGAATATTCAAACAAGTATAAGCATGGTTGTAGACTTAACTGATTTCCAGATGTTAACAGCTGTGAGGCTGTGAGGCCACAAAACACCACAATACTGCCCTGCTACAAAACCTGTTTCAGTTTAAAGCTACAACTACAATTACAGAATTGTGTTTTCATTGACGTGTCATAGTATGTGAAAAAATATCATTCCAGTTTTTCTTAAACAGCATATACTTTTCTGTTAAAATTTAAAGTTGACCAAAAAAATCCCAATGCTCTCACTTTATGATGCAGATTTCTACAAAGATTTTGTGACTGTTCTTTCTTTTTTCTTTTTTTTCTCTTGATATGTGACTCTTCCCCCTACTGACTTGAAAAGAATAATAATGAAGGTTGTCTATATGATATATTTTTAACCTTTGTTCATGCAAAGTTTGACCTTTCCTTGTTACACCTGATGTATTTGATGTATTCAAATGGAGCTATTTGAAACATTCTGGGGCATTCAGCTGTGCAGAACTACCTGGTTTAAAGGTGCGCCGGCAGTAATTTTGGTATGAAAGTTTAAATGGCAGCTTTAAAACTAACTGACTTGATAAATACCTGCAGTAACTGGAGTGAATGAAAAGCTAGAACGATGATGGCTGCATATTATTTCATCTCAGCGATGTAATTTAAGTTCAGAGGACCTTTTACCTTTTTTGTGTTACATTCAGAAAAAGATACCAAATGAACTCAGTTGGTAAATATCATAAAAAAGAAATTCGACATCCACCTGTATCCAGGAGCACAGTTAGATTTCGTTTCACATGTGGGACTTTGAGCTATCTGTCTCTGATATTTCATCTGTCACCCCAATACAAAGGAGGTGAACATCATTTTCCTTTTAGGTACTCAAAAATTGAGAAATTACATTTGAAGATTTTCTTGTAACCTTTCCCTGACAGAGAAATGGTTCCACTGAAATATGACCACATCGGGGTCTGGGGATTATCCCTGTTATCCGAAACGCTTTTTTAAAGGAGATAATGAGTCCATACCCAAGTATGGCCCTTTACTATCAGCAAGGCTGGACATAGCTGTCCCGCTTAGAAATGCAGTTTTGCTTTTTGATTCTTTTTCGTACGGGATTACGTGTTGTAAGCATGTTTTGAGGGGACTGAGTTCAGGTGAAATATCAGGTGTTGATGGTAACATGAATTTTTTGTGCCTGATTTCTCACTTACCTTCATCTCAAAAAGTGTTACCAAAACTTTTGTAGAACAAAGAAATCCTTTGTACCTAATTGTTTGGCCCAAACGTGTTTTGAATAAAAACAGCTTTTCCTTTGCGTCAAACTCCAAATCTAATCTTCTCACATCACCTGCTCTCTCAGGCAACAAGATGAAGCCATCCCAAATGCGTGTTTGATTGTGTGTTGCACGTCATCCAAGTGCTTTGGCTGTCAAGGTTAAGAACCAAGTTTCAAAGAACACCAAAGCTTTTTGATTTAGAGAGGAAACTGCCATTTATTAAGGCCAAGACCTCTCATTCGCTGTAGTAAAGGTGTATTTCATCTGCTGAAGTCAAAGGGCCTCTGTGCTCCTTTGAAAAATGCTCAGCATAGCACATGCTATTAAGATCAATGTGTTGATATTAAAGGCGCCACAAGCTGAATTTTAACATCAAGAAATCATTACGGCATCAGTGTTCAGACCTGACTGTAGTTGCAAGTGGATCCCAAGTCAAAGAGTGGCAGCATTTATTGGGCTGTTTTTCATTATATTATAGATTTTTCATCAATCTATAAAAGTTATAAAAGGAGACAAACGCCGTTAATAATAAATTACATTGCAACAATGCTGCTACCGGCAAAGTCTACTATTTTTTCCAAATTATAAATGTATTTTAGGATATGTAAAATTCCATCACTGATATTTGTATAAATGACTGATTTGAATTCCAAACAAAAAAAGACATAAATCAAGATCTCAGATTGCATTATTATACATAAGAATGGATGTCTAAAGAACAAGGTCATTCTATATTTCCATACTAAGAAATATAGAATAACCTTTTTGGTCTTATGGAATACCAAAAACCAACAGCATGTTTGTACTTTTTCTTTCTTTTTTTTTAAAAAAAAAAATGATTAAGCATAGCTAACATTTTAGGCACTATTTGTGTTTCATTTCTAATTTGTTGGGATTTTTCTAAATGCATATCAATCCATATTTAGGATCTAGCAGCCCAATTGTGCATAAAGAAAAGATAACTTTTATCTTATCTTTTTGCACAATTTTATGTACAATAAAGTACTGAGTCCTAAACTAAACTGTGTTCATTGAGATTAAAGTTGATAAAGAATGAGGACAGATGAGAAATTAAAGCGAAAATATGGATCCTGGGCTTAATGCCGTGGGAGCAGTTTGATTTCACAGTATGGGTCCACAGAGACATTTTTCTATGCTGATGAGAGTGATCTTTTCCAAGATGACAAAACCTCTATCCATGGCGCGCAGTGGGACTGAATTAATGATGAAGGTGAATAATATGCTGTGGCCTTTGCAGTAACCAATTTTCAACCGGTTGAACAGTGTTGCTTCTACTCTGTGTTTCCATGCATGTCAAAGTAGAGTTGCAGAGACTTGGAGAGTTTGTGCTAAACCGACTGAAGCTACTGGTGACACTTAGGGAGACATAAAGTGTCTCCTGGTTTTGTTTGGTCAGAGGAGTAATTTGTTGTAGGTTGTGATCCTGTGAATGCTAATTAAGTATTATAAAGGATGAAATATGACACAACTTAGCTAAGTCATTACATAAATAGAAAAAGCAGATTGTGACATTGCGCTGGTTTTGTATCATGAATCCTTTAATTTCTGAAACAAAATAGATTTATTTTGCAGTGAATAAATAGCATACATAAATACAGTTTCTCAGAGATACACTATTTCTTTGATGCTAAGGATTTTATTTTCAGGAGCAGGATAAAGACAGGCCTCTCTGTTGGACATACAATCAAAGGGTCTGATTGGATAAAAAGGAACAGGAAAAAAAAAAAGACTGCATCTACAAGAAGACAGAAAATAAACACAATCACATAATTACACAAAACATGTGGTCCGGTCCCTTAAAATGGTGCTGCGGTCTCTGGGATGTCAGTAAAATGTACTTCGTTTTAAGATGTACGGCCGCCGAGTCTTAGTGATGTGCCCCACTTGCCTCTTCAATATGTAGGGTGACTTTCGTTTCAGTGGAGCGTCGCTGTTCTCCTCTGAATACTCTAGAGAGTCTTGGAGTAGCTGTGAGGAGTGAAGGGAGACACAGCAGAGGATGAGTGTCACGCAACATGAGGGAGTGTGAGGGGGGCGGGCGGCAGGCAAACATGTTTTGGTACTGACTGCTAATCTGCAGGTGTTGTGTTAACATTTAAAAAAAGAGAAATGCCACAGTGCGAGGAGCCAAAAGTGGAGAGAAAAACGATGACAGCGAGTGAGGAAGAGATGAGGAGGCGAAGTGGGGGAGATTTAATGAAGTGTGTTTGCTTTAGGGGAGAACACACATACTCCTGTGTGTTCTGGCGATGTGAGTGAGTAAGTGTGTATGTACACAAGTCTGTGTATTTGTTTTGACTGGGCTTTTGGTTGACAGTTACTTCTCAACAAGTAGCTTAGGTAGGAGATTAGGACTTTTGAGAATTTCCTTAGCTATCCATAATTTCCCATATGGAAAAGAAATAGTAAAAACTTATATGTGATTACTTATGAAAGTGGCCACTTTCTCATTACTTTCATACATTGTTTTAGTAAGTATCCAAAACATACAAGTTTCATTATATCATTTTTCAAGGGATCTTATATCTGTTTTCACACTTATATGCTTTTCATACAAGTTTCACACAAGACAGATACAAACTTTATAAGATTTATATATATCTTTTCCATATGGGTATGCAATGTTGTTATTTGAAAAGTAGCCCACACAGCAAAAGAAAGTAAGTTAAAGATGATTGTCTGACCCTCTCCTCCCGGCTCTGCAGTACTCGGCAGATGTGTTGCAAGTTGTACATTTCATCCAGCAGCTGGAGGCTCCCCTCCCTCAGACCCCCATCCTCCTCCTCCCCACTCCACGCCTCCTGGCGCAGGGCGCTCAGCATCTTACAGAGGTTGGCCAGAGACACGCGCCAATAGGGGGCACTCTGCTTATTCTGTTTCATCTGCACAGAGGGCACAAGATACCAGGATGAGACAGTTAAATGGATTGAGTGGTTGGGTTTTTAACACTCAGAGTGCATCACTCAATCAGATTCCTGCTTTGAGCAATATTTTCGTTGGTGTTTTCGTGTATTTTGTGAACTTGGGTGAAGTGAAAACTGTACTGACCACTCAAGAGGCTGATGTTTCAGGTGGTTTAGAAGCTTTTTGGTTTAATGGGGATTGTTTTCTCTCGTGAAACATTTATATTGACAGAAATGATCTGACTGAAAAACGACATTTTCAGGTATTACTCAATCCGCGTCCTCAACACTGTAATCACAAACTGTGGCCATAATTTTAAAATTCAGCCAAACTGTTGATTCGATACCTCGATCTGACTTAATCATTTTGATATTTGTCATTTCATAGCTTATGTTTGAGCAAACAGAATACAGTCAGTATTGTGAACTACACCTTAGTCTCACTTTTAATGTTGTACATTTTGCATTTGCAGCAGTAAATACTCAGGTAGTTCCTTTAAAAAGGGACTGAGGATTCTGCATGTGAGACTTTTACAATGTAATCTAAGCACCTATTATTTCTTAAAGACACATGCACTCAGAGTGAACAGAGTGAGACTACTGAGTTATAATCTAGTGTCTCTAGAGTGCAGTGAGATGGTAAAGAGCCCCCAGAATCCTCTGTGTGTACTGGCTGTCACGTGCATGTTGCAGTCAAAGATGTCAGTGTCAGGGAGGCTCACTCATCATTTATGACCAGTGGAAGTATCCTCAAATATAAAGACGAAAACTCTTTTTGTTTGCCAGGCAGGAGACGTGGATAAAAGCTTTAGTGGCATCAAATGAACAAGCGTCAGGATCAAACATAGGCAGCTGACATTTGGAAATTGCCCATGCACAAAAGACAAACTAGCTGAGTTAGTGTGGCCATGCAATTGTGCTGTAATGTCATATGAAAGATTGTGGTGCTTCACTGGAAATTTCTACCTTAACGTTAGTCTCCTGGGCTCTTTAGCGTTCACAAACTTGCATTTTATAGAGACGCAAAAGTTCAATCTAAATTCCAGCATCGGAACAACTAACGATACTGAACACAGAGGTCAGTGACTCACTATGCAGAGTAATAAGAAGGTAATTTAGTTGTATTCAGTAGAGAATGAAAAACCACAATGGAGCATTAACCGTGGTATCTAATCAGATGAAAGGAAGGGAGGAGTATATCAGTCAATTTTATTGTCAAATATATAGTGTGTAGATAAAGAGCCACAATTAGGTCTATCTTCCACCATACTGCACTTTCCAGCCTCTTGAGCAGTCTGTCAGTCATGCAGCAAGTTATTATTACAATCATCACCCCTGAGCAACCTCTGAGCATCGGCAGCTATGAATCAAATGGCTGATTTGTCACCGTCATGTCTCCGTGTGAGCATCGCAGTTTTTCATCAGCAAGAACGGTAAAAGATGTGTCGTAACTATACTGCCAGGTCCATCTGAATCCTATTAGGATCGGCCATCCGTCTGTGCGTGCCTTTGGTTCCACATTCACTGATTTCATACCTGATCTTTGCATAGCCTCAGGCAGACATCAGATAAATGTGATAAAAAGCTCAAGGTTACAACTGAATTAGAATGCCCAATCTCAGCTCTTATTTTCTCCTCGTTTCAAAGCACTGCAGCAAATGGAAAGGTGATTATTTGTTATTTTTCTGAGCACATTTGAACTGGATACACTTTTAAAAAGAGCAAATTGACTTAAAAAAAACAAAGTAAATGCTCAGGCAGCCTGAGTGGCATAAAAAGCCTCTTGTGGTAAATTATTTATCTCCCACTCAGCATGAGCACAACCGCAAGCTGAGGTTGCCACTGAAGCGTGGATGTAGATTTCATGAAAGAACACCTGGAAAGCCTTTATCGGCGAGGTCAGAGACCGACCCGGCAGGATGAAGCTTTTCTTTCCAGTCTCTGATATCACAGATGTAAAAAGACCAGATACCTTGGAAGTGAAGAGACTGCTGAGTAGTTCCTCTTCTAGCGCTCGCTGCTCCTGGTCAACATCTGTCAGTTACAGAAAAACAGCTTTACAACATTCAGATTTCACACAAATAAAAACACAAAACAAAAGATAAAACATAAACAAAAAACATAAATAAAACATAAACATAAATCAGTATAATTAAAACAAATATACTAGGTCTAATCTAAATGTATACTCAGTCGGTTTCATTTGAACTGATTCCATTAAATTTAATGTTTTACATTCTACTTGTGTAACAACATAAAAAAATTGACATGTTATCCAACTACTTAAAGAAGTCAGTATTTTGGGCATAAATATTTTTGGAGTGTAGTTTAGTTCAGTCCTCAATGAAATGTTATTTAAATTAACAATTAAGTATAGTTTCTCATCATTTACATTTGAATAGTAAAGTGGTGAAGAAACCCAGCCCTCGGTATCTGATGGTGGTCATCTTCATCACTATTGATAACAGAGTCCCCGTGCACCCTGACAGTGACAAAAAGCAACACATAATATCAATAAGAATTCCATGTGCATCTCTCTCTCTCTCCCTATATATGTATATATATATATATATATATATATATATATATATATATATGTGTGTGTGTGTGTGTGTGTGTGTGTGTGTGTGTGTGTGTGTGTGTGTGTGTGTGTTATGTGCGCGCATGCATAAAAGTTGTCCTTTATTTGGTTATTGATCCAAAAGTAACTATCATCTAGTAACAATCCATTCTCATTTTGAGTATTGGAAATAGTTCAGTGTAAACTGCATTTAATGTAAAATAAATGAAACTAATTAAGTTTCATTTCCCTAACATAAGATCAAACAAAGAATGAGAACAATAGTGTAAGTTACATTAATAGTTACATTAATAGTTTTTTCTGCTGTGCCGTGTTTGGAAGAGGTGAAGTGAAACTGTCATAAAAGCCCATATTCACATGTGACTATGGCCACTTTTAAGCTTTCAACAGGTGACACTATTGATCAGCCTGAGTCCCAGTGCACCCTGACAGTTAAACAAAGCACAAATTATGCATGGATTTAAAAGAATGGAAGAGGCAATTGATCTTTGAGGGGGAAAGGGGTTTTATAGTAGCCTAAAAGAGCTGTAATCCTTGAGCAAAATTAAGATTTTCACTTATACAGTTATTTTTTTTAATAAACCGAGGTTTAAAAGTTAGCTATGTCATGAAGTCACACGCCATTCTCTGATTTTTCCCGAGAGAACAAATCAGGTTATTTCAGTATTTAATCTAAAGGACCAAACTCAAAACCATCCTGTTTAACCAACTTTGCCATTCAAGGTTTTTCAGAAATATTTGCAGTAATTTTTCCTTCTTTTATGCACATGCAACATTTCAGTATGATGCACCTGTTTTGTGAATAAATCCATAAAGTTCTACATAGAAAACCTGTTGAAAGAACACCAGTGCTTACCTGTACAAAGTGCACCACATGTTAAACAGAGGAGAAGCATACACGCCAACTGTGTCTGCATCTTGATCAGAACAAAAAAATCTGAAAAGAAATACCCCAAAAGAACAAAAAAAGGATCCCACACTGAAGAATTCACCTGAGGAGGAATCTAGTCCATAAGGTTAGGGGCCAGACACAGACAAAGAGAGGCTGGAGACACAATTTAGTGAAGCTGCTGTTTTGTTTTTTCTTGTTCTTCTTCTTCAGATCTATACACACTTAAGCAGTTTCTGCTGCTGGGATGTGAAGCACAGTGGGCTCCATTCCCTGGGTATATAAGAGCCAAAATGATGTCACAGCATCTGCCCCCCCCCCCCCCCCTTACCCCACCCACACAGACACACATCTCCATCCCCACCTTCCCACCCATTACCACATCCCACTCATTCTCCTGTGTCATCAGATGTTTCATCCGACGACACTCCGGCATCATGACGTGAAAGGTTTTTGCGTCAAGGTTTTGAAGATGTGGTTATTTCCCTTCATGAATGCACACAGTCCGAGGTTAGTTTTGCCTCATGTTCCACTGATGGGTACCAGCAGTGATGAGGCAGGATGAACGAATCAGGCTCACTTTTTGCTTCACAGTTTGAACAGTCTTTTCATTTTTTTTCTAATTCACCAGGTTGTTGTCTTGGTTAACAAACAAAACCACTACATGCTAAAGGCTCAAATATTGGTGACGATTACAATTTAATTAACGTGAAGGCACAACTCTGTCCATGTTTCTCTAAAGCAGGTTTTACTTTGTAATAGTTTTTTTTTCTACTATAAATTCCCGCTGACATAAATGTAATCCATAAACCAACAAATAGCTTGAAATTTATTACTGCATTGCATGATCATCACAATCAGTCCACAACCTGCAGATGTTGGGATTTCTGTTTTTGACTTTAATAATAAAAAGCTTTTTCACTGGAGCTTAACCTGGCTTTTACAACTTGTTAAGAGGACCTTGGAAACAATGACTAAGAAAATAATCTTACCACCAGGTCTGTTTGGTAGATTTTTGAAAGCTTTCCATCAAATATCCTCCAACTTTATTTCTCTTTTTAGGATTATATTTTTGCTTAATTCCATAGAAAACACTTTTAAATCAGCATACTTACTCTATGAACTTAAGAGCAAATATAAACTCATGCACTAATTTCTGATTCATTTTGTTAGTGTAGTTTAAATAGAGCTGTTTTCTGGTTTTGTTGCCAGAGATGGGCAGTAACGCATTACAAGTAACAAGTAACAAGTAACGCGTTACTGTAATCCAATTACTTTTTTCAAGTAACGAGTAAAGTAAGGGATTACTATTGCAAAAACGGGAATTAGATTACCGTTACTTTCCCGTAGGAACGCTGCGTTACTGCGTTACTGCGTTACTAAAACCGTGATTTTTTGCGAGAATGTCTCATGACAGTGACGTGCGAAGTTCGTGGCAACAGCTGTGTGCAGATCAACAATGGATCACATATCGAGTGCGGGAGAGAGTATGAGCGTGCAGCGTTTAAAGCGTGGAAGTACTGACCTTACTTTGAGTTTGATCCCATAAAAAGTGACAAAAACATTAGCGTCCATTGTGCGTGGGAAGAAAACTTCTTTTTACAGCAAAAAAACCCCTAAACTTCCAAGCAAGCACCGAGTGCGCTACGACATAATGGGAAATTCACAGAGAAACTCGTGGATTCTTCCACTGACTGCTGCGGCACACCTGCACCAGGGTAAACCTCCACCTACCCCACTCCTGCTTTACAGGTGAAAATAGAGCAACAGGACCGCTAGTCTTTGATTTTATTTATTTTCTGCTGTGTTTTACTTGCATCTATTTGAAAGACTGAGTGTAAACACACACAAAAAAATATTTTATGTGCTGGAATGTGCAGAAAATAGGTTTAAATATTAAACAAATTTCTTCCAGTCAGAGAATGTTGCATATAATTTAATTTTTGCTTGATGCATAAAGTTAAAAGATTAAAAATAATAAAACAAGTTTTAAAAAGGGACCTTTCCATTTGATTACATTTTGTATGATGGATTATGCAGAAAAAGTAGAATTGGGCTGAAAGATCTATCGCTTTATTACCTATTCAGGTTGTAAATCGTGTTTTTAAAAAGTAACTAAGTAACTAGGTAATTAATTACTTTTGAAAATAAGTAATCAGTAAAGTAACAGGATTACTTTTTTGGGGAAGTAATCAGTAAATAGTTACTGATTACTTTTTTCAAGTAACTTGACCAACACTGTTTGTTGCACAAAATTGTAAAGGGGGAGCCATTTGTTGTGACCGGTTGAGCCTGAGGAAAAAACATGAGATGAGGTAAGTGAAGAAGAAGCCTTCTGGGAGCCTAACTCTATTGCAGCTAACCAATGGATGGTCCATGGTCACCTGATCCAGCCCTTACTATAGGCTACATCAAAAGGGAAGTTTTAAGCCTAATTTTAAAAGTGAAGAACCTGTCTGTCTCCTAAACTGGGAACCGATTAAGGTCAAATTAGTTCAATTTAATTTTATTTATATAGCATCAAATCACAACAGTTGCCTCAATGTAGTTTATAGACCCTCTGATAATACAGAGAAAAACTTCTCAATCAGATGTCACACTCTGGTGACAGTGGGAAGGAAAAACTCCCGTTTAACAGGAATAAACCTCTGGCAGAACCCGGCTCAGGGAGGGGCGGCCATCTGCAACAACCGCCTGTAAGTGAGGAGAGGAAGACAGGATGAAGACATGCTGAGAGAGCCAGAGATTAATAATAAATAACGATTAAATTCAAGGAGACAGAAGAGGGACCTGATAGCTGAAAGTTCCACCTCAAATTCTCCTTTAAAGATTTGTATGTGAGGAGAAGAATTTTAACTTCTTTATTTAACAGGGAGCCAGTGAAGAGAGGCCGATGTAGAAAAATAGGATTTCTCTTTCTAGTCCCTGTCAGAATTCTCACTGCAGCCTTCTGATGTAACATTTAACTGCAAATGTGTCTGCAGAAGCAGACACCGACAACCATTAATGGGTTTAACGTGTTTATTGAACAGATAGTAAAGGGTAGGTGAGTGACTTAGAATGCTACAACCTTTATGGGAGTCTCTACTGAAGGAGACAGAGTGCATGCAGGTAAGTCTCTGTAAGTTATTAGAGGTGAGAGAAAATTCTTACTTGTAATTTGCTTGAACAGGGATTTAAGAGGGACTGCTGGCACACAGACACAATACCTTAGGAGTAGTGAGTGGGTTGGTGGAAAGTGGGGAGGCAGGTGAGATGAGGGTGAGTCCTTCTGTCTTCAAAGCTCAGATGATGTCTGTAGAACTCCTTGGTGAAGCATGGATCAGGAAACTTAAACAGAAGAAAGACAGCACAGGCCGAGAGTGGACATAGGGAGGCAAAGCAGAGAGAGAAAGAAAGACAGACCAAGAAGAAAACCCCACATCTGCCCAACCATAACATCTGGATCAAATGAAAACCTTTTCAGGGAGCTTCTGAACGAGCAGATAATAATTATTTACAGGAGTCCAGTCATTGTAGGTAGTCCTATATATACCTGTTACGGCCCTAGCAGGGCCTCCTCCTGAAGGTGCCTGTGTGGGCGTGTCCCACCACCTCTTCTGCCTGAGGTGCCACCTTTCCCTTTTGTGCAGCTGACTCTCGTCAGTAATCAAGGAGATTTAAGCCCAGGGAAAGGTGAGCTCTGGGCCAGAGTGCCAGTAGTGTGGTTGCAGCTAGTGAGCTGTATGTTTGTGTGGTTACAGCTAGTGAGCTGAGTGTTTGGTGTATTTGCAGTTAGTGAGCTGCTCTTTCTTTTTGGCTTACGTTTTACTTTATTGACCAACACCTGAGTTTTGTTTGTTTTCTTAAATGGTGATAGCGGCTTGTCCGTCTCTTTTAGTTGAGCTACTTTAATAAAACTCTTTAATTTAACCCTCATACCTTCTTGTCTCCTTTTTCTGACCCGGACACTTTTCGTTACTTCCCCCTCACCGCCTAGACCCCTCAGGGGAACGTAACAATACCTTTAATATGCACACTGAAGGATATATGAAAGAATAAGTGAATATATCAAAGATTCCTTGCAGTGTTATTGGAGCCCAAGGTAGTACCATCAAGGCTTACATGTCTATTAGGCACATCTGAAGGTTCAGTAATTGATTTGTATCTCCTGCCTTCATGAGAAACTGAGTTTTATCAACATAGCAATGAAAGTTTTTGCAGTTATTTCTACTAACATTGTCCAAGGGAAGCATGTGCTGTCAATAGTATTGATCCCAGCCCAGAACCCAGAAGAATTTTCCCCTAATGGTTAATTTTATTTGTAAAGAAATTCATGAAGTCATTAGCAGTTAAGGTCAAAGGAATACTTGGGTCAGCAGAGCTCTGACTCTTTGCCTGGCTGCTCTGCTGAACAGAAACTGTTTTCCTCTATCAGATGTCTAATCATTGAGGGCTTTTTAAAGAGTAGCAAAGTATTTTTTCCAGATCAGAAGAAGGTCTTCTAATTTAGTGAAATGCCATTTCCTCCCTAGTTTAAAAGTTGCCTGCTTTAAGACAGGTGTGACTTATACAAAGCTGTACGTTTCTCTGCTTTGTTGAGTCATAGTTGGGCTGTTACATAGGTAACAAGATAATCTGTCTCTGAAGGAGTAAGATTCAGGTAGCTGCTTGCATCATGAGTCAGTACATGGTATTATTGAAGATAACAGTGCTAGGATCATGTCTTTAAACTTTGTTACAGCACTTTCAGAGAGACCTCCACTGTAATGAAATGTATTCCCATTATTGTAAATTTAAATTTAAAAAATGGTCAGACAAGACATGTTTTCAGGGAATACTGTTAAATACTCAGTTTCTATGATGTACCATATGTCAGGACAAGATTCAGAGTGTTTTTAAAATGACAGTCAGTTCATTTACATTCTGAAAGAAGCTAATTGTGTTTAAATCACATACAGTGTGGAGGCTGTTGCTCTCAGCATTTACACTAATGTTAAAATCACTTTCAACGATGAGTTTAAGTAATGCTCAGTCAGTTGTTTTAGCTGTGTGTTTTTGTGGCTACCCTATTTAGTAATTAACCCCCAAAAACAATTAAATAATTTCAATATGTGTTAGGACAGCTTGAAAAACCACGTGCTCTTTGAGAGATTTACAGCGTCAAACACTCTTAGACTTTTTTTTTTTTAAACAGGCTGTTTCATCTCAATGTAACATTTGTTGATCCAGAAAGGAAGACCATTTATCAAAACCCAACATGTTACATTTTCCTGGGTTGTAATGTAAACATGTTGTAACATTACATTACAGCTTTTTTTTTTATGTCGTCAGCAGGGTGGATACATGAAAAGAAATGCTGTTATTCTGTGCCTTATCTGCTCTATATTTTATATTATAGTTCCGCTAATATTTCAACATAATCTACAATGTTCTCTAATTGTTACGTTATTTCGTATTTCTGCAGAGCTGAGTATCCTTTTGAAGAAAGTGTTTCGTTTAGTCGTTCAGGTTGTTCCTGCAGGTGGAAGGGGGCAGAGTTTCACCATTAAATCTCGTTTGGCTGTAGGAAACACCTCCCTCCGCTTTTCGGATGGGGCGGATAGAGTTGCACCCGGGACACCCGTCAACTTTTCTGAAACATTCCGATAAGTGTCCGACGTCCTACAATGCCTGGACTGTAACTCACTTTGGATCGCCGGTCTGTTTTCTTGTGCTCCTGAGTCATGGCTCCATTTGGAAAAAACTTCCTTAAAGCCCGAATGAAAAACAGGTAACTTGATCAGATGAGTATGAGCTTTCTTTAAACCTGTTGAGTGTGTTTTCCCCCAACTTCGAGCATTAAAAAAAGACGTTACAATGAAATGCGTGAGGGAGACGATTTACGCTCAACTCGGCGCGCATCGAACTACGAATGAGCAGCACAAAATAAAACGCAGTTAAGTTGTTAATTTAGTTCTGCATATCATCTTTTTGACTATTATTATTGTTTTAAAAAATGATGTCTCCCCGGTCCAGTTAGAAAAACTGACAAACCTCCATACTGAATTCCAAGGAAATAATATACACTTCCGTGGAATATGAGATTTTGAGCGTCCTTTTTTTCATCAAGGTTATTACTATCTTAAACCAATTCATTCTTAATTTCCTTAATACTATTTGGGGAGTAATATATATTAATTTTACTAATTAAAAGCCAGTTTTGGCGAACCTGTCCGTGTGTGCACATGTTAAGATTTTTCATGTTACATTTTTAATGTAACTATACATGAACGATTTTATCAGTGTGCCAATGAGTGATGTGCCTTTTAGTGGTGGTCTTTGTTTGTTTACAACACTGCAGGCCTACTGTACATTAGCTTGTAAACGTTTGGACTTTCTTCTGCTATTATAAAAAAACGCACACACATATGTACACGTACAAAGTAGTAGAGATCATGTAATCTGTATTACCATAATTTGCTTTTTGCAATTTCCCTAAGAGCGTAGCTTGGCCTTTTGATGTGCTTCTCTCTGCAGCTGGGGTCCAGCTACAGTTCTGTAAAGGCAAGGAGGAAAGTAGAGTTACTGAGCCACAAGCTGTCGTCTGTTATTGGTGTAGACATTCTGCTTCTTTTGTTGACTACAGACTTTTGTTGTGCAGAGCTGGTAAACAGAGTTCTCTTTCTGAGTATCTAGGTCATGATTGAATCCCTTGCTGCCAAGATCAAGACAAGGAAAGTTAAAGGGTTTTAATTAGCTTTACTCATTAAGGGTCTCAATTAACACCAAACACAGCAACAACGCTGAGAGGTATGGTAGTGTACAGTGCTAAATTACAACACTTTGACAGAGGCACCATCAGCAGAATTGATGCATTTTCACATCACACAGAGCTGAGATGAATTATCTTTGATAACTTCAAACAGTCTGACTGAAGTTGTCTCCAGTGGCTGTCTTATTTTTTTTTTCTTGCATAGTAATTATCATCGAGGCACCTATAATTATCTCAAGTGTTTAGATCTTTAGACATGTCAAACGCTTCACTTCGGAGACACCTGAGGCTGGCTCCTACTCGAGGTGAAACTTTGAGTAGGAGACACCTGAGGCTGGCTCCTACTCGAGGTGAAACTTTGAGTAGGAGACACCTGAGGCTGGCTCCTACTCGAGGTGAAACTTTGAGCTGGATGTTGACAACATGTGCAGTCGGAGCAAGCCGAAGCATCAAAATATTCACAAAATAAGAAAACGTTAATGTTGATTTGGTAAATGTAAAAAATATTGGAATATTCCATACTAAAATCAGGGAGTCTGATCCTTCAAACAACAGGAAATACAAGCCTCAGAATTATGTGACCAAAGCAATGTAGTGACCACTTGCACTAAGCCACCACTATAGCATTGTTAATTAGTTTTTAACATTGCTAGATTAATACAAATTTGCAGGCTGCTGAAAGCAATAAAAAAAAGACAGTTTGTGTTTAAAAAGGACAGGGGAAGTCATTTCTTTTAATGAGAAAGGGTTGTTATGGTGATTTAGATACTTCCTGTGGGCAAAAGATAATAGGGGTGGGCGATTTCACATAGGAAAGGAACAAACAGGGTGTGTTGTGTCTCTGCTCACAGATGCTTATCAGGGAAGGAGTCTTCCCAGAGATCAACATATCCAGATAAAAAAGTCACATTATTTCCTCAGCAATCCCTCATTCTTATCCTCAGATAAGAACAAGAGGAAACGTCTCCTGTCCAGCATCCAATAGTTTCTCTTCTGCATTCTCTGTGTTAAAGCCAAGCCAGACAGACACTTTGTAGATACTTTAGACTAGTATGATTTATTTGTTTTGGCTTGGATTTCTATATCTTACCTTTTTTAGTAAACCCCTATTGTTTTATATACACCAGTCAAACCTATAATTTGTTAGATAAACTACAAGTGTTGGTCTCGAAGAAAGAGAAACTTTGATTAGTGTAGGAAATGCAAATGCAAGCTTCTTATTGTCCCCTTTCACTTGTCTGATATTATTGACATTTATGTTTTTGAAGAAAAAAAAAGTGCAGAGGTCATGAGTCTGCAGTGCATTGTGTCATATCCTGCAGCGCACATTCAGTTTCCTTTTAAAGGAAATACAGCTGAAAAATGTCTTCACTTCATCTCTAGTTGATCCAGTCAGCCACAACTTTTTATCAGAACTTGTTCTTCCAGTCAGCATTAGTTTAGTCATAAAATCAGGATGAGTAAGTAAGAAATGTTGGATTGCACATAGGCCTTTTTTTCTGGTTTTAACTTGAGGTTAGCATTTGTGATTTGAGGATTTATGTTTACTTATTTGATTGTACTTAGCTTGGCTTAACTGAACAGATCAAGATGCCAGTAAAATTCATGACTTTTCCATCAACCTCGTGTTAAGTGCTAATTATGAGGTATTACAGCTATGAAAACCACAAACAAAATGAAGGCGTTAGCATAAATCACACAGATTTTAATTTTGAATTGGTTGATGCTGCATAGAAGGTGAATTAATCTATCTGGGGTAAGTTTGATCGTTTCACTCAGGACTGTTTTGAGCTGTAAAAGCAAACCTGTGATCTTATCAGCAGCAAATATAATCAAATCCAAATATACTCACGATTCCATAGTGAGACGTGTTGACAGCAGAGGCTAAAGGACATGTTTGCCTATCTGCTATCAAAGCTTTGTTTCTGTTGAGCATATTTGCATCTCTTTTTCGTCATTGATCTGCCAAAACATGTCGGGACACTTTAGAGCTATAACTCTGTCATTTGCTATGACTTGCTCAAACCACCAGCATACAGGCCTCTGTGGTAACTTGTACCTTGCAAACTTATCACACAAGTGGGAACTGTTAATTCCTTCCAGGTTGTCATTATGAGCATTACAATATGCTACCGCAATGCAGCCGTAACGTAATCATCCAACACAGAAGCTGGTACGGAAATTCCTATAATTTAAGGTTAAACTGAACTTAGACGTGTGGGTAGTTTCCTCCCGCACGTCCCAGTTCTAACTGGATATCTCTGCCTCTAAGTTCAAGGTGAGGTCAAGTGGGTCTGCTCAGGTTTCTCGGGTTCATTCAAGTGTGAATTTAAAGTCGAACCTGTACTGTGCCAGTTGCCGTGCAACATCCGTCTTCACCCATAAGGGCTTTATATTTTAGTTTTTCTTGAAAGTATGTGTCATCTGAAGCTGTAATTCAACATTAGCTTTGAGTTCATTACACTATCAGTGTCAGCTTTGTCATTTACCACCCAGCAGTGTGACCTATGAAGGCACCCTCATTTGCTGCGTCTGGAACTGCTGTGTAATCCCAAGCTATGAATATCAAATGGCACCCAAAGTGACAGCCCTCATAAAGTATGTGGTGCGATGCAATCAGCGCAGCAGTGCATGCACTACTTGTGTATCTCTTGTCAGAGTCCTAACAGTTTGCCATGCATCTAATTGTTTGCTCTTAAAAAACACCGCAAAGTTCTGGTTAACCACATTTCAGCCAGTACAGTAAGTCAAAGTGGTGATGTCTGTGAGGCTAAGCCAGCACAATTCAAGTTGCCATTAATGGAGTCATATTCCTGCAGTATTCTTTCCAAAATAAACACAGCAGAAGAATCATTGTTCTATGAGGTAGAGCTTTAAAGAAAAAATATGCTATCATTTAGGCTGAGGGGCTAGTGTACAGCCGTCTTTAATACCCTTTAGTACCCTGATAAAAATTGCTGTTTTCCTCAATAAGAAGCAATGTAAAAAGCCATAAAAGTGCAAGTTAGGTACTGTTTACAAGGTTGTGTCAGTGACAGAAAACTTCCAGGAATTGCTGGGAGTTTATGTGGATTTTGATGTACTAGCAGTTGACTCACAACCCTGAGGCTTACAGGGGCCTTAAATGTAAGTGATAATGCTGTTAGCTGCAGAAATGCAAAGCAGGATACCAAGAGCTTTCAATAAGTTCTGCCACAGCAGGACACAGACTTCACATCTACTAACTGCTGGGAATCATTGAGGCTTTGCCATTTTGGCTGCATTGCATAAGCTACAGTGTTTAGACATTCTCCAAGTCAATTCACACTGGCATTAGTTGCAGCATGTGTATCTGGACCTTAACAATCAAAGAACTCTAACAATAAATATTCCTTTAACTAATTTGGAAACTAAATTAGACTCATAAAAGTCATTCTCATGAATAAATGAAATATTTATTTCTTTTTCGTCCAAATAAATCATTTGCTTTCAGTTCCAATGTGTTCCAGTGATAACGCGTAATAGAAACTGTTAGCTCTTTCTTCACAGTAGAATGAAAATTAAAAGTAACCATAGTGAGCAACATGGAATCTCTTTTCCTCCCTTCCTCCTACAGTGCATAAAACTATAGTGGCAGGATGTTGCCTGAGTGCTGGTGATTGTGGCCTGAGACAAATACAGGTGTTTCCCTGCCTAACTGTACTGTCTTCCTGCACAGCTGTGGCCTTGGGTCACCCTTTCTGAAATAGCCAGTGTATGTACAGCATGTTTATTCGCCTGCAAGATTAGAAATGAGGACAGTGTGTGACAGGTTCAGGTTTATTGGAAACATCTGCATTGTGTATTTACAGATGTGTAGTATAGCTATGCTGCACTGAACATGTAATTATGATTTTGTTCCCTTTTCCTTTACCTTTCTTCTTTCGTGCCCTTGCACTTCTTGCCTCAGCCATTCTTTCATCCTTGCAATACAGTATAACAGTGGCTCACAAAATATTTTTTGGCCCCATATAATGAAATTGCTCTGATTTTTGGATTCCTCATCACATGCTGAGAAGGTGGGAGAGGTTTTGACCCATTAATGCACATGTGAAAGTAACCTTTAAGTATTGTTTTATCAATAATAAATAAAATATGCATAATTGGTCAGGTTTACCACTCGTAATTCATCCAAATGAATTTGTTTTGTACATAGCATTTTAATTTAAGCTGACAACGACACTATGTTTAATAAAAGTAATGGGTTAAAAAGTGAAATAATGTATTGTATTATATTATAATAAGACTTTTTCAAACACACCACAAACTTGCCACAGTTGATGCCATGGTTCATGCCCTAACACATATTGACTGCTCTATGATGTTGAGCTGTTGTGTCAGATAAGCTCATTTTTTAAGCATGTGGCCACTATGTACGGTGTACTGGGTACACCGCCTGTTTTCTTTCCTGTGCAGCAGTAGCACTGGGGCTGTGTTGTATTGGGTGAAGTTGGAAATTCCATGGTCAAAGCAACAAGGGTTGTTGTCTATTAAATGCTTGAGGCATGTTGGAATTGTTTGGCCTACACATAGCTCAGGTATTTGCTTTGCTCCGGTTTTCTCCAAGAGTCTCAATAACCATTAACCAACCTATGAATTGCATTCCTGAGACCTTATTCGCCAGATGTTTACACTATGCTCCAGTTGGGTGTTCATGTGTTATGTGGGAACCAATACATTGTGGTATCAGTCTGTCAAATCTACAAACTGAGAGATAAGCCTCTTTCTCCCTTTGAATAATATACACAATGTCTTAGACATGCAGGTTGGGGTATCCTATCTTAATAGGATGTGGCTTGTTTTTTGTTTTTTTTGGTTTGGTTGGTTGGTTTTTTTGCTTCCTCCCGCATTGGTGACGTAAATTAGCATAAGTTGCATTCGGCCAAGGTTATCAGAACAAATAAAGGCAAAGCAGGTACATGATGTAGGGTTTAGATGTGAAGACGTTGCTGCATACCAACCTGAGGAACAACACTGAACTTTGATAGCTGGGCTAAACAAAGGACTTGATTTTAATCCCAAAGTCTGTTTTAATACATTGTAAATATAGATAAGACTTCAGATTTATCTAGATAGTAAAGTGAAATATAATTTTAAAAGGCTTAGATGAAAATCCCACTTCCAGACAAGTGTGTTGGCCCATTCCTTTTACCCATCAGTGTCACTATATCAAATTTCCTGACAAGCTACAGCCAGATTTCCTTGTTGATGTTTTCTGCTTTTGTTATTTAAGGCTAATTTTTTCAACCTTTTTTTATTCGTAGATGTGATATTATCCAGGATTAGAAGAATGTTTTTCTCTATTACTGTGAACTGACTAAAGAAGTATTGTCTTTTGGGTTGAAAAACCACAGACCAACATTCCTTTAACCCACAAAAATCAGTCTGCAGTTAAACCATCAAAGGAGGAGTTCTACTTTTTTGTGTCTGTGATTTTTATGTGGATAATCTTTCTCTGGGTTTCTTTGCGATTAAACTGTCTGCAATTATAGGAGTATTATGTGTCACTTATTTTTCCCTGAAGACTAGAATTTAACTTTAAATAATTCACCAAGACAGAAACTTGGCAGTCAGAGATTCCCTAATGAAACACATGAATCGCAGAATGTTCCTAACATGTTATCTTTCATATAAATAATAGAGTGATACATCATTCTTTATCCTGAAATCAGATTTAAATGTCTGGTGATGTTATCTTCTTATTTGTGGCCGTCTGCATTGCCGGTGCCTATCATTTAATGACTGGATATTAGGTCCTGAATATTACCGGTGGTTCATTAAGGATGTAAAAAATGAATATCTTCAGCCCATCAGAGGTCAATTTTTGAACAGGTTTTACGATCCATGCAAAAACTTAATGAGGGCCTTGAGGTTAAATAGCTCAGAACCGAACCATTAAGTGATCATCTCTGATGAGTAAGACGATGAGAAACAGTAATAGAATCAAGCCAGGAAGCACAAAATGACTGAATGTAGTTTTCTGCTCATTGACCTAATGGAAAGCCATCAAATAAGGATGCATTCATAAAAACATACTACTTAGAATAGGAAAACAACTTTTAAAGTATTATAGAGAGAGAGACTTATTTTACTTCAGATGGCAAGTATGTTGAAATATGGCTGTCTAAATTTCCTTTTGGGATTATTTATCTAACTACATTTTTTTTAACCCTTTTGTTGAACTGCTGTCTAGAAAGGAGCATTTCTAATCCCCAAATGCACGTGTCTAGAATTGAATTTGTGAACATAACTACT
Source organism: Maylandia zebra (assembly GCF_041146795.1). Taxonomy (NCBI): domain Eukaryota; kingdom Metazoa; phylum Chordata; class Actinopteri; order Cichliformes; family Cichlidae; genus Maylandia; species Maylandia zebra. Next base: position 24,824,855 of record NC_135173.1, on the reverse strand, counting down.
ACTATCACTAAAAATGTATTCCAATTCAATTTATAAAGCACCAAAACACAACACCAAGTTAAAGACTTACAATAATACAGAGAAAACAGAGAAAACTTCAAAAATCAGATGTCGCACTTTAGTGACTGTGGGAAGGAAAAACTCCATATTTACAGGAAGAAACCTGCGGCAGAACCAGGCTCAGTGGGGGCCAGCCATCTGCCCCAACTGGTTGGAGGTGAGGGGAAGGAAACACGACCAGCAATCCAAACCCGCCTTAATGCAATGAAACATGAAGGGTTATATTTTAATGTCACAGAGTGTAAACATTGTAGAGCATTAACTTAAGAAAGCATTTCCAAGTTTTCATGCATAGCCAAAGTTGTAACTTTTGTTTTTTTGTCTTCTGCATAGGACAAAAGATGCAGAGCCTGTGGTAGGAAAGGAGATCCAAGTTACTGTCTGCAATGAAGAGAAGGTTGTCTGTGGAGTAACAAAGCATACGACATGTGCAGATATGATTCAGGCATTGCTGGATGATCACAAGTCAGTCCCAGAGAGCAAGCGGCTACTGGATGGAGAACCCAAAGACTTCTGTCTCGTTGAACGGTGGAAGGGTTTCGAGAGAGCTTTGCCACCTCTTACCAGAATACTGAGACTCTGGTATGCTTGGGGTGATCAGAGGCCCTTCATACAGTTTATTCTAGTTAAAACCAGTGATTTCGTGCCTCAGCCTGCTAAGAAAGGTGGAAAGTGCAAAGGGGCCAAGCTGAAGCGATGTGAGCACGGTCGTGCTCAGTATTCCCAGTCTCTGCCAGCGGAAAAACAAAAGCGCATGGTAAAAAAAGCTTTCCGAAAGCTGGAGAAACTTCATATGGAGAGCAAAAGCTCCCTAGGTGCAGAGGAGATCGACCAGATGGTGCAACTTATTCTCAACCAGGACCACACAATTAGAGAGCAGATCCAGCGGATAAGGGAGCTAGATTCAGAGATTGAGCGGATTGAGCTGCAAGTCCAGCAAGAAACCAAGTCGGAGACTTCCTTGGCTCAGGCCTGCAGTCCAAATTCCGAGGCACACATTGAGGAGCAGCTGCAAGAATACTTGTACACCAGCGATGGGGTTGTACAGCTGGACATGGAGGTTCAGAGGCACCAGGAACTCATCCTCCAGTTGTCCCATGAAATTGACGCTGAGCTTAGGAAGGCCAGCCTCGCTCTGGCTCAAGATGAAGACCAGGAAGGAATGGCCACTGGTTCCTGGATCCCCGCTGACACAGACGAAGCATTTTATACTGCTGAAATCGAGAGGCTGCGGGGCGAACTGAATCACAGCCTCTTCACCGGTGTTTCCATTCACAACCAAGCTGCTGAAATAGACAAGCAGATAAAGTACTTTGACAATACACTGGTTTCTAAGGATCAAGAGTGCTGGCAGCTAGCCGCCCAGCTGAGCTCATTGCAAATCACGGACAGCACAGAGGAGGAGCAGCCCATAACAGTCCAAGGGAAAAGTGAGACCCAGTGCGGCATTTCTCAGACAGTGAAACTCAAACACACCCTGTCCCCTCTAGACATTACAGACACAGACTCAGACACTGGGATTAGCTCCACACACAGTCAGGACTCTCTGTCACCGTGTCTCGATTTCCCTCCCCCGCTGGACACAGACGTTTGAAGAACCCGGTTCACTCAGCAATGTGTTCTTCTTCAGTCACCAGCTGCAGTTTTTTACTCCTCACATGTGCTCTTTGTTTCATGCTCTGTGCTTGCAAAATTAGCAAAAAGACACATTTTCTGCAATTTTTAGTGTCTCCGGAACTTTGTTGCATCGTCATCACACCATGCCAAAAAGAAGAATGTAAGAAATGTCAACTTGGGTTCCAACAAATTAATACAAGAGTACTGTGGTTGATTCTTAAACGTGTTCACAGAAAATTGGTCAAAAATGTTTTTGCAAAGAGTTTGCAAGATGCAAAACATATCCTTGTTTAATATGAATAATTTTCTCAGGTATCAAAGTAACAGATGGTTAGGTATCAGTGTAACATGAAATAATACATGCAAGACACTAACTGAGGCTGTGCGTGCGCTACTTATAATCCTACATTATTGATAGAAGGTTTTCCCATTTTTAATTGCCAACAGAGATGCAAAGACCAATTTTTAGATGTTTAGATTTGTCACTTTAGATGATAGTAAATAAGCTTTTTGCTTTTTGTAAAGTCCTCAAGCTATTTATTAAGTTGCACTTCTTACACACTTAAGGCTATTAACAATGTTTTATATTAAAACAAAAAGATAATAGTTTTGATGTAGTATTTGTAAAAGAAAAATATACTTTAAACACTGTTCTTGACTATTCTGTAAATACAAACCTAGTTCGCCCGATTTCAAATGGTAATTGCCCCTTCTTGATATATCATTATTTAACTGTGATTAGATGACATCTTTCTGTCTAGAAAGGGCTACAAAGTCATTTCTAAGGCTTTCATGATTCAACACTAAGAAAGAGAATAGATAAAAATGGCATCCATTGCAGAGTTCCAAGGTGAAAATCACTGCTGACCAAAAAGAACACAAAACCTTGTGTCACATCTACCAAAAACAACTTGATTCCCGAATATTCTGTGGATTGATTAGACAAAAGCAGAACTTTCTGAAAGGTTTGCATCCTGTTACACCTGACGTAAAAGGTAGCACAGCATTTCATAAGGAAAACATCATACCAACAGTCAAACGCAGTGGTGGTAGTGTGATGGTCTAGGGCTGCTTTCCTGCATCAAGGCTTTGGCAACTCTCTACCGAACAGACTCTATCCTGGCAGACGGCATCACCTGGAACTCAAGTGCACTGAGGTTATGCAGCAGGACAATGATCCAAAGTACGCCACTGAATGGCTTAAATACACACAAAGAGCAATGAGCTCACAAGGAGTCCAAACTGAAATCTAATTGAGATGTTTTGGCATAACATCTCAATTAGTTCATGCTCAAAAATATTCCAGTGGGGCTTAATTAAAACAATTCTGCAAAGAAGAGTAGAACAAAGTTCCTCCACAGTGATGTGAAGGACTCATTGCCAGTTATTGCTAATGTGTAATTGCAGTCCATGCTGCTAAGATTGGCACAACCTGTTATTGGGTTTAGGGGTTTCGTTTTTGACACAAGACCTTGTTGCATTTAGTTATTTTACCTTAATAGATAAAATCATCATTTAAAAAGTGCATTTTGTATTTACCCGGGTTATCTTTGTCTAATGTTTAAAACAGTGTGACAAATATGCAGAAATATAAGATATCAGGAAGGAGGCAAATACTTTTTCGCAGCACCTTATGCTTCTGCAAGTAATATAAGTAATTACTGAGAAAGGCACAATTGTAAAAGAAAAGCTTATTTATTTACTGTAGTTACCAAACTACCAGTTACCAGAATTTTGGGACATTGTGTAAAATTCAAGTAAAAATAAAATGCAATGGGTTCATGAGATCTGCAAATCTTGTAAACCCATTTTGCTCGTAAACATTTCAAACATTTTAATATTTCATGAAAATATTATCTCATTTTGGATTTGGTGACAGCAGCATGTCTCAGAAAAGTTGGTGAAGGGCAAACGAAATTCAAGTTACAACAATTTCTGGTACATAAATAGCTGGTGGGACATTTTTCAGATAATTTGGCAACAGGTCAGTAAAATGACACAGTCTGAAAACATGGGAAGCCAAAAATATGACAAAGAAGAAAAAGAATCTTATATCAAATAAGAATGGGAAAACATTCCTCTCCCACGAGTCCAGCAACCGTTCTCCTGAGTTCCCACATGTTTACAGACTTAGGGGAAGCTACACAGCATAAACGTGGCTCTCTTCCAACTTTTTTGTCATGCAGAGATGTGTTGCTGCAGTCAATTTCAAAATGAGCTAATATCTTTTTCTTAAAATGCCACATTTTTCTCAGTTTAAGCATTGAACGTGTATCCTCTTGTTAATTAAATATGGGTTTATGAGATTTGCTTATCACTGCATTGTTTTTGTTTGCAATTTTCACAACGTTCCAGCTTATTTGGAAATGGGTTTGTATTTTTCAGATGTAATTTTGTGACAAATCACTATTCGCTACCTGCCTAATCAAACACTATATTCACTATCCACCAAATTCAATTCACACGCCCTGTGTTTTAACATCTTAAAACATAAGCTATTATAAAGAACAATGTACATCTTGACTTTCATAATAAAAGCTAATACTTTAAATAACTAAAAACACTGTCGTTGGGTTTTTCGGCACCATTTGTTTAGGATTTGATTGTCTTATAAATAAAGCCTAGCAACAGCGCTGACTAAGGAAGGGTATCTTCTTATACAAATCATAGGATTTGAAATCATAGGGCTGCTTGCCACATTTCCAACAGTTTCACATCTAGTTAGGGTCTTTAAACACTTACAAATTGGTTTTGATCAAACACAAATCTACGCCTGGAGACTGGCGTAGTTTTGTGTCCTTTTTGGGAAGAATACATCTTCCAATGTTTTTTATCATTATTATTATTATTTTAGTTGCCATTTGTATAGGCACAAAATCTTGGGTTATTAAAAATGCAAAAAAAAAAAATAGTTAAGCACTGGGCTGCTTCTAGAAAATCTTTATTCTAAGGTTAAAAGGGGGAAAAAACTAGTGTGTCATACCCATTGAATTGAATTAAGCTCTCAGTCACCATAGAGATATGACACAGTTACCTCAGAGTCCTCAGGCACCATATAATCAGACGAGATGGTCACCAGGCTAGCACAAACAACAGCGAACACTCTCCTCATGTCTAGGTACTGCTGACAGATGAACACTTTGTGCTCAGGGCAGAGCTGGGCTGGAAAAAAGCAGAGGATATCTATTTCACACACTAATTGACTCACCCACCCTGCCCTCTGTCTTTGCTCCTTCAAGCTACCAAGTAACCAAGCATGAAAGGCCTGAGAGCTTACAGTTCGAAGCAATCTTGCACTGGCATCCCCAACCTGTTGATGAAATGGAGGTTTATGGTGTTATGGACCAGGCTTTCTATAGCTCCTTTCTACTCCTTTCTGAGAACTCAAGCACTTTCTTCTAGTGTCAATCACATTATCATACATGCACATAGTGGTTTTATCTATACAAAAGCACTTTTATCTAACTCACTCACACTCCGATGGATACATCAGGGAAAACTTGGGGTTTAGTATCTTGCCCATCTTGCTCTTTGAGACATGGGGAACACAGAAATATCTGGGGATTGATCTGACCAGACAGTCTGCTATCCAACTACTAACCAGGCGCTAACATTTTCCAAAATCCAACAAGATCGGATTAGTTTTATTAAACTTTTAAGAAATATACTTTTGGCGCATTTGAAGGAAATGATCAAATAAAGAGCCACAGACCAAATAGTTTTCATTGTGTCATGATAAAGTTTGATTTCCCTCTGATCTGTAGAGAGAGCCCAAGCTGTTTTTTGATACTGCATTTTGTAAGTGACCCCACTGATTGTGGCCACAGCAGACTCACTCACTATGAGTCACAGCATCTAGATAGAAGAGCTAGATTGCTTAGCTGTCTGCCGCTGAGGCAGATAAAAGACAGACTGTGGCTACAGCCATGGTTGTACTTTGGTTCTTATGATTACGCATATGACACATTAGCTTATAATGAGTGTTGCACTACGTGCAGAGGTTTTATGACGTATGGAGTGAAAATCATGATTGTGCTAACTAGGCATTGTATTAAACTACTGTGTTCTTTAACGGCTTAGGTGGATTGGTAGCAAATCTTTCATATGTAATGAGAATAACTTTGTGGCTAACATGCAGGTTAATGCCAACAGGACCACTGAAGGACAGTCACAGCACAACACACACTGAACCGAAGTTACATGTGCTTGAATGATATTGATGTGGATTGTGCTTTGATCAGAGCCACCAGTGCACATTTAAAATCCCACAAAGGCTGGTCCAACCGTAAGTGAAAATATCACGAGGGCCCCCTCACTGAAAAAAAGCATGCAAAAATAAGAACAGGTTGAAACCAAAGTCAGAAAAATCAGCCGTGTCTATGTTGAAAGATCAAATTAAAAATGATAATAATGGTTTACAAGTGCAATGCCGGAGGGTGAAATTTCACTGCATGAGTCATCAGTGCTCTTAATACCTCAGGGGGAGCAACAGAATCAAACTCCTTTGTTTACAAGCATCAATAAATTGAAGAGTTTGAGCATGTGAAGCAATAACTTCCTGAAAAAGTCATGGACACACGAGGAGAATGTGGGTGTTTCTGACAGCAAGTCTGAATTTGGATGAGTCAAATTTTCAAAAATAAAATCTGTTCACATCAAGAGCACAGTGTCGTGCCTCAGACACCACATGATCAACGTAAGCCAGAAAACAGGTTCTCAGATACTAGCAGGAGAATGTGGGGTTCAGAATCAAGGGCTTCAAGTACCTCTGGAACAGCCACATGTGTTGAAGCAGAAGCTTATATGGCTGCTCTTCTTGCTCCAAGACTGTTTAAAGCCAAATATCATTTGGTCCCACAATAACAGGAAATAGGAAAAAGAAATGAGCGATTCAAGTGTTGACAACAGCCTCACTTGCTCTTATAAACCCCCTTCTCAAGTCAATAAGAGCCTCAAGAAGCCATGTGCAAAGCAGCGTGTTCAATAGATGTAATTATAAGGTATCCTATTTCAACAATATAGAGAGCGAGGATCTAACGGCCTTGCTGCTGTTCATTCTTATGGTTGAGGAGAATGTTGAAGTCCAAACTGTCTGTGAGTCTCATATGAGAGGGTCTATGTTCCTGGCAGGGCTCTGCTGGGCTGTTTGTGATTGAATGAATTTAGGAGGCATTAAAACACAAAGCTGGATGTTGAGATCTCAGTTTGGTACTGGCTAGCATTGGAAGTAATAATCATTTAAAGTCTGAACCATGAAATTATGGCCAGAATATTCAAATTCTTTGTAATTGAAGCATTTTGTTGTTTTGTTTTTTTAAACCTTCCATCAATTTTTAAGAATAAAACACGTTTGGTTTGCTTAGAAATGCAATGTGCAATTTATTGTGCCTTTTTTTTGGGGGGGGGGGGGGGGGGGGGGTCATACCGATGTTGTTAAAGTCTCAAAAACTTAAAATAAAACTTGTGTATGAAATATGATGCACTAGGCATTAAGGGGAAAATGTACGATCTGTGATAACCAACCAAAATTAAATAACTGCTATGCTAATAGATTTCAGAAAGCTCATAAGTGAGCAGCAGGCCACGACACAGAAGAGCTGCAGCGGTGGTTATAGCAAGTGGCTGCATACTTTAACATCTCCATTTGAAATAATTTAGCACATCAAGCGTTACATAATTACACTTTGCACTGTACGATGAACTGAAATGTAAAAGTTCTGGATTAGGTCGAATAAAACAAAAATACTAAGAGGAAGCCAAAAGAAAGTAGATCCAAAATAAAAAATTTCCATTGCAACCTCTGCAGGGGTCTATTGAAAATGGCAAATAGAGGTCTTAAAATACAAACTCACCTCTTTCTGCAGTTAAACGTGTTCAGGCACCTACTGTGCTCAAATGGCAGTAAATATTAAAATGAACAGAGATTTTGGCTCTGGTTCTTTAGGGTGTTAAGGAGCTGCTTGTTCTTTCGCAAACTATTTGCTGCCAAGGCAGCTGACGCACCAAAAGACATTTAACAAAGATTGGGTATACATTTCCAATCATGGGCAGGCTGAAAAGCCTCAGAAGCAGTGCTTAAGTGAAAGGGGTAAAAGAAAACTCCATTTACTGTCAAGGTGCCTTGAAAATATGCAATGTTTTAAATACTTCCCACAGAAATACTTTTTTTGTTTGAAGGACGCTGCAGGTAACATTTACCTCTTCTCTCTGCTGCAGATCAGCAATTCAAAGACTTACCAGCTCACAAGTGTGTTTGCTGACAACAATAATTACATCTACCAAAATGACAATTAGAGACACTGCAAACCTGTCTTTGTTCAGTCCATCCAGTTACTACAACTGGGCAGTTTGAGTAAACCATAATCTGGCATCAGCTGCCTGTGCTGAAGATGAGAGCTGATTTTTTAATGTATATTTTTGTGTGTAGTATATCTTTACCCAGAAACATAGTATCTCAAATTACAGACAAACAAAAACATGCTTGTCAAAAAGATCAAAGAGGAATTTACTAAATGTATTAAATCTATTACATCTATCTGATGTTTTTATCTCAGCCTTGAGAAAACCAGATCTTTTAAACTCAGAAAAAAGTGAATTAATAGTGAGGAAAACAATGTGCACACCGTCGTATGCAAAGTGTGCTGCAGCTATGGTTTGTTAAGCAGCGTTCAAAACCTGGGAGTATCAAGATGAACTGATAATTGTCATTTCAAGTTTGCGAATGGTTGACTGAGTGAGCTCAGGAAGCAGCTTCCAACCCACAATTCTTGTGTCTTGGAGCAAACCTAACAACATGAAGAGCTGGTTTAAATAATTACTTAACTGTCACACTCCTGTCCTGTGAAAACAGGTTTTAAAGGCACAACCCTCTGCTTTTAAGATCATGTTCAGAGTGAAAAATACTTAATTAGGCTTTTTCCAGATGGCTCGGGTAACTGCAAAGTGCCGGTTACCATAGCTATAACTAATGGCTCATGCTACTGAGGGACTTCTTGTGATGCATCAAACATTTCTGCTTCACCCCCACTTTTTGTCATTAAATATTATTTAATTTCTCTCTCTCTTCCGTCCAATAGTTTGCACAGTTTGTAGTGCATTTTCTCTCTTTTCTGACCTTGTCCCCAACTACTCTAGAGGGTTTTTTCCTGTTAAGCTGACGTTTTTTGTCCCCACCGTCTTCAAGTGCCTTCTCATGGGGGAACACTTGATTCCTTGAGGTTGTAGGTTCTTTACAATAGAAAACACCCAGATAGGACTGCTATTTGAATTGAAGCTTTTGTTTGATCTCAAAGGCACAGTAAATTGCCAGCAAGGACACTGACATGATTCCTTTTCAGTGGAATAATACTGTAAAATTCTTACAGACGCCATTACTACTCCGAGTTTGTGGCAGATGAGGTGAGACAGAAAAATCCAGCTGACTACCGTGCCTAATTGTTGAGTGAAATGAACAAATTCTAAATCATCACTGTAAGTTCAGTGGCTTGTAAAGCGGGGAAATGATTGAAGAAGCGTGCAAAACACATTCAGTTTTTGTTTCCACGTGTTTGTGTGGAGAAACATTACCACAGTACACCCAGCAGTAAATGTAGTTTTATTATACTAAAATCAAAGTATCTGTGTCTGTTTGTGTAACTTCCCTCTCGCTATACATACTGAATTCAGACTGGGGACGTTTATTTTATGAGTATGACCTGGAATTAAAGCAAAACACATCAGGATTGTTTCTTGCATCAAATGCTGTTTATGTGGCATTCCAACAGTCCCAGCAGCCAGCCCCAGTCAGTCACATCTGAGTTCACCTTGGACAAATTGGGACCTGTCAAAGTAGTTTAAATGCCTTGGGCTTAATTGCCTCAATCAAAGCACTTTTGTAGTGCCACCCATCCAAAAGCCATGAAGCCAAGTCATGAGTCACCCTATAAAAAAGCCCAAAGTGCAATAAACTATGACTGCTGCCAGATAAAAGCAAGAGTGCAAACAGGGAACCGCGCGAGTGAGTGTGTGTGCACGGTGTGTTAAAGATAAAATTTCAGAAATGTGATCTGGGTCGTGCGGTTGTTTACTGCAGAAAATTTTTAAATTTGTTCCCCAACATTAATGTTTCTTTGCAAATCCTTTGAATCCTCCCACCACCACTTCTCTCCTTGTAGCTCCTGTAAACACATTTTCTTTTGGCGTGGATGTTAATTTTCCTCTTTATTAGAGTTGCTGCCCTGGCCTTTCGACAGGTGTTCTCTGATGCTGCTCGCTGCCCCCGCAGACGTTTATTACAAGACTGCCACTCAGACAGTCAAAGGCACAGACAGAAAACATGGTTCCAGTTGGTTCAAACAGAGGAAGAAATGGAGAAACGAAAAGTTGGATTTTGCTCTGTGGCTGAGCTGCTCTAGAAGCAGAAATAATCCAAGTGGGAGAATGAAAGCTCAGTGGGCACAATCAAACAAAATCACATTCTTCTGGCAAAGTAACATTAGACTGGAGGTCCAGTTCAGTCAGGTCAGAGATGTAAGAGCCACCTTTAGTATAAAGCCCTTCAGATAAAAGCCAAAAAGCACATTTTAAAGCTGCATTAAGGTAGAATTCCTAAGGATTTAATCCTAAACCGGTTAGTACTCACATTCTTGTGAGTCAGCAGGTATACAATTATTGTCTGATTTATTTAAACTGTGTGTGTTGATCTTAATTCAGGGTAACCTTTTACAGTTGTACAATATCATCTTTCAAAGAAGTGGGCTCCACAACAGTTATTATTTATATTAATATCAGGCCATTTACCTGGCTGAATGAATCAGAATCTAGTCTAATCTAGTGCTCTTAAAGCATCTGGCATAGGATCAATTAGTTCCATATTTTCATATAATTTCCAGATTTATTTAATCATATTTGTATTTCTTGGGCGAGCATTTCTGAGCGACATCGGTTGTCTCACAGAAAAATTGCATATTTAGCTCAGATTAAAAGATCATCAGCATGACAATGACCAGAATGTCAGTGTCAAAATTATTCTTAAAAAGCACATTTTGAACCAAAAGCACTGGTAAGAGGTCCTGAACAATAATTTCCTTGGGAAGTTGGGTGAATAATAGGAATTTGTGAAGAAAGAATGTGATAACACCTAAAGCCATGCACCTGTGACGAAACAACGGTTTGTTGAACAAAACGACTTACATGCATGAGGACCTAGTGGCAGGTGCAGACATGTTTTAGGTGTGAGTTATCCTTCAAGAGTGATAGATGGTTCAACCAGTCACCTGCCAAGGATTTGCATGCTCTGTTGCAAACGGCTTCTAAAGAATATTTCTCAGATTAGTCTATAACAAAAGACCCAGAACAACAGGTTTGGTTGCCATTATTATTATAGCGCAATATGAAAACTTTTTACATTTTTTTAAATTATACCTAATTTGGTCCCATCAAGGCTGTCTCCTTGTACCTCTGAGGAACACATCCTGCATAGTGTGTCACGAGTTATGCAATGTGGCCCCAATATAATATAAATATAAGCAGAAGACACAATGGGGATGATAACGGGAACACGATGGAAGGATAACAGACGTTATGACAAAGGCCAAGGGGAGAACTGAGTCTGTAAATACACACAGGGTGATTAGGACAAAGGGCAATAGATGGGTAAACAAGCCGGTGCAACAGCTTAAGATAAATAAGATACAGGAAGTAAAACTAAAACATGATGCCAGAGTCTGAAACAAGGAGCAGTTTGGAGGATTGGCCAGATGGCCTGTGGCAGGGACTAAGCAGTTCACGGAGCCAACCAGAAGGCCAGCACAGGGGCCAAAACAGTTCAGAGGGTCGACAGGAGGCCAGCAAGGGAGACCCTCTGGTAGCTTACCTTGAGGCCAGCAGAGGTGATGGGCCACCTCAGGAGGTTTGGCCGGAGGCCAGTGGTGGGAGTAGAGATGGGACTCCTTATTTCACTCCTACACAGCAGTCATTAGGATTCTTGTGTTTAATGAATGGCCAGGGTCAGCTCATATAGGTCAGGTCATCGTAGTCTAAGGAGCTTGGAAAGAAAAGCCATCTATGTCCACTGTGAATGACCAGAGGTGGAGGAACAGAGGTGGTGGCTTACGACACCAACTGTCTGCCCTCTGTAATCCAGTGTTGAGATCCCAGATGCCTTAACGCCCACTCACATCCACTCACTAAATCACATGATAAGGTGGGGCTAGGTTTCACAATGGTTTCACCTGAAACCTTGGCTGATTGTGACCCAAACCTGTTTTCATACCTTGGCTCGTGTGATTAGGTAGAGGATCAACAGGGGGTCCATGACCCTCTTGGGCGCACTCCCATAGGGCTTAAAAAACGAGATGCTCCACCAATTGCTCTTAGAACTGAAGAAGCTTCTCGGATGAGAGGTGAAACGTCGTCAAGAAACTTAAAGAAGTCCAGATGCTGCATATATGTGCAGTGATGCAGATTCTTGTAGGCTCAGAACTGGACTGTTATACTGCAGCGACTGATACACAGTTGGATAGGCAGTGACATCATACACAGAAGTAAAAAACATTTAAAAAGTTGTAACAAGTAAAACTTCTTCTTCTAAACATTACTCAAAGAAAGAATTCCGGCCCTATTTTAGAGCAGGTATTAGTTAAATTAAAACAAAAATCTCCAGCCACCCTACCAGCTGTTTTACGCAGTAGCTTTCTTTGAGCTAAATCACCATACTAACATGCATGCTGCTATCATTTACAAGATTTACTAATTACCACTAAACAAAGATCACACAGGAGACTGATACGAATCTAGTTTGTTTTGCAGTTTTGTCTTTGGTAATACGTATCAGACAAATTAGAATTAGAATTATTATATGATTATAGTGTTAAGAGATACAGTCCAGTTACCATAAATATAGCAATCGATTAATTGGATTCGATTCAATTAATCACCATAACAGTTGCCCCTAGGTACTTTATATTGTAAGGTAAAGACCCTACAATAATCCAAAGAAAGCAGAGAAAACCCCAACAACCATATTGCCCCCAGTGAGCATGATCTTTGGCAACAGTGGGAAGGAAAAACTCTCTTTTAACAGGAAGAAACCTCCAGCAGAACCAGGCTCAGGGAGGGGCGGCTGGTTGTCTGCTGCAACCGGTTGGGGTGAGAGAAGGAAAACAGGATAGAAGACATGCTGTGGAAGAGAGTCAGAGATAAATAATAACAGTTATGATTATGATTAAATGCAGTAAGGTGTATAAACACACAGTGAGTGAATCATGGGAATCCCCCAGCCTAGACCTACTGCAGCATAACTAAAGGAAGATTCACCCGATCCAGCCCTAACCATATGTTTTATCGAAAAGTAAAGTTTTAAGTCTAATCTTAAAAGTAGAGATAGTGTCTGTATCCCAAATCCAAACTGGAAGCTGGTTCCACAGAAGAGGGGCCTGAAAACTGAAGGCTCTGCCTCCCATTCTACTTCTAAATACTCTGGGAACAACAAGTAGGCCTGCAGTGCGAGAGCGAAGTGCTCTAATGGGGTGATACGGTACTTTGTGGTCATTACGATAAGATGGGGCCTGATTATTTAAGACCTTGTACATGAGGAGCAGGATTTAGTCCAGCCTAGAAGTAATAACTGCATGAACTAGTTTTTCAGTGTCACTCTGAGACAGGATATTTCTAATTTTAGAGATATTGCGCAAATGGAAGAAAGCAGCCCTACATATTTTTTTATATGTGCACTGAAGGACATATACTGGTTTAAAAAAAAAAAAAAACCTCCAAGTTTCCTCACAATGCTACTGGAAGCCAGGGTAATGCCATTAATGCCAGTAAGAATATGATTATAAATCGATTTTTCAAGATTTTTAGGGCCGAGTACAAGAACTTCAGTTTTATCTGAATTTAGAAGCAGGAAATTAGAAGTCTTTATATCTTTGAGACATTACTGCTGATTAACTAATTGGTGTGTGTTATCTGGCTTCACGGATAGATGGAAGTCGGGTGTCATCCGCATAGCGGTGAAAATATATGCTATACCTTCTAAAGGAAGGATGTATAATGTAAGCACCTTAGAAAAGTAATTTGTATATGGCGGAAAACATATTCCAAGTTATTTCAAGTTCAACTATCATACAGAGAATAGGAGGGTGGAGGGAGGTACTGAGTTACATGTTGCTGTTAAAAAGAACAATCAGGCTAATACACTTCTGATTCAAAAAGAAGCAAGCAAAAAAGAAGACTTTGAAGAACTAGCTTGACTCGCAAAAGGTTTGAAGTGGCAAACTACTGACGACCGATTCTTTGAGTTGAGATCTGCTGTGGCTTTGATGGTGGGCAAGAGGCTCTCTTTTTTCCTGTGCCATGTTGAGCCTAGATGACAGGACTAATCTAGACATACTTCCCCCTCCAGGGCTTGCACTTTGAAGACCCCTGCCTGAGAGATTATGATTTGGGCCTTACTTACAGAGAGGGTCCTGTTATTGCAAAGTCACTCAGACATACAGTACATCCTGTACACTAATGCACATATAGAGCATTCACAGACATGTATATGCCTACTACTTGTACAAGTAAACAAAAAAGCCCACAATCTACAGCAGCTGTTTCCTCCACAACTCATCGCCATGGGGACTGAAAGCACACTGAGCTCCTTGGCAGTTAAGCCCAGCTCTGTACTTGTGAAAAGGTGCAAAAGTCCCAATGGAAAAAGCTCAGAAACCTTGTTCTGTTACAGTCTTTTCACTGTAACCAAACTTTCTCCATATTTTCTGCTGCCAATTGCAGGTTTGACTTTTTTCTATTATTATCATAAAGATCCAAAATGTTCTAAACTGAATTTTTAGAATTCACCATTTAAATAAATAGTCAGATTCAGACTCGACTATAAATCCAATACACCTGTTTTGCATGTCAAGAAAAAGAGACAAAAGCTATGATTTGAGGTTGTGCTGACTCTGACACAAAGAGCTGCATTCCTCTCGCTTCGCTGTATGACGGAGCAGGGGTGGGCCGAGGCCTCTTCCTGTTGCTCCTGTGCGCTCGTGGGTAGTGGCTTCCTGCTATGTTTCCTGTCAAATGGGGGGCTTTCAGGGCAGCAGTTACTGCCCTTTGGGAGGAATGCAAAAGATAAGAAATGAGCTGGCCATTGACATGGGCTCAAAAATATTTACAAACAGTAATTTTTTTACGGGTTGTTATTGTCTTCATATGCGTACACACTGTGGGAGAAGGCAATAAACGTCACAGTAATAAAGCATGGAATTCAAATTCATAGTTTTCATTGTAAGCAACAAGACAATATGTTGAAATAAAGCATATCAATCAGGCTCAAAATTAGACCCATTGATAGGCTTCTTGCTCAAGTCCACTGAAGAAACTTGTGTAAATTTGTAAAATGCAACTAAATCAATTGCTTTGTGTGAACAGATCAGATCCTCTGTCTGATCTTCCTGCATTTGTTCGCTCATGCAACACTCATGCAGACATTACAGTTTTCTCTTAAAATGTAGCAAATTAAGACGCAGATAAAAACCATCACAGTCACACTGTGTGACAGATGAGTGTTTACTCTGATCACCAATATCCCAAATCCAATACGGCAAACGTGCCCGCATGGAGAGTTGGCCACTGAGAAAAGATGAGATGCATCATATTATAATTGTACATTTGAATAGAGATCCGATGGTGAGGAATACCCCTAGATTTTTTTTTTACTTTGTACGTATATTTCTAACATTACTAATTCTAAGAAAAAATGGAAGGCTGTTCCATAAACTCCATGAGGATGGTGCCAGGCAGCACAGGAACTCAAGGAAGTGGCATGTTTTTGCAGAGAAAGGTCAGCAGTCAAAGTGGAGCCTAACTGTATGTATTCTGGAGGACTGCACTGACAATCAGCAGTTACAGGAGACAGACATGCTTAGGCACTTGAGAGTCTCTTTCTGTGTGAAAACAGAGAAAACAGAGATATAACACAGTGTTTCATGTGGTTCAGTCCAAAGGAAAACATAATGGAACATTGAACTGCTTGTCTTGCTTACAAATGCCCAGATAAACATGAAACTTTAACTGGTTATTTCTAATGTCATCATCATCTCAAGGGAAAAGTGTCTCAATTTACACATCCTGGCTCAGACTAAACTGTGAAGAAATGTGATTTTTCATGTTTCATGTTGTAACTATAGAGCAAAGTTGAAGATTACTGCCTTATTACATTTACTATTTATAAATTTTACAATTACTTTACTGGGCAGATTGATATAGAGTATTTTAGGATGTAAGTCTTTCTTCTGTCATGTAGACGCATCTTATTATAACTTTTTTCCACTGCACACACTCTTTGGATTTCACTAAAATGTTTAAAACTGTGAGGAAATGTGAAGAATGTTGAAGGCTTTGAACAATTTCTTAGCATAATTGATTAAATGTACTGACCAGTGAGCACGCGGTCACAGCTCTGTGTAGATCCATTAGTGTGCAAAGTCATTTATTTTAAAAAGCAAGTGATTTTCCACCATCCCAAGAATATTATAACCTGCATATCAAAAGTTTGGTTTTCATTATAGTGGCAATCAGGCAACTGATAGAAAGAAGAGTTCATTCTAATGCAGCACTGGTATGAAACTTTAAATCAAATGAGTGATTCATGCCCACTGGGATCGTTCCTGTCTGTGAAGGTTGTGGTATTGAAAAAGAATATAATATCACTGTAGACACTGTGTAGCGAGAACAGACAGTTAACCTTTAACACGGTCTTACATAATATTATACAGGTCGGGTCATCTGGTCTCTACGGAAGAGGATTAGGGCCACTGGAAAAAAAAAAAAAAGAATTCTGACTTTAATCTCAGAATTCTGACTTTATTCTCAGAATTCTGACTTTAATCTCAGAATTCTGAGATTAAAGTCAGAATTCTGAGAATAAAGTCAGAATTCTGAGAATAAAGTCAGAATTCTGAGATTAAAGTCAGAATTCTGAGAAAAAAGTCAGAATTCTGACTTTATTCTCAGAATTCTGAGATTAAAGTCAGAATTCTGAGAATAAAGTCAGAATTCTGAGAATAAAGTCAGAATTCTGAGATTAAAGTCAGAATTCTGAGAAAAAAGTCAGAATTCTGACTTTATTCTCAGAATTCTGAATTTAATCTCAGAATTCTGAGAATAAAGTCAGAATTCTGAGAAAAAAGTCAGAATTCTGACTTTATTCTCAGAATTCTGAGATTAAAGTCAGAATTCTGAGAATAAAGTCAGAATTCTGAGAATAAAGTCAGAATTCTGAGATTAAAGTCAGAATTCTGAGAAAAAAGTCAGAATTCTGACTTTATTCTCAGAATTCTGAGATTAAAGTCAGAATTCTGAGAATAAAGTCAGAATTCTGAGAATAAAGTCAGAATTCTGAGATTAAAGTCAGAATTCTGAGAAAAAAGTCAGAATTCTGACTTTATTCTCAGAATTCTGACTTTAATCTCAGAATTCTGAGAATAAAGTCAGAATTCTGAGAAAAAAGTCAGAATTCTGACTTTATTCTCAGAATTCTGAGATTAAAGTCAGAATTCTGAGAATAAAGTCAGAATTCTGAGATTAAAGTCAGAATTCTTTTTTTTTTTTTTCCAGTGGCCCTAATCCTCTTCCGTAGAATTTCAGTAATGTAAAGACTCCTATTTTTATTATCTCATTTATTTATTGAGGTAAAAATCTTATTGAGAGTAGTAAATCACTTTTTCAAAAGTATTTTTTAACTTTTCGAAAGTCAGGAAGATTATTCTTGTCATATGAAGTTAATTATAGCAAACGCAGTTGCTATGAATGATATACGCATTGGGTTTCTTTTTTTGACAGGAGGTGCTTGCTGGCTATAATACTTAATACTATAATACTGTTGGTGTTGTTCAATGAAGTAGCGCAGTTAAAAAGTATTGTCAAATATCTAAATATGTGTGTATTTTCTGATATCACATTTGATAATACTACGTAATACTACTTCCTGTTTTACAGATCAAAAACAGTGAAAATGCTTTAAAAAGTTCACACATTCACTAGATTAACGACATTTTTGCTCATGCTTTGTAGAGTAGAATTAGTAGAACTAGAATTTAATTAGAATTTAGTTACTCTTAATTTCCAAGTGTTATCAATTATAAGTATCCTGAAAGTCCAAAAAGTCCCCAGATTTGTAATCGTTTTGCTGTTAATCTTTGTCCTTTGCACTCCTGATCCTACATCCTCTCACTCCTCTGACTCTTTATCTGGTTTTCAGCTGTGCCTGCTCTTTCACTAGAATTTGATTATGTCGGGGGTGTAGCGCCACATTTGCTGTATTTGGATACGAAATAACTGGAACAGTGGAAAATCCCCCGTTTATGATCACCTTTCCTGGAACAGGCCTATCAGACTCTTCTCTTACGCAACAGATTGAAGTGCACATAAGTTTAGGACAGCAGGGAATTCAATTACCTGAGAACAACAGCAGCACAGCTTTGAAAAACCTGTTGATTTTCTTGCAATAGCCAAGAGCCAACAAGCCCAATGTAAAGAGTATTTTTGGGGGGGTGGGGGGGTTGCAATCTTCTCTTGGGTTAGCACAAGCTTATAGAGGGAGAAAGGCTTGTGCAGCGTACTGAATGTTGAGAAGCTCCCAAGGCTGTAAAGATCCAGCTAAAACAATGCTAATGAAGTACTAGTATAAATAGGGTACATGTATGGGCATGTATAGTTGACAGTGATTTCCCAGTGGTTGATTTGCCAACAGAACCTGGACCGATTCCACCCGAAATGTCAATGCAGAGGGGCCTGGTCTGCCCACCACCCTCAATATCCAAATATCCAGAGCAGGCGTCTGTGAGAATAGACGGAAACTTTAAATTTATTAGCAATGGCTTCACTGTTAAGTCAAAGAAAAGCACCAACTACAGTATCATATTGATAAAAGGATCAGAGCAAAAAGCATCACAGTAAAATAAAGCACATGAGTCACTGGATATAAAGTTAGCTGGGCAGTTCACTTTAGAACTACTTTATATTCCCCGCGAGTATAACAGGAGCAATTGCCATTATTGTGTTCAATGACTTTCATGACCTTTATGACCATGACACTTTGCAAAAAGAAAAAACAACTCCTGCCTTCCTGGACTCTGCAGGAATGTGCTTTTTCTTCCCCCTTTTAAAACTGAATCATGTCCGCAGTGTTTCCATTAGCTCTGACAGTCACATTAACTCTCTCCAGGGAGACGTGGGATGTTGTAAACACTGGCCCCTGCAGGACCAGTGACATCACTTTTTTTCTCTGTCCATCCCCTCCCTCAGACTTGATCCAAAACCTCTGGTCTTAATTATCACTTCACTGAAGCCTCACAGTGGAGATGAACAACCCCTGCAGACAGTAAACAAACAAGTGAGCTTCTTTCATGAAGCATCATCACAAAAGTTGATTGCACCACAGAAGTGCTCACTCCCAACAGTAAACAGCAATTACAGCACTCATGGCTTTTTATCTCTTTCAAACATATTTCAAGAGCTCCTCCCTCACAAAAGCTTCATCAGTGGCCTTTTTGAATGCTTTATTACTCATTTGGGGTAATTTTAGAAACTTTAGACCACAAAAGTGTCAGAGGGTTAGAAAAGCTGGATAAATAAATGTGGAAGTGAAAAAACCATCCACAGTGGTCAGCCGACTGTCCACAAAACATAAACACTTCCTCTGTCGGCCTATCCAGAACACAAAGGCAGAATTTAAACACCAGACTGACATTGCCAAGCCCCCTTGACAGTCGTGGCAATACGAGCCAGCTGCCTGTGGGTAAACAATAGGTTTAAACATGACCCTTTCCCACTGCCAGAAAAGCTCCTTACAGTCCACTGAAACCTGCTTGTCTCAGTGAGCGAGAGCACAGTTAAAACCGGAATGCAATTACCCACTCCGATAACGTGACAAGTAAACAGTTTATTCTTAAAGAAGTTTCTGGCAGAGAGCCCATTGCTTAGGATTTTGGCTTCAATTTTAAGCTCAGTCAGTTACGCATTATTATACTTTTTTGAATATATAATCCTTGTTTCTCATGTTAATAAGGGTCAGAAAGAAAAAGGCATGTAATCCTATATTGCTAAAGAAAAATCCTCTCCAGAGTTACTGCTTTTTACATCAAATGTACACAGAAATTCAGCAAATGACTTTTTCAAGTACACTGTTAGGGCCGCAGTCCGGTGGCTGCCATTTTTCTGCTTCAGGTGATTAATTTGATTTTGACTTAGCATGTAAGAGAAATGTTTTATTCAAGGCCTGATACGGAAAATTATGAGTAAAGTGCCTTACAAACAACAGCCAAAGTAGTAATGATAGTAACAAGCCTTTGGATAATAATAATAATAATAATAATAATAATAATAATAATAATAATAATAATAATAATAATAATAATAATAATAATAATAATAATGATAAGCAATTCTGTTCATTTCAATTCATTCATGTGACTTCATGGCGTACTTTCACCTAACAAGTAAAAAACCCTCAGTTTGAAACCAGGAGGAGACAGAAACTCCTTTTGATTGGTTCTGGTGTAAAAACCTGCCAAATAAAACATGCTAAGCTACATGTTGTGGTGCCCCCTTATGAATAAGTTAACAGCTGAAAGCAGATGTTTTCCAGTGGAAAGCAAACATAGTTAGTATCCTGTAAGTCTAATATTGGACTACATTTTCATTCAGATTAAGCTTCTGTAATTTTTATCAAGTTTCGGTTCATATTTGCAAACTTGTTTGTCTGGACTGTCGCAGGAAGTCAGCAGGGCTGTGACGTGTACCATTTTTTGACTGCTGTGTGTTCTTCTGGCTTTAAAGAGTGTGGAAACAAAAAACAGATAATAGAGACTGGCAGTAATTGGGAAAGCATTCATTTTGCAACACATGGGATAAGCAAACATCCATACTGCAGACAGTTCATATCAAAGTCTTAGCAGTAATCAGGTAATAAGTTTATGCTGCTTTTCTAAAATGCCTACAAAAGACATTCACAATAAAGGAGGAGCCCCATATGCCGTCCAAGTGTGGCTCAATGCTTATGAAATCAAAGCACTATTGAGACAGCCCACCACACATGTATTTTAACATCTCACTCCCACATTGTTTTTGGTCTGCTTTCTTTGGCTTCGGCACAGCCTAATAATGCTACGCTTTGGGATATGATGTCAGGGCAGACGTAGGGAGCACCTGTTGATTTACGCACAGAGGCGGGGAGCGAGCTGATAGGTTCATGACCCCTACCGGCACTTACGTGGAAGCATCTGGATGCAACGACTGCCCAGCCAATTATGTGCATAGAGTGTACGTTACTGTGGTCAGAGTGAAGCACATCTATGCAACGCTAGATGTTATTAAAGCACGATAACTGCCAGCTTCAAATGCACAAACACTGCAGATGCACTCCCTCAGTAATCAGAGGAAGGTGGTAGAAGGCTTGCTTTGATTCCAACAGGAAATACCCTCCATTGTTCTTCTATGGTAGCTAACCCACACCCACGGTCTGCCCTCTCATTAAAAAGTCATTTTTACACCATTGTTCCTTGCTCTGACAGGTATTTGTGTTTTAATATAGTCCCTCTTATCCCGTTGTACATTCCAATTCCATTTTAGGCAAGAGGCTGACGCCGAAAAGCTTTAAGAGATGCTGCACGTTGTCCTTAAAAAATGTCTGAAAATAACCAGTTAGCAGGTAAATCCAGTGACCCCAAGGATCACATCAAGACTATGTCAGTTAAAAACTATGTAAGTTTAGCTCAAAAGTGTCCCCATATGTGTGTGTGTATATATAGATATATATATAACCACTTCTATAAATCATATTATAGAAGGGGTTTATGCTCCCCACATTCATTTCTTATGTTTCTAAATGTATTGCTTATTTTTTCACTTTTCTTCATGTTTCATTTATGCAAAAAACACAAGGATGCAAACTATATGAAATATTTTTTAAAAAACAGATATTTTTTAAATATAAAGGTTATATTGTTGTTGTTTAAATTCATTAATAATGATTAGAAAGTAAAATTTACTGTGTAAACCTTGTCACATAAAATTATAAAAGCTATTTATAAAAAATTTGACATGCTGCGTTTTATCAAATAAGACCCAAAAACCTGTGTGAAGGACTTGTTAGCGTCTTGATGAACCACACCTACTTTATTGTATTACCTCCATCCTAATCTATTTTCCACACAAATTTCAAAACAGTATTAGACTCCAGTATTAGAGTTTTGTAGAAGTATATGAACACATTTAATCCAAACATAAATGAATAAAATAAATTATTAAAAGTTACAATAAAATTTCCAGATCTTCCGAGTCTTTGGCATTAAATGATGAGGCCACGCAGATAATAAGGCCATTTCCTCCAAGTGAAGTCTGAAAACACTGTATTCTGTGGAACATGACGTGCCAGTGTAGTAGATCTTGTTATTCATCCTTGCTCCTAATTATGTTGCAGAATCTTACACATTACACTGACTTCCTGTTTGCATTTTTCTCACCTATCTTCAGGCTGTATCTTATCTTAGACTGTCCCAGAGGACTGGCCAATCAGCAGCTTGACTCATCAAACGTGCATCTCGAAAGAGGGTGCCCACGCTAGGAACTGATTCCCACAGTATGAAAATCCCATTCCCAATACATTGCTGAGAACCTCTACATGTAAAGCAAGTGGGTGAGTATGCTTCATGAAAATTCAGCAGCCGCCTCCAAGCAAGATATAAGCGCAACAAGATAGAAATCCAGCTCTGTAATATACATTTTATATACATTCATTGAGCTTTTGTGAAAGCAATCAAACATGGGTGCTGGTCATGTCTCCTATTTATACTTTTCTATAATGGACTGGCAAATAAGTCACATTTGGAGTACCCATTAGAGTTCGCACTGGTTAACTGAAGTTAACTGGTTAACTGCCTGCAGAAAAAAGTAGTTGAAGCAAGAGCACTAAACACATTATTTATTTAGTTATCACTATTATTGTTCTATTTATTTATCTATAAATTTATTTGATTGTTGCTTTTGGTGGATGAACAAATACAAAAATGAATGTTGGCCTATAAGAACCATACCAAATTCTGAAAGTGCATTATTCTACCAACTTGTTCTGCACAGAACCAATGAGATAGCTAAAAGCACAACACACACAAGTAATTGTGTAATTTCAGGTAGTTGCAAAAACAAACTAAGCTCTGAATCAATTTCCTTTACTTTGAGTAAACTCTGAATTTTCCAAAATGCAAGGTTCCGGGAATGTGAAGTGGCAAACAAATCCACAACATGCCCCAGGCCCTGCCTGTGCCACAGAAGGTGATAGCTTTGTCTAAAGAAGTCTCTGTTCTTAATCTCACTAAGGCTAAAGAGTGTCTGGTGTCTGTTAAGAACCACACTGTCTATAGGGGTGAAATGGGAGGTCTTGTTTTGACACCATGGGATAGTTTGCTTTGTTCTTACTTATCTCTCCCTTTTGTAGCTAACCCCTACGTGCTGTTTCCCTGTGATGTCTGGGTGTAAGATACCAGACTATGAAAACACGACCTGCTCATCTCAGAGAGCAGCAGAGCTCCTCTTCTGATTGGGAATTTATCTATACTTATATAATAAATCCTTATTAGAAATCTATGGGACAAAAACAGATATCAGATACAAACTACAGTGACTTACGGTCAGTACTGAATTTTCTTTTTCTTTGCATATCAATATCATGAATTAGCATGTTCAAGCGATGTTGCTCCACAAATGTACAAAAAAGCTAAAATAATGGATTAGCAAGTAATTTTTGGTTCTTAAGCACTTCTTTTGCTTGCTTTGGCACTGTGTTGTATTAAGATTCCTGTCAGGAGTTCTTTCTAGGACCACTTGCAGAAAGCTATTAATCTGTTTAATGATATACAAATCCCATTACGATATTGTCCTCCTTCGATTTCACGACCTGTGTCACACAGTTTATGTATTGTTTCAATATTGAAACTGTCAAAGCCTTGCATGTACTCATAACAATCCATATCAGTTACCTTATCTTATGAGCATTCACCCCCTCTACTCACTCCCCATTTACACTACCTGGGTGTATTGTTTCCTGGAGAGCCCATGTGATTTGCTGTGCTGAGCTTAAGATTGTATTTCAGCCTGAGGCGCTAGAGTGGCCGTACATCTTGGGAGAGTGAGAATTAGCTCCACGGGGGGAGGCCAAACAAGTAACTGCCGACCAGTTCAAGTTCTAATCCTATTGAATGGCAGTAAGAGGTGAGAAACTCTACCGCACATAAAAAGACAGAGGCCTCATTTTACACACTCTGCTCAAAGATCTCAGCCTCCCACAGCCTGTCTACAATGGGAATTAATGGATTTGTGGCTTTCCACAGCAATGTTTGGCCTAAACACCTTAAGATTTGCATGAGAGCTTTTCATCAAGAAGCTGGAGTGCACGACTTGGTGCCCAATATAGCTTAACTGTACTGAGCAAAGGATTAACTAAACTTGTATAACGGTGTTTGACTTCCTTTGCCTGGCCTGACTCACAACGAGCCCACAACTAAGAGTGTGTTCCAACTCATCGTCACAATCTAACTGAGCTGTGTTTTCTGTATTTCTTGCTGCACAAAACAAAAGGGAAACATATCTGCATACAGATCGGTTTTTGCTTTCAAAATTAAATTAATCTGACGCTTATCTCCAGACGCCGTGCATCCAGGAAATGGTGGAGTTACAGCTGCAAAACAATTAAAACTAATTATGAGACTAACAAGAGCTTCAGGAATATTTCAAAAAGATTACATTTTGAATTTCTTCATCGAGACATTTGGACTAACAGTTTGCTAACAAGTTGGAGAAATCTAGCCAGTGTTAAAACTATGACAAAAGATGTCATATTGTTTATGTGCGACACTTCTAAGACTTTTACTTTAATTAATATTATAATTTAAATGCTGCTACAACTGTTACAACTGTAACTAATTTTAACTTCTGTAATAATATGGGGCGATCGTAGCTCAAGAGTTGGCACTTCGTCAAGTAATCGGCAACAATGGAGCTTGCCATCACCAGGGTGTGGATGGGTGGATGACTGAAAGTAGTGTAAAGCACTTTGGGGTCCATTGAGACTAAGTAAAGCGCTATACAAATACAGACCATTTACATTTACCATTATTGAAACTGTCTGTCAATCTTATCCAATCGAGGCCCAGAAAAAGTGAAAACAACAACAAATGAAGCAAAAATCTTTTTCAATTGTAACTTATGAAGGTTGAACTTTAAATAAACCTTTAAAATGAATATAATGTCTGCCAAAAAAGAAAAGTTAGAAAAACAGAAGACTGACAACTAGAAGTCATTAAAGACGTATGCTGTAAAATCTTTGGATAAAAAGAAGAGTTCAGAGAAATCATTAAAGCCCCAAATGACCGTGACATTTAAGTAAACTTCTGACCACAACTGTAACTTTTAAAATTGCTTCTGTGAGCGGGGTTCTCCACTGTGATGACTCTGTTGATTGTGCTACTCAAGGATATAAAAGCTCGATGCAGTGTGTCTTCATAACGCACGACTGGCACGCTAAAATGGTATCCAGGAGCTTATTATTTCCAGCTTATTAGCAACCTGAGAAAGCGCGTGTAGTTCTTGTACGAGTAAATTGATACTAAGTGGTGAGATTAACCCAGTGTTATACTGACAAATTAGTTTTGGCTTTGGCTTTTATTCCATTCCATCCTCTACAAATGATAGAGTCTGAAAGGCAGAAAATATAATGAGTGAATGTGAGAAATGGGTGTTCTCTATGAAGAACACTGAAAACCTTTTGTACTTTAAGATAAAAACATGTGTTGCACATCAGTGAGGAATTAGCCTGAACAGTTCACAGGTGTACAGGTCCGGACGTATTCAAAGTTTCTGATTTGCCTTTAGGTGGTTAGACAAGTTTTTTTTATTACCGATGCCAGCCAAGAGAAAACTGCTGTTAGGAGAAGTGAAAAGAAAAACAAATCTCTTCAAAATTCACCTCAAATAACTGAAATGTGGTTTATAAACTTTGCCAGTGTTCAGTCTTTGCCAAGACCTCATACAGTGCTGTGAAAAAAAAACTATTTCCCCCTATCTGATTTCTTATTTCTTGCATATTTGTCACTTTTACATGTTTCAAATAATCAAAAAAAAGTAATAATTGAATACAATGACAAAAATGATAACCGAATTTATTATTGTTAGTTACTATAAAATGCATAAAATTCTATTTTTTTTAAATGATTTAATGTATTGAGGACAAGCCTACTTGGCCCTTAGTTGTAACACCTTTGGCAGCAAGAACTGCAATCACCCATTTGTGACAACTGTCAGTGAGTCTTTCACGTAGGTTTGGAGGAATTTTCACCTGCTCTGCTTTGGCCGACTCAGAATCATTTCAAATCAACCACATTGGAGCTAAAGCTTCTCAACTGGATTTCAGACCATGTTTTGACTAGGCCACTCCAATGCCAGGTACTGGTGTGTTTCAGATCCATAACGCCAGTGGGATGGGGCTTCAGGGCATGCATTGGTGGCCAAACATCAGTTGCAGCAAGTTATCCAGATCCTGAAACAGGAAAGCAGCCCTACTCCATAACACCACATCTATGCTTGACTCTCAGTGTGATATTCTTTTTATGAAATGCTGTTTTAGTTTTACACCAGATGTTCATCTATTCATTCTTTCTTTAGCTTGAGCCTATCACAGCTGCCATACGCAGAGAGGTCTGGCACACCCTGAACAGCTCGTCAGTCTGTTACACACTTAAAAAAGTGATATTGGCTCCTTTTAGTAGGGGTGCAACGATATTCGTATCGATATTGAACCGTTCGATACAGTGCTTTCGGTTCGGTACGCATATGTATTGAACAATACAACATTTGTAATTTATTTTATCAACTTTCCTTCTGACGATGCTGTCTGTGTTGAGCGCTCAGTGAATCTGCGTTGGACTACTCCGCCTAGGGTCGACAGTGCAGCCTAGGCGGAGTAGTCGAACGCAGATTCACTGAGCGCTCAACACAGACAGCATCGTCAGAAGGAAGAGCGCAGGGCAAGCTAGCGAGACAGAAGTTAAGCTCTCCTTACAATATGGACCTCCCCCACCCTCATTCAGATCTGGCGTTTGGAATTATTTTGGTTTTCATGTGACGTATGACCCTGAAGGTAAGCGAGTCATGGACTAAAGTAAAACAGTATGTTGGATGTGCCATGCAATGCTCAATTACATGGGTGGGAACTAGTGTGTTAGCGCAGTTAGCTCGTTAAGGTGTTGGCCGTCTAGCTCCATGCACAGGCGATCGGCGGTAGCTCGTTAACGGAGATTTGCCGTGTTGTGGCGTTAAGGTCATTTCAACGAGATTAACCTGAAAGCACTAGTGGGAACACAACGAATATGACTGCACATTTATGCCGACATCATCCTAGTGCAAAGACAAGTGGAAGCAGAAAAAAAACAAGCAAGCATGCTACTAACTTTAGCCAAGTCATTTAGACAGCTGTTTAATATGCTGCTGAGAATATAGCCCAGAAGAAGCGGATAGTATAGCTTTTATTTTGGAAAGAGACATTTCTCTGTAATAAACTCTCTTTTCCAAAGATGAGTGATTCCTCAATCAGATACAGGGCTCACAATATCGCTAGCCCAACGTCCTGGAGCTAGCGATTTTTTTCAGTCGGGCTACCAAAATCTATCTCTTCCCTGCCCGTCGGGCTATTGTAGGAAGGAAAAATATATGTCAGTGCTTTTGCATTCTTTCAGAAATGTAGCTGGGTAATTATGTCATTGGCATCGGTGAGCCACTGTCAATATGTGACATATTGAAATCGCTTTGAATTTGCGCTTGTTTTTTTGCTTTCACTTTGCAATCACCCGAACTGTGTATAGAGAGCGACAGCACTGATCTGTGAGTGATGATAATTTGCGCACCAATTCCTCTGACATCGTCTTATTAATTGTTAGCTTACTGTGCAAACATGACAAGTGAAATCTCCCGCAGCAAGCTTAAACATGTGAGAGGTTGATCGCGCAGAGAATCGCTGAGCTTATGTGAGTCCGTGTGTAAAAGCAGCAGGATTTATATTTGACTATGATGACCTGGATGACTGAGAACCTTCACAGACAGATATATATTTTAGTTCTGCTGAGCCAAATAAGATAGGTCAGGGTGAAGAAGTGACAGCCAAAGAAAAGCTTACCACAAAATGGAGAAGTTATGACAAATCAGACTATAAGGCAAAAAGAAAGTGCAGCTTTATGGTTTCATGGACAAAAGAATTTCTGTGGCTGCAATATGACGAGCTAAATAACCAGGGGTGCACATAAGTGGTCAGCAGGTGCGCATTCGCTGTCAAAATAAAAAACACGCACAAGGGTTAGGGTTAAATTTAAAAACTGTACTTTTGAGTTAAAATATATATTTATAATTTTAATAAATGCCAAATTAAAAAGGCATGAACATTTTTTTTGTATCGAAAAAATATCGAACCGTGACACCAAAGTATCGAACCGAACCGAACCGTGAATTTTGTGTATCGTTGCACCCCTACCTTTTAGATATAGCATATTATATTTTGGTATATCTTTTCAATTCAAATGAGTAATTCCTGTCTACATATATAATTCGAGTAACTCCAGAATACATTCCCTGCGTTATAATCCAATTAATTTTAGTTAATTAAATGTAGCTCAAAATGCTTAAGTATGTTATTCATAGCATCCTGCTGGGCCATTTTGCGCATGCGTTAGGACAGGCCACCATTTTGCGGGCGGACTGAAAAAGCGGACGCTGTGTGCTGCAAGCGGGCTCAAGTTAATCACACAACTTCGTGTAAAGGTGGTCTAGCTTCGGTAAGTAAACCTTTTACGGTCGTTTTTGTTTTATTTTTTTACCTCAGTCAAAGCATGTTGACTCTTTAAGATGTGTGCACATGGAGAAAGAAGTCTAAGTAGTTGTACACCTCTGAACTTTGTCGTGATTTGACTTAAGCTAGCTATGTGCTCTATTAGCTACTGCTCTATTAAAAGAGTAATTGTATTGATGCGTTAAAATGTCATATGTTTTTAGCTTAGTTCTGGTGGCACACTTTGTACTAACAAATTATGGAACGAGGCAATTTCTCTGTAGTTAGCTGTAAAGTTCACTGTACAGTCGCCTGCAGTTTTAAATTGAGAAATCGTCCCTCCCGCCACAACATTGGCATTAAGGAATAGTCGGGCGGGGGAGGGGGCTTCTGAACGCACCTGCACAGTCAGGGGTGCAGTAGGAAATAAATAAGTAGGATTGGCGTTGCACAACGTCTTTTGTGCAGAAACAAATAATGGTTGTAAACTGTGGAGGAGAATAACTCAGTGGTTGGCAAAAATGTGAGACTGAGAGTGATGTTTGTCAGGACTGAAATTAACTCAGAAAAGAATTTGCTTCACGTGATAGAGCTGTTGAGTGCAAGACCTGTCAGCGGTCTGGTTTAGCATTTGAAGCCTCGCTACGTGCTTCCAAACCGCTGCATTTAATCTCAGAGAAAACTAACACAGAGAAGTAAAGCAAGTGTGTAAGTTCATCTCTTTATGTTTGCATAGTATTTCCATGTTGAGCTTAACAACCGATGTATGGAGCCACAGCTGGACTGGCTGTCGGAGTTTTGTATTGAGGGGGAAAGGAAGCAATTTGTTTCGTACTTCAGCTACAATGAAAAAAGACACAAAGCTGGAGTTATTCGGTGTCTTCATGCTGAGCTAAAACTTCTTCTCTCATTCTCCCCCCTCCCTCTCCTGTTGCTACTTCAATCATGAAACTGATCGATTATCAGGTGATCAGCTTTTCTGTCGCTAGTCTCTCTCATTTGTTATTCACCCAGTTTGCGCTAGAAAGAGGAAAACGGCAGATAAACAACAGCAGCACGTTTAAGCTTGATAAGCTGTTGCTAGAATTTTTTTTAATATTACTTCTAGTATCCGCTTATGTTTTCTGAAGGCAAAGCTGTAATAGCTGCTGGTCATGATATCGGTTTGGTTATGTGGAAACGTGAAGGTGAAACCAGGAGAAGTTTTTACTGAATCATTAGAGCTGAACAGGTGATGGAGAAACAGGTTTACATTTTAGGTGACATGAATGAGTTGAAGGGAAGTTATGAACTGTTTCTGAGAGACAAATAACACCAGGATCCTTTTCTATGTAGCTGACAGCTGGTAACTGTGCAGGGGCGGATCTAGCAAAGTTTTGCCAGGGGGCAGGTAGGGCATTAACAGGGAAAGGGAGACACAAAGACATAATTTTCTTTCTTATTCTCATTTAAAATGTCTAGCTTTTAATAAATAATTATTCTAAATCTTAACACCAAAGTGGTGATCTGGTTAAATAGAGATCCATTATTGTATGTAGTAAATATTAAGTCTAATATATACCCTAGTAATAGTAGTACATATAGCACTTTTTCCTTTGGGAAGGTACCATCTGGGCTGTCTGCAACTGTATTGAAGAAAAATGTTGAATCTAATTATTATAGAAAAATAATTGATTTCTGTGCATTAAAGTAGATTACGTCAATTAAGCATTATCAGGCAGAGGGTGCGGGCTGGTTTCCTAATATTTTTGCTGGGAGTTGGCAGTCCTATTAGTTAGGTTGTTTAATATTTCTATGTACTGTTTAGAATACCTGAATAAGGAGGATGGTGTAAGTTTTTTAGGTTGATCAGTAATGCTGAAGTATAAAATATTTTGGGTGCAGTGTATTTTTTGCATACAGGTATAACAGAATAGCTTTAATGTTTGTTTTTAAAACTGAGTATGAACTTATACAAAATGCAGCAAAATATTTATAAAAACAGTTTTATTTATTATAAAATACACTATATCGGATTCATATCGGCATCGGCAGATAATCAAATTTATGATATCGGTATCGGACATAAAAAAGTGGTATCGTGCCATCTGTAGTTTGCACAGAGGCACAAGTAAGATTTGTTTTGTTACAAGGGAGTATCATGAAGTAATGCACTAATGGCTTGGAAACGGTAATTGTTTGTCTTTCTAAAGTTGATTTTTTTTATTTGTCTTCCTTTTCTGGCAGATTTTCTTCCCCTTATGTGTTACTGTTTATTCAAGAAGATGGTGTTATTTTGGTAAGTACATGCAAATTCCTTACATATTTATCACGACAGTATTTGTCACGGTCCGCTGTGGCAGACCGTGTGGAGGACTCGGGTGCAGACACAGGCATGGACACGAAACTGAGTTCGAACGAAAAGCGAGCCTTTATTGTGGCTGATGACAAGGAGTGCAAACAAGGCAGAAGCGCAGTGACAAAACTAAACTATAACTAAACTGGGAAAGTGATACCAGGATAAACTATGAAGACACAGGAAACCATAACTATGAATACAAAAGACTGGCTGTGACAACATGGAGGGTGGGAACACAGACGACACGACACAGACTGTATGAAACACAGACTAAATACACATGAGGGATAATCAGGGGAAGTGGCCACACATGGGAGCACAGCTGACACACATGAACCTAACGACAGGACAGGAGAAGTGAAACTAAATACACAGACATTGAATACAGACTTTCAAAGTAAAACAGGAAACATGGAGATTAGACATGACATGAACTAAACATAACCACGCAGACATGACGCATGAACCAGGGAGACTTAGTACAAGGGGAGATGACATAAACAGTTAAGGAACAAGACTAAACTGCAATCTAGAAATTAACTAGGTGAACTAAGCTAGGCACAAATGAATACAAAAGATGCATAAAACTCAAACACTGGGTCGCTCGACCCAGGACCATGACAGTATTGCAGGGACAAGTTTATCTATCTCATCTTAAGGGTTCTTGTGATTATTAATATTGATATTAATTAATATCAATTAATATATATGATTAAATTTCTTTTATTCAGGACAAAAGGAAAAAAAAACTTGCGAAAGTGAAATGAAAAACAGGAATTTAGTTCTTGTGAGTTAAGAGGATGCAGAGCATAGGGTTAGATGGAGGTGGATCATTCACTGTGGTGATCCCTGTAGGAAACAGCCAAGAGAAAGAGGATCAGATTGCAAAAAAAATGTGG
The DNA here is from genome assembly GCF_041146795.1 of Maylandia zebra. Taxonomy (NCBI): domain Eukaryota; kingdom Metazoa; phylum Chordata; class Actinopteri; order Cichliformes; family Cichlidae; genus Maylandia; species Maylandia zebra. Next base: position 24,793,105 of record NC_135173.1, on the reverse strand, counting down.
TTTGTGTGCATACATGAGTCTTTACGGACTTTACAGGACTTCTGAAGTACAAGTACTCTGAAGTTTGCAGAGCAATTTCAGAGATGTTTGGGGCTTACATGGCAAGCATGTTTTTAGTTGCACCTCTAAATTTTCTCTGCTCTCTGTTGCTGACGGCAGCGTTCTGCCCCGCTGACCTCACAGGTGAGACACTCCCACCAGTGGACAAAGAGCACAGGAAAATGTGTTGCCAACCACCTGAAACAGACAAATATCTGCTTTTTAAAACCCTTTAAACCCGTTAAATGGACTGATGCCATTCATTTCTTCTTTGATTAACAGTAGTAACATCCTTCATGCACTGTATACTAACCCATATGCTAATCATGCTTTATGTAGTGATGGCAATTGGATTGTAGCATTTAATGAAGAAATAACAAAATAATCATACCAATGATTAAGCACCAGTCTTCTTTTTTTCTGTGTGTGTGGTGTGTGTGTGATACAGGTAAATGCTGAATTCCAGTGTATTACAACACTTCAACTGGAGACGACCTTCGCGGCACAGTTAGACAGAATTACACCTCGGCTGATGGCAGTTTTCCAGAAGAAGGGCGGTGTTTCTGGGCAGAAACTTGCCCACCACTTGCAGATCATGCAAGAGGTAAATCTGAATATTGCAAATTCTATTAGGATTTCTTTTGTCTTAAGTAGCAGGTCACTGGTGAGTCAAATAAGCCATTTTAGGTGACCAGCCAAGCAATCTAAATTTTGAAATTTCATATATAAATTTTATTTACTATGTTTGAACTGACATATGATAAAACTTACTTATTGCGAATGTCAGACATTGTTCTTTTTTCCAAATTGGTTTAATCAGCAACTCTCTTTAAACAGGCTGAAAGTTAAAGTGAAAAGGGAAGCAGTTCTCAGGGCACTTTGCCTCTACCTTGGTGAAGAGGACGGAAGCCTTATTCGGGAGTACTTGGTAAGTCATTTAAGTCATTGTAAGCAAGTCACACACACACACACACACTTTTTAGATAGACACACAAACGACTAGATTGGAATTTAATTGTAGAGTTAATTATTTTTTCTTTTACCTTTTTATTAAATGTTTAGGACATTGAAGGAGATGATATCCAGAGAGACCTGAAGAAGCACACCATGGGCATTTATGTCATCAACAAGGAGGATGGACAAAATGGACATTATGATGACATTGGAATATTTGTTAAAGGGGAGATAGTCATGGACAACATTGGATCTCTGGCCCAAGCTTGTGCATTGATGCTTGGAGTAATCTATGCACTAAACCTAGCCTTCCCCAAGGAATTGAAGGACTATTATGAATCCATTTAGAAAGTGTTGATGGGATTGGATGGTGAAAAGCTCTCTCCCAAAGTCCTTGGGCTGAAGAACAAAATTGCTACTGGATAGGAAGATTTCTAAAACCACACATCAAGAGAATGCTGTTATATAAATTACCAATGACTGGTGCTCTTGTGAATAGGAGGGAAGGACTAGAATGGAAAGACAGTGGTTAATAAGCAGTAAGGAAAACACAAGTTTAGTTTTAAGTCTAATTACCTTATTAAAATGCAATTTCTAAATGTGGATCGCAGAACACAAAGTCTGAAACTGGTTAGTTTGTGGATGCATCAGTTTCTAATTGTGATACTTTATACTGCTGGCAGTGTTTTATTCTTTTATGTAAGCAGTTTTTTCTTTTTTAGAGGAAGAGAAACATTGGTTAACATTTCTCTTGTCTGTTGTTTCTGTTTTGTTTGAATAGAGCTTTTTAAAGCTACTAGTTCATAGGCAAAAGTTTTGTAATTTGTATTATACAAATTGCAGCAATTTCCCCTAGAGATGTGGATTCTTATTCTGTTTGCAACAAATTTTGCATTAATAAATGATGTGAAAGAATTTTGTAGTTTTCATTATTGACGTTTTTAAAAACTACAAATCAGGGTAAGCATTTTTTTTTTTTTTTTTTTTTTTTTTTTTTTTTAAGTAAACTTAACTTAATTGAAATAGAGAGAAATTAACAATTTGATTTGAATATAAGTTTGGGACATAAGTGTAAAGGAAACAAATTATTCTGGTACACTTAACACGACCTTAGTTGGAATTACTAATAATATTTGACTAAGTCGTATCCACAACAGTTAAGTTAAAGTAGCTTAAAAAATATATGTTGGTTTTACTCGCTTAAATTAAATTCAGTGTACTTAAAAAATATTTCTGGATTCAAACAAATTTATTTCGTGCAACCACTTGTCATAAAAAAAATTGAGTAAATTGAACAAAACATTTTTTTCAGTGCAGGGCTAACTCAGAGAGACATAACCATTCAACTGATATTCACATCTATGGACAATTTACTTAACCCTAAAAACTGTTTGTCTTTGGACTGTGGGAGCAAGCCAAACTACCTGGAGACAGCCCACATTAGAAAGGCCCCAGCCTCGATTTGAACCCAAGACCGTCTTGCTGTGAGGCAATAATGCTAATCACCAGATACACCAGATGCATGGGGCAGATATTTATGAGATGTAATGTGAGCCAAACAGCCAAACATCTCAAAATATTCAACTTTTGTCTTGTCAGTCCACAGAATATTTCCCCAAAAGTCCTAGGGATCATCGTTTTCTGCCAATTTTAAGACAAGTCTGTGTTTTTTATGGCCAGCAGTGGTTTTCACCTTGGAACTCTCCCATGGATGCCATTTTTGCCCAGTCTCTTTACTGTCGTTGAATCATGAACACTGACGTAAACTGAGGCATTAAGGTCTCAGACATTGTTCTGGGTTCTTTTATGACCTCCTGGATGAGTCAACAATGTGCTCTTAGAGCGATTTTGGTAGACTGGCCACTCCTTTCCATTTGTGGATAATGGTTTCTACAAATTGTCATTTATCACAGTTAATTAATGATTTAACAAATTAATGAGTGATGTCTTTATTTAAAAACTCCAATTTGTATTTATTTCTAATATTTGTTTGATGATCTGAAGCATTTAAATGTGACAGGTATAGGTAACTTTGTGAAAGTACTTTATCACAGTACTGTAAAGCACAAATACCATTCTAGTTTCAAACTGCTCAAAGTGGTTATCATAAAGTCTCTTTGCACCATTGTGGATAGACTGACTGATCAATGTAATGTGCACACAACTGCAGTCAGTGGGTGTTGGCTTCATACTCTGAAAACTTGTAATTTGTTGCTGAGAAGAGCTGTGACTCAAAGACTGTGAGCACTCAGCCAGACTGGTCATATTAGAGCATATGTTTCCATCCCTTTTGCATTGTCCAGAGATGTTAGTCCAACTGCATACGTTTGTTTTCTGGAAAGTGGTTCAAGGTCTGAGACAATTACATTTTCTTCCCTATGGAAAAGTTATTCTTTTTTTTGTTGTTGTTGTTTTGAGCCTTGCCAATTTTAGGACACTGGCAAGCAACCAGGAAATATAAAAATATCAAAGAAACTTCACTTTTGGACATCTAACACAGTGAAAGTCCCGTTCTGCTAAAATGTATCTAAACACCAGCAACATATAAAACATATTTCAGCTCCATATTAAGGATTAAATGATTCACGCAGGTGTTCGATTAAGCTTCAGTGCCACATTCAGGTACGCACAACTGCACATTTCTTTCAGCGTTAACTTGAAGCTGTCCATGCATTAAATCACTTCTTACTTCATTCTTGACCTGCAGCTTTAATGTGCATTAATAAAGCGCAGCTGGGTGTGTCTGAAGTTGCTTTTCTGGTGTTGTGACTTCTTCGTCTGGGGTTGTCAAATCATTATTAAACAAAGAAAGCCGCTTTACAGGCTTTATTAGGCCATAGCTCGTTGAAGTCATGTTTTACACTGTGTAAGTCAAACATATGAATTTATAACAAGACAAAACTAGAAAAAATTTTTATCAGTGTTACCGTGTAAATCTTACAGGATCTTGTGACAAAATTAACTCCTAAAGGTTTTTAAAATTTAATAAAGTAAGATAAAATGAGGCACTGCAGACTAATGAACTGCAGTATAAAAAATACAAGCTTTCAGTACGGCTGTGTTTATTAAGATAAAGATTTTCTTAATGACCATTATTTTATAACTCCAGATTTCAACCCAGTCACGAGGAGGCCACAAGCCAGTGTGCTCAAATAAATGAAGAGTGATGAGTAAGGAAGGGCAGCTGGCATAAAATCTTGGCCAAGTATGGGCCGGGGTTAACAACGACTACCTTTGATGGTGCTGGCCAGGAGGATGCTGGTGGAGAGTACTGAGCTCCTGTTTAATTAAGACAAAGGAAGAGGAACGGGAGCGCATGTTAGGAGGCAGTGGTAGTGAAGGAAAGATAGGAGTGTGGAGATGAGAGTAAGGACTTTAAATGTAAGGTCTATGCCTGGTAAAGAGCTGCCAGGAAGAAAGGAAAGTGGAATACCGCAAAGAATAGTCATGTACGTGTTGAAGGAGGACATCCAAAGGGCTGGTATGATCATGCTCTAAGTGTTTACCTAGGTCAAGATCCCAGAGGACCTATATACCAAATTCTAGGCAACTTATTTTTAAAACCACAGATGGCGCCCTCTTATGGCTATTAGAATGAATGCAGACTTAAGAAGTGTCTGCGTTCATTTCACTTTTAATAACTGGAAGCTATGTCTATCTTTTACATACAGCCTATGGTGTCATTAAGTACCAGATAGTCAAAGCACAATGATCTGTTCTGGTAGCACGTGATGACGCAGTGTGTTACTTTTTTGTTAACTTGTATGGATGTGTGGTTTTATTTTTATTTGATTTTATGGACCACCCATTATGAGTCTCATCTCTTGTAAATCTGCTTAAAAGTTCCAAACAGTCATATCAAAAAAGGGTAAGTGTATAAAAGATAAGTGGAGAGCTGAAAATATTTTTTTATTCCATTTGTAGATTATTTGTACATCATAATTGTTCCAATAAAAAGGGAAAAAAGATGGGCTGAAAAAAACCTATGTGATATATAAAAAAAACACCCAGCACGCCCCTGCGGGCGGTTTATCCTTCAAGCTCGGGTCCTCTACCAGAGGCCTGGGAGCTTGAGGGTCCTGCGCAGTATCTTAGCTGTTCCCAGGACTGCGCTCTTCTGGACAGAGATCTCCGATGTTGTTCCTGGGATCTGCTGGAGCCACTCGCCTAGCTTGGGAGTCACCGCACCTAGTGCTCCGATTACCACGGGGACCACCGTTACCTTCACCCTCCACATCCTCTCGAGCTCTTCTCTGAGCCCTTGGTATTTCTCCAGCTTCTCGTGTTCCTTCTTCCTGATATTGCTGTCATTCGGAACCGCTACATCGATCACTACGGCCATCTTCTTCTGTTTGTCTACCACCACTATGTCCGGTTGGTTAGCCACCACCATTTTGTCCGTCTGTATCTGGAAGTCCCACAGGATCTTAGCTCGGTCATTCTCCACCACCCTTGGGGGCATCTCCCATTTTGACCTCGGGACTTCCAGGTTATACTCGGCACAGATGTTCCTGTACACTATGCCGGCCACTTGGTTATGGCGTTGCATGTATGCCTTGCCTGCTAGCATCTTGCACCCTGCTGTTATGTGCTGGATTGTCTCTGGGGCATCTTTACACAGCCTGCACCTGGGGTCTTGCCTGGTGTGATAGACCCCAGCCTCTATGGATCTTGTGCTCAGAGCTTGTTCTTGTGCTGCCATGATTAGTGCCTCTGTGCTGTCTTTCAGTCCAGCTTTGTCCAGCCACTGGTAGGATTTCTGGATATCAGCCACCTCCTCTATCTGCCGGTGGTACATACCGTGCAGGGGCCTGTCCTTCCATGATGGTTCCTCGTCTCCCTCCTCTTTCTTGGGTTTCTGCTGCCTGAGGTATTCACTGAGCACTCGGTCAGTTGGGGCCATCTTCCTAATGTATTCTTGGATGTTCGTTGTCTCATCCTGGACTGTGGTGCTGACACTCACCAGTCCCCGGCCCCCTTCCTTCCGCTTAGCGTACAGCCTCAGGGTGCTGGATTTGGGGTGAAACCCTCCATGCATGGTAAGGAGCTTTCTTGTCTTTATGTCAGTGGCTTCTATCTCCTCCTTTGGCCAGCCTATTACCCCAGCAGGGTACCTGATCACGGGCAGGGCGTACGTGTTGATGGCCCGGATCTTGTTCTTACCATTCAGCTGACTCCTCAGGACTTGCCTGACCCTCTGCAGGTACTTGGTGGTTGCAGCTTTTCTAGCGGCCTCTTCATGGTTCCCATTCGCCTGTGGGATCCCCAAGTACTTGTAACTGTCCTCTATGTCTGCAATGTTGCCTTCTGGTAGTTCAATCCCCTCAGTTCTGACTACCTTCCCTCTCTTTGTTACCATCCGACTACACTTCTCCAGTCCGAACGACATTCCAATGTCATTGCTGTATAGCCTGGTAGTGTGGATCAGTGAATCGATGTCTCGTTCACTCTTGGCATACAGCTTGATGTCATCCATGTACAGGTGGCTGACAACTGCTCCGTTCTGTAGTCGGTATCCGTAGCCAGTCTTGTTAATGATCTCACTGAGGGGGTTCAGGCCTATGCAGAACAGCAGTGGGGACAGAGCATCTCCTTGGTAGATCCCGCACTTGATGGTGACTTGTGCTATGGGCTTGGAGTTGGCCTCTAGTGTTGTACGCCACATCCCCATTGAGTTCCTGATGAAGGCTCTTAGGGTCCCATTGATCTTGTACAATTCTAGGCATTCCAGTATCCAGCTGTGGGGCATTGAGTCATAGGCCTTCTTGTAATCAATCCAGGCAGTGCACAGGTTGGTCAGTCTGGTCTTGCAGTCTCGGCTGATTGTTCTGTCTACCAGTAGCTGGTGTTTTGCGCCTCTGGTATTCTTGCCAATTCCTTTCTGTGTCCCGCTCATGTATTGACCCATGTGCCTGTTCATCTTAGCCGATATGATGCCTGACAGGAGCTTCCATGTAGTACTGAGGCAGGTTATTGGTCGGTAGTTGGAGGGGACCGGTCCCTTCTTGGGGTCCTTGGGGATCAGGACCGTCCGGCCTTCAGTTAGCCATTCCGGGTGTCTCTCGTTAACTAGCAGCTGGTTCATTTGTGCTGCCAGACGCTCGTGGAGTGCAGTCAGCTTCTTCAGCCAGTAGGCGTGAACCATGTCGGGCCCTGGTGCTGTCCAACTCTTCATACTGGAGACCCTTTCTTGGATATCTGCCACTGTGATGGTTACTGGACCCTGTTCAGGGAGGTCGCTGTGGTCAGCCCTCAGATCCTCTAGCCACTGAGCATTGCCGTTATGGGTTGCATCCTTCTCCCATATGCTCTTCCAGTATTGCTCCGTCTCCAGCCTTGGTGGTGCTGTTCTCTTATTGTTCCCTTGCCACTGAGAGTACACCTTTGCTGGTTCTGTGGAGAACAGCTGGTTTATTCTCCTGCCTTCTATCTCTCTGGTGTACCTCCTCAAGCGGCTGGCCAAGGCTGTGAGTCTTTGCTTGGCAGTTTCCAAGGCCTCAGGTATGGACAGCTTGCTGTATTTCTTAGGCACCTTATTTGTCGCACCTTTCTGCAACTCCGTTAGTTGGCTAACCTCCCTCCGTGCTACTTTGATCTTGCCCTCTAGCCTCCTTCTCCATGGAGGGTACTGCCCCTTGTCGCTGTTCAACTTGTAGCCAAGCATCTCACTGATCACTGCTGCCGTATTGTAGATCAGCTTGTTAGTGTCGGTAATCGTGGTTGTAGGTATTGTCCGTAGTGCTGCATTAACATCATCTAGCAGACCTTCTGAGGGAACTTCACGTAATCTTGGTAACCGGCTACGCGGGATCCAGGTTTCAAGCTTGGCCATGATCCTATTTTTCAGGTCAGTTCCTCTCGCACTCAACGATCCTTCTCCTATCGCACTTGGGGCTATGTACCCAATCTCGGGTGGGGGTGATGATATCTCCCCCCTGACCTGGCGTCCTGACTCCTCCTTGCCGTAGCATTTGTGTTGTACCTCGTCAATCTCTAGCTGTGAGAGCAGTCCCTTCTTTCGAATGTTGGAACACTGAGCTACTAGTTGTTTCGCCGTCATTGTGGATGTTGGGTATCGAAGAATCCATAGGTCCCTCATCCTATTCATGTAGCCCCTTCCGCCGGGGTTACTTGCATAGTAGCATTCCAACAATGCCCTGTTTTCGTCTCTTGCCCACCGATGCCTTCTTGTTCCAGTAGCCCACTTTTTGTCAGGGTGCCCTGGTTCCTCAACACCTGACGCGGACCTTGTTGATCCGGGCGACGTCCGAGCCGGCATGCCTTCATATTTATCTGTCTCGCTCATGTCTGCGGTAGGCTTGCTTAGCATAGGGGGTCTAGCCTTAGGACCCTTACTGGATACAGACGCCCCAGGCAGGAATCGAACTTGCGATCCTCTGTTCCAAAGGCGTGTAGTCTAACCACTATATATATATATATATATATATATATATATATAAATAATTATTTCAATTTAATAGGGCAACTTATATCCAACATTGTTTTTAAACAAAGCCGAGCTCTTCTCTCACAGATTTCCCAGTGCTCCCAGGGCTGTGAGTAAATCAGAGCAGCAATCAGGCAATGTGTTTTGACTGATATTAGGTTAATCAAAGCACACAGATGTGCGTTATGCAAAGCGTTTCTGCTAATTTACTTAATTGTTTGCTGAGGAATAAAGCCAGGAGAGGAAACACTTTATGTGATTAATTTGTAATTTCCAGTATGTGTCAGGACTACATGGGTGTTAATTCACAGTTTTGAGAAAGCACCATCTTTCATCACCTCCACGGAAGCCTGTGTGCCATATAAACTGAGTCTTAACATGTCAGCTAAAAGGAAATTTGTAACATCAAGTCACACCCAAAAGAAGTATAATATGTTCTCAATGTGTAAGCTATGCCTTTATATTAACTCCCAGCACACGCTAAAACTTGAACATGGTATTTACTTGTGCTGACTACTCATTCATTTTGTCTTGCCTGCCACTTTGGACAAGACTGAATTCAACCAGCACCATCAGCAAAATTTTACACGATTTGTAGTTTGGTTAAAGCACAGATATAGGCAGCAACTATTAAAGTGTTCATCAGCCTAAACTGTGCATTTCCTTAAGCATGGTAGCTAGTTTTAATCAAACTAAACTAAAATAGTGACCATTGTTGACTATGCCTGCTAAATACTAAATATTTTAGCATTGTTAGCATTCCATATGTTTGCAAATGGGATGAGTGAAGATACATGGCTTTAAATTTGACTGAAAATTCATAGTGCAGAATCCTGTGGGAACCAAGGGACTTTCTGTGCTGTGCATATTTTGTGCAACATTTTTGGGCTAAGACTCCTTGTTGACACAGTATTAGCAAAGATACTGCTGTAATGATTCTCTCACACTTGTACTGACTATGCTAATGTAGTGATAGGCTGCTCTCACACTCTAAAAGTTAGCCACTATCTTGACTACATACTTGAGGAGGTGTGAACACCAACCAATTTACAGCCAGTCAGAAGAAAATAGCAGGTTTAGCAACCCGTACCAGCTAGTTAGCTAAAAGAGGGAGACTTTTCAGTGATGTGTGGTGGTGCTGTTTGATGTTTATGCATGTTTGTTTTTTCATGCAGAAATAGGTTTGAAAAGTAAATGTTCACAAATGTGACAACTAGCACAACAATCAGGATCAACTTCTAGAACTACTGCTTAGTTCCCAGCAGCCAGGAGTACAGCTTTTGTCCTACTGTAACAGAGACCAATTTAGGTTAAAAAGGTTAAATCAGAGGAAGTTTAACTTACAAAAACATGCAGATATAAACCTCTGAAGTGCTGAGGAGGTTCACTGGGTGTTACGGTCAATGTAAAACTCCTTTACAGTTGGTTATACTACTTCTGGCAAGAGCTTTAGGCTTTTAAGATGCGGTTGAGATGTTGCGAAAACAATGAGGTCAAGTAGAGGACCCTGAGATTATATTTAAATCATTTCTCTGTCTCTCTCACACTCTCTCTGCCATTACATCTCAGAAGCTGAATAATTTCCACGTTTATAACAGCCCCATAAATCTATCACAGAGTGAAGTGAAAGTAAGCTACTGAAGAAACTGTGCAACAATAGGCATATTTATAGTGCCTTTTTTCTCTCTGCTCTGTTGGGAAGGGACTCACTGCATCACGCTTCTGATTAAAAGCATTAAGTCAATTCAGTTCAGTTTAATTCAATTCAATATAGTACCAATTTAGTACAGCTGCCTCAAAGTGCTTCAACACAACAGCTCTGCAGGATAATTTTTTATTCTTTAGAGCTTCTGAATGTGAAAACAACTTGTATTTTAAAGATGAAGCTGACACTGATGTATGTGTCGCTTACCGTCTGTTGAACCTAGAGGCATCTCAGTCAAAAGTTTTTTGTTGTAAACATTTAATAAAAACAATGTTTGCATATTTTCAGCTTGTGGGATGGCAATGTGAATATATCTGTTTATATCTGGCCGACACAAAGCAACTATACAAGTTAAACATACTAGATAAGAGTCCGTTTTTACTGTGGAGGGTTAAGCCTAGGAAAAAGCCACTAATAACTTAACCTAACTTACTATTGCTGTTAGGGAACTTGACCATTTGCTTTTAGGTGCCTAAACCTAACCCACAAATGAAAGCAAAAGTGAAAAAACAAGTAAAAAAAACAGATTACGTTAAAATTAATAAAAACGAGTGGACTCTGAAGTAAGACCCAAGAGGGGGCTTTAGTTGCCCAAACAATTCTTTATATGTTCTGATGGTTTGCTATATTCTAAACTTCAAAAAGTGAAAATAACTTCTAACATTCTGTTCATGATGGTGACTCGTTCCTATTATCTTTAAGAGAGTCCATGAATCATCATTGGTTACGTCCAGCAGGAACATCTTTGCCAGGTTCCTCACCTCCGAAAACTCTATTTTCATGGCTCTAAATTTAACTACAGCTACGGCAGGAAACGCACATTAGTGTTTTATAACAGAGTTTGAAATGTCTGAACTCTGACCAACTAAAACTTCTAAATGCTGCAGATGGAAGTGCCTCTTCCACATAATGAAGCACCATATTTGGAGAAACACATCCATGTGCCTAACACCAGGTGCTAAAACATTTTTACTGAATTATTATTTATTTGATGCACAAGAGGGAAAATTAGGCACACCATGCTAGGGGGGTCGGGGGGGGGGGGGGTACATCCTTTTCAAGGATCACTGCCAAGGCACTCAGACCAAACAAAGCCACAGTAATTATTGCATATTTGAGTGTATCAAACATTGTTCCCTTAAACAGCATGGTAGATTTCTTTAAATCACATTTTCGTGATTTCGTCTTCATCATCCTTCTTCTTCCAGCAGAAAACACTAAGTATCACGTCTGTATGGATTATTGTAGGGTCTACCCTGCAACATAAAGCGCCTTGAGGCAACTGTTGTTGTCATGTGGCACTGTATAAATAAAACTGAATTGAAGTGTTGAAATAAACTGTTGAAGTAAAACTAAAACTAGACCAGAAAAACGGATGGCATGGGGATGAAGTGGTTAGCATACTGCAAGAAGGATCTGGTTTCGAACCCCAAAGGAAGCCCTTGTGTGCCATTTGCATTTTCTGTGTGTGTGTGTGTGTGTGTGTGTGTGTGTGTGTGTGTGTGTGTGTGTGTGTGTGTGTGTGTGTGTGTGTGTGTGTGTGTGTTTGTTTCTTCTGGGCAATCCGGTTTCATCTCACAGTTCAAAATCATGTATGTTAGGCTAAAAGTGTCTTCTAAATTGGCTAAAGACTAAAGAACTGTATGAATGTAAATGTGACTTCTAATCTAAAGCACCTTGAATGATCAGTAAGACTAAACAACTATTTTATATGCATTTTAAGTCCAATCCAGTGCAAGGAGTCAAACTAAAATTAAACTTATTTGAAAACAAAAAAATTAAAAATCTATTTTTTTTTTACATTTTTTTTTTTTTTTGGGGGGGGGGGGGGGGGGGTATTTATGTTTTTTTTTTTTATTTAATCTGTCACCCTATCTGCAGTTTCAGCACATTTGACTTTGAGATAAGAAACAGTCACAATACTAAGACTGACGAGTTTTATATATTATCACAATCGTAACTCTGCTGTTTCTGTGGCATTTGCACTCAGGCTGTTTGACTAACACATTCTGTGCATGCCATTTATTATTTTAACTAGGGGAAATTTGGTGACAGCAATCTCCCCCTCTGCAGACATGTGCTTTGCTCCAGTTAGGACTCCACTGTAATGGAAGACTTTGGTTGACTACAAGAAGAGAGTATTTCTTGTTGTGACAGCCTTTCTTTGTATATACTTCAGACCTATTCAGCACATCTATGAGCTTTTTTTCCTCCTCTGTAGTGTGAGACCATTTATTGGGCTTTGAAGAGTGTATTCAGCCCTTCTTGTGGCGACTACGCTCATTTCTTATAGACTGAAAAGGAGCACTGAATGCGGTGGGAGAGTGTTCAAGTGTTTATACCCACACATCCTCCCCTGGGCGTTCTTACAGTCGAAGCAGCAGCTAAATCTATTTCAAAAGCTTATGTAAGGCAAATCGTGGCCACAGAGCCAAGTCCCATCAAACCTGTGGGGGTGCCCAGTGGATGAATAACATTTGAGAGAGGAGATGGTGAATATGTTTGACCTTTTGCGAGGCACACACAGAGGGCCTGCCTTCTGAGCTCTCTGGGGCATTAACCTTATCTTAGAGTCGTATAATAGCCTATTGACTGCTGCACATTATCTATCCTGTGGCTCAAAGTTCAATTTGTTGCTAATGTAGTTTTTTTTTTCTCTGGGAGAACTTTTTGGTACAGCCTGACACTACATGGATTAAAGGTACACGTCCAAAAGCACTCGTAATTTGTTTCAATTTTAAGAAATACCTCTGTATAAAAGTTGGGTAACTGTTGTAATTATTTAAACAATGCAATAGACTTTCAAAGAGCTTTCTCTGAATTTAAATGATGAATTAATAAAAAAGTACATTCTAAGATTTTAGTGCTGTCCTCCAACAACCAACTGAATCCTGATTTAAAAAGAAAATAGGACAAAAAACAGAGAAGTGTATGGCAAAAGTAAACACAGAACTTTAACACTGACACTGGAAGCCCATGCACATGTAATGTTACACTGATGACTGACTTGAGGCTCGCAGTAGTGAGTTATTTTAGCTGTGTGTGCTTCAGTCTAATCTGAGTCATGTTCTCTTGACATTTAATTGGATGTTAGTCTTGTCACGTTATATTATCTGTAACATTAGAAAATACCTGTTATGCATAACCTTTGGATTCATCATTAATTGTGTTTTTATAGAATGTAAATCCCAGAGCTGGGTTGTGCCAGCTGAGTTTCCCTTGAGGATAAAGAACTGTTTCACTTTATAAGCGCTCTATAATTGCCTCATCTTGCCCAAAACCCCTAATCTGTCAGACACGCCACATACTGTAAATACAATGTCTCCCATTATTGGATCAAATATCCAGGTTTGCAGTTCAAATTTAGGAAAATAAAGAGTTCGTCCTACATCCCATTTATTAGAGCATATTTTTCTCATGTTTTGCTTTCCATACAGAAAGTTTTTCAATCCCAAATGAAAAAGTAAGAAAAATACATGAAATATTGAAACTTGAATTCCTTAAATCCAGAACATGCTGTAATATATTTTTAATTCCTTATGCACAAAGCAAAAAATCAAGAAAAATTGAATTTAATAAAGAAAACCTTAAATGTAAAAAAGCATAAACCTAGAGGATGAGACGATGACCAATTTTACATTGACATAATCCATGAGGCGTTTTTATCCCATTAAAGACGTCATACTACTGCATTGCTAATGATCAATAACGCTTTGACATTATTGCCAGAGCTGACTAGTCATCTCATGCATCTGAAGTTGAATCTTAATTGACTGCTTTGTGTTTGCAGAGGAGTCCTCCGGAGACCGAATCTCCAGCTGAGACCCACCAAACCCAGCACTAGTTTCTGTGTGTAAACAGAGGCCTATTAAAATGATGACCTATTATATTTAGTATTTCCAAATTAGATGCATCACCTTTGGCAATTTAACAACTGGTAGCAATTTAAGCATGAGTAAAATATTGGAAGGACAGGTAATACATATAAATATGTATTATATGTATACATACAGGACCAATAAACACGCTCTCTTCTAGAAAAATGGTATTCAGCATTCCCCTGGTTATAAAGCTTCGATGTTTTGAACACTGTGCATTTTTTGTTTGGACTAATTTTGTGCTGGATTACAAATCAATCAGGGAACATAACCATTCCATTCCCTACAATTCAATATCATATGATGAAATAATAAACAACACTCAAAAAATATTCACATTATTTTTTAATTACCTTATTGAATCCTAGTTAAGCAAAAATCTTACCCTCTAAAGGCAAGTGAAAAAACAACTCTGTATGGATTCTTTAAATACTGAATATTGAATGCAGGAGTACTCATAGCATAAATGTTAGCCCAGCTTCAGTCAGTGTTCCTCAAAGGAACACTTTACAGTAAGCAAATCCCTTAAGGAATTAAGAGATTTTGAACCACTTGAATGAACATGAGCCTCATATTAACTTTTTTAACTGCAAAACCGATTTTGGTTCATTTATTGCATAGTTGTTGATTTTCTCCAAAGAAACGCCAAAAAAGCACAAAACTGGAGGAGAAATATACAGTGGGTCAAAAAAGTATTTAGTCAGCCACCGATTGTGCAAGTTCCCCCACCTAAAATGATGACAGAGGTCAGTAAGTTGCACCAGAGGTACACTTCAACTGTGAGAGACAGAATGTGAAAAAAAAATATCCATGAATCCACATGGTAGGATTTGTAAAGAATTTATTCGTAAATTAGGGTGGAAAATAAGTATTTGGTCACCTCAAACAAGGAAAATCTCTGGCTCTCACAGACCTGTAACGTCTTCTGTAAGAAGCTTTTCTGTCCCCCACTCGTTACCTGTATGAATGGCACCTGTTTGAACCCATCATCTGTATAAAAGACACCTGTCCACAGCCTCAAACAGTCAGACTCCAAACTCCGCCATGGCCAAGACCAAAGAGCTTTCGAAGGACACCAGGAAAAGTATTGTAGACCTGCACCAGACTGGGAAGAGTGAATCTACAATAGGCAAGCAGCTTGGTGTGAAAAAATCAACTGTGGGAGCAATCATCAGAAAATGGAAGACATACAAGACCACTGATAATCTCCCTCGATCTGGGGCTCCATGCAAGATCTCATCCCGTGGGGTCAAAATGATCATGAGAACGGTGAGCAAAGATCCCAGAACCACACGGGGGGACCTGGTGAATGACCTGCAGAGAGCTGGGACCAAAGTAACAAAGGTCACTATCAGTAACACACTACAACGGCAGGGAATCAAATCCCGCAGTGCCAGACGTGTTCCGCTGCTGAAGCCAGTGCATGTCCAGGCCCGTCTGAAGTTTGCCAGAGAGCACATGGATGATACAGCAGAGGATTGGGAGAATGTCATGTGGTCAGATGAAACCAAAGTAGAACTTTTTGGTATAAACTCAACTCGTCGTGTTTGGAGGAAGAAGAATACTGAGTTGCATCCCAAGAACACCATACCTACTGTGAAGCATGGGGGTGGAAACATCATGCTATGGGGCTGTTTTTCTGCCAAGGGGACAGGACGACTGATCCGTGTTAAGGACAGAATGAATGGGGCCATGTATCGTGAGATTTTGAGCCAAAACCTCCTTCCATCAGTGAGAACTTTGAAGATGAAACGAGGCTGGGTCTTCCAACATGACAATGATCCAAAACACACCGCCCGGGCAACAAAGGAGTGGCTCTGTAAGAAGCATTTGAAAGTCCTGGAGTGGCCTAGCCAGTCTCCAGACCTCAACCCCATAGAAAATCTGTGGCGGGAGTTGAAAGTCCGTGTTGCTCGGCGACAGCCCCAAAACATCACTGCTCTCGAGAAGATCTGCATGGAGGAATGGGCCAAAATACCAGCTACTGTGTGTGCAAACCTGGTAAAGACCTATAGTAAACGTTTGACCTCTGTTATTGCCAACAAAGGTTATGTTACAAAGTATTGAGTTGTATTTTTGTTATTGACCAAATACTTATTTTCCACCCTGATTTACGAATAAATTCTTTACAAATCCTACCATGTGAATTCATGGATTTTTTTTTCACATTCTGTCTCTCACAGTTGAAGTGTACCTCTGGTGCAAATTACTGACCTCTGTCATCATTTTAGGTGGGGGAACTTGCACAATCGGTGGCTGACTAAATACTTTTTTGCCCCACTGTGTGTGTGTGTGTGTATGTATATATATATATATATATATATATATATATATATATATATATATATATATACAGAGAGAGAGAGGCCAATAATGCCACATTCATTACAAAATCTCCATATTCTTTTTTTTTTTCCATTGTGCTCGAGCTACAACCAGCTGTTTTCCGTTCCTATGCTGGGAGAATAAAAATAGCATTGTACAGCTTTTGAGGTGTAAATGTTGCACACTTGGATTAAAATGAATTGAAACCAGTGTGGCTTTGTGAATTCGCCTTTACTGCATCTGCAAATATATACATTGACATAGCACAACGTTACACACTTTTGCAGTCTCACACAACTCTTATAGGCGCACTGCCTTATGGGTAGTCTTTAAACTCAAATCACTAATATTTCTTACAGTGCAACAATGAAATAAACATAAACAAAAGATAGTGTGATCCACCAGTCTATATCTGCTTGGTTATAGCTCGGTACAGGTATAAATCCACAAAAGCGCCACGAGGTTTCCGCACAAACTAATGAATTAGATCTAGCTGCTAATCGTTAGCATCACGGCTAATTCACATCGCTACCAATAACTTATATACTAATGACACATAGTGGGGATCAACAGCCAACTTTCCCACATTCTCTGCAACCCCGTGGACTCATCTGTAGATACATTTTAAGTTATTTACCATCTTGTATCTGCTTACCTGCAAATATATACATTGACATAGCACAACGTTACACACTTTTGCAGTCTCACACAACTCTTATAGGCGCACTGCCTTATGGGTAGTGGCTGGGCTTATTTACTCCCGCTAGACCTGCTCATTTTAGGGGATACTCCCTCTTGTGGTGTAACGGAGGAATAACTACCCTTCTTGCACTATGTCATTTTTGGAGACTGGGGCACACATTATTTTACCACAATCAAAGAAAATACATATTTGAACAATCAGACCATTTAACTAACTATAATATTGTAACTAAAGATTATGGGGGGTGCCCTGTTTTGTCCACAATGTCTTTCTTGTCCTTACACTCTTACACCCCTCAAAAAGTTAATGGCGTCCCGACATTCTATCAATATCAGTCCTTATGTGGCAACTATACATTGCTTGTAGGAGGCTACATCCCTTTAGGAGTCAGAGTTCAGCATTACTGCTGGCCACAGTGAAACACATGACATGTATCTCCCCTTCATGTCATATGCCGCCGCAGGTGTTATTGTGCACGATAACAGTCCACTGCTTTTCCGTCCATATCACGGGTATCTGCATCTTTACTGAGTAAGGTGCTCTCACCTTTACCTGGACATAACCTCACTACATAACATAGGGTGCCATTCTCATAACGGGTCATTACACTAAAAGACCGAGAACCAGGAGCTTCCTTTCAATGTGTTGAGCATATCCTGTATGCGGGGTATGGGATGGCGGTCAGGGATTGACTTCATATTTAGCTCCCTGTAGTCACAGCACAAGCGGAGGCTGCCATCTTTTTTCCGCACACATACGATGGGGCTGGAGTAGGAGGATTTTGATTTTTTATCCACCCTCTATTCAGCAAGTCTTCCAGATATTCTTTTACTTCTTTATGAAGTGGCTTAGGCACTGATGTATATGTTCGGCGAACAGGTGTGGGGTCGCTGAGGCCAGTGGCGGGATGAGACACCATTCTTCCCAAACACTGACACTTCTTCATTTGAAGTTGTTAATGATAGCTATGCAGAAAAGCTGTCTCACAGATTGCTTCTAAATATCCCACAGGTGTTAAATAACTGTGACAACCCTAGTAAATTATATAAATATTGCAGCGAAGGTGTGGTCCCTGCTCAGCTGCAGGGGAGGAGTGGCGCATTGAGCTCAAGGAGGCGTGCCATGAGGCAGGTGAGGCCACAGGTGGTGGCGATTGGACTGATGACAGTCTCTGTTTCTTTTCATAGTGAAGGGAGAGACGAGCGGAGGAGAAGGAAGCTGAGACCTGGGCTGAGAGGAGACTGTCTTTGTGTGTGCAACTGACAAAAAAGTGGAAACCATTGAGCACAACCATTGTGTGTTGGGTCTTTGTACAAATATAATATGTGAATAACATGAATAGATAAGATAAGATAAGATAAGATAGAACTTTATTAATCCCTCGGGTGGGTTCCTCTGGGAAATTCGACTTCCAAAAAAAGCACAGCAACGACCAAAGTTACAGTTACAGAACTGTTATATATATATATACACACACACACATATATAAATACAGAGACAAATATAAATAAAATATACAAAGGGGATAAATAGAATAAATAGGAATAAAAAATAAAAATACAAGTGAATTGCACATTTCAAGTATTGAGTCTATTGCACTGTTGACTATTTACAAAAAGTATTGCACAAGGTATTGTACAGTGAGGTGAAGAGGCACTACAGCTTAGTTGTTCCCCCTCCTTTGTCCTCCTGTTTCCCCTCCCTCTCCCCTCCAGAGAGGAGTTAAACAGTCTGATGGCGTGTGGGACAAAGGAGTTTTTAAGTCTGTTAGTTCTTGTCTTGGGGAGAAGCAACCTGTCACTGAACAGACTCTTCTGGTTGTTTATGGCCGTGTGCAGAGGATGCCCAGCATTGTCCATAATGTCCATCAGTTTCTTTAATGTCCTTTTCTCTGCCACTGTCACCAGAGTGTCCAGCTTCATGCCGACCACAGAGCTAGCCCTCCTGATCAGTTTCTCCAGCCTGGATGAGTCCCTCTTTGCTGTGCTGCTCCCCCAGCACACCACAGCATAGAAAAGTACTCCAGCAACCACTGACTGGTAAAACATCCTCAGGAGCTTCCTGCAGATGTTAAAAGACCTCAGAATATGTGAATGATATTAATCACCATGGATGGGACTATTGTCTTTGTAGAAGACACAACTTCATTCATAATAGAAATGTTTAGATACAGGTGATACCAGCACCAAATATCTTTGTATTGGCTTTTAGTGACCCGCTTTCTGTAAGAGGACAATGGACCCAATTCAAATGAGATAAAAAAAAGTGCCAAGAATCTGTGCAGCTGAAAAGTTGTTGTTTTTTTCAACAATTCCAACCATTACCACTTCTGTACCTACGCTATGCAGAACCTTTACTCCAACAACAAAGCTGGGAAAGATCTGTGCACTAAAATAGAAAAGATGCTTCCAGGCCAATAATAAAACATGTCATTTTCAACAGTTTTTATGTTTTACAGACATAAAGCTTATGTTGAAATACATTGTTTACCAACACAGAAAACAGGCTAACGCCAGACACCTGATGCATCATCCTTTTCTTTCATCTTTTCTGAGAAGACCTAGGGACCTCAAGTTTCTTCTCACTGATAGACTGCAGTCCTTACTTAGTTTTAGGAGAAATTGGAGCTGATATGAGTTTCCAGATGCTGTATGTACAATATGATAGAAAGCCAATGGGCAAGCTAAGAAGTGTTACTTGTAGGTGTGCGGACTTCTGTTGTGTGACAGGCCTCCTTTTTCCTCTTGCAAGAATCAAAGTCCAGCAGAACGGCAGTCATGTTACCATCTATATGGCACCACCAAGTGAGACCACAATACTTACAGCGAGTGTTTCACAGACAAAGGAAGTGCTACACAATGCACAATAGAACACACACACACACACACACACACACACACACACACACACACACACACACACACATATGTAAATACTGTACTCACCAAACCTTACATATTATTATATTAACTTCCAATACACCCAATAATGTTATATCACCGAACAACAAATCGTTTTAGCTTACAGCTAACAAGCATGAAACATAACAGTTAGCATTAGCAGCATGAACTAGCCACATAGAGAACATGTCAATACGCATTGCACTTCTACATCCACTAAATGCTTGAATGGCATAAAAGACTCCACTAAGCTAATTTCAGCCAACAGTAAATGTTTGGACACACTATTGTGTCTTACGATCAGCATCAGTTCACTACAATGATGATAAGAAAGTAAAATTCATGTATCTGCTATCTTTTTCATTTAATCTATCCTTGGATTTGTTTTTCTGTAACATGACTGAATCTTTAAATGGCTTCTTTTTAGACTCCATCAACGTCCCTCATAACTTAGGGATATGCCTCACTGTTTTCATGTTATCTCTTTACTGGTACAAGGGACAAACTCATTAAACTCATTACATAAAAAAATAAGCTTCAAAGACTGTATACAATTTAGCCCTGTGTGGGGGGAAGTTCCAAGAAATGCCTTTGACAGATTAAAAGAGAAATGTTTGAAGAAAACAACAACTGGAGAACTTAATAGGTAAAAAATCCCCAAACTTGCCTCACACTGCGAATGCATTCACAGTTAGGTAGCTTGAAACCAAATTCCAGATTTCTTTTGATAACCTCTTTTTTGTTGGTCTTTATGACCAAAGGGGGTCACTTGTCAGAAAAACTTACACTGCTATATCTATTTTTTATACTGTATAATGTTCTACTATAATGTAAGCAAATTCCCGACACAGTCTTCAAACCCTAAAGATCCACTAGCATTTTCAGAGTACTGCATTTTGTCTGACCAGCAGCAGCAGATTAAAATAATCTGACAGTAAGTTAGATCAGTGCTACAGGTCACATAGTACTTTCCCACATTTAATGAACTTAAATTTCTGATTTTATATTAAAAATTATGGCAGTAAATCTTTTATTCAATAAATAACTGATTAATTGCTGAGCTTTTCTGTAGTACTGGAAAACACTACTAGAAGCACAACAATTCTCCTTTACCCACTTAAACACACTGACAGTGAGAAAACTGTAGATTAAGTTTGACTATCAAGACATCAAGAGCAGCTTATTATTATTATTATAATTAATATTAATAATATTATTATGTTGCTCAAGGACATTCACATGTAGAGGAGAGGAAGAAAAATCGGTTCTAATTTCCTATCAAAACCCATGAAAGGCTAAAGAATGAGTATTATAAATGATCAATAATGCTAAAAAGTTCTATATTTTATCTTATTTTTATCACATAATTTTGCTTCAAGATTTTTTTTTCTTTTTCAGAACTTAGTAATGTTTTGCTCCTTCTTTGTTCATCTGAGCTGAAGATGCATTAAGGAGTCGTTCATCCAAGCAATGTATATCGATGATTCATCTTAACCTATTTTGCTGTACATTGCAACCACAAGCATGAAAAAGCAAATTCTTCAGTAGAACAGAAGTGATGGGAGGATGCCAAAGTGATTCAGTCAAATAAGTCACACCATAAATAATTCCCTCTACATAGCCCTATTTCCATTCAGTCATTTTCCTAGATGTTTCATCTTATATAATCATTTGTCGCTTGAAAGCGACAAATGCTTTCCATCTTTTGTGCTAATCTATCAATGCACTCAAGAATAAATTAATCTTCAGCAATCTCAACTCTAAGATCAGGTGCACCTTTGAATTGTCTTTTGCTGCTTTTTTCCAGAGGCATAATGAATGAGGCACTGTAATTGCACTTAACATGCTCTCACTCTGAGGGACAATGTGGGGCCCAAAGCTGCCCATGTTTGACCCTATCCCAAGATCCACAACACAAAAACCAAACCTGGAGCCCAGAACCCATAAAGTATGTCAAGTCTTTAAACAAATAAATGTTTCTTTTATTTATTTATTTGACCTGTGGATTCTCAGGAAACTGTTAGCAGTTAAACTCATCTCTGTGCTTTCGTCCTCTGTGGAATCTCTGTGGTTTGGAGGTCCTGTTCATTACTATTATTTTACTCATTGCTGGTAACTTTAGTTATATTGTTTCAATTGCTAAATATCCATCCATCCATCTTCATCCGCTTTATCCGGGGCCGGGTCGCGGGGGCAGCAGCCTAAGCAAAGAGGCCCAGACCTCCCTCTCCCCAACCACCTCCTCCAGCTTATCCGGGGGAATACCAAGGCGTTCCCAGGCCAGCCGAGAGATATAATCTCTCCAGCGTGTCCTGGGTCTGCCCTGGGGCCTCCTCCCGGTGGGACATGCCTGGAACACCTCACCCAGGAGGCGCCCAGGGGGCATCCTTGTCAGATGCCCGAACCACCTCAGCTGGCTCCTTTCGATGTGGAGCAGCAGCTGCTCTACTCTGAGCCCCTCCCGGATGGCCGAACTTCTCACCCTATCTCTAAGGGAGAGGCCAGCCACCCTTCGGAGGAAGCTCATTTCTGCCGCTTGTATCCGCGATCTCGTTCTTTCGGTCACTACCCACAGCTCGTGGCCATAGGTGAGGGTAGGGACGTAGATCGACCGGTAAATTGAGAGCTTCGCTTTTACACTCAGCTCCCTCTTCACCACGACGGACCGGTGCAGTGTCCGCATTACTGCAGCTGCAGCCCCAATCCGTCTGTCGATCTCCGGCTCCCTTCTCCCATCACTCGAGAACAAGACCCCGAGATACTTGAACTCCTCCACTTGGGGCAGGAACTCATCCCCGACCCGGAGTGGGCACTCCACCCTTTTCCGGCTGAGAACCATGGCCTCAGATTTGGAGGTGCTGATCTTCATTCCCGCTGCTTCACACTCGGCTGCGAACCGTTCCAGTGCGAGCTGGAGGCCCCCACCCGATGAAGCCAACAGAACCACATCATCCGCGAAAATCAGAGATGAGATTCTGAGGCCACCAAAGCAAAAGCCTAGAAATCCTGTCCATAAAAATTATGAACAGATCCGGAGACAAAGGGCAGCCCTGGCGGAGCCCATCACCCACCGGGAACGAGTCCGACTTATTGCCGGCAATGCGAACCAAGCTCTTGCAACGGTTATATAGGGATCGAATGGCCCGTAGCAATGGGCCAGACACCCCATATTCCCGCAACACCTCCCACAGGACACCCCGAGGGACACGGTCGAATGCCTTCTCCAAGTCCACAAAACACATGTAGACTGGTTGGGCAAACTCCCATGCACCCTCAAGTATCCTGGAGAGGATAAAGAGCTGGTCCAGTGTTCCGCGACCAGGACGAAAACCGCATTGTTCCTCCTGTATCAGAGGTTCGACTAGCGGACGAACTCTCCTTTCCAGCACCCTGGCATAGACTTTCCCAGGGAGGCTGAGGAGTGTGATCCCCCTGTAGTTGGAACACACCCTCCGGTCCCCCTTCTTAAAGATGGGGACCACCACCCCGGTCTGCCAGTCCACAGGTACTGCCCCTGATCTCCACGCAACATTGCTGAGGCGTGTCAACCAGGACAGCCCTACAACGTCCAGAGCCTTCAGGAACTCGGGGCGGACCTCATCAACACCAGGGGCTCTGCCACCAAGGAGTTGTTTAACTGCCTCAGTGACCTTGCCGGGTCATTCCCCTCATCCCCAGACTCTGCTTCCTCCTCGGAAGACATGTCAGTGGGATTAAGGAGGTCCTCGAAGTATTCCTTCCACCGCCTGACAATTTTCTCAGTCGACATCAGCAGCGCTCCGCCAGCACTATACACAGTGCAGGTAGAGCACCGCTTTCCCCTCCTGAGACGTCTGACGGTTTGCCAGAATCTCTTCGAGGCAGTCCGAAAGTCTTTTTCCATGGCCTCTCCGAACTCCTCCCACACCCGAGTTTTTGCTTCAGCCACTGCCCAAGCCGCATTCCGCTTGGCCTGTCGATACCTGTCGGCTGCCTCCGGAGTCCCACAGGCTAACCAAGCCCGATAGGACTCCTTCTTCAGCCTGGTGGCTCCGTTCACCTCTGGTGTCCACCATTTGGTTTGGGGATTACCGAGGCAGGCATCAACCACCTTGCGGCCGCAGCTCAATGCAGCAGCTTCGGCAATGGAGACGCTGAACATGGTCCATTCGGACTCAATGTCCCCAGTCTCCCTCGGAATGCTGTTGAAGCTCTGCCGGAGGTGTGCGTTGAAGATCTCGCGGACTGGGGCCTCTGCTAGACGTTCCCAGCACACCCTCACTATGCGTTTAGGTGCACCAGGTCTGTCCAGCGTCCTCCCCCTCCACCTGATCCAACTCACCACCAGGTGGTGATCAGTTGACAGCTCAGCCCCTCTCTTTACCCAAGTGTCCAGAACATATGGTCGCAGGTCTGCTGATACGATTACAAAATCGATCATCGACCTATGGCCTAGAGTGTCCTGGTGCCACGTGCACTTATGGACACTCTTATGTTCGAACAGGCTGTTCGTTATGGCCAAACTGTGATTAGCACAGAAGTCCAATAACAAAGCACCGCTCGGGTTCAGATCAGGGAGGCCGTTCCTCCCAATCACGCCCCTCCAGGTCTCGCTGTCGTTACCCACGTGAGCATTGAAGTCTCCCAGCAGGACAACAGAGTCTCCAGGTGGAGCACCCTCCAGCACCCAAACCTTCCGACTGATTCACCTGCATTTTTGCCTGTTGATCTGTAAATATCCCCAAGTCTAACCCGAGGCTATCAGGACAGAGTGGTTTCTGAAAATTTCAGGAGAATAAAAAAAGTCCTAATTTGCATGCATATACTGTTTTTTTCTTAAAAATATTTTTTAATTGAACATTTATGGTTACATTTAATCAGTGTTAAAATACATTTCATCATAGATTTCTGTCTGCACTTTCTTGTATATCTTGTTAATTCAAATAATTCTCCAAAATTCCAAAAATATATATACTATTAATATAAATATTATAATATTTTATTATATTATTGATACAAATCCTATTGGAGTTTCATCAGGAAGGGCATCCTCCATAAAAATCTGCCAGATCAAACATGCAATGCTACCCGCTGTGGCAAACGCTTGTGAATAAGGGAGCAGCCAAAAGTAGCTTCTTCTATACAGTGATTCTTTTTATCAAGTAAAATAAAGCTAGTGATGTCTGCGTTCAAATGGGAACCTGACAGAACAAAGCTTCTAAGTGTGTAAAATGTCTGACTCTAACTGGTGGCTTCACACCAGGCGAGGCTTTCACACATTTAATGAGCTAACAGGATGAGGTTTGTATAGGAGAATTGGCTTTTTCTCCTCAGATTAATGGAAAAATCACTCTATCAATAGACCTCATTTTCATCTCGATAAGATGAGCCCTGAGGCTCCGTCTGAATCATACATTTCAAGAAAGAAACTTTAAAAGAATACAGATTCTGAGGGGGTAATGAGTAAGTTTGTTCTAGCACAATCAGCCTGTGGCCCATGACAGAAAATGGTGAGATCGGTTTAATCATGTGTCTTTGTCGTAAGGGGGAAAAAAGGAATTTTCTGGAATTTACGAGGACAGAAGGGTCATCATTACGGCCGGGGTTTAAGCACAAAATATGTTCACTGAAATGCATCACAAAGTCTGTGTGTTTTCATCAAGTCCAAGGGTAAAAGCACTGTGGTACAGCACATTTATGATAAATAAGTGTCAGCATGACATAACCACAAATGCAGCTAGTTTGTCCTCAGACAGCCAGTCAAATCCACGGCATTGGCTGTGTAGCTCGTGGGCGATTTTGTTGCACAATCAGGAGCCATGAGGCACTCAAGTCTCAGATATGCACTCACAGGAACTCCCCTGTCAATCGTACAGCAAGGCCACAGAGCCCATGAAAAGACAAAGGCAAATAAATATCATGAATTACGCATGGATATTGATGCTGTGGCAGTATGGTAACATATGACCTCCAACACAGTATACAGGGGCTTGCATTACCTTTTCTATATGTACACCTTATCATTACCAGATCACCTGACAATCTATGTAGTTTTCCCATGATTCATTGAGCTAACTATAAAAGATATAAGCTGTTAGGTTTTGTAAAAGCTGAAAGTTGCTGATTAAAGGGACTTTAATATTAAACTGCAATTAAAATGTTTTAAAAACTTGTGCTCGTTCTCTGAATCTCATGTCTTCTTTGTTTTATCTTCCCTGCGGCATCTTAAAATGTTTTATTAAATAAGCTGTTCCTTTTCCTTATGAGCTCAGTGTAATTAGATCAATTTTCAGTCACGTCAGGTCAACTAATAGCTGAAGTCATGAGCTTTAATGCCTAAAGTATTAACGTGGAAAAACACACAGCTAATTGTTTTCCTGGTTTTAATTTTTCCATTAATAAATGTAATTAGGATTAGGATCATTAAGATAGAAATTGTCCAGAAAACCTAATTCAACTTCACATGAGAGCTTTATCATGTGTCTCAGATGAGTCACATGGATTTGTATCATAACAGTGATGCAAGTGTATCACCTTCAAAATCTTTACACATTCTCTGGACATGCTGTTCGGCCCACGGCAGCAAGCAGTGTAGAACCAGAAGTGATTAAATGGTAAATATTTACAACCCAATTTAAGCATTTCTATCCATATCACAAAATATTGTTTATGTGAATTATTTGGGTTATGTAAGGATGTGAAAATCTGATATATATCACATATCATCAAGTCTGTGAAGGTTCTCAGTCATCCAGGTCATCGCAGTCTAAGGAGCTTGGAAAGAAAAGCATCTGGACTTCTTTAGGTTGCTTGAAGACGTTCTTCAGTTCTAGGGTCAAATGGTGGAGAGTCCCAGATTTACACCTTGGCTCATGTGATTAGGTAGAGGATCATCAGGGGCTCCTTTTGTCCCTCTTTGGGAGGATACTCCCACAGGGTGTAAATCTGGGACTCCAAAGGGCGTATTTAGACCAGCGTTAACAGTACATCTGTGGGTATACAGATGCCTGACAGGGTAAAGGATAAAACATCATTAGGTTTGTATGTGAGGTTTTCAGGCTACATGGTAAAGTCCAAAGTTCTCCAAGTCCAAAATAATAAAATGTGGTCAACTGAGATTTTCCTGTCACTGTTTAAATCATATTTCTAATTTCAAGGGAAAATCTCTGAAGTGTCCTTGAGCAAAGCAGGCCAAGGTTCCTGCTATATGTAACTACAGTATGACCTTTGACCTAACTCCATCATGAAGCTGTATTGTATTTTACGGAAAATGCTTCTGATTTGTTTTCAGAAGAAACGCGGTCGATCTAAAAGGTAATATGGAAAGTTCATCAGTGTTGAAGTACAAGCTGCCGTGCTGTTCAATACCACCTCTATCTTGTATACAGCTACCATGCCATTACTGCCACTCTTTGTTTCTCCAAGAGTCGAGTATGAAGTGGATTCATCTTTCCTTTCATATCTTGGTTCCACAGACTGAGTGCCCCATCATAACGCCAGTGCTCTGCCATCTTCCATCACCACTGATGAAAAAGGTACTCAGTACCACCTGTATGGTTTGTTTTCTTTATTTCTGAAATAAATAAGGTTTAGCTTTGTGTGCCTAAAAAAAGCTTACAGCCTGACTGGATATTCATCCCTAAAGTGATCATATGCTTCCATCTAGTGGACTAGAGCAGAAATCCCTTATTTTTACATCTCTACTCCTGTTGCCCATAAGCAGGCTCGACCTCAGCTACAGTTTGCTTTTAGCACAGTGGATGACTAAGTTTTTAATTCTAGTGACAAAATAAAAATTGAAATTGTAAACTATAGTTAATACTCACGATTTTACAGAGTTCTAAAACGTAGTTTTTTTCAATTTTTACACTTTACTTTCAGATGGTCTGTCTAAATGAACAGTCATTTTAGTGGATTTAGAAGCAGTCACATCTTCCTGCAGATGCTGTGTGTGACCCTGTTTGAGCTGCGATGAATGTGATGTCTTAAGTCTCTGTTTCAAAGTTTTAATTTGAGATGCTTCTGCACTTCATTCTGTATTCGCCGGATATGTCTGCGTTGTGTCTCTCAGTGTGTTGCTCTGTAGCCTTTGCTACCTGGATTTGCCAGGACACCTAAAAACTCTACAGTCTAATAATAATAAACGTAGAATTGCTGTTAATCCTTTGATAGACTCTACAGAATCTGTCCTTTGTCATATTGCAGGCCTTTCATCACATTTTTAGTACAAGCTTATATGTGATCATTATCTTATATATCCTCATTATCTGAGCAAACCTGAGATAACTTTCTTATGTATGACTCATAAATTAGATTCTAGCTTCATTCAAGTATTTCTTCCCTCCCTCAGCTTGTGTGCCTGAGCTCTCATGTATATTTATGACACATATGAACTACCTCGAAGTGTAAACCAAACACACTTATGTCAGATATATGAGCCACTTTAACACTCCTGAGATGCAAGGCTGCAGTTTGGTTTGGCCACTACACAGCAGGAGTCGTCTTCCCCCCGTCAGCTTTCATGTGGTGAGGGCATCCATCTCTGTGGAGGCAGCCTCATGAATACTATCTCGATGGCCCAATTTCCATGGCTGCAAAAACTGAGGTTTTCATATCGTGAATAGCTTTTGATTACATTGTTCTTCTACGTATTTCTAACTAAGTGGATGTGACACCCTTGAAAGACTGCACACAGTAAAGCTCTTGTCACTGAGTTATGAGCTAGTGGATTAGAAATTTTAAAGGTTTCTGTAAATGTGCAAAAAAAATCTATGATGTTAATGGGAAGGATGAAGAGTAAGTCATCAGCAGTAGGCAAACTCAATATACCAACATACCTCCTCCTTCTTGCTGGGAGTCTGAGTATGACAGCGCCACTAAAGCCCATGCTTAGGGGTCAAAAACTGCAGTTGTGCTAATGGTTGGTTGTGTCTAATGTTTTGGCTCCAATAACACTAGATTTTCCAAACTTTGGACACAAAGTATATCTACCTATTATCCCAATGGCTCAAAAAGCCAATCAATTTCCATGGATTCATTTTAAAATGCCCAGCTTAACAGTATTGGACACATGTTTCAGCCTGGTACAAAAAATGTTTTTGACCTCTTGGATGGTTTCTCCCTTTGTAGCATTTGACGCTGGGTGACTGGTAACTGTAGGCGTTTACTGTTTGCGAGGCATCACCTCCACTATCTCCAGTCTCTTAACTGGACCTCTCAGCTGTTTTTGTCGTGTTGGGCCCTTTTAGAGTACTTCTAATGGGATTTTCTGGCAAATAATGTGGCCTGCTGTGTAATACAGACAATCCAGTAGGTTTGTTTGTGTTATTTTAGTCTGTCAGCACTCACTAGCAGAAATGTTTATGTATTGCACTCATATAGTTTAAGAATGCAGTTTGCTAACCAGACCTACTAGCCTTGGCCAGTTGCAGAAATCCAGAACCAGAATGCTTCTCTTCATTGGCTCTCTGTTGAATCCAGAATCAAATGTAAAATCCTCCTCCTCACATACATGATCTTGAACAAACAGGCCTCATCTTTACTGACTTGTACTTCCTAGAATCTGTAAAAGAGAATGGGAGGCCCCTCTTCTGTGGAACAGCTGCCAGTTTGGATTCAGGAGACAAAAACCCTCTATGCTTTTAAGAATAGGCTTAAAACTTTCCTTTTTGATAAAGACTAGATCAGGTGACCCTGGAGCCCCCCTTAGTTCTGCTGCAATAGGTCTGGTTGCTGGTGGTTTCTCCTGATGCACTGAGTGCGACTTCTTCTTCTTTCACATTTTTTCTCTGTGAGTTTCTGCACCTCTCTGCATTTAATCATCAGTTATTATTAAGCTCTTGCTCTCTTCCACAGCATGTCTCTGTTCTGTCAGCCCCCTCTCACCCCGACCAGTCACAGCAGATGGCCGGCCCTTCCTGATCCTGGTTCTGCCAGAGATTTCTTCCTGTTAAAAGGGAGTTTTATATTCCAATAGTCACCAAGTGCTTGCTCATAGGGGATTATTTGATTGTTGGAGTTTTCTCTATATTATTGTAGGGTCTTTACCTTACAATGTAAAGCACCTTGGGGTGACTGTTGTTTTGATTTGGCACTAAGCGCCAAATTGCCGAATTGAAATTAACTGCATTAAAATCTACCAAGAGGTGATGTCATGATGCTTACAGCCATCTTTAATTTGGATGAAGGGCCCAAGCACGCCAACAGTTTATAACATCTGAATATTGTGAGTCTTTTAGTCCTTTGAATACTATAAATGAAGGAAAGGGACTTAGCTCCTGGATGGCAGTTTGGTACCCGTTTCCTTAAAGCAGATTTGCCTCATTTGTCCAGCAGACATTCTGGCATTAGATATCATACACTGACATGAAAAAACAGAACAATGAAAAATCAGCAGTTAATAATAGATCGCAAAAATGTCTCCCAGGCAGTGCTGAGTTACCAGAGGGCTTACATTCTACTTATTAAAGAAAGCTGCTGCTTTGCCTAGAGGGGCCCAGAGGACCTTTTGTTAGTTTTGTCTCTATCTTTATTTGACAGATTAGTCTTCAAGACACCCAAGGAACGATATTAACAACGCTTGAGATCCAGCAGATTTTGAATAATTTTTCCTATGTGAATCTTCATCCACATTGTGCAACTCTGGGGCTTAAATGAATGAAAACAAGTGTGATAGAGATTATCCTGTACATGGGGGAAGAGGGTTTATTTGGCGATAGCAAGACAATGATTCAAAGTGAAGAATCTGCACTACAGTTCAGGCTACCTGCACACATAGACTCATTAAGATAACTTTTAAATGTGAGGGTGCAAACCTAAGTTCTTACCTTAAGGATGATAATTTTTCTCTACTTACTTTTAGGTTAAAAGTCATATTTCTATGTATCAGTCTACCAGCAGTTTCTGTCCATGACACAAAAGAAAGTGAGTTTTCAAACTTTGTTAATCAAAAAAGGTTCATCAGTTCTGCCTTTAACTGTAAAACTATTCATACCAAGGTAATTCTAACACTAAAACTTTCAGTTTCCGTTTTTGAGGAGAAAGAAGAAGACAGAGAGTTATTAGGAAAGAAAGTGTCGCACTGAGATAAACTGCTCTGTCAATTAGGATTGATGACAAAATCCCACTTCAGGAGTGCAGACTCAGCTGAGTACACACTGACTATAAATCTACTTCCACTGCAATGGTAGGACCGGGCTGCATCTCTAGGAAGCTAAATGAGGACAGCAGAAGAGCTAAACCTTAAGAGGGATTTCTTTGTCCACTAGTGAAAGGAGAGGAGCAGTCAGGGAAACGATTCAGCCAATTTTTGTGACATTCTTTGTGCCATGTGTGTCAGCAAACACTGGCCAGGTCAACTATCCACAAGTACACAGAATAAAGGCGGTTAAAGCTTATTGCTGCTGACTCTCTGGCGCAGTGGTACACTTTGGACAAGTCACCAGCCCTTTAAAAGGCTTGATACAAGGACACACACTTGACACCCACTCCTACAGCAAATTTAAAATCACCAGTCACCTAAGATGCATGTCAGTAGGTGGTGCAAGAAAGCTGCAGCATTTGGAGAGTACCTAAACAGGCACAGGGGGAACATGCAAATACAATGCTTCAAGGTCCCATCTGATGAGGAGCGTTGAACACCAGTGCAAAGTTACAATTTATGTAAAAATTGTATATATTTTTTAAAAATATAACTGATGTAATGTATGTAGGCCTTCTAGCCACAGCTAATTGACAGACTTCGTCCCTGTTTTGACTTTTAAGACACAATATGTCAATATAAAGAGGAGATCAAATGATAATAATAATATAATAATTTATTTAGAGAAACATTTAAGTAAAATTATTAAGAACACTAGAAGACCTATTTCAGTGATCACAGATTTATTTTAGCCATAATTTTGCTTTTTCATTAAAAAATTTCAGGGCCAATCACACCTTTAAAATTAATGTTAAAAGGGCAAATTGTATAAGAGCATTTATTTAAAAAATATTATTAGCTTCATTTTGCAATAATTCTATTGTATTGCCTTTTTCAAGCTTTTTTGTATGTTGACATTGCAGGTTTTATATCTGATTTGGTTGCCTGGCATAAAAAATCACATTATGAAAGATGTGACAAAATCACAGCATGTAAATATAACTGGAAGCTTTAACAGGTAGACAAGATTGTATTAGAACGGTTAAAAAACAGTTCAAATTAATCTTGATGGGTTTTGGAAATTTTCTTAATCTGTATTTCACATTTTACTTCATCACCCAATATTACTCCCAAATATTTAACTTTATTGATTTGCTGAGTTTCTTTCTGATAAGTAATTATTGAAGAACTATCACATCATTTCCTCCCCTTTGAAAAACTGTGCCACGCTAGAGGCTCAGGATTCAAACAAATCTGTTGGAAATGTGAATTAAGGAACGAAAATAACACAGACTTGAGAGTTGAGTGAATTATAAAATGACAACACCTATTCTTCTGGGCTGCATTTGACCTCCCAGCTTTGTATATCTCGGGTGAGCTGAGTTTCCTCAGGGAGCAGTGGGGTTATGTCTTTTAGCATTCCCAATATATTTAATCATTATCATTATCGAGCCTGGAACCATGAAAAGACTCATTACTTCTTATTACTACCTTTACTAAAATGATGTTACACTGATGACAGCTTAATAATACTCCAGCAAAACTTAGGCTAACGTGAGGAAGAAATAATGAGTGACAGAATCCACTCATGTGAGTCAAACCTCGTGTGCTGCAGGGAGATTACATCAGAGATTAGGTAACTGGCATTTGGATTTTTCATTGGTTATGGTGGACTCCATTTACCAAGGGACCCGGCCTGCAGCTTTCCCACAGCACCACCACTGGCACATGTCCTTTATTTATAAGGGTACAGCTAAAACGTGAATATTTACACTTCATATAAATACATTCAAATGGCTTCCATAGGAACAAA
This sequence comes from Maylandia zebra, assembly GCF_041146795.1. Classification (NCBI taxonomy): domain Eukaryota; kingdom Metazoa; phylum Chordata; class Actinopteri; order Cichliformes; family Cichlidae; genus Maylandia; species Maylandia zebra. Next base: position 24,760,222 of record NC_135173.1, on the reverse strand, counting down.
CACTTACAAACTCTCTCTCACACACAAATACATACACGTTCCACTTTGACATCTTTGGTAACTGGACACCTGCTTTCTCCTGCTCTGACTGACAGCCAGCAGTAGAAAGTCCAGATCCAGTCCCAACTCTTCCTAAATGGATTTGTGAGGCATCCTGCCGCAGGCCTCCTAATAGCCTCTTGTAAGCCACCTCAGGCCTGCTGTGGACCACTTCCTCCCTGCGCTGAGAATAAGGGACCTCCTGAAAGGCATTTTTGGCCATGCACCCGGATTCCTCTGGGTCATTAAGCTCTTGCAGAGTTGGAGGGGCTTTGACAACAACAGGACATGTGTCAAAAAAAAGAGATAAAGTAAGAGCATTTGTAACACAGCAACACCGCTAAATGATGATGTTTTTGAATTTTTGGAATTGTATTGAATTGATCATATTTTCTCAGCTCCATGAACTGAAGAATGAAGCATTCTGAGCTCAGCTTAGGCAAAAGAAGTATGCCTGCTTTTAAACTCACAAGAGGTTTTATAAAGGAAGGTGTTGCAAAGGAACACAAAAAAGAAAAAGGCCCACCTTGTTCCCTATTATTGACACAAAAAAACACGTAAAAAGAGCCTCAGGTGTTAAAACAGCTTGCCCTGAATAAACATAATATGAAAATGAGTATTACCTGACTGTTAAGCCTAGACACCAACATGGCTTTTGAAACACAATCACCCTCACTTTCATATGGGTGAACATCACCCAGTGTACGTACTGGGGTTAAATGGATTTTAGTGATTTACACAAAAAGATTTTACCAAGGTAAATTCAAGTCATTTTAGTTGCATTGTTTGAGTAATACACTCTGCTTGCATTAAACATGACCACTAGATGGCTTTAAAAGCGAGCAGTACTTCACGAAGTGTACATAGTTTGTTTGCATGTGCCGGAAGTCTTAATGGCATTGGATATTTGACTGGTTTTGATAGATATTTTGCAGAAATACAAAACTTTGAATTAATACTGCAAATTACACACAACATATGTTCATAAGTAACTAAAAGCAGGAAACCGCATTTGAATGCTACAGGCTGCAGTGGAACAAATCGTAATGTTCTCCAAATGCTCTCTTTCTTTTGTTGCACTTACTGCTGTGCTAAGTAGCCAAATCATGAGTCACATGGCTAAATATTAAAATTCAAACTGCACTGAATGTGCAAGGAAGGCCTGGTGCTGTTTCAGTGTATCATTTGTTTTAAACTGTTATATGTTTTATTGTGCAAATCAAAGAAAGCTAAATGTCTACCAGCTAACATAAGTTCATAATTTATGAAATGTGTCTTTGTCAGTCTGACATGAAAATCTTTTATTAAATGACCTCTAAAGAAATGTAGTCTTATATTACATGTAGCGAGGAAGACGGCAAAGGTGAACTGGTCCATCCTTCCAGAGCAGAGGAAGAAGTAAAACATCACTGCTGAGTGATTAGAAAAACAACAGTGGGCAAGACACATGTTCCACAGCAGAGGAACATGTGTGACCGCCAGTGCCATTTTTCAGCCGCCTGCCACCACAGCGTTTGATCTGCCTCTTTTTCTTCGTACCAATGGCCATGTGCGTATGTATGCACACACACATGCGCACACACTGGGGCTTGTACTCCCCCACGTAAGGTTGTGCGGGAAGAAGGGAGGCAGAGGAGGGAAGCTTTTATATTAATGGCTGCGGTTAACCTGGAAGGGTCAAACCCATTGGAGCTGTTGATGGATCTAGACTGCAGGAGCTCTCTTTCTCTCTCTCTCTCTCGCCTACGCACAAAAACACAAACACAGTGTGGACCTGACTGCATGATCAGTCTCCAGGCACATTGTGATGACCATGGAGAGAGATAAAAGATGGCGTGGAGGCCAGGACAGCATGGACATAGTGATGGTTGGAGGGGGGAAAAGAAGATGAATATATATAAAAGAGCAGATCAGAGTGCTGGTTACAGGCATTTTTATCAGAGGCAGACTAGAAAGAAATTATGAGTTTTTAAATTAGGGTTTAAAATAATAATAATTTAAAAAAACTGGAACGAGATAGATTTTCAATTTTTAATTACTCCTTGAGTACAGTATATCACCGAGGGTTATGGCAAGTGGAATCTCATTAAACCATTTGTACGGTGAGAATGTCACACTGCTCACTTTACTTTTCATAGACAGCAGTTTCTATTCTCTTTGCTACAAGATCTCACCACTTAACAACACCACTGGAACAAAGCTTTTGCCTTGGGCAATTTCTAATAGAATCAATGATTTGTAGTGAAGAAAGTTTAGTAAGAAACGTCACTACACTCTAAAAACTATTGTTTAAGCTCAACAAAAAAAATTAACGCAACAGTTTCCATTACTCTTTTTGAGTTATGATAACTTATGTTGAAATTAGATTGAACCAACAAACTATATTGAGTTACGGGAATTAAATTATCCTCCATAATCAAAGGTGATTTTAATTACCATTTACGTAATATTTGGTAGCTTAAAAACATATTTTTAAGTTGTTTACTCATAAAAATTATGTTCCTCCAATTACTTTTTCCACATTATTTGAAATGATTTTTAAGTGTTATGTAATTAATTACAGCAATTACAAAAACAATTTTTTAAAGTTCATTATTTAAAATATTAAGTTGCTGATTTTCATCATTATTGTCATCATTTTAGCTTTCTCTTATTTTTTTTATTGTAATAGCTTTTAAGAAAGGAATTCATTCAACATTTTTTTTATCAAATAACTTTTTTATTTTTTAACAGTAGGCATTTCAACACTTTGTATTTAAAAAGTGAAAATAAACCAGAAATTTAGATTTATACCATCACAGCCAAGTTATAGAATATGCCTTTATGTATTTAACACCACAGAAACAAATGTGTTCAATTGGTAAAAAATCTACTTAGAAAACATTTTGTTACAGTAATACTTCCATGCAAGTGTTCAGTAAATGTTAACTTTCAATGCCTACTAAACTTTACAAGATCTTGCATCTTTCTATTACACAATGCAGCAAACACCTTTAAGATCAATGTTACACATACAGGATTCAAAACAGTTAACAATTTTTGAAACAGAGTCAACATCTTTAACATAATGATGGTTCCATCAAGGTCAAGGAACAGCTTCTGAACAACTTCAAAAGTATATTTCAGATCCTTGCATTAGCTTAGATTGAGAGCATATATTATGCCCATGAGCAAAACACAGCACCTTGGGAAATTCTGGCCCTCCATGATTTTTGTTTCCTCCACCACAATGGTTGCAGTCTTATGGTTAGATCCAGGGGTGTACCGGTTACTGATGATGGCAGTTTTCATCACCTGCCTTAAGTTCTTCGGTGTCCTTGTAAAGCAAATTTTAAAAAATAGGTTAGTGAATTATAGATTAGACTTTTATACTTACTGAATCTTAATGAATTCAGATGATCAATGGAACACACACACACACACACACACACACACACACACACACACACACACACACACACACTGTTGAATTACTTGCACCAAACTCCATGAAAAGGTCCTCTTCCTTCTCTCCAAGGAATGTGATAAGGCAGCAGATGGCTACTTCTCTGCGTGTTTCAATTGTATTGTACTATTTAAGAAAAAATAAAGTATGCGTATAAACTACATGGGTGACTGCCAACAAAGTGCATTTTAAAGCTACCCAAAGTCTAAATAGTTGTCCTACCTCAAGAAGCATGTCCTTGATCTGCCTGATTCTCACTCCTTTAGCTCCTCCCCTTGATAAAATGACATCCATCAGTTTTGGGGTGCAATGGTCAAGTGTAGCCATTCAAGGCTTACAGTGGTTATTCTCTTGAACTCCTCCTTTATCTGTAGACCACACAAACAGAAGAATTAAACCTTGCAGACTATACTGCATTAATGAATGCTGTATTACATTATTTAAAGAGGATAGACATGATCTAAGGCTACCCCAAGTTTTGAGGGAACCAAAACAATCGTGGTGAAGACAAGGGAGACTTCCCCACCATAACCGTGGTGTAATCTCTAATGTTTTAGCAACCCTGTTTCTGCAGAGGTTTCGAATTTACACATTGTTCACTTCCAGCCCATTTTGTAAAAAATTAGATTAGATTAGATTAGATTAGATTAGATTAGATTAGATAGAACTTTATTAATCCCTCGGGTGGGTTCCTCTGGGAAATTCGATATTTTTTTTTTATTTATTTATTTATTTTTGTGTCCCAACTTAACAAAGCACTAATGACCCTAGATTATCACACTATACTAACTGCTTACATAAAGTCTTGATGTTAAGTAGATTCACATAGCCTATGCCAGAATAATGCTATTGGAATGACATTAACAATATTTCACACAACCTGATTTTTCAAAAAGAAACAAAGATAGCTGCAGCTCTTAAGATCAAGAACAATACTTACTTTAAGCTGTATCACAATAGTAACCAAAATCATTTACAATGTAATATTACATATAGGTCATGCAAATTTTATAAAGACATAAAATAGGTGAGCCGGGGGGGAAAAAGAAGCCTCTAGGTCATCCTCTGACAAAACTATTTCCTTATCTGTATGAGCATCACATCATACACAAATCCACTACAGGTGACTAGCACAAATGCTTTGCTTTGGTAGAACTGTTATTTGTAAATGAAATGTTACTTACCTTGAAATGTCTTTTACAAAAGCTTGCACCATGCAACCCAACATGTGTGAATTTGCCCGGGCTAGTTAAGTCGGTAGGGGAGGGAATTTGAAATCAGAAGTTACAGTGGAAAAAGAATAAGTTATCTATTCAATTTCTTTAAGTAATTACAACTTGAATTTTATTTTAAACCCACTAACATTGGGATTTAATTTCAAATTACATATAAAATTAATTTAATGTAATTACCAACATTATTATTTCAACACAACCCAAAAAAATAAAGTTTGCAACTTAGAAGGTCTATCTTAATCAATAAATTAGAATTTTTATGTTGCAGCCATGGATTTAATCAAGTGGTGGTAAAAGGCCTGATGAATTACTTTTTAGAGTGTAGAAACACTACTAGAAAAAGTAGATGTATCTGTAAATACATAGTTCATGGTTATAGTCTACAGATAAGCACCACAAAGCAAAGACAGATTGTCGGTGATGGGATCACACAAGTGGCAATGTAATCAACACGGGGATGTTTTGATTCACAAGTACGAGGTCGTTACTACATAATTACACCAGTCATCATGAGTCACAGACCTTGAATGGGTGCATGAGGCGTGTATCAGAAGCTGCTCTGAGTGCTCGGGTAGAGTAGAGAAGCGCTATATAAGAATCAGTCCATTTAACATTTTCCGAGCTTGACTATGGGGGCGGTGTTCTTTGGGTTATACTCAGTGTTTCACTTTTTCCAAATACAGCAGATCGAATTAATGCCATTAAGCTTGGTTTCAGTTTCATCAGACCACAGCACTTTCTCTCAAGCCTTCTTTAAATGTTCACTGGCAAACTTAAGATGGGCCTGTATCTGTGCCTTCTTAAGCAGGGAGACCTTGCAAGCGCTGCAGGATTTCAATCCAATATGGCATAGTGTGTTACCAATGGTGTTCTTGGTTACTGTGGTTCCACCAGCCTTTAGATCATTAGCAAGATTTTCTCAACTAGTTTTGGGGGATCCACCACCTATCTCATGCTTATCCTCACCTCATGAGTGTGATTTTTGGAGTTCTAGACCTTCCATTTCCATATAATCATATCAACAACTGTCACTTTCTCACCAAGCTTCTTGGTGATGGTCTTGTAGCCATATTGTGCAGGTCTACACTTGTTCCTGACATCTGTTGTCCTCGGAGGTAGAGAGGATGGGATCAAAGAAACAGACTGTGTGACAGATGTGCTTTATACGCATAACGAGTTGAGATCACAAGTATCTGTAATTGATTGACTGACTTATTACTGACTCCTTGTAATTTTAGTGACTTGCAAATCAATTTATAACGTTCATGTAATGTCCTTTTTCTTGATTTTTGATTCATATTCTCTGAGCAAACTAACAAATAAAGCAGAGGTTCAAATAATTTCCCCCACTGGATGGATGGATGGATGGATGGATGGATGGATGGATGGATGGATGGATGGATGGATGGATGGATGGATGGATGGATGGATGGATGACTAACTTTTGAACATTTGACACAATATTATCATTAAGAATTACAACAATCAAACATTAAGTACTTAATAGAAGATATGATTTGGTGACAACAGCCATGATCCACTCAAAAATTGAAAGTGTATGTGCAACATTAAACTGCAGTTTTATTACAAATATCTTATCACAATACACGCAGTTGTGAAAAAGTGAAGACATACGTAAATTATTTGTTCACTATAAGAAGAGTCTCACTGCAACTTTTGGGAGTGTATGCAGCGCTCGTTCCATGAACACTTCAGCATCAAAGCTTGTGTGTTATAACGTGCGCCGATAAGGCACTTGGTGTTCTCAGAATGGCAGCAAGCAGGAAGTACCTCAAAAAAACAAACCTATTTCCAAACCGAGGCATCTGACACAAGTTACGGTCCTAATTGAATCAAGCCCGCTGTTCCTATAGACAGGGTTTCCCTGAAAACACAATTCACCGCTGGCTGGGATTTCAGAGCAAAACAAAGCGATGATGTCAGTAAAAAAAACAGCAGAGAAAGAACATGACATGCTCCTAATTACATGACAGCATGATAGACTACAAGACTTTATTTTTTTTACATACTGTGGTGTTGGTGAATAAATAGATTAACTGCATTTAATGAGCCGACTTGGACTCCACAGGAAAGGTCTGATTTTGGATAAGGTTCCAGATATATTTTCTTGTTGTAAACAAATCCCATGTAAGTACCACATTTTAAATCCAACAATTAATGTATGCTAGTACTCTTACATAAGAGTCATATATCTAATTCGTATATCCCTTATTCATATCTTGTTCCATTACTATAACCATAGAAACTGTAGTTTATCTTGAACCAAATCCCTTCGTCCTACTGCGTGAATACTAAAGCATTGTGTCACTCCACAGCTGAAAATAGGTCCCTTCTCAAGCGCTGTTAACTTCTCTTTGAGTGACTTTTCTAGTGTCCATCTGTTTGACAAATCGCTAACATTTGTGACCATTTTTTAAAAATTACATGTTCAGTAGAAACTGAGCCACAAACAGGCCAGAGAAGTAAGATAAAAAGTATTCAAAGACAATGGATACAGTTTGTTACATACAGCTTGTTTGGTATTTTTCATTATCTTTATATCTCTCAGATAATATTTAAAACTTGCTTAAACTGCAGCGGCTAATGCCAAAATGATTCACTTTACAATCAATTTGTAAAGTGAAAGAATGCTGACAATTTGTTGTGCCATTTATCCAGCATTTTTTTTTTACTTTCTACCAACCACAGTAGGTTTTTTTTAAATCTTTGTTAAATGAAATGCTGAACTTATTAATATAATTCAATATTTCACAAAATTTCACAGACAAAATAACCAAGTCATCAAAAAATATTCAACGGAGAAAATAGGTATTTGTTGCAGCTCTTTGGCATAAACATGATTCCGTGTGAAACAAAGAAATTCCTTGTAAAAGAACATAGTCATATCCTACGGCCAAAAAATGAATGAAGACGTTGATTTTTATCCAAATAGAGGTATTTAGTTAAACAAATCATTTTAAAAATCATGTATTCCAAACAAATACTTGACTTTGATGAACTGAGGTATGCATGACTTTAATTGTCTAATCTATTTTTCCCATAATAAACCAGTTGTGCAACTATGGAACAGCATAATTAAAAACAACTTAATTTCCAAATGTAATTATTTAAAATGTCTAAATCATTTCTTAAGCAATCTCTCAAAGTGGAGTAAAGAGTGAATTTGCTAGAAATAGTCAGCTGCAGATTAATATAGATGTGGGTGTTCTGTGAGATACAGACTAAAGAAACATTTGCAGCACTAATATTAATAATGATGGAAACCATCACCCAGTAAAACTGTTTGACACTCTCATGTTTTTAATATTTCTTAACTTATATTAAAACTCTGCTGCACAAAAGAAGAAATAATAAAAGATCTTGGATGTAAAGGTTCTTCCATGGTTTGTCGACACCTGCCGTACATCTCAGTGTAATCTTTTTTTTAAAAATGCAGCCATACCAGAATCAAGTAAAATCCATTTATTATGATTCCATCAAATAAATTTATAGCACAAACATGATTAAAAAACAACAACACCTGCCTCTTTTGATACAGAACAAAGGCAGAAAACAGAGATTACAGCTTTGCTGCAAAGCACACAGACACGTTAATACGCCAAGTAGGTTTTTCCTCTGCTCTGCTCATCTTCAGTCCTGAGACAGGGAGAAATATGAAAGGTAAAAGAAAGCTATTCACAGTGCTTGGAAATACTGAAGTGGTTTTGGACCCCTCTCTCTGGATCCAAGTGTGCACAAAGTGGTACTAAATCCCACGGTAGCCTTTGGTTTTTGTTATTGTCTCTGTCGAGAGGAAATGGTGATAGGAAAAGAAAAACAACAACGACAAAGCTTATACACATCACAGCTTTCATCTCCACCGATCACAAAGGTTCATTAAATGTCTCTTCTCACCAGAGTGACAATATTTGCTGGGACCATTACCTTGATATGAATGTATTGGTTCCATTTGATGACAACTTTCAATTAGTTCAAACAGGCTTCAGCCAGAAACACAGCTGATTGTCATACACTTTCATTCCTAGTTCAATTTTATGGTCCGAGCTTGAGTGTATTATTTTTTGAATAAGCACAGAACCATAAGTAGTAGGAGAGTGAACTCGAGTCCACCGAGCAAAGAAAGGCTTGTTAGAGCTTCACTGTGAGTGACATAGAGCTTTTTTTTCAGAACAGTTCACTTTTTTGTGTAAAAAGTGATAATTGAAAAAGATAATAAATTCCCACACAGTATCCGGGCTTTCTGGGAACCCTGATCACATGGCCCACGAGATGTTGGCTGTGTGCTCCTTGGCCTTCATGCGCAGCACGGCGATGCTGGATGACCGCCTCTCAAACTCAGGTTTGGTGTCAAAAGCTGGGTTACTTGCCGGCGTGAGAAGCGAGTCTGCGCTGAAGAAGTTATTGAGAGACACGTGGCCAAATTGGTTCTGCTGATTTGGGAAGCCCATGTAGCCATGGTCAGCAGCAGTGGCGGCCGAACGAGGGGAGTGGGAGTAAGAAGTGACACAAGGAGGGGAACCTCGGGGCAGCATGCAAGAGGAGACCACAGAGCTGCCAGGAGCTGGGCTCGGCCACAGATTGTTGGTGATCTGTTGGGTGAAGAGGCTGTTAGATACTACAGGGAATGGCTTCAATTCATCCCAGCATACAGTACAAATTAGTTTATATGGATTAATAACTGGGCTTGTAAAGACACTGTACGCTGACCTGTTATCTGTAACTTACCATTTGAAAAAATTTAAGAGAATTGTAAATACAGGGTTACAGACATGATCTTGTAAAGTAAACTATGATGTATCCTGGGTACAATTATTGCCTTTCGAACTGTCTATATGGAACATAAAATACAGAGAATACAGTGTATGTAGTTAACAAGCATCTAGTTTACAGAAGTATTTTTCACTAAAAAATGTTGTTGTTGTTGTTGTTTTTAAAATGTCCTCTGTTATTTATATATATGTTATCTCATGCAACTGGAAAGTTGCAAGTGATTTTAAACTTTTACTGTAGCACTAAAGTTTTCTAACAATTACCTAAAAAAAGAGAGGAGAATAGCAATGAATATTACATAGTTTTGACACTGACAGCGCTATAATACAAAGTTTGAGTGATGCCCAACTGAGCCCAGGTAAGAATAAAAATTCACAGTGAGTGCTTGGGCATCCCACATGTTGTATGCTTGAAAGGTCAACTTCAGAAAATATCCGGACCTGATTATCCAAAGCGTGTAAAAACTACTTACAGGAATCTTAAATGGTTGCATATTAATAATACAATAAATGTAAATGTGGACAAAAATATTTTTATACAAAGCGTGAAAACTTAAAATTATTGTTTAAAGGGTTGTGTTTGTAATGCATCTTTCCATGAAATTTTAAGTGAACATTTTTCAGTGAACTGCTGATATGATTACGTTTGATGGTGATGTGTATGATTATCAGTCGTAGTGACTCCGGAGTAGTTTAAAATGTCCTAAATTCACTCTAAAAGGTCATGTGGCCAAAATTTAGTCAGGGAGTAGTAGGATAACACAAGAGATACACTCATGTGATAAGCTACAGCAAACACTACATGACCGATTTTTAATAAACTTCACCTTACAGAAGGATGACTGTCTAACTTATAAGCTCAGAGTCTACTGACTGCTTGATCACATCCAAACAATTTGATCCTGACACAGTGCGAAATTTCCAATAAACTGAGAGGACAGGCCAATGTAACTAAGGAGCATGCAAATTTCCTCGGTCAAAAAACAGTGACTGAAATATGTCTGCCTCTTCAAAAGACTCTGCAAATTGCACATCAACAGTAACCAAACTGGTAGAGCTCATTTTGCTGAAGCATGGCTTTCTGAAAATCAAATGACAAAATGCCAAATACGTTTTGACTGACTAAGGTTGTTTTGGGAGTCAGATGAACATCCTTAAGTTAAACTAGCATAAGAATCGACTGGTGCCCTTTTGACCACATGCATCATTGTTAAGCATGACTTCAACTTTTGCACAGAAATCAACGACAACCGAAAACCTCGCTGACAGAAAAAAAAAAAAAGAAAGTTCTCTAAAAGCCACAGCAATGCAACTCATGTCCAGTGTGTTTCAGCAGACCGAAACAGCCAGTGCCAACAGGGTTACAAGTAGGTTTGTCCGTTCATTGATAGTAATGGGGATCAGCTGTATGAACAGGCATGGCTCATATCCAGGAGAATCTATCAGAAACATATGTGAGGAAAAAATGTGAGACAGTCCAACAGAATTCTAACCTGGTGTTCGGCCAGGGTATAGCAGAGCTGTGACTCTGCCTTTTACTACATTTTATTATTTTTGCCTCTTGGAATCAAACACGTCAGCTGTTTTGTTTTTGTTTTTCTCAAACTCAGAGTGTAAATGCGAATCTCTCTACAGAGCTGCTGTGTGCATATTTACATCTCTGAAAACCTAAAAGTCTCCACAACACTTGAAGGCCAGATGTCCGTTTTTAATGTAACACCTAACAAAAGGAGAAAAAGACACAAAAAACACTGACATTCTGCATCTCTTCTCTTCTCACCTCCTCTCATCTTGTAACTGACCTTTGTCCAAACAGCAAGACAAATGCTCAGCCAACATGCAATCTGATATAAGCTCATTCATTCAGACATGACGCCTCACAGCGACTCTAATCAGTGTTCAGGCTCCTATCTGAAGATGGGTTTCATAATTAGTGATTTATCGAGCAATCGTGGCCGAAGCACTAATTTAAGTTTGAAGTGACCTACATAACTGAGATGCTTAGAAAGGAGTGAGAGTAAAGAGTTCATATTCTTTATAAAGCACAGTACTGCCTCCAGCCCATGCAGCTGACAAAGAAACTCATTTTCTTTTGACGCTGAGAATAAAGTCCATGAATGCTTAAAATGAATAAAATAAAATAAAATTCTCAATACTTGCCTGTGTGTAGCTGTCTGTCCTCGGTAGCACGGATAAATCGTAGGCGGCTGCAAAGTGACTTTTGGCTTGCTGGATTTGCCCGTAGCGCTCTCTTTTCCTCCACTTTGCCCTTCTGTTTTGAAACCACACCTTTTAAGTAAAAGAAAAAAGACAGAAATATAAAATATGTTTACATTTATTAATATTATTTTTCCCAAAGGCTCAGAAAGACAGAAAAGTAGCCAATCTATTTAAAAAAAAACAAAAAAAACCAAAAAACGGGACAACAGAAAATAACAAAGTTGCAACATTCAAACAAAAAATTAAAAGAAACATGAAAATGTATTTCAACTATCAAAACCTTTATGCTTATATATTCACGTATACATAGGCTGTATGGGTTTGGATATTAACGCCCGCTGCCGTACTAGGCTACGCCTTTCAGCGCTTAAAGGCTCCTGTTCTCATTATGTTTAAGCAAAAACGAGTCGGTCCGTAAACTCTACCTGCACTCTAGCCTCTGTTAATTCTGTCCTCATTGCCAGCTGTTCCCTCACATAAACATCTGGATAGTGTGTCTTCTGAAACACTTTCTCCAACTCCTCGAGCTGCGCGCTGGTGAAGGTCGTCCGGTGTCTCCTCTTCTTGCTGCTGGACACGTTACTGTCGCACTTGTCTCCCATGTCATCCAAATCGGTTTTCTCCGAGCCGGTGGTCACCGGAGACGCCCGCAGAGTGCAACAACCGTCCATGGGCCTCCCGAGGTCAGAGTGCAAGGTGTCTTCATCTGTTTTTGGCACACTGTAACTGGCTACAATACAAATAAGTGATAAGTTAACAACAACAGTCTCAATTTGCTAGTCACTGCACCAAAATATGTAACCTACTAGCCTGTATTGGAGATTAAATTAAATTATTTTACATATCAGATAATGTTAAAAAAAATAGATTCGATTTAAAAAATTAAAATAAAAATCCAAAAGAAATTGTAATTAATAAGTAGGAGAATAAAACTAAACGTCATTGAAAAGATCGACTTCGGGGAATGTAAGCTTCCCCCCCCCTCTCTCTCTCTCTCTCTCTCTCGCTTAACTCGTTTAACTCGCGCACACATTTGCGGGATAACTTTGACTTTGCAAAAATGAGCGTACTCACGGGTTTGATCCCCGCAGGGAGAGGAGCGGTGCTCGCCGCTCTGCAGCCCGAAGGCCTGCACACATTTTGGGGGAGACTTGGTGAAGTACTGCGCGCTGTCCAGGCTCTCCATGACTTGATCCATGTAGTAATCGCTGGCCTTCATCGCTTGGCTTTTCAAGGCAAACTTATCCTCCATGTATTCCATCATTTTCACCGAAAACCGCTCGCTCTAATCAAATGTCACTAAAAAAAAAAAGAAAAAAGAGAAACTAATCGCTTCGCGCACCGACGAGTAGAGACGACTTGTAAAGCAATAATTCGCCGATGAAGATAATTTGCTCTGTCTTGAAGGCACAACGTCTTTATAGCCCCAAAGAGAACGAGATCCTTAAAGAGCACCCCCTCTCTGAATATGAAAAAGCGCCCTCCTCCCACTCCTCCTACGCCCTGAATCCAAACCAAACAGCAGTTTAAAGTGATTGGAGACCCACAACGAATTCGAGGAAACAATCAAAAGTGACTTTAATTTACAGCATGTTTAGACGTCCAAAATGAGGCAATAATTTTTCTACAGCTAAACCTTTCAGCTGAAAATGGGATTTAATTCGTGTCTTTGGAAATGTTGTAAGAACTCTGCTCGTGATTTATTTATTTGGAGGGATATTTTAACCTGTAGGCAGCAGAAGGAAGTCAACAGTCAGATGTTCTCAAAATGAGGAGATTTCATTGGCGTGAACATATAAATAAGTTTGTTATATTTTGCAGTAAGTCATTTAAGTTCGGAGGATTGATTTATTACCATTTTAAAGAAAAGATCATTTCTGAAACTTCAAACTAGTAAAAACGATATAAAGCAGATTTGACATTTGCGAATCTGTCATGTGACGAAGTAAAATAATCAATCATATTTAATTATTAAAACAGGAAGGTGGAAAATGCGTTCGTCCTTGTCGGGTAAATTGTTATTATTATTATTATTATTATTTTTTAATCTGCTTATTTCAAATCCTTCTGAAAACCCAATGCAAGATTTCTCTTCTTTTTTTCATTTATTTGCACCCAAAAACAGATCTTTATTAACACCGTGGCACATTCCAGACTTTCTCTTTTACGTGATCAAAATATGGATTTTAAGAAGTGGTTTTATTATTATTATTATTCTAACACGATAATAATGTAAATGTCATATCTGGTGGCTTTAGAGTAAGTTTTATTTTTATAGCTAAACTTTAAATTACATTTCGAGCTGCGCGGAGGATCTTGTGCACTTCATTGCTTTGTAATAAGAATCTAATATTACGGCTGCAAACCTGCATGAAGCTGCTGCTTGATGCTTGCAAAACTAACTGAAAACTTTTTAAAAGCATAAGACGAGAAATTCTTTTCAGTTGGACTAAAAGCCTAAAACTATGCACTCTAATTAGAGTAGGATGCCACTGTTGTCTGCTGGGTGAAAAGAGGATTTTATGAACTTTAGCAATAAACTTAAAAAGTTCCATTACTGGAATATTGATCATTCCTGTTTTTCTTAATTGAAACATCCGGGAAAGTTTAGTTTCATTAAGCCCTCACACACACACACACACACACACACACACACACACACACACACACACACACACAGGACCCAGCTGCGAGTTTTTCACCAAAAAAAAAAAAGAACAGGAAGAGTTGTTCTTCTGTATTTTCTTATTGTAAGAATTATATTACCGCTAACCAAAGCCCATCTTCCACCTCCACATCTCCACCCTGAGCTACACCACCTGCGATGCACACCATGCATAGCTTTGGTTCGCTCGAGGGTCAGTGGCAGTTACCTGGGGCTGCATGGTGCCACAGGAGAAAAAATAAAAATAAATAGGTGTGCTCCTAAGTAGCAGGGGGTGTCTTAGCCTTCCTACGATGACCTTGCACACTGGCTCATGCTGTGGAGAAAATGTTAAAAGTTCACTGTGGTTTGGTGGGCTTTCTGCTGGAAATTCCAGCCACAATAGCTCCTGCATGGTTCTGCAAAAGTGGAGAAGCTGGTCATGAGTTGATCAGTCAGGCTAATTCTATAAGTACTGCTGCCAATGTCATGTGAGCAACCTTGAAAGACCTACAACTTGACTTTAAAAAAAGACAATTCTAAAATATATGATTGAATTGAACTAATTCTCAACCTTTTGAGCCTTAATGTGACTGAACATGATCAAACACACAAAAAAGCTGAAACTGAACAGGCCAAAATCTGCCACTTCAGAAGGCATAAACATGACATCATGATGCCCAAAGCTACCCTTGGGTATAATTCAATTTAACGAAATGTCTTCAAACTTTGGCTGCATGAAACACACACAGAAAAAGACCAAAGTTTATTTTCCCCAAAAGCACAAACTGTGAGCTTATTGATGCCACTCGAGTCTGCAGAACATTTGGCTGAATTTCAGAAAGTGAAAGCAGTGCATCAGCGTCACGAAAGTTTGTTTTCATTTTGTTTTCCATTTGCTTTTCCATAGTCAGGCATTCCTGAGCACTAACAAGCTTCAAGTCTCAGTGATTTCACTAAGTCTTCTGAGTTCATGTTAACATGTTGCACAGGCCCCCTATACGACTGAAACCACTGCAAACCGTCCAGTTAAGTAATCGAATGCTATGGTACAGTACAAGGGTAAAGGAAATGTTAAATACATTGTTTATAATAGTGTATGCTTTTTTATATATCAGGGAAATTATAAATGGGAAATTCATTCTTCTTCGTCTTGTCATTGTGAAGGGGTTTTTTTTGTAGACTATAAATTTCGCATATGATTAATCAATTGATACATTAATAAATTAATATATTTTTCCTAATACTTGAAACATATCTAAAAGGTTTAGGCTTAACAAAAAAAATAATCAGTGAACAGCAAAACAGTCTCTATGACCTCTGTGTCATGGGAGATGCTAAAAGACATCAAGTACTTATAAAAGCACAAAACACCACATAAACCATTATTATTGTAGTAAACTGCTGAAACCAGCAGCAAAGGAAAAGGCAGTTTAGGCATTATCAAACCAAATTTAACAAACAAAATCATATCACATCAATTATTATTACAATACAAAAATTGTGTTTCCTATTTACTTCTTCATAAAACACATCTTATATTTCGAGTCATCATAAAAAAACAGACATAAAAAGTGTGTCTAAACGTTCATTTAATGATACATTTGATAATGAAAACATTTCCATTTTCCTTTTTAGAGGGCAGCTTGCACAATATGTTCTTACTCTGACAGAGTTACTAATAAAGTAGAAATAAATAGAATCCAACTCCTCTGTCATTTTTATCAATAAGGGTTTTACATTCTAAAGCATTTTTAAGTAGCGCAATATATCTCTGCAAAATTAAGGTCCCTTTTAAAGAATGTACATACAATTCAAACTCTTTAAGATTTAATATTGACTAAAAAAAATGTAATCACTTCAGAATATATATTATTTTCTTGCAACACAGAAATTTGATGTCAAGGTCACGCCACACCCTTATCCTGCATTACCTCACCACAGCTTTCTTTATTTGCATTAGTTGGACCACCAAAAACCTCCTACAATTTAAAGGCCTGTGTGTTTCTCATGTTTTAACTATTTTAACATCACAGTGAATTATTCTGCAAGTACACCAGTGTTCTTGAGAAATCTTTCCAGATAGCCACTGCTTTCTTTAAATTGAAACCACTGGCCAAAGTTAACATTTCACGTGTCTGTTAATTCATTTTCAAATATTCAGAAATGCATAGGAACCTAAAAGCTGCCAGGAATTGGTTATAACTCCACAGCGTACTTCAAAAATGTTCAGCAAAAATGTGCAAAATTTGCAAATTGTAGTGAAAACATGGAAATGTGGTTTTATGGACTTCAATGCATTTAAAGAGAGCACTTGGAGAGATCTGGATGCAGAGTCCCATTGACATGGCAGACGAGGCTGAGAGGGACATTCTTGGTCTTATCTAAATGTGCAGTGGAGCTCTCATTTTACAAGGCAATGGGTTTTGGATCTCTTAGGTTACATATAATTTACCCATAATCCAAACGTAAACAAATGAAATGAAAAGTGGTAGATTACAGCTTAACAACATCCCTTCAGAATAGGAAGCTGCAGAAAACAGCTCTAATAGCAAATCTGAACTTGTGTCAAGTAATACTAGTGACAAGACATAGGCACAGATAGGCCACGCACACCTGTCTGTAAAGCATATGCAGTATGCAGTACTGGTATGATCACAGTCTACAAAAAAGCAACTAGAAGAATCAGTCTCCCCGCTGCAGGAGAACAGTGCTCTCCAGTTTCACAACAGCCCCCAAGTGGGCAGGACCACCACATCTCTGGCATGCGCCACTCTCCAAGACAAAAATCCCCATCAGATCGTGTACAGTCAAAACACAGCCTCAAGCCATGCTTAAGTGAAAGACAGAAGGAAAATAAACAGGCCGACATGCATTTCCTTCCAGGGAGCCACTCTGCAACTCTGACTATTTGTTTTGACATTCATTAACTTATCATTTTCAGCAAGGAACCTTCAAGCCTGATGTTCACTGCCTTCAGTAGGGCTTGTGTTTGTGGACGGACGCCTTGGCTCTCCAAATTCAAATACACAGAAAAGGCCATTACGATCCACAGCAGAAGATAAAGAAAACAGTGTTGCAAATCTAACACCAACGTTTATGCTGAGAACATAAATGCAGTCATTTCACGTGCACTTTTGGTTAGCAAGTGTTAAACGCAAATACAGGGCAGTCAAACTAAAATTCTGCACTTTCATAAAGTCTGCTCTGAGAAAGCAACAGAAAATTGGAAAAGGGTAAGACTGATCTCATAGCTACAATCTGTATTTAAAATCTGCATGGAGGCAAAATGACAGCATCCTAAGAAACAGGCATTAAAAGTCCTGGTTCTTATTTCCTGCCATCATTTGCATATGAAGCATGTCATCCACTCAACATTTGTGACTTTGTTCCATGTGTTTTGGTGCTAGTTGGATGCAGTGAGGTTTGGGCAATGATACTTGAGAACACAGCATTTGATACTTGAATGAACATAATAGAACCGCCTGCAGATATTTGGGCTGGTCTGAGTCCTGTTGGCCTTAATTAATTTACAGAAAAGGGAGTCTTGAGTTTTCATCTGCTTTTCCATCTTAGTGCAGGCAATAAAACAGCATTAAAAATCAAGCTGACCGGCAAAGGAAAATCACATCGAATTTTAATAGCTAAAAATTTTCTAAAGTATCCACGTGAGCTCTTCCAACGCATATTTTAATAATCTTTTGACGCGAAATGCATCGAAGTACATATAAGAAAGCTGCAACTGCATCTATTAGAGGCTGCAGAGCAAGGGCAGGAAAAGTGGTGACCTCTGGAAGGAGGCTTTGTGTTTTTACTTGCGCACTCTGTCCCTTTTCTTGCCTCCTCCCCAGCCACCGCTCAGCTGAACCGGGTTGTCACGGAAGGAGATACGCTCCTTTTTTGACGGGGCAGACGTGACTCGCGCGGGAGATGGGACTTCTTTTCCTGGAGACAAAATGGAAGAAGACGGCATCAGTATTTAACATTCAAAACAAGCAGAGTGAATTTACTTTGCTGACTCATACTATATGTGTTTTTAAACAACAGTTGACACCGAGAACTCATTTTGTACTTCTGTGTCTGCTCACATATTTTATAGAATTTATTAACATGGGTTATTATTAATTTCATAACATAGTTTTCTAGAGGGAAGGCTATCTTTGCAACACACAACGTCATGTTAGTTTGCCAGGGTCACATTATAGAAATTGTTAAGTAGGGGAGAGCGGGGTAAGTTGTCACACGGGTAAGTTCTCACACTGTTCATAACTCCAACACTAGAGGCTCTATCTCAAAAATGAAATAGCCACTTTGTGTGACTTCTTCTTCTATAGTCAACCTCCTGTTCACATGTGGTCAAGACTGCTCTAATCTGAGGTGAGCACATCTTTTTTATTTTTTTGACCTAAAAGGAAAAATAAATCACTTTAAATTTTCTTCAGTACAACTTTGTTAGGTATAGATGTTACAAATTATTATTTTACACAAAATAGAGGAGACATTAACGTGTCTTTTGATACTTCAGCTGATGTGCTATGTTGAGCTAACCCTGACATTTAGCCAAAATTAGCATAAATGTCAGTTTGGGGCAAGTTGTCTCATTAACTTTGGGGCAAGTCGTCACATGTGACAACTTGCCCCAGTACAAATAAATGCTCCAAAAAATTGTGATATTGTAATTCATTTGTATTTGTAATAACTTGGTAGTCCACTGTCAGTAATTGCAGTGCTGGCAATTACTGACAGTGGACTACCAACTCCAGAGGACATCCAGCCATATCCAAAAGCTGGCCGCCGAAAACCATCCGGCAAAGGAAGAAAACGACGCAAATCAGCAATTCTAACCGACACACCAGTGAAGCAGCAACTAGAAAAAGAAAAGAATAAGGCTGAATCTAGCAAAAAGCTGTTTCAAAAGAGAGGGACGCAAGGGGGGAAAACATCTGGACCTATGAAGAACAACGCAGCTAAAAGAAGAAAAATAATTCAAGAGTCATCATCAGATGATGAAGAGTGCTTCTGCCTTGTCTGTGTGGAGCCATTTTCAAACAGTCGTCCAAAAGAGACCTGGGTAAAATGCAACAAATGGGCCCATGATGCTTGCACCTCAGGCCAGGCAATTTATGTGTGCCAGAATTGTGACTCTGAAGTTGAGTCTGATTAATCAGAAATAGGGCATCTGTTTTGTTCAGAGGATAAACATGTTAAGTAAAGCAAGTTATTTGCAGCATTCCATTCATGGATGATGGATTTATGTGCAAGCCAGAGAACATTTGAGTTTAAAGTTCAAACTAAAGTTTTCTTTCTACTTAATGTTTTGATTAAAATGTGTATTGGATTGAAATAATTGTTTTTTTCCAAATTCTCTTGGCATAATTGTTCAAATTTCCAGTTTTGGTTTGAATTTAACAATTAAAATCAATAATCACAATTAAGTATTTGTGTTCTTATTTTAAGATAATCTAGTGTGACAACTTACCTGCCGATGGGGCAAATTGTCACAAGTGCACATTCTCCATTCAACAGTCTACAACTCCGTAATGAGATAAGATATGAAAATGTAATGAATACATCATATGTGCCCGAGACTTCCTTCTTTCATTTGGTGAAACATTTATTACGTTGTGATGTATGGTGCTCAGTAAAAGTTAGTCAGTGTGAAAAGTGTGACAACTTACCCCGCCCTACTTAAAAATGCATGGCATAAAAGTAAATATAAAAGCTTTAACTAATGATGCAGTGTTAAGTAGGTTAAAATATGAGGATTTGTAATATGTACTTAATATACATGTTTTGAAAATTGAGCGTCAATTTTGTGTGACTCAAAATACTCGAAATGGTGCTGCATTAAATCTCACACTAAAGACTTAAGTGTGAGCAGGCGGGTTGTTCGGTGCCTCTCGGGAGCAGTGTGTGTGCTGTATCACAGGCCGTTCCACTTTCACCTGGGGATCAGTACAAAGCTTTTCAAACATACAGAACAAAGGCAGCGCTTCTACAGGGTATGATGCATTCCACGTGTAGAGCGCAAACCCACAGTCAGCACGGCTGCCTCACACAGGGAGTCCAACAGCATGAAGCGCTCTTTAGGTGGGAGGGCTGGGATGCATCGCACGTTCTATGCTAGCCCCAAATATCCGCACAGCTGGCAAACTGTATAGAATAACCATCCGCTCACAAGTCACACATAATCACACATCTCTAAGTTTTGATTTTGTTCAAGTCTGTTGGCCTAACACTGCGATTTTCCTTTCCTCGTGGTCTCTCTTAATACACAGTGTTTTGGTGTTTATTTCCAGGTCAGCTTTGGTGGCTCAGTATATTAAGGAACTTTGTGCAGTAATGCGTTTGAAATCAGAAGCATTACTGCACTAAAAGTTCAGTGTAATAAACACTGAACTTTTGCTGCATGTTTTCCTAATAGCACTGCTGTTATTAACAGTACAGAGTTTTATTTTTGTTTAAACTGCTCATTTTAACAAACCACTGTGACCAAACAAATTGTTTTCAGTCATCTTACTCCTATTAGGGTTGCAAGAGGAGCTTAACTTAAGTAGTTTCCTCTGCACACGTAATGAAAATATTGTGTGAGCCGAGAAATGCATTTTATGGTACTGTCCCGGCAAGAGGTGAGTATCGCATTGCAACAGGTTATAGACTATTTATGTAGTCTTTACTGCTATACCAAACTAAGTGAACCCTCTAACTTTAAACCCCCACCTTGATGATGTATGCCCCTTTACAGGCGAAGGCGATTGTTAGTCACACTTTTTTGCAGGATCACGTAGGCTCAGTATGAAGATTTACATCAAAGAAGCTGCGTTCCCTGATTTTACTCCATAAGGAATTTCCAAGCCATGACTTTTTGATGACCACTGGGACCATTAGATACCCTTTCCAAGTTTATAAAATATCTAATTGGCTTTTCAAGAAATATTCTTTCCTTACACATACATCCATATTTCAATTTGTCCTTCACAATTTTGATAATGGATGTTTTGATCAGTGCGGACAAAGAGGCTTTCTTTCTCCCGGCCACACTCCCCGTAGAGTCTGCCTGCCTAACAGGGAAATGCTCGTTCCTGCTGCTGCACCTCGTGGATATCATTTTGAAATCATCATCGGAATCCAATTTGGCTTCGTTAACATGGACAGGGCTCTCCTTCACTCAGATTCCTGGGCTTGTTTAATGTGGTCATCTGCTTGTCAGCCTGTCAGTAGCATCTTTGTCACTCAAACTCCTGAGCCCCACTACTCCTGACAGAAGGGCCAGTCATTCTTCACTGAAAGGACTGATTTTTTTTCTCTCCCTCGCTGCCTGTTTCCTGTCAGAGGAAAATTTCACGACACTCTGTCCCCAGCCCGACCTTGTGGCTCCCCTCCCCTCCCGCAGCAGACGACCAGCGGACTCGGTCTAGGCTGAATAAGCAGCGGTCTTTATCCCTGGCTCTGCGCACTCAGATCTGTGTGGCCCAGTAGTCATAGGTGCAACTATGCAAACCTAAAGAGATCACATGTAATAAACACACAGTTATGTGCACCCCTGCCAAAAGATTTTGAAGAGTTTGAATTTGAGCCTGTGCTTTTCTCTCTGTGACTGCTAACAGGAGAATATAGAGATATATGTGACAGTGAGCTCATATGTTTATTGGTCCTTTTCTTAATTGTTATTTTTAAGTCAGAACTTGGTTTCAAGTTAAGGGCAACTTTCTAGAATTGTAATAATTAACACATTTGCATAAAAATACATTTTGCATACATAATGAGTTTTAAATATATATACATCTCTAAATTTGCTATAAATTATATGTGTTAAAAATTATATGTGTTAAAAAAAAAAAAAACTAAGGGAAACACTTCTGTAAGGAGAGTTGGGTTTTTTACTTCACATACATACAGATATTTTTTACACTCTGCTGAAAGACCAGTTCATTATTCCCAGTATCACTGTGATGTTGTGGAGAAAAGCAGTTTACAAGTTTACAAGACTCACTTGCATGACTGGAGGAGGTTCTACGGGTATAACTGTTCACTTTGCAACCCTGGCCAACCAAATTGCTGTTCGTCCACAGTCCACTGGTGTGATTTAGACAATCTGCATATGCTGGGTTAGCCTGCATGCACCACACACAGAAACAGACACACACACACACACAAATGAGGCCCAAAATGAAACATCTCACGCAAGTAGTCGAACATTCTGAAAATCAACAACCCAGCAGCTCTGCAGTCAGAGGATATATCTAAGAAACTGGAGGAAAGGGGCGGCCCCTCTTGCCAGTAAACATAAGTCACACTG
Source organism: Maylandia zebra (assembly GCF_041146795.1). NCBI lineage: Eukaryota > Metazoa > Chordata > Actinopteri > Cichliformes > Cichlidae > Maylandia > Maylandia zebra. The sequence goes on along the minus strand of NC_135173.1, from coordinate 24,737,550 downwards.
CTCCATAATGGCACGAGGAGACCTGTGGTTTGTGACTTCAAAGACTTCACAACCATCAGCATCGTTCTCAGGTCTAAACAAACTGCTCCAATGTGACACTGGGATTTCAACAAGTGAAATTAAGAAATCGCGCCCACTTGATCCAATTGAAAGTGTCACTACAGAGCTAAACCTCAGACTCCCCCCGCCCCTTCCTCCTTTAAATCAAAGTTGATGAGACAGACTCCAAGGAAGAGGACCTACGGTGTGGGATGTGACTCTGACTGGTAAATGTAAATACTACATAGCTTTACATGCATGCAACTGCGCCACAAAAAAGATTCAAATCAAGGGGGGGAAACAGCATGGCTGGGGGGACCGATACTCACTACGAGCTGCACTCTGCCTCCGTTCAGAATGGATGAGTTTATGTCCGGTAAGAAATGATCACTGAGGACAAAACACAAAATGCTTAGATGATTAGTGTTCTGCATGCTTCACACCAATTCAGTGATTAACTCTCTATTGCAGGCTCCATTTCCAAGCAAAAAACTCATATTAAATTTTTAAAAAAGAAACAAATTATATGGATTATGTCTGTTTTTTTTAAATAGGGCAGGGATAGCACAGGCCTACACACTGACTTGTTTCTGTCATCTCCCTGATTCAGCAGAATCAGAATACTTTATTGATCCCTGGGGGAAATTATTTAATAAGTTAATCAATTAAGTTAATATGTCATTCTCAGTGCACTGGAATATTTTATTTTAGAATGATACAGCGCAGGTCTTAAGGTGAATCGATACAGATAGATGCATAAACACCACCTTCATCACCTTATGATCTACATTAAATAGCTCACCTGTCTGAATGCCCATGAGTGGCCTGGGTATGGAGCCACTGCTGAGTTTGATCTTGTTTAACTTGCTCTGTCCTCTCTGCCTGCTGATGGCCCGTCTTAGCCCCACCAGCTGCACTCAACAGAAGAAATGAAATAAAGGGTCACAGGCTGTTATTTTTTCAGTTTGTTGGTTAGGTAACATTTTTGACAACAGTGGCAATAAAGAAATAACTGCCTCATCACCGTGTGCTGTGGAGAAGATAGCATGAGTCTAAATGAAAGAACAAGGCTTGTGTTAACAGATGCTTACAAATGTTCAAGCTGAACAAATAAACAACTGCAGGGCCTGTTCTGTGGCAAAGTTTGACACGTTTTACTGCCATTACAGCGTGCCAGCTTTCCCTCAACGGGACAGATTAGTGGTCAAAGTCATGTTAGGGCAGAAGGTGGTGTAATAATTCATGTAGCACTGCTGAAAGTTGCAACAGGAAAGGCCTCATTTTGTTCCAACAATGGCAGTGACTTGTTTTTTTTTTTGTAAAATTGAATCCAAGCAATGTTTCAAAAGTTTGTGAAAGTGAAAAATCCAAGAGGCCGGTGATTTACGGGTTATGCTGAAATCCCATAATAAGGTCGTAATTCAAAATAAACATTTAGGTTGTACTGACAGTAATGCTGCCTTAGATGGGTGTAAACTGATAATTTATTTTGACAGGCCAGTGCTGGAACTAATGACGCATTTATTTAAGCCATTCACTTGCTTTTGCTGAGCTGTAAAAAGAAGAAAAGAGCTTTACAGTTTTCATGGGTTAATTGAGAAGCCACACTAAAAACGTCAAGTGATAGATGCCTCCCCTGGGCCAGCAAAGGGCAGGATATGGCTACTTGCACTTCCCGAAGTTGAGAGAGAAAGAGGGAGAGATGGTGCATGAGAAGTCCAGATATCAGTTTTCAAACACCAGCCTGCTCGCGTAGAGTAAATACAGTGATTACAAAGGGTAGGTAAACACATGCACAGAAATCTGTACACACTGATGCAAGATAAGAACCACGAAAAAAAATCATTTAGTTTGATGTACTTGAGCAGCATGGAGAGATTTCTTCTCTCCATTTCCCCCTCAGAACCCCCTACTAGAGCTTCCTCCTGACCTCCTTCAACCTCCTCAATCCCCCTTGAGTACTCCTCCAGGACATCATGAGGGGGGCCTGTAAAAGTCATGCCTGTTAAGGGGGGCTTTTAACCACATTAGGGGATCTCGTCAATATCAGAGCGCCGGGGAGGAGGAGTAGCATTCAGGTTTTGGCCTGCAGCAAAGCAGAGATGAAGGAGAGATGATGTTGTCACTAAGTAGTCTCCTCTCCTCGAACCTCACTAAAGGAACAAAAAACACTGAGTCCTGCAAAGAGTCAGTACCAGTACCAATAACAAGTAGAAAAAAAAACAAAAAACTCCTAAACAAATGATAGTGACCTTAAAGGACAGTTGTGTCAAGAGTAAAACTGTGCACGTGCACAAATATAGCAAGTTTAACAACCAAGTCACTTTATAACAGACATATTTTAAAGTCAGAGGATTCTTGATTTGTCCTTCAGGCATAAACCATAGATAAAAGATGCCCATAGTTTGTGGATGACTTGGCAATCTTGGTTTTTTGAAGCCAACTAAAGACACTGTAGTGATTTATCAATCAAGCGGGAGGCCCACACTGAAGAATACGTTGCATTATATTCCTTTTATAAAAATGGACATCAAGTTGTACTCAGTCAGACTCAAACTAGCATTTGAGACCATATGCTCATTAAGAAACCCTTCACTGAGGTCATGAATCAAGTAAGTAGTAGATTTTTTAGAAATCTTTTATCGATTTTTTATAAATTCTGGAGCAGCCAGAAGAGTCCCTCTCCTTTTGGCAATGAGAAAAAAAAATGCATGTTTAAAGCCGTTTTAGGTCGAAAACCTGAATCTTCATCTTTTCTACACATGCTGTGTCACAAAACAAATCTAAATGTAAAAGTGTGAGATGGAATAACAGTGCACATCTGTGGATTAGAACATCTATCCACCAGAGATGTAAAGCTTTTCTAACCCCTAAAACTTGGTTTCATGCATTAGGCGACTTGACTCTAAATGATTCTACAAACATGTCACTGAAGTTAATCTGAATCACAATAAGGTCTGTAAAATGAAGTTGTCTCTTGCAAACATATTGGCTGGTTTTGGTCTGCTAAAACATGAAACAGACCACAGTAGGATGGAGCAATTCATACACGCTAATCATCTTTTGATCTAAAAGCATTCTAAGATCCATTTGTTAACTTTGTAAAAACACTGGAACACTGACAGGAAAATGTTTGTGACGATACTTGAAGAGAACCAGTTCAAATTGCATATTATCCAAACACATTAGAAATTAAAAATGTAAATGTTTAGTTCCCACATTTTCAGGCACTGCTCCTGAAAGGACTTCTAACTTGACAGATTAATGTGTTTCTCGATTACTGGAGACTTGTAAGGGACCTTCTGTAAGTAACATGAATTTAAATTAATAAGACGGCTAAAGTGCATACGTTTTCTGTTTTGTGCAGATGGCTAATGTTGGAAAATGTAGGAAAAAAATGAAAAAGAAATATAGAAAAGTATTTTATAATCCTTTTTTTTTAGGCATTTGCTAAGTGAAATGTGTGACATTTTAGCAACTCGGTGGTTTTAGTTAGATGTCTGACTCTGTGAATGACTGATGGCCCAATGCACATTGGCTCAGCTCGTTTCTGAAGTGTGCCAATGCGCCTCAGTCATGTAGTATGAGGAGAGAGGCTCCACTGCACGAGATAAATAGAAGCTTAGAGATTACGGGGCTGAAATTGGATGCATATGAATGGTGGGGAACAGCCTAAGCTATTTTGACTGATCAATGATAAACAAAATGATTGTGTTTCAGTTTGACTTTGTTGATGACATCAAGTGTGAAATCAAGTTAAATGCTCAGGAGGTAGGGGAACCAGGCTGAAACAAAAATATATATCATTGTGTCCCTGAGACACGAGGACGGATGTTTGGTGGGGTTGGATCTCAGTTTGGATGGAAGAGGATGATTAGAACTCTGTGTGTATATGTATGGATATGTATGTGTGTGTGTGTGTGTGTGTGTGTGTGTGTGTGTGTGTGTGTGTGTGTGTGTGTGTGTGTGTGTGTGTGTGTGTGTGTGTATCTGTGCGTGCATCTGGAGGGGTTGAGTGGTAATTAAGAGTAGAAATTAGGAGAATTCCTTAGAGGCACACCACACTGTCAACATCTGCAGCACCCCAGACACATGCAAAAGATGCAAATAATAAGGAAAAGGTATATTTATATTCTCTTTTAAACTTTTAGAAGAAAATTTGTTGTGGCTCTGCACTATTCTCTCCCTCTCTGTCTCCGTGTCTGGGTATGTAAACTGATACCCATTTCAAGTGGGTTACTCATGTCCAGCACATCCACACAAAGAGCCCGGATAAAATAAACACGCAGCGTCAGATATCTTGGAAAGAATCTGTCATGGGTTTGAGGCTAATCACCTCCAGAAGGAGCTTGACTCGAGGCCTGAAACGTTAGCCCCTGTCGGGGAGCGCTGGCTGGGCCAGTCTGGGGCTGGGCTGGCCAGGCCCCGGGCACTGGTGATGAATCCGGAGGAGGGGGTGTCTTACACAGGTCAGGACCAGGGGGGCGAGGATGTAGTCAAACCTGGACCCTTTTACAGAGACCCAGCTTCACAGCACCACAAGTTAATAACTGACACAGCACCTCACTCGCCAGCCTTATAGCAATGCTGTAAAAAGACAGTAGGAATCGTTTCCCCTAGACTGAAGCTGGATAGAGTTACACATTTCTGTCAGATCAGAAAACTGACTGAGGATACAGAATATAAACTGGAAAGAAAGAGAATGCCCTAACCAGAGATCCTTCCATTACTTTATCAGTTGTATTAGCTCAAAAGCATCAGTCCCGTTTGATAAACTGTCAATAAGAGGGTGGGGAGGAGCGATGAAGCTATGGGAAAAAACAGAGCTGGAAATATTGTTGTAATTTAATATGTTATCGGGATACAGCTATTCCTCGATTGCCAGTTAGCTGACAGTTTATCCACAGCAGTATTATGCTCACACATAATTCCAGTGTCAGCAATCACAATGTTGGAAAGTTGACATAATACACCTGCAATTCAAATAAACAATAGATAACATAATGATGCTGTCACGCAGCTGAGATAGCTCCAGCTCCCCCCATGACCCTGAGCTGGATAAGAGGAAGAAAATGGATGGATGATGCTGTCATAGTCAAGCTCCATTTTTCATGCATTTTATAAATTGTCAATGGAAAATAATTATTGGAAAAGAATGTTGTGCCACCTACTCCAAAAGGGAACATTTGTTAGTCCGTCACTGTCCTGATGAAAATGCCTTGTAATGCTGGCAAAACAGTGTCTGCTGACAGAAGAACTTCAGAATTAATGAAAATAAGAGAACTCATTCACATATAAATCGCCACATTTTTACGCTAAAAAGATCATGGTTGTTCTATTTTTTAAGACTGCAACATAAAATGACAGGCAAATCTGCTCTTCGTCTTCACAGCTAATTCTTTAGTATGTTAGTCTTATAACTGATCGCTTCACTTTCTGCTGGCAAATGCTGCTGTTCCAGCATCCCTCTGACTGCTGGATGACCGTGAGACTATTACTCCATGGATGTGAGGCCTTGACCCTGGTACGTGGTGGTGGGGTCCAAAAGAAAGACGGAGACAGTCCCTCATGATAAAAACAGACTCCCCCCCCCCCCCCCCCCCCCCCCCCCAACTCTCCCTTATGCTCTCCCTCCAGCGCTTCCCTTCCTTTTAAGTCTGTCTGTGTGTGTCACAATGCCAAATCCTCTCTGCACCTCAGGGCAGGGCACCAGGCCACAGCAGAATATGGATGAAGGTGGAGGGAGGCTTTTGACTTTTCTCAACCAATCACACTATCCCACATATAATCAATCCATAGCCTTTTTTTGACACTGTATTTCCATAACACTGAAAACTCTTTGGAAAAAAGTTGTGCCATACAGTCCTGTGAAAAGTACACCCTGACCGTCATGACAGTACAATTAGAAAAAGGTTGGAAAAATATGGCTTTGAGGGGTTGCCAAAAGAAAGCTTCTTCTCTTTTAAAAGAATGTGGACATTTGAGCCATCCAGAAGACATCTTTCACCTTTAGACTGATGAGACCAAAGCGGAGATGTTGGGTCATAAAGCGCAGTGGCCCAACAGGCAAAAACCAAACACAACATATCAGCACAAAAACCTCTCACCAACTGTTAAGCACGGCGGTGGACGGGTGGTGATTTGGGCTTGTTTTGTAGTTGCAGGACCTTTGAAAATTGCAATCACTGAGTTGATCATGAGTGTCTCTATATATCACAGTATTTTAGAGACAAATGTGAGGCCATCTACCCCTTCTGCTTTGCAATAGTCCAGTCTAAGACCAGACCAGACTTAAATAGTTTAAATTTAAATTAAAAATTCTTAAAAATAATCCAAGCATTTGAAATACTACTGGGTTAGAAAATATGCATAGATCTCTTTTCTTACCTTTTGCATAATTTCTGTTGTATCGTGCTGTTGTGTTTTGTGCCTCCGCTGGACCAAGCTGGTAATTACAATTTCTGAACAAGTCAAGTCGGACGGAGGGATCTAACACAGCAAGAAAGAGAAGGTCAAAGCAGGACACACCAGGCTTTAAACCAGAAGCAGAAAACCAGGATCAAACAGTCAGAAAATATTAGTGCATATGTAATACAGCGCTGTGGTTCAGCTGAGGCAGATGCCATTAGGAGTTAAAGCCGACAAAGACCTGTGTGTCGATGGAGCAAGATGACAAGAGCACCACTAATGCAATCATGCATTTGAAAGTCTGATCAAAGACCAACCTCCCATTACATGACCATGACATGATACCCATGGCAGAACTACTGTTTCTTGGAACAGAGCAGAGGTGAGGTCACCTTTCACTACAGTTACACTAAACCACTACAATGAAATGGAATGAAAGTCGCCACAAGACGACTTGTCATGAGCTTTCTTGGCAATAGTTATTTCCTTTGCAGGCTCGTAAATAAGTCCAATGAGAGGTGACAGCCCTGGCTTCTGCTGTCTGTTATGGCTCATTAACATACATGCGGCGGAAAGGTTCACTGCTACTAAAGCACGGCTGAAGAATGAGAATGAAGAGAGATCTTTCTCCTTTTTAGACAACAGATTTATGTCTTAACAGGAGTTATCTCCATTTTGTGAACTATATAAAGACAGAAACATCAGCTGAGGTGTAGAAGGATTAATGAATGAAGGAAGCATTGCATATGAGGTGACTGAAGAAGGAAACCACAACAGTGTTTAATCTCCAATCACAGCATTCAAATTCTATGGGGAATTTTCTAAAAACATACAAAAATAGTTTTTTTAAACCTGAACTACTGCATAAAAAGCACACATGCAAACACAAAGGGTCCAAATCTCAAATTTCCACCTATCCCACTTTAAACACACTAACCCCTTTGCTTCTTTTGCAGTTGTCTCTTTGACTTCATCTTCCGAGCTCTCCTCAGCAGCAGAAGTGCTGTGTGGCTGTCAGTAAAGCCCCTGCAGATGGCAAGGAAAGAAAAGACAAATAGAAAGTGCCGTTCTGCCATTTACTAACAACACACAGTTGCAGCAAGCAGTGAGGAGGAGATGATGATTTACCATTCTTCTAGAATCTTTTCTGATCTTTCAGAGAGACCACTAAGCGCTGAGGTGGAAGTAGGAGATGTGTTTCTGGAATCATAAAGAAATTATTGTCCTTAAAAACATAACTTGAGATGCAGAAATTCACAACAGGACTACACATATTTAAATCTTTCGGGATTGAATTATGGCTGATCTTTAAGTCAAGGTTGTCCTGTATTTTTTCCTGCATGGCTGCTAATATTATTGTGCTCAGTGGACGTGCAATAAAGATGTGCAAAATGGAAACCCATTTCATTTAAGGAAAAAGGGAGCTAAACTGGGCGAGTAGGGCTAGTGGTGATTGAAGATTGTGTTTGTGTGTCCAAACACAATCTTTATTGGGGCCAAAAACACATTTTCAGTGCACTCTGATGGTGGCATGCTCCACAGCTGTGGTCTTTAGTAGCAACTGTTCTCTCAGATGCCTTGGGATCTTACAGTAAAAACATGCATTAAACATTTGATTGTTTAAAAGTCTCAGTCCTCTAAAAGTTCATTTAAAAAAGGAAAAGCACACTCCTGCTCCAGCTCTTGAACTGAAGCTTGATCAAACTCTTAAACTGAAAACTGTTGTCTGGTCTGTAGCAAAAGATGCACCTGTCATCCACATAACTGTAACCAACATAACAAGCATGCTGGAAGTGGAGCAGTGCTGCCTTGTTTTCCTTTCCATTTCATTTTTTTCCTCAATGGAAGCCATTGAATTTTATGATTTGTATGCCACCAAGTAAAAAAGTAAACGAAAACAAATATTACCACTTTATAGATTACCAGTGACATCAGCTGAACATCATAGAGAGGAGAACTGAACAGTCATTCAGTGAACCTGCTTATTTGAGTGTTTTGCTAGCTGAATATGTGGATACATTTTGTGGATCACAACCATAACAAAAATATAAATGTGATTTAGTGTGTGTGTCATCCTCCTTTATATCCAGAAAGTGAAATTTCAACATCTGTATCATCATTTTTTCTATGCTATACTAAAATCTTATGACATTAAAATCTTGCATTATTAGGACCAGTTTGATTATTGTTCCTTGCATTTTTAATATCAGATTTATATTTTGCTATCCATGAAACACTTAAACACATACTTCAGGTTGTCTGTATTTTGTTCCAAGAGCAAACGCCATATCATGAGCTTCATATGTGAAAAAGTAAACCCAGTTAAAATCTCTAACTTCTAAGATACATCCGACTCTTTAATGTGCTTAGCAAAGATTGTATTTTTCTACTTGGAGTTGCATTAACGAAAAATATTAATGTCACAAATCAACACTGTTTGCTATATGTCCTATTATGAAAATTATTTATCTTCTTTTTCCCTATATAACTTTGTACAATAATTATGAAAATCTATATAAAGCTTAAAATAAACAGCTTTTTCAAATGCTGTGGCTGTGGGTTGTTGTACCTGTTAGAACCGTCCACATGTTCCCCAGCCATCCAGGCGTGCTTTGGTAGGGGGAGTATGTCCTGGGAGGGATCAAGACAGGGCCCAGGAGGCTGAAATACATATATCAATTAATGACAGGCCTAAGTTACTTTTCTTTTTTTTTTGTTACCTTGAAATGTTACCAAAACACACTTGTTGTAATTTTCCTAATGAATTACCAGAATACACATAAAACATCTGGGATACCAGTGTGTGTTTTTATTTCTGTTATTCTGCATCACAGACATTAAATCGGAGCGGCTTTGCTTTTTCAGTTTCTAAATGTTTCATTATTATACTGTTCATCAAACTCAAAGCTGGTTGGAGATAAAACCACGCTGAACAAAGGCAGGATTTTAGCTTTAGACTGTGACACTTGGAGTTTATGCAAAATTGATTTGGTTGCAGTTTTTTAAAAAATTGAATGTGTTTTTCAGGCTGGAAAAACTAATGTAGCTTTCTCCTGTATTTATGAACTTGAGCACACTCAAAAATCCTAGGAAAAAAATAGACATAGATTACTAGTGGAAAACTTCAACTGACATCTGTGTACTTAAAGGACCTGTAACAAAGGTAAAATTGTGCATGCTTTCATTATAGTTACAAAAATCTGAGCAGTCTGTTGTGGCATACTAATTAATTTTTCATGGAATAACACTACAGTTATCTGTAACTCTTGGGGGAAGTGATTACATTCTACACTATTATATCCAGTGACACTTAACTCAGGGGCCTATTTTTGTTGTAGGTATGTGGCTGACCGAGTGAACGGTTCACAATCATGGAATTCTCATATTTAAGTCAAAGTAACAGCTTAATTACTCTCCAGATTCTATTTTCTCTTGGTTAAAGTGCTAAATTGTTCATCCCCTGCCTTTGATCTGTGCCTCAGTGTCAACATATTGAGGCTGACCACGCTAGCAGCTGCACCACATCAGCTTGCTTAAACTGGCTACCATGATGTACAGCGCTGAGCACGCTCCAAAGAAAAGATCCAACAAGAGGTAAATGAAGAAAAAAAACAGGACGACAGTCCAGCCAGCATGAAAAATGACATCTGCTGGTGCTGTGCAACTTTCAGCCCTCCAGGAAATAATCCTGTTTTTCCAAGTGAATAAATTTAGAGATCAATAAGGGAGGGTGAGACAATTCCTGGAGGGGAGGTAGACAAGCAAGAAAATAACTCCAACACTGACATAACACAAGATGGTTAATCCCAAAATTCACAATTTGCATAGCAGGTTTCAAAGTATTAGAGAATATCATGTCAGGACTACCAGGTTTTAAGAATATCAAACTTTACCTTCGTAGATAATTGCTGCTCTGACACAAGTTGGTGTCTGGTAGACGAGTCCTGAGAAAGCATCAGTGTGCAGTGTTCCTCCAAAGCTGCCTTTATGAAAATGAAAAATACTTGAATTTCTGGACGGCAATGACAAACAAACCACAAATAAAGTGTCTTTGGAGTGAAGTATACAGTACTATATTTATGTGTTACATTTATGTGTTAGCCTCTGTGCAGGTTTTTTGGTCTGATGGGGTGCGAGATGGGGAACAACTGCCGAATCGTGAAAGTGAAGAACATACAGGCTTGTGCAGATACCTCATCAAAGACAAATTCATCTATGTCCACCTCCTCAAAGGTGTCATCCTCTCCAACACTGGGGCATGTCACAGCAGCAAGAGCAGATGTGAGCCTCCTCCTCAGAGAGTAGCCCCTCCAGAATGCCTGGAGGTACCCAGAAAAAGAAATGGTAGTTGCTCAATGAATCATGGAGCAAACGTAAATATTGCATGTTATCCCATTAGGAAGATAAAACATGTTAACCCCTCTTTTAATTGCTGAGTGTTCTGCTGTCTGAACTCTGTGTGACTCCAGGCTGCTCTGAGACAAATAGAGCTCCAGTGCGCCTCTAAATCCTGCAATTCCCAATGGGCAGAGGGGGGGGGCACACTTCACTTCAAGTTGAGCCGCACAGGAATTTTAGAACTCTTACTACCGCACGTCTTTGGAATCTGATTAATCACTCTATACCCCCCTGACATGCACAAAACACACACTTACACTTACACAGTGCTGTAGTGCACGGTACACGGCAACTCCCAGCCTCTACCTAGCCCTCAAGGAGTCATCAAACACTTTGTGTGTTGAAAAGGGATTTGAGAGGGGTGATGAGTAGCATGTTTTTCAGAAGAGCAGCTTACACCTCTGTGCAGAGGATTAGCCGAATAAGCCTCAAGAACGTATGAGGCCTGAAGTTCAGTTTTTAAGGATGAAAATTGGCATTTTCAGATATCCACAAAGAGGAAGTGACTTCAGGCACACTTTCTACATGCAGAAGTAAGATCCTTAATTACACAATAAAAGGTTAATGTGAGCAGTTTCTTCTCAACGCATAATCTTAAGCTATGACAAACTCTGATGGGGTTTTTTCCTACTCTTTTTTATCAAATTTTTATAAACTCACTAATTAATGAACCCAAAATAGAACAAATCAACTATTTGCTATCTGTGATATTCAGCAGTTTCTGCTATCCTCTAGGAGCAACAGCCGATCTTTCAGGGATTTTAGTGTAGCCAGGCTACGTTCAAAGCAAATGCAAAGCATCAAGCAATGCATCTGGGCTACACACATAAATCTCAGGCCACAAGAAGGAACCTAAAAGCTTTTGCTACCAAAAATCCTCTGCCTTTGAATTCTGCAACTGCGAAATGAAAATAGACGTCATAGCCACAGTGGCCCAGTGGATAGATGGATATAAATCTCAACAACAATACCCTCAAGGTGCTTAATACTGTAAGCTAAAAATCCTAAAATAATAAAGAGAAAATTGCGAACAATAAGACAACCGCCTATGAGCAAGCATTTGGCGACAGTGGGAAAAAAAACTTTAACAGGAAGAAACCTCCAGCAGAACCAAGCGCATGGAGGGGCAGCCATCTGCTGTCACAAGTTGTGGGTGTGGGGAGGAACACAGGACAAAGGACGCAGAGAGAGACAGAGTTTAACAATAACTAATGATTAAATGCAGAGAGGTGTGTAAACACATAGTGAGTGAAAAAAGGTGAATGAAAAAGAAAGTGCACCTTGGGAAGCCCCCAGCAGCCTAGGCCTATTGCAGCATAAAAATGGAGGATTTAGTACTACAACATTTCCAATTCAAAAAAGAAAGATTTAAGCCTAATTTTCAAAGTAGCGAGGGTGTCTATCTCCTACTTCCAAATGGTAGCTGGTTCCACAGAAGGCGGGCCTGGACGCTGAAGGCTCTGCCTCCTGTTTTACTTTAAAACATCCTAGGTAAGCAAGCCAGCAGTCTCAGAGCAAAGTGCTCTGTTGGGGTGATATGGTGCTATGAGGTCTATTACAAGTAAACAGTTTGACTGACTGAATTCATATGAACTCGCCTGGATAACCGTTCTAAGTTGTTACCCAGAAATCTTCAGAGGGAAATTGTTCTAGGACGCTACAAATGCTACAAGCTACAAATGTTTTACCTGGATGACAGTTGCCGCACAGTGTTTGCCAGCAGTGCTCCTATTAATATAGAAAAGTCTTGACTCTGGCTTTCCTCCATCTCCTCCTCTTTCTCCTCCTTTCTCTGTGATGGGGGGAGCATTAATGTTCCCACATATCTGCTTGTATTTCCTCCAACATTGCTGAATCACAACTGCTGCTGTGCTGCTCAAAAAAGAACACACACACACACAGGCATTTAAATACACACAAAGTGAGGGATATATTGCACATGATATCATAGCACCTTCATCTTTCAAAACATGAATTTATATGTGAGCAGACATCTGGAGAGCAGTACTCTGGAGAGTTTAAGCCTGTCTAAAGCCACCCTTCAAATCAAAGATGTATTGTCCTCCCGAAGATAGCACAGTGTTAATGATAAAGCTGCGTGTTAAAATGAATAAAATCTTCAACGTCTTCTGGTGTAAATCAAGTAGAGGAGGCTCCAATGATGACAAATGCTTTGCAGCAGAAACTAATAAAAGGCTGAGCTCTGTTAAAAGAATTACATAAAAACAGAGTGTTTGCTTTAAGTCGGCAGCATCCAGTTGTATACCACGAATGAATTTGGAGGTTTTCATCGCATGCATTTTTATCAGCTGATCTTTCATCGAATACAAAGGTTTTATTAGAGTGAATATACAAACATACACACGAGTGACTCAGATAAAAGCAGAGAGTGAATTACTTTTTGAGGTTTAAGTCTTGATGGCTGGAGACAGATGCTTTTTCATCACTGAAGAAGGTCGCTGGACCCTGTTTTGGGCCAAATGTGTCATAGTGACTCTCTGTAGCTGGAGTCTCATCAAAATTCCAATAGCTGCATCTCATGATGTCTCTATTTGGAAAGACTGGTGGTAATTTGTTAGTGGACTCTATATCTCGGCAATCCATAAGCTCTTCACCAATGACACTATCCAGTGTTTTCTCAGGCGCTGTTTGACTTGCAGCCCAGTGTTCATCAGACACAGTGGTCTCACCATATTCATGGGCAAATCTCTGGTCCTCAGCCAGCTTCAGAGTCATACTGAAGTGCCGGCAGAAGCTTTGCACATCATTAAAGGGAAATGCAAGTCTGCTGTAAACAAACACATACAAAAATATTTCACGTTACATTATTAACTGGCAATACAGACCAGTTTTGACAACAGGGCAATAGTCCTAATCAATGCAAATACCTGACCTGACCTGACCTACATAACTGATTTTATTTTTGCACATATATTTTTATCGCTGCCCATTTCATTTCTGCATTTCAAGTACACCTTACTCTGCATATATCTTATTTATCATGATTACTGTTCGCCTTTCTTTTAGTACCGATGAAGGAAGGAACCCCAGTTTCATTGTACAACACAAAGTATGACTGTGCAATGGCAATAAAGTGAATGACATTAAAGTTAATCTTAGTCCACATGGTTCCCAATCAAATTTATTTAATAGGTTTACTGTAAGCAGTAATTGTAGCATATTGTTCTGAGCTCAGGAGAAGCAGTTATCCACTTTTAGGGTTGTCTGTGAAGGTTCTCAGTCATCCAGGTCATCGTAGTCAAAGGAGCTTGCAAAGAAAAGCTTCTCATCCGAGAAGCTTCTTCAGAAGCAGAACTGAAGAAGCTTCTCGGATGAGAGGTGAAACATCTTCAAGTAACTTAAAGAAGTCCAGACGCTTTTCTTTGCAAGCTCCTTTGACCACTTTTAGGGTTGTTTAATGCAAGAATGAGATTCTTTAAATATGTCTTCTCTATGTCCTGTGAGGTGAACTCCGTGGAGAGGATTGCTCTGATACTGTAAAAGCAGATAAGCTATAACTTTGACTTTTATGCAGGTCAGATTTAATTATACTGGTGATAAGAAGAAAATTGTTCTGTTTCCAGAATAGATTCACATACATTCTAATCACAATGAGGATTATACTACTAGTCTATAACCAAAACTCTCAAAGAAAGATTTATTTAACCCTTGTATGGTGTTCGGGTCTGTGAGACCCGTGTTCAGTTTTTTTCAAAAGAAAAATTAAACAATCAATTATTTTTTCACGTGTAAATGTGTTGTGTCTTTCCACTCACTCCACTTGATTATAACTGATTTATTTATAACATTTTATATAAAAGAAAAACGAGAAGCACATTAATTCATAAATGTGATCTAACAAAGGTAAAGGGAAAAAATTAACCATGTTTGCTGTTCATATGTCTTGCAATTGGGATGAAGTAAACATCTGTTGAGTAATTTAACATAAAATTGTTTGATAGTGTAATTTGGAAAGCCAAAACTCTAGCGGGTCCACCAGACCCATGAACACTGGCTGAGTAACAAAAATACGAACACCACACAAGGGTTAAAAACACACAGTGATTGGTGGTGTTAGAAAATTAAATCATTCAAAAAGGATCAAAGCCATTCCATTTTGAGTTAAATATCACATATATATCCATTTTTAGCTCTTATTCTTGGCCAGCCTGTGATAGGTGTGGTCAGTGTGTCCTTATATTTATGTGAGGGTAGGGGTGGTGAGGGGGCGAGAGAGAAAGAGCTGTCTGCCTGCTCTGTGTGTGCCCTAATACCATATAATGTCTCTTTCATTGAGGGGATAAACTGACAACAAAGCTACCTCAATGGAAACTTAATTAATCTATTAGCTATGCTCCGCTCCTTGTCTTAAACCCCGAGGGGCCAGAGACGCTCGGCCAGTCTGGAAGGCCAGTAGCCACAAGTAGTGCAACTCCTTCTCTACAAAGACCTCGCTCTTCACTCTCAGTGGGATAAGAAAGAGAAGAGTCAGAAGGTCTTAAAGGATTGTGACACCAGTGACCCTCCCTCCCTCTACCTGCTGGTTCACTCCAGGGTCACCATAACACGGGTAAAAGAAAGCTTCAGTATACAATGTTCATGACAGGAAAATGAAAAGTTATTCACTGATTAATACTCGCCTGTGAACATATCCAACCATGTATGTAGATGCTAAAAGCTCTCAGTGGTTATTTGTCTTCTGACTTGCAATACAGGAAATTTAGAGATATTTGGTGTTGCTTTATCACATGGGTGTCCCCAGGAGGCCACTCAACAAAAAACTGAGGTCGAGAGCTGTAAGAAATTCCTGAGCCAGCAGCAAACCCTATACTAGTTATATTATAGAGGCGTTTACTGTCCTTTTGAAAATTCAATTTGTGTCTGTCGCAACTGTCAGACAACTATGAACAGAACATAGAAGACCTCACAGCTCCAGAAATGATATGTATACTTAACACAACAAAAGTCTTGTGTAACTGTTTCACTTCTGTGTTCACCTTTTCTACATTGTGGGTGAAAAATGTGGTTTTGTGATAACAATAAAATTGATAAAAACAGAGAGAAAATCCCAACAATCAGACGACCCCTAAGAGCAAGCACTAGGCAACAGTGGGGATGAAAACCTCCGGCAGGGCCAACTATCTCACATGACTGGCTGGGGTGAGTGGTGGGAGAAAGGATAAAAGATATAATGCTAAAATGTTGATGAAAACAAACACAAAAAAACATATAGGTTGCTGTAGTTGCTTCTGCTGTTCACACTACCCTTTGCAAGATGCTCAGGGCACATTTAGCTAATGCTAAAATGAGGCTTCAGCAATCTGAAATGGACTAATACTGGTGTATTCTTCAAAGCTTTGGCTTTTTGCCTTAGCAGTTTTTCTTTACCATACTGTGTGATGGTACCACAAACAGAAGGCACAATGAGTGGAAAGTACTCATTTCATTTGTTTAACTCAGACTGCTCACACACTAGCTTTAGCAAAACTCTATAACCCATCTTTTTCCACATAACATAGAAACATAATTTTTGATTCACTTCTTTTACATTACAACCACATAAGGAGCAATTCAAACCTAAAAAATACTGAGTGCCATAGAACGCAGTGGAAAAAGTGGGGAGATTGCGGTAGTAGATGGGTTTATTGGTCTTTTTCCCACCACATCCACAAAATGTTTTGATTTAATGGCATACAGGACTGGATTGTAAGGCATGCTCATTTATGGGTGAAACAGAGGCACTTTGGTAGAATCCCTACACCTTGTAAAAGAGAGTAATAGCCCTAATACGCCACAGTACCTCACCTTACAGTCACCAGTTGACTGGCGTGTGGCACTCTTCTCAACTCCCCTAAAAACTCAGTCTGACACAAGGTCAGGCCAGGGGTTAAATGGCTGTGTTGGCTCTTGCAAAGCCCCCAAAATGGCTCATTGTCCAGAGGCCAGAAGGGTAGAGGGCACTCAGTGAGGGGCGAAGCAAGGGGAGGGCCACGCTAACCTCCCCCAAGCCATAGGAGTCCTCGATGTGACCCATACAAGAAGCCGCCACCGCGTTTCATCTTTTGTACTGTGTAATTTGAAAAGGTCAGGAAGATAAGCAGAAAGTTGACCACTGTTTTAAGTGCTGGTGGTCCTCCTTGTATAGGAGTGTCAATATGTGCAGAGGCCAGTGACATTGAAGGACTTGTGAAAATAGATGGACGTTGTCTTTAGGCTCACTACGCCCTATGTATCAGACATAACAAGAGGATAGCTAACATTCCTCGCTGCTTGATGGCGGTATCTCTGACAGGTTCAGCAGCACATGACAAAAAAAGTGTAATATGACCTCTGGTGCATTGGTTTTGGGTTATTTTTGTTGTTTTGCCCTGTTCTTTATTATTCCCTTTTACTATTTGATTCTTCTTTTCTTTTCAACCTGTTCTCGGTTTGACCTCATGCCTTCATCCTATCTCTTTATATCTTAAGTACTCTCAGTCAAACATAACTTGATTTTTATGCATACAGTAGAAGAGACGAGAATTCTGCAGTACAGTATTCGTTTTCTATTACCATAACCAATTTTTTTTTTATTATTTGAAGCTGAACATTTCGCACCTCTTCCCCATGATCTGCTTTCAAGCTTCTTCAGAAATCTGCAGCTTACCTGCAATATTTTAGTTTACAAATACAGATCATATAAGATGAGTGTGAGTATGAAATCTGACAATATGGAAATTGTGTAAACTGAGTTCACAATAAGCACTTGTATCTGCAGATTGTTTTCTCTTCCACAATGTGGATAACTTTAGAAAGTGTAACTTCTGGGGTCAAACACACATCCAACCACTGGCAAAACCTGCAGCTATCCACACTAAACACATAGCACACTGCAAGCACATCCACACAGGCAGCCTGTCTCTTACCTGTGCTCCCTGCTGTGATGCTGCTGTAAATTCTGAGTCTGCTGAAGCTGAGCCTGGCAGAAAGTTAGGAAGCAGTCTGAGGCCGAGCTGACCTGCTGAACAGCTGGAGGCAAGAAAAAGGAATCTGTCTCCTGGCTATCAATGACTCTAAGGCCAGGCACTGATTTCTGTAGTGTGGATCTGAAAAGGAAAGTAAAATCAGCAAAACCTGAGCTGTGCAGAAGTGATTTTACTAATATTTTTAAATGCATCATTTATACCATTTTAACTGCAACTGGTATTATGTATATCTGTATTTTTGTATGAACTCATTACCTCTGCATTAAAGGCAAACAGCTTGGTGATTTTTTAAAGTTTATAATAAACAACACTATTAACAGGTAACAAAGACAATGAGGGCAACTTGAATGGAACTCAGGTTGAGGTTGCACAGAGGTGTCAGGGCTATGAAACAGGACACTTATTTTACTCAACAGATTTTGTAGATCACAAAATAGTTTTGCCAAATAGACGTAGTTTAATTTGAGTTCTATGTTTGTTTCCAGTTATTTACTTACTAATACGACTCATAACTGTCAAATTACAATCACTGCCTGACTAAGAAAATAATATTCACAGCCAACAGAAAGCTTCTCTAAAGCTGGCAGAACCATTCTCTGTTTAGACCGTAGTGTTTTGAGGAAACCGTTTAACTTTCCTCTCACAGTATATGTTGTTTTGTACACAGTACATTTTGTTCTCTGAACTAATTAAAGGACCATATGTACAGTGATTTAGTCATCCCCTGGTATTATTGGTTGTCTGAGTCTACAATCTGAACCTGTTTGAACTCATTACTATCAATCTAGTGCCATTTTCTAAAAGTGTAGTTACACAGCCACTTTGGATAGAAATCCTTTCCAAAGTGCATATGTTAGGTAGTGTGAGCATTCAGCTGGAGGAGCGCCCTGAATGGCTGTGATACAGGGGGAGAGGTAACCACTGCCCGAGGCTAAGGATGTGCAAGCAGAGGAATCTCAAATATCTGCCAGAGAAACAGACTAAGAGCATCTACTAGTGGAGCACTGGCCAAATGTGGTCTCTGTGCAGTGGGAAAATGTGGAGCTGGAAACTCTACAGGGCACTAGGGAACAGCAACAATAAAATTTGCAAAAATAAAAGCCTTTGGGCTGCGAAGTCAGTTTTTAAAACATTAAGAACTGGGTTTTCTAAAACCGATTCCCAGAGTACTGTATGCTCTTAAATCTGTCCCACGACTTCACCAGAGAGAACAAAACATGTGTTGAGGTCATTTACTGCTTCAGATGCATTCATAAATGGTTTATATGAAAATGTCTTTCTTTATAATGTGAAGTACTTTACATGTACTTATATATTCAAAATAGGTTTTCCTTACCAGAGTGAGAGAGAGAGAGAGATAGATAGATAGATAGATAGATAGATAGATAGATAGATAGATAGATAGATAGATAGATAGATAGATAGATAGATAGATAGATAGATAGATAGATAGATAGATAGATAGATAGATAGATAGATAGATAGATAGATAGATAGATAGATAGATAGATAGATAGATAGATAGATGAAGAAGAAGAATGAAGCTCCAAACCCAAATTAGACAAAATTGGATAAATAGCAGCAACTTATTACCTTTTTAATATAAGGACTTCATTATTCACAGCTATATCTACAGTACACTGAAGATACTCAAACTTCAACTTGAGTCTTACTAAACTGTTATAAATTTTATCCTCCTTTTCTTTTAAAACACTTTTTTGGATCCTTCATCCTGATTCTCCAGTTCCTATAAGCATAACTCCGTATTTCATTTAGTGAAGACTTCCTCCAAAACATAGGCTCTTTAAGCGGCTCTGATTAATCAGGGCCAGTATTTTCTTCATCTATTTCTCCTGGATCAGGGGTACCTACAGGGATTGTAATTCTTAGCGCTTGCCTTTTGGAGCTTTTATTTAGCCAGTGTTATCACTGGCTGAGGATGAAAGGGCAAGGGCATGAGTGTGGAAATATTGAGGGTTAATTCTACTGTTGGCACTGGGGGTTAAGTAAAGTTCAGTGAAAAATTAAGGTAATGTTTCAGTTATGGCTTAAGGAAGAAAGTGTTCACAAGTAACTCATAGTTTTACACCTATTCCAGCAAAGAATCCTCTAAAAACTCAATCTAAAGATAAAAAAAAATAGATTTTATGTTCATATTGTCAGCACAATAAAAATCATTAAAAAAATATGGTACAATGTACCATTTTAAAATGAATATAAATTTTTAAAGGCTCTTTTTCCTGTATTTTTTTAATCACACGTTAAATTTTGCCATTTACCATTTATGGAAACCAACATTGGCAGTGGTACTGGCAAAAATTTAACAGAACATTTGTTTTGTTTTGTTTTTTTATTGATGTTTTTATTGAACCTGCTGGGCAGTAACTCCAACATATGAACAATGATAAAAATCTGACTATTAAATAAGCAAAAAGTTTCCAAAACTAGTATAGTTTTTCATATTTTGGTTATTTTGCTGGGTGTAACTGACTCTGAGGAGCCAAATAACTTTGCAAACCTGTAACAGCTGACATCACCGCTCATGACATCCCAGTAGAACCTCAAAGAATATAAGTGCTCATTGCATATTTTTCATATAAACTCATTGCAACTGCCTTAACACTGGTAAAATATTTAAGCAATGTAAGTGAATGAGCAAATTGACAATGAAAAGATAATTGATTTTTCTGCTGTATCAATATTTTGGAAATTATGACCACTTAGTGTGGCATACACACATACAGATGTTGGTAACCTAATAGGCAATGCAGATCAGAGCGGTAATCCTGGAAGTGGACAGGGAGACCAGTGTTCAGCTGGAATGTTTAGACTACCTGAGCCCACAGACTAAATTTTGGATAGGCAAATACTGACTTTTCAGTGGTATTTTCCTTTGATCACCCATCATATCAAGTTATATTTAAGAGCAAAAGAGGCAGAAACTGGAACTTCTATCCAAATAATTTCCAAAAAGAACAGAAATTTCTAATTACTATATCTTGATTTGAAACTGTGGAGCAGGTGAGGAAAATGTCTCAACGAGAGGCAGCCAGAAAATTCAAGATTCCTGAAACTAGCGCAATGCACTATCACTGCATGATGGGTCGTGAAAGCAGATACATACAGATAACAACATATTTAGTTCTAAAAAAACAGTATATCATGTCATTTTCTTACTCTGTCCAGTGCTTACCCTACCTCCAGCCACTCTCCTGCTGAAGAGGATTCCCTGTGAGGTGGATTTCACGCAGGAACTGACATCCCTCAAGATTTTCACACACATTCTGCAGGTCTGAAAGAGAGCATGACACGTTTTTCAATATATTCTTCAGTTTCAATATAACTCCAACTTACAAACTATATCAACCTACATGAAATAAGCAGAGGTGTGTAGTGAACTTATATCAAAGTTACAAAGTTACAAAATTTTACACAAGGCACCGAAATAAGATCAACAAAATATAAAAGCAATAGTTCAAGTACGGTGAGCTGAAAGAAGAAGAAAAACCACAGGTTTTATACTGGCTTAGGTGGTAAAACAGGTTGACCACTAATCACAGGATTAGCAGCTCTATACTCAGGCTGTCCTGAGCAAAACAATGAAGGCCAAGCTGCTCCTAACAGAGCAGGCGATGCTCTATTAGGAGTAGCGCTTGCATAACAGTGAACAAGAGACGTTTGCTGAACCACTAAGGTAAAACAGCGCTAAACAAGCACAGCCCATTCACCATTTTATAAAGAAAACATGTTACCTGACAGGCAGTTGTATCTAAGATCCAGATTTTCAAGGGACACAAAATTAGACATGGAGGGCAGCTGAGTAATTCTAGGAAAATAAGAGACAAATTACATTAGAAGCTAGACCACATCTCAATGCATCGCTCATGTCACCGTTAAACACAGAAGCATTTTGAATTTATGCGACTGTGTGGCTTTGACTCGTCGTGGTTTTACAGAACCTACTGATTGCAATTTTTTATATCAAGTTACATTTTCAAAAGAAAGAAAAGCCAGAAAAAATTGTGGCACGTGTGTTATTTTCTACTTTGAATATATATCACATAACAAAACTTAGGCGAAGACAGATGGCAAGTAGTATTGGATGAATACTGGATACCCGTTTTGAGCTGCAGAGAGGTGCTGCATTAGAGGAAGCCAGCAGGCAGCGAGGCCGTGAAGGGAGGAGACGCTGTTGTCATCCAGATATAGCTCTCTGAGGAGGACCTGGTTGTTCAGACTCGGGGGCTGATGAAGCAACAGGACAAAGTCGTCAGTTAACACCCATCACACTGTGAGGTTAGACTAACTTCACACCGCTGCTCCTGCTGTAGCAACGAAACGACCTCATCCATCAATGTCAGTTGTTTTAGCCCTGCTATGCCTACTGCTATGAGTGCCTGCCACAAGCGAAGCTCGTCAGGTTCATTTTCACACTGCTTGTGAAGCACTGTGATAAAACTTTCAGGCTTGGCAAACACAAGCATAGTTAATCTGTGACTGAAAGATTACTGAGGATAGAGTGGGCCATTATCACATGTGTGCAATAATATACATTTTTAACAGCACATCTGCTGGACTGGAGAAAATTTGAAATTTGGCCAGGTAAAATTTATTTTCACAGCTGAGAAATGCGAATTAGCAAACAACAGCATGTGTTTGACTGAGGTACTTCTTGGATTAGATCTGATGGATCAGCTTCCTTTTTTTTTAAATTGAAATTAAGCACCTTATTTATATTTGTCATACTTGCCTGGTTTTAATTTTATTTTTTGAAGGTTTGACAATCATTTATCACTAAACGTAACTTCTGGAATAAGGGGAACTGTTTCTCAATTAAAAGGGCACGTAGTAGATAAAAGCAAAAGGATTTTAGGCTTAATTCAAGCCCATCACCTGTCTCAAACACCCACACCACTTTCTCTGCAGCTCTCGCAAAATTGCAACAGTGAACAGTGATATTAGATTTAGTGCTTCCAGTCATCTGCCGTGAGTTTTTACCTCAGTAAGGCCGTTTCCTCTTAGATCCAGTGTGTGAAGCAGAGCACTGTTCTCCAGACCCTCCACGTTGGCCAGGTGGTTGTGAGAGCAATCCAGGTGGAGCAGTGTATATACATCTCTCATCCCTTTGGTGTTGATCAGCTGGTTGTGGTTCACTGACAACCTCTGTAGCCTCCTTACAGACTCCAGACCAGCTAGGAAGCAGACAGAATATATGCAGAAAGCAGAGCATGAGTCTTAAAAGTTGACATGATACAGTCTAAAAAAAAAGTACAGTCTGTACATGGAGTCAAAATTGCAGTTTTCACTGCAGAGTGAATGGTGTGAAGTCCTCAGCAGGAAAGAAGAGAGATGCTGCCCTCTTGTGTTACATTACATTACATTGATTTTTTTGACCAGAAGAGGAAGTTTAGTTAAACCTGGAGGGAAACTTGGAATTCCTGATGTCCATCTATGATAGTCCTTTAGCATGTGAGGTAATAAGTAAAATGTTGCATGAAAGATTTTAGATACTGTTTGTTTGTTTTTTTCCATTTTCACGTTTATTTCTCAGGTTTGATAAGCTCTGAATGTAGTCCTTTAGAATTTCAAATGAAATATATGTAAGAAATGTATTGTAACTGCAGCATGTCTTTTACCAGGATTCTGATGTTAAGAGCCATAACTTTCATTCATTTTGTTAAACATAAAGAAGTCCAAATGCATTTGACATACTCCATAGACTCTTTTTATTTTGAAGTTTCACACTCATACTACTTTCTGTGTTTACATGGAACACGATGGCATCGTGCCTGTTCTCAGGTTAAGTGAATGGTGCTCTTTTTTGAGGATTTTAGACTTACCAGGTGTTCGGATCAGTCACGCGTTATCTCAAGCTGCTACACACACATTGTTAGCAAATAAGTATTTAAAACACAAACACTTTCAGACATTATACTGACGAAAAAATTAATCCGTTTTTCTTTTTGGGGGCTTTTTTCAATAGCTGTCAGTGTTTCATGAGTTCTCACCAATACGGGTGATGGAGTTATGCGAGAGATCAAGAATATCCAAATTCTCAGCACCATTTAAACCATGGATGGAAGTCAGCTTGTTGTGGGCAAGTTGAAGAACTCGTAAGCTGCTCATGTTTTCACAATCCACAAATGAGATGTCATTTTCCTAAAACAAAACAAAAGCAAAGCTGTTGTGACTGAAATGACTGAAACAACATGAAAAAAAATCACAGTAATGACTAGTTTTTTGTTATTTTTGTTATTTTTTAACTATATAATCACCTGTAGGTCAATGTACCAGAGCTCTTGTAAGTGGTTGATACTTTCCAATGATTTCAGTCCACAGCGTCTGAGGGTGAGCCACTGAAGTTGAGTACACTGGGCAAGGGTAAAAAGGCTACAGCCAGGTAAGTCCTCCAAGGTCACACTGGTAACCTGAAAGAGAGCCAAACATATTTCAGCGCTTCTGGATCTCAAATGAAAATAATGGGTTCTATGTGTGAATATTCTTTCCGAACACAACAAACATTTAAGTACAAAACATTTTCATCAGTGTTCCTGGATCACAGCCAAGCACACAGTATGTTACCTCCTGCAGGGATCTCCATCCTGTGGACTGAAGCAGAGTGTGTGGGCACAGAGGGGGCAGACTGCTACCCTCTGCCACCCTCCTTGGCCCTGTCCTACTCCGGACTGATCCTTTCTCCTTCCTCCTGTTCTGGCAGGACAGATTAGACCAAGGGATGCATTCCTTCATCCACAACAGCCTCTTCTGCTCTGTGTGCTCTGGAAGGCCTGCAGGCAAAAAGCAAGAAGAAGTGCCAGGCTTTGCAGGATCTTGCCAGTTACTGGTTTTATACACAGGGATCTGACTGATGTTCTTGTTTAGGTTCTGTTGTTTTGCAGTTTCAGAGCTGACGGGGTCAGCTGTAGATTCACTCTGCAGTGGATCAGCACTTGGGTGTGAGATCCTGCCAGTATTCTGAGATTGCATGCTGCTATTTTCTCTTTCCTTGTCTCGTAGCTCATTCTTACTTATGACTCGTTCTTTCAACTCTTCTTCTACTTTCCTTTCTTCTGCTTGTATGTTTTCCTTCACCTCATTTCCATAATCCTTTGCATCTTCCTTGTTTCCCGTCCCATCCTTCTTTTTTCCTATACTAAGCCCCTCTTGGTGTTTCTGCAACTCTTCTTTCTTCTTTTCTTTATCTTTTTTCCTCTCATGTTCCATTTTTGTGTTCTGGTCTTTATTCTCACAAATCTCTGGCTTGAGTTTTA
This sequence comes from Maylandia zebra, assembly GCF_041146795.1. NCBI lineage: Eukaryota > Metazoa > Chordata > Actinopteri > Cichliformes > Cichlidae > Maylandia > Maylandia zebra. The sequence continues at coordinate 24,712,469 of NC_135173.1, read as the reverse complement.
TTACTTCATCTGTGTTTCTGTGTTCTTGTTCTTCATTCTGTTTCATTTCTTCCATTCTCATTGTAATCAGCTCTTCTTTGTTTGTTTTAGTCTTTTCCTCCTTCCTCATCATATCTTGATTTTCCAAACTCTCCTCATCGTTCTTTTTCTTTTCCTCACTTTCCGTGAGTTGCATTTTGTCATCTATTCTTTTATTCTCATCTTTTCCCCTGATGTCTTCATTCAACAGCTTTTTCTTCATCTTGGGCTTTTCTCTTTGCTCTACCTCATTTCTTTCCATTTTATGTTCTGTAGTTTTTCTTACAATTTCCTTTCTTGTCGTCTCTTCCTCACCTCCGTTATCTATTCTCTTTTCTTCCTTAATACTTCTTATTTCTTTATTTTTTGTCTTTTGATCTTCAGTCATCTTCCTTCCAGAAACCTCTGTCACATTGTTTTTGACATCCATTATTCTTGTTTCCTCGTCCTCACTTTTCCTGTTTTTCTTTCTCTCCTTCTGCTTTTGCTTTATCTCCTCCACCTCTTGTATCTCTCTTCTCCTCTCCTCATCCTTGATTTCTTCAATTTTTCTCTCTTCCTCTTTCTTTCTAATCTCTTCTTCTTCCATTTTCTTCTTTACCTCCTCCCTTTCCCACAGCTCCTTTTGCTTCTTTTCTTCTTTATGTCTTAATTTTATCATGTTTTTCTTTTCCTCTTCATCCAATCTTTTCCTCTCTTCCAGTTTCTTCCTTTTCTGTTCTTCTTCACTCTTAATTTTCTCTTCTTCCTCCTTCATTTTCCTTCTGTCTTCCTCTTCCTGCTTCTTTTTCGCTTGCATGTCTTCATTTTTCCTTTTCTCTTCTTCATTTTTCCTTTTCTTCTCTTTGTTTTTCTTTCTCTGCTCTTCCTCAATCATCCTCCTCTCTTGCTCCACTTGTTTTTGTAAGTTACCAATCAGTTCCTAATTAGAGATGATATTTATAGAGTTACAAAAAAACTAGTTGCCTCATTTCTTTAATCTATTCTTTGAAATATATTAAGCAAACTACATGGAATTTACAAACATCACAAAAAGTATTCAATCAAAATGGAAAAAAGCATCTATAAGTACTAAATTTAAGGTGTGTTTTTGAGGACCACTGATTTATAAATCCAGTATGTTCAGTAAATTGATTCTACCAAATGCTGCGCTGATAACAAATACCCAAAAGTATATCAAATGTCTAAAAATACAATGGTGAGCCTGTGCTCTACGTCACACTGCACACAAATTTGAAAAAAATAAAAAAATTAATTACCTGCTGAAGCAGCATCTCCTGCTCAAGTTTTTCCTGGGCTCTTTTCGCCATCAATTCCAGTTCCTTTTCATGCAGCTGGAACCAGAATAAATAAAACACAACAGGGTTAATTAATACAGCCATTTTTGCTGCATTCTGTATTTTCTCTGTGACAGTTTGCCCTCCGTACCCTTGTCTAGGGGTATCAAACATCTAATCCTGAGGCATCTGAATGAATACATTTATTTTCCCCACTCCTTAAGAACACAGTAAAACAACAGGTCCCTTGACTTGAGTGATGAATGCTGTACATACCAGCCTGTACCACACCATACCAGCCCATCATATTATCATAATACAAATGTTTGTCCTGAGAATCAGAACAGAACTGAGGGGGAAAAGGCTTTTAAATATGCTGGCCTGGTTTTCTGGAATAATCTACAGAAGGGACAGAAATTGTCAAAAATGGTTACGATGCAGGAGTTTAAGTTCATTTTAAAGGAGCGAGAGAATAACTCAAGCACCAATCTTGCTCCTGCCACAGTTACTGTAGAAGCACAGGACTGCAATCACAATACACTGCACTAATTACCAAAATGCTGCAGTACTCTACAGCTTACACAATAATAATCTGCAATCTATCCTAATTATTATTTTTTCTGTTCTCAAACTGTTCTCCCATTAGGAGCTCACTCTGCGTGGAGTTCGTTTTTCTCCTCCTCTCACCTCATGTTGTGTATTTTCGTTGTTCTTCTTATCAGTTTCTGACCTGTCTTCCCAATGTGATCTTTGTGTAAACTATGTTTGGTTGGAGGGTTCCTTTGTTACTATGCTCAAATCAGTGTTCCTCCATGTGCCAGTGAAAGCGTGACCACTGCTTTAATGCTGTAAATAGACTGTAGAGTCCAGGCTAGACAAGCTATCTCTTATGTGTTGTGCCATTTCTTAAGCTTGAGGTTGTTTAGTTTACCTACATAATTCATCTCAATCTTCTTGGTCCTTAACTGCGTACACAATATTACTCTGTTTAAGGCAGAGGACACAATCCTCGGGGTGGACAAACATTTGAGAGTTTTGTTTGGAATTTGAAAGCCACAGAGACACAATGTTATGAAAACATGTGTCACTGTTGTTCCGACACTCCAGACACATAAGGAATCACCAGTGGTCTTCACTTTAGATGACACTTTAGCACTGCTTAGTTGTCTTCCCAGCGTAGTCAAATACCCAGCTGGATAACCACATTTACTCAGGCTCTTCTTGATATGATGATCTTCTGCTTCTCTGCCCACTGTGTCTTTGGGGATGGTGTTCTCAGTGTGTCAGTGTCCTAAAGACACACAATTTTTGCTCCAGTGGACAATTACAGTCAAACCTTTCATATCCTCTGTGGTGAGCTTGATCGGTCTGTGGACTAAGTCTGTGTACTTACTAAGTAAGGTATCAGCCATAAACATAAACAATGGCTCTGTGGTGCACCAGGCTATCAGAGGCCTCTTTTCCACTTCCTCCATATCCAAGTAAGGCTGGGTTATGTAATTACCCTTAAGACCAGCTTATTGTTTATTCGTAGCAATTATGGGATAGCTGCTCTACCACCTGGATCCAAAAGTACTATGTCGAGGAGAGAAAAAAAAGTCAGAAGTAACTTACTTTCTCTGCCTCCATTATCTTCCTCAGCTCCTCCTGGAAGTTAATTTCTCTTTTTTGCCTTTCCTCGTTTTTATGCATCTCCTCATCACAGTGTTTCTCTGGTGCTATGTCATGTTTGCTAAAGTCCCGGGCCAAATATTTCTCAGTCTCCCAACATCGATCTGTTCCAGCTCCATCTAAGACAAATACAAAAATGTAAGGCTTCAATAGTTCAGTAAGCAAGAAAGGAAAGCCATGCATATGTAGTTCAAATCAGGCTCAAAGTAAGACATGCCTTGCCTCTCCATTGATTGTTATGCACTAATAACAAATAACAACCAAATTTCCTGCATAAAGAATGATCCAAATCTAATCTTTTTTCTAAATTTACATCAGTGACGTGGCAGTGATTTTGAGTCCATCTACATTATATATGATTTAACTAAAATATACCTCCAGGAAGCTTGATCACCATTAGCTTTATGCTTTCAGTTGCAAATTTAAAAGTCTATTCACAAAACAGGATTATCTACCTTTTCATGTTACTGAAGTCGTGAGTGACAGCAAATTCTATGAAAGTAGTGACGTCTTGTGGCAAACTATGTTACCTTTTACCTTTATTTCGAGTGTATTATGGCTGTATTATGCAACATCAGAACTTCAGTAACCTCAAAGTTGTTCACTTTTCTGGCCATTTCTAAAGTTTTGGCTGTCTCTCTGATAGTTTTTTTTTTTCTTCACTTTTTTCACTCACTTCCACTAACATCTCTTTTGGCCTGATATTATAAATAATTGAAATTACAGTATAAAGCTATAAAAACAAAAATTAAACACATTGAATTGAATTGAATTGAATTGAATTGACTTGAATTGAATTGACTTGAGATATTATATCTCCTTCATTTAAAATTTAAAAAAAATGATCAGGCCTCACATGGCCACTGCTTGTCAATCAATTATCCCATTAAATTTGAACCTGGGGGAAATAAGGGACTGAAGCAAAAAAGAAAGTCTGTGTCAGGATCTGGAGGTTTGACTGGAAAGTTCCACCAGGCACCTGAGTCCCTTGGTCTCCACCCCTGGGCGGAGCCATCATCTCTCCTGCAGTCCTGCACACCTGAGGCTGATTCTGGGTAATCAGGCTGAGGATTTAAGCTCCACTCAGACTCTCCTTTGCTGCCAGTTTGTCAATGACCTCACGTTGGTATTGGTGCTAAGGTTTTGCCCCATGCTCTTGCCACTTGTTTTGTTGCCTACTTTGGTTTCCTGTGCTACAGTTTTCCTGGACCTTCTTTGCCATTGCCTTCAACCTCAGCTCTCCTTGGATTATCTTCGCATTCTGGAAAAATACAAAGAACCTCACCTGCCTGCCCTCCAGCCACCACTCACCACCTCGGCACTCAGGTCAGCCAGCCTTTTTCAGTACTCACCTGGATTCTCTTCGCCTCTCCCTCAAAGCCAAGCTCACCCTGACTATCAGTAAGCATTGTCAGTCATTACCACCTCCGCTAAATACCCTGCGTCTGGCGCCTTCTTAACCTTGTTCTCCTTTCTTCCCAGATGCACCCGCTCCATCCCCGTCGCAACCTGCCAATTCCCCCTTCACCCCCACTGACCCACGGCCGCATCATTAGTAACACTTTGCCACAAATTCACCTGTTGACTTCATAATAAAACACTGTAAAAACGTTTGAGTCCAGTTTAGCTATTGGCCTGTGTACTTCAAGCACATGCTGGTTGTTTGATCTACAATCAATTGTGGTGATGTACAGAAGCAAAACTACAACAATGGTGTCTTTGTCCCAAACAATACACATGTACATGTTATCTACCTTCATTATTAGGCCACATGGACATATTGTGAGTCAAAGGATTTTGTGTCACTATTCGTGTTTGAAGAAGGGACCCATCAGCCTTTTTTTCCTCATTTTCTGTTTCACCACCCACCTGTATCAGTAAAAAGAAATCATTTTTAAAAATTAGGCCACGTGACATATTTTAGATGTAATAAAACAACCAAGATTAGACCGTTAAGACCAATTTACCTGTTCATTCACTTTCACCATATCTTTGCTGACTTCATTTGATAGCCTCATCATATTATCAGTGGAATCTGATGGTGTGAAGTCTGACATGGAATTCAAAGACAGTGCAGACAAAATCCAGAATGGTGAGGAGATAATCTCAGCTTTATCACCGTACACATTAGTTAAATGCTGTAAGTTATTACTTACCTTCAAGTTCCTCAAGGATAAGTTTCTCACAAACTGCCGCTCTAGTTTTTGATGTTTCAAAGTAGCTTAGAAGAGCTGGTGGGAAATTATCTGAAGCCTGCGGTCAGAAAATAGGTTAATTATTATTTCTGCTTTCGCCACAAAAGGAAAATGTTAATATAAGCAAGCAATATTAACAATATTAGCAAGCATTGTGGGGACAAAAGTGAAGCAATAACTCTTACTGATACTAAATCCATTGTCTATTCTGCTTATGGGTCAATCGGTTTCCTTATTGATTTCTGATTAATTTTAAAGTAGGCCAGCAGACGTTCAGGGAGAATGCAAAAGTAGAAAAACAAAGTAAGGAAAAAAGGGTCTGCACTGTATGTGACCCACACATACAAAAGCTCAAAGGTTTTGGGGTCACTGTGTTGCAATTATCATTTTGTTTTCTAAGCAGCATTCATAAATGGCATTACTACACTTAAAGAGATATTAGTCCAATGAACTGGACAATTTGGTACCATTTATTTTTATTTGGAAGAATTTCTTAAATCCCATCCATACTCACTATATGAAAAAGCAATAGTTGGGATGTATAAGTCATAAGGCAGTAAGTGGATTTACGGAGGGTCAGCTTATGTTGTGCATAATTTATCTTCTATCCATTATCCGTTTAGCTTCGCTGTCCTGTTCAGTGTCACTCTAAGCTCATGTGTGGCTCTCAAACGAATCATCCTGATGCTTTTGTGGTAGAGATATAAATTAAGGTGTCTACCCTGACAAATAGCTGTTAATTTCCAGCTCTCCGGGTGATAGAATGTATGCAGAATTGGACAAAAAATAGTAAATGAAGAGAATATTTTGGAGAATAGCGGAAACATACATGCATGTGCTGTATTTTTAGAACGAGGCCCACACCCTTACCTCTTCTTCATGACATGAAACATTTTCCTGTTCTTCTTCAGTTTCGTCAGAGGTGAATGGCTCATCCAGCTCCAGCATGACGATTTACTTATCTGTCAGAGCAGTGAAAATGAAGGCATGATTAGACGGTCTGCTAAGTTTCAGTTGCTGAAACCATTTACTGTAACACGTTTATCCAAAGTACTCATATTTACCGTTAAGTTATACGTAATTATTTAAAATGTCCTACCTGGATACAGCACTAGTGCTATACTCGCTTAGAAGCTTAGAAGAACTTGGCTGAAAGATCCTCTTGCGTCTAGACGAAGTTCTGTCTCTATGGAAACAACGCTGTGAACTACGAAGTCTCGAAAGGGACTTACCGAACAAAACGCAAAAGAAAAACTAATTCATATTTTAAATGGAAAAAGGCGGCTTACATTTTGTTTTTAATTTTTTTAGACTGCATTTGTTGTATTGACGTCAGTATTTTTATCTTCATTTTTCATGTAAACACGATTAGAAAAGGAGTCCTTTTCTAATGGTGTTTACATGAAGAATGAAGAGGGCGCTAATTTAGGCATTTTTATGTGTGGCACATACATTGTGTCCTTAAAAAAGGAAGAAGAAAAAAGAAAATCACGTGTTGCTTGCTATAAAAATGAAATGATTTCAAAATGCCTCAAACGTTGGCTGCAATTTAATAATTCTATTCTTGAATTATTTTGATCCTTGGAAACTTCCTAACGCACGAGACAAAGAAAAAAGAGTAAATAAGCAGGCATTTATTTAATTTTTTACATCATCAGTTTAAATTTCCCGTTGATCAACAGGCGACCAGAACAGAGGAAAAAACTACCACAAGATGGCGATCACAGGCAATGGCTTAGTGCACATCACAAAGGTACACAGCTCTAGAAGAAGCCCCTTATAATGCGTGACAATAACTAGAGAGACAATACACCAAAAGTTTCATCTTTTAATATCAAATTCTATCAAATTACAGAAAAATGATCTGAATAAAAATGCTTTAATTTTCAATACACTTATAGCATAACAATTGTAGATCTGTCTGGTGAAGTCCAACTAGAAAACATTGAAACAATAATTCATATTGTTGCACAGTTATTGAAAAAAGTTGCACAGAAGTTACAGAAGCAAAATTATGAATCTGAGGTCAGCAAAGCTATTTGGCTACTTAGTGTGAAGAAAATGTAGTGTCACTGACTTGTGTGGGCATTCTAACAGCCAGCAGGGGGGGGGGTCAGTGAGCCCGAGACCTTGTAGGTGAATCACACGACCAGAGGGACAAAATCTGTTGGGCTGCTAACAATGCGCACTTTTTCCATGGCATTTCTGATCACAAAGACCAGTTCCTCTCTCCCGTGGTGAGGGCTTTGCACTTGTCCTATAGTCTTCTCTTTGAGGAGATTCCAGTGGCCCACACAGGTTTCCCATACACATTCCTGATAGCTTTCTAAAAGGAACCCAGTCTCCTTCCTGATAACTTTCAAACGAAGAACAGCTTGTCCTTCATCCAAAACTGTTTGGTCAGGAGACACAGTGAGGCCTGTTCTCTATTCTAATACATGAAAACAAAACAGTGGAATGGCGCCAGGTCCTTTAAAAAGCAAAGCTGAATTACACAATAACAATGAAACACGGCCCATCTACAGCCCTACTGTGGCACAAGATCAACACCTTCACCGTTTTGTACTTTGATAAAAAGTCATTATGGGTCATAGCCCAACTTCAGTGCTTAGGCTGACGGGGAGCTACAGGACAGTTTGGTGCTACTGCCGTTGTTGGAGTCAAACTGCCTGTCCCTTATGTTGTATTAGGTCCCCTAAGATTCATTGACCAAGTTCAATTGCTTAAAAAGGCTCCATCAGCAAGCCTTGTCTACTCCAATTAGGGCTAGGCCCTTTGTCAGTGGGCAAGGTGTCCGGCGCTTTTGTCCAAGTGCACGGAACCCAGACAGCAGCCAGACAGGGCCAAGCTGTAGATTTATGCAGCAGATTACACCAGTCAATAGCGGCTCCGGCCCAAACGCAGCAGAGGTTTAGATAGCACCCATGTGTTTACACTGTCAAGGGTTTTCTGTTACTCGTCTGTAGCCATTATCTTGGCAGCCATTGAGCAAATCGAGCCTATCATTTCCATCTGAGGGATTTGACGAAAGAGGGATTGGAGGAAAAAAGTTGCCAGTATCCCAACTAACCTTTAACTTAACTTAGTGCACATCACAAAGGTACAATTTGCAATATCCGTGTGTATTTATTAGTGATTAATGCAATTGATCTGAAGAATTAGACGTCATGCCTGAAAACATACATTTTATCTATTTTGCAGACTTGAACATTCAGGTTACTGCTTCAGTGAGATGATAAAGGAACTCGACCTGATGGTAATATACTATGTGCATGTGATGGGGAAAATGTTAAGCAAGCTAATCCTGCACAAATACCTCTGCAAGCTTAACGCCTTGTGTTGCGTTCTTGCAAGTATCTACTGTCATATCACGTCTTGCTTGTGCAATCATTACCTGCGGTACATTTTCAAAGCTGTTTCTACACAAGAGTGGCTCAGATTTGAGAAGTTCAACCAGGTCATCCCAGCATCCTCCTAACCAAGCTTTTCTTCTTCTCAGTAGACTGACAACACAAGTGAACTAGTTAGACTTCAAGGCAGATTTGGATTCTCTTTCAAAGTTAACATTATGCTGCCATTGTGAGTTTTAGTACATCTAAATCAGCTTCAAATGACTGTGGGATTATTGTTGCAATCATAAGTCCACCTAAGAGGGTTTGGTGAGGGTTAATTTGGGATTAGCTTAGTCCATTACAAGTGACTTAAAGTAATAGTTGTGCTTTTTTCATTTAATACTTAAACAACTCATCTCTCTTGTTTGAACTGTAAATTCCAGGCTTTCCAAAAAACTCCAAACATGTTCCCCGCGTAAGTTTAACATTCACACTTCGAAGAACAGCCTGTATCAATGGTCATGCTGACAGCCATGGAGCAAAATGAAATATAGCTCTTTTGTTAATTCCACAAAAGGGTTGAAAATTCTGTATCTACTGAGAATGTCCCGAGCTAAACTATTCTGTATCAGCCTACAGCATGTAGTGTACAAAAATCCACTGTGTAGAGACAGAATGAACAGTGGCAAACTGTAAAGGACACTAACTGCTATAGTTCTTCCAGAAAATAGTACTTTTCTGCATACAAGAAATTCAGAATAGAGGAAGAGGGCATGAGACAAAAAGCTGTGATTATTGGTCACTTACATCTTGTCCAAACAGAAAACTTGTTACAATTTTGAAATGTACAAAAATATAGAAGCAAAGGCATGAGTGCTTTCATTTTCAGTTATATACACTAAAAGTAACTTGCCTACCTTTTTATCGACTACTAGTCTTCATTTTAATCTTCAAGGTATTCATTTATTAAATAAGTTGTAAACATCTACTGTTTGGATAGTTTTTCAATCCACTTTGGAGAATTTGAGTTTTGTATGTCTTGAGATTAAAAGATCTCTACCTACTATTGGAATCATTTTTTATCCTTTGCACCTATTTGAATTACCAAATGGACTAAATTACAGCACGTCACTGACTTTGATATTACAAAATCGGCAACCACATGTGCCTTGGAGGGATTTTTAAAAAAGAAAAAAAAACATGATGAGAGCACTTGGCTCAGGTCTGATATGTTCTGTAAGTCCCATGACTTGTTCTTGGCCTTGAGCACAGGACAGTTCCAAGGAAAGAGAAAAGAGCTGTTAATCCTCACTTTGAAAGAGCATCAAATCCAGCCAACACGCCTCGTGTATCCGTGTGTGTGTGTCTGTGTTTAGTTGTTTCATGTGTAATTCTTAAATGAGCAGGGTTTTTTCAAATGCAGTTTCATCTGCTATAGGAAGTTAGAGCCAAACCTTAAATTCCTAAGACTTGAATGTGGGGTATAAGGCATGATTTATCTGGGCAGCGTATCACATGAAAAATTTGTCGTTTTTATTTAAGTGAATGCCAGTTTTCCATAATAAAAAAATGTAATTAATTCTGCATCCAGAAACCTACATGACCGACATGATTTTAACTATTTTGTTATTTCCCAGTATAAGCTTTGTTGGAAAGTCGAATGGAAAAAATCATCAAATGTTTATGTTATTAAAAATGAAATGAAGAAAGGCTACAAACAAGCTAGCTGTACAAGCTAAATTATACTATGGCTTTCTTGTATTTTTAAAGAAAGCAATACTGGTAAACACACCACACTTTTTTATGCTCAGTTGCAGTATCCAGATTGTTAGGTATTTTAGTACCATGGGAGCATTTACTGGATATTGTTTTATAGTGACATTATGCAGGAAAACTCTGTCATTCAATAAGGCCCCTTTGTTTTAGTTATTTTTCTCTTTGACCCAAGAATTGATGTGTGAGAATCACAGGCTGGTACAAGGTTGAAATACCACAGAGATCACTCCCTCAGCTACATTAGTTTCTTAATCTTTTAGGAGACGCCTGTTGAGGCCAAATGGTTTGTTTCAGATTTCAAATCAAATCACTTTTTATTGTCACATCACATGTGCAGGCACACTGGCACAGCACATGCGAGTGAAATTCTTGTGTGCGAGCCCCACAAGCAACAGAGATGTGCAAACACAACAACACAAACGAGCAAAATACAAGAATGGCCAACCTGAAACTAATAAATATATGTACAATATATAATAGTGTATGCATTTCTGGATGTGTATACTAAATATTTTCCTACGTGTGTGTGTGTGTAAGAACTAATCTAAGAACTCTTTGTTTTGTGCCTTGAAAATATGTCGCTGAGATAATCACAATTGTAGCTGAACTGATACACTACACAAAGGATGCTTCTTCACCCAAGGGCAGGAAGACGCTGCCTTATCTTGGTCTGTACTGGTTTAAACTGATAAATCTGCTGTCTCATGAATTTTACCCTCTATATAAACTGTTGTACTTGTGAATAAAGTTGAGTCAATTTGGGAAGACAACCTGAAGCAGTCTCTGTTTTCTTGTTCTCCCAAGCTGCTCCCGAGCTCGTACTAACACGCTGAATGGCATGCTTGAATATTACTTGAGAATATATTTGACTGTGTTACAGACTAAGGGACATTCTCTGCTGATAGGTGAAGGGACATTCTCTGCTGATAGGTGAAGGTACATTCTCTGCTGATAGACGTCCACGCCTCGAAGGAAGTCGATCCACGGATTAGGCCCTGGAAACAGTTTCCTTCACAGATGAAATACATAATCATGCTACACGATTCTCAACTAACCACAATTAAGTAACTCCTCGAGTTAAAAGTAACTTTTTGAAAAACTCTGTTATATTTAGAGCATCTTTTCAGTGGAATAAGTTGCCTTATGCAATTAGAGAATTGGCTTCTATTCATAATTTTAAAAATCACTTAAAAGCCTATTTGGGCAGTTTTTAATTTATTTGTAAATATTGTAAGAGGGTAATATCACTTGTAATGGAAATTGTGTATTTTGTTTGAGTGTTTTTTATCATTTTTAATATTTACATGCTTATATTTTCAGAATTGTCAAACCTTATTGTGGATGTAAGAACCAAATTATGTGGATATTTTGCATCCAACTCATTGTGTAACATTTTATTCGGTGGTATTTGATGGTTTGGGCCCCAGGAAGACTAGCAACCACTGCTGTGGAAGCTAATGGGGTTCCTTATAAATAAACAAATAAACAAACATAAAGGCAAAAAAGAGTGGCATATGAACAAGTAGTAACACTAGTGGTACCATTTTTCTACAAGCAGGTTCTATTTTTTGTGTTAAATGTGTTAAACCCATAAACAAAGCAGCTAATCGCAATTGATATCCAGGTGAGGTGCAAAAAGAAAGAACAACAAACTGTTGCTCTGCTATATGTAGCCTGGTGTGAAAAACTTTCCCCACCTGCTCCTTAGTTTTTTTATTTTTTGTCACACTCAAATATTTCAGGTCATCAAACAAATTTGAATATGAGACAAAGGTACTGCAACTAAACCCAAAATGCATTTTCATCTGTTAAGGGAAAAGCTATCTAAACCTACATGGATGGCCCAGTGTGAAAAAGTTAAGTGCCCCCTAAACCTCAAAAAAACGGTTGTGCCAAGAACTGCAATAACTGGCAATGAATATTTCACATCACTGTGGAGAGATTTTGGTCAACTCTTCTTTGCCCACTTGTTTTAATTCAGTTATACTGGAGGGTTTTTGTTTGTTTGTTTGTTTTGAATTAACAGCCTGTTTAAGGTTGTGCCAAAGCATTTCAGTTAGATTTAAGTCTGATCTTTGACTAGGACACTCATTTTGGCTGAACATAGGTGGATTATCTGGTGTCTTTCAGATCATCGTCCTGCTGCAAAATTTTCATTTGGGCAAAAAGACAACAACTGTCCCATATAGCTTTGAGCAACTGGTTGTGTGTTTTTTGCAACTTGACAATGTTCCCATGCCTGACACCAGTGAGCTGCCTCAGCAGACATACCTGGCCAGTAGCACCATGAACGTCTAGTCCTTTCCAGACCTTTATGGTCGTGGTCCTGATGAACTTGAGTCAGCACCTCCTAATTAGTACATGAGGCAGCAAAAGTTGGAGCACCACCTCAGCACCTTTGGGGCAATGAACTTAAACAATTAAACAAACAAACCTAAGCTAAAACACCAGGATTTCATTTTATCACAGAATCGGCCTGCTGGAGGGCATAGTGGTGTTGGTGATGTTCTTGTCAGTATAAAAATTACACTTGTAGCCCAACAAGAATTTTTCAGTCACGGTCCACTTATGTGCCAAAAACTCCAACTTCATTGAACTATAATTTAGCCTCAAACCTCGGCTAGCATAGCCTGTTAGTCTCACTTTACCTCCTCCCTACTGGGAAGGCCCAGGCCGAAATTACTTGCATCCACCTCTAAAATAAAAGGCACACAGAAATCTGTAAAAGGAAAGCACTGGTGCTATTGTGAGCTTAGTTTTTAATGGCTTAAAGCTTTGGTGACACTCTTCAGTCCAGTTCCCAATGACACCATGCTCTGCCCCAAGACTGTGCCACCAGTCTATGCAGAGAGACAGCAAACTTCGCAAAGCCAAGAGAGGACCATATTCCTGAAACTGTTTTAGGAGGCTGCCAGTTAGCTACTACCTTAACATTGCTGGGACCTGTGGAGACACCCTGATAAGAAATGGCATGGCCCAAGTAATGAAACTCTGGCTGGAAACAGGCACATTTGGAAAGCTTTGTCTTCAAGCCCTCCTGCTGAAGCCACAGGGGTTTTCACATTGGATGGATGGATGCCATTCTTACCCAGTCACTTTCTCATAATTGAATCATGATCCTTGAAACAAATGAGGCCTGTAGTCTTTAGATGTTGCCCTGGAATCTTATGTGATCTCCTGGATTAGTTGTCAGTGTGGTCTTGGAGTAATATTGGTAGGCTGATCATTCTTGGGAATGTTCACCACTGTTCCAAGCTTTCTCCATAATGGCAGCTAGCATTGTTCACTGGAGTCCCAAACAGTGTTGGTCAAGTTACTTGAAAAAAGTAATCAGTAACTAATTACTGATTACGTCCCCAAAAAGTAATCCCATTACTTTACTGATTACTTATCTTCAAAAGTAATTAATTACTTAGTTACTTTTTAAAAACACGATTTACAACCTGAAGAGGTGATAAAGTGATAGATCTTTCAGCCCAATTCTACTTTTTCTGCATAATCCATCATACAAAATGTAATCAAATGGAAAAGTCTCTTTTTTAACTTGTTTTATCAGTTTTAATCTTTTAACTTTATGCATCAAGTAAAAATTAAATTATATGCAACATTCTCTGACTTGAATAAATTAGTTTAACATTTTAACCTATTTTCTGCACATTCCAGCACATAAAATAAAATATTTTTTGTGTTTACACTCACTCTTTCAAATAGATGCAAGTAAAACACAGCAGAAAATAAATAAAGTCAAAGACTCAGCGGTCCTGTTGCTCTATTTTCACCTGTAAAGCAGGAGTAGGGTAGGCGGAGGTTTACCCTGGTGCAGGTGTGCCGCAGCGGTCAGTTGAAGAATCCGCGAGTTTCTCTGTGAGTTTCCCATTACGTCGTTGCGCACTCGGTGCTTGTTTGGAAGTTTAGGGGTTTTTTTCGCTGTAAAAAGAAGTTTTCTTCCCACGCACAGCGGACGCTAATGTTTTTGTCACTTTTTATGGAATCAAACTCAAAGTAAGGTCAGTACTTCCACGCTTTAAACGCTGCACGCTCACACTCTCTCCCACAATCGATATATTATCTATTGTTGATCTGCACACAGCTGTTGTCATGAACGTCGCACTCGCTTACGTCACTGTCATGAGACATTCTCGCAAAAAAAATCATGGTTTTAGTAACGCAGTAACGCAGCGTTCCTACAGGAAAGTAACAGTAATCTAATTACCGTTTTTGCGATAGTAATTCCTTACTTTACTTGTTACTTTAAAAGTAATCAGATTACAGTAACACATTACAAGTAATGCATTACTGCCCATCTCTGGTCCCAAAGCCTCAAGCGTTTGAAACCCAGACTGATGACAGATGTCAGTGACTTTGTTTCTCATCTGTTCTTGAGTTTCTTTAGATAATTTCATGATGTGTTGATCTTTTAGCTTGCTTCACTTTGTCAGACTGATCTATTTAAGTGATTTGAAACACTGCAGCAAGAGTCCTGACAGGGACTAGAAAGAGAGAGCATAATTCTCCTATATCGGCTTCTCTTCATTGGCTCCCTATTAAATCCAGAATGAAATTTAAAATCCTGCTCCTCACATGAATAATCAGGCCCCATCTTATCTTAATAACCTTATAGTACCATATCACCCCATTAGAGCACTTCACTCAGCCTGCAGGCTCACTTGTGGTTCCCAGAGTATTTACAAGCAGAATCGAAGGCAGACCCTTCAGCTTTCAGGCCCCTCTGCTGTGGACCAAGCTTCCAGTTTGGATTCAGGAGACAGACGCCCTCTCTACTTTTTAAGTTGAGGCTTAAAACTTTACTTTTGCTAAAGCATATACTGGACTTAGGACTAAATTGATTTCTTGATTAATCAGGACTGGATGTGACTAGTGACATGAAACTCAGCTTTCCTGGTTACTCAATGAAATCAGTGAAATCATAATTTAAAAACTGCATTTTGTATTTACTCAAGTTGTCTTTGTCTAAGATTAGAATTTGTTTGATCATCTAGAAACATGTGAGTGTGACAAATATCCAAAAAAGTAAGAAATCAGGAAGGGGTCAAAAACTTTTTATCCACAATGTATCCAAAACTCTTTAGTCCTTTTTTTCCCCCTGGAAAAACAAAAATGGGACATTTTGAAAACAAATCCATGGAGGGTTTTTTTTTATTATTTTTTAATATCCTCGAGTAACCACCTGGAACACTTTGACTCAAGAAGACACAACATAGTGGAAGCAGATTGTATTTATCATCAGTACCTTATTTTTCGTTTCTATTCTCCAATCATCACAACTTCTCATGACCTTGTGACCTCAATGTTCAGGTGGTGGTAGTGGTGGTGGGGAGGGGGAGGGGGCTTACCAAGGCTGATACAGTGAAGTCTCATCACTGGCTGTTTTCTTTTGTTTTATCAAATTAGGATCGAGCTGCCAATCACAGAACACAGGCTTTTCAAAGCAGCTCGCAGAGAGCACATCAAGTACATGTTCTGTTCCTTCCCAAGGCAAAATCAGATCTTTTTGAGACAACAGCACACATTTAAGGTAGAAATAACTATTCTATGTAACAATAAAAATAAAAATATATATCATAGGACTGGATAATGGGTCTAGAATGCTCTTTATTTTATATTAAATTGAAAGCTAGTCCACTTATGAACTTACTTTATTTCACAGTTTTCATTTAAGAAATCATGCTTTACTTGTTCAGTCCTTTGATTGCTCGTTATTAATTAATTACTCATTTAAAGAAAAATCAGGGAATTAAATAACACTATTCAAAATAAAATACATTTAAACATTGTAAAAGTGACCTCACTGTCTGCAAGATTTGTTTCCTCAAACTAAGAAACCTGGAAATTCATGTCCACCATCAAGTCCCCAGTTCATTTATTTATGCCACCTCTGTGTGATTCCCATTGGCTGACAACCTACGTATCTGTGACACAGTGAAAACCAATCCGCCATAACTTTCCATCAGAGGTCCGGGAGGGGAAAACTCATGACAACCAAATGGCATAATGTTACCAAAGTCAGAGGCAGTTCATGAAGTATTCAGCAGGTAACCAGTGTAAGCTGCCATCTGTGACCAGTTCTGTGTTTACCATCACAAAAACAAAACAGCATCACGGGATGGGGTACACCTCGTACTTAACCACATGTTTTATACCTTGTTACAAACAAACAACCGATATCTGGGACACACATAAAAGAACTGCAAATAAATGCAGAGAATTAATTCAAGTCTTATTTAATTTGGCCAATACATAAAGACAAAAAAGACAAAATGGCTAAGTCCCAGTGCAGTACGAGTTTAATAATTAATTGCAACAAATCATAACTGAACATTTAGTATCTTATGAATGTGGGCTTTCCAACACTTTGGTAAAAGCTCATTTTGCTCTTATATTACTTTCTGACTTGGCTTGTCTTTTCTATTTTTGCCCAAATTTCAATCCTACATTTGAATCCCTGCAGCTCATAATGTCTGCATCCTGCAGCATCGTCTCTGTAATTCTGCTGTTCGAGTCTTCTACATAATAACACCTGCTTTCTCGAGACTGGTACTGACGTCACTGACATTTGTTTTGGGGTTCTTTTTCACAGCTTGAAGGATTTGTCTGTCATCAGCTGCAGCTGTTTTCCATGGGAGACCTGCCCTTTGTGTATTTTGTCCACAAGCGTTTTCTTTCCACTCTGCTGTACTTGTTATATCAGTTTCCTGTGTTGTGGTTCTTAATGATTTTGGTTTTTGCATCTTACAGATTAGCTGTTTTTCTGCCACCATTCACTGTTTATGGTCTTCTCTCGCCTCCATTTTCCTTCTACTGGCTCCAGTCAGCTGTCAGTCAGTGGTTAAATTACTGTAGCACAGGGTCTGATCAGCACAGCTAATTGATTGCAGTGAAACGATAAGAGATAAGTGTGAGGACCATTTTATGTAATTTCACCCTCAATTTCTGATTTCATATCCCAAAACACTTTATTAAAGGTTTACACTTTACTGATATCATTTTGCTAGTCGCTTTTTTTGCAAAGAGAGACAAAGTATTTCCCCCTAAAAATATATTATATCCCTCACTGCATAGTTGTTGTTTTTTTGTTAACCACCCTTACTGTTACTACAAAGAGATCTTTATTGCATTACCACATGAGGATCAGCTCATTTTGCAACATGTGGAGTCACACTCACAGCCACAGACGCAGTGTGACGTGTGACTCCACGCTGAGTTACACTCTTCATCAAGCAGGAGCATGCAGGGCCAGACTGGAATTGTTTAAACACTTTTTATGGGTCAACAAAACATTGAACGTTAGCATGCTTTTAACTCTTAAAAACCTTTACATAACCTTAACTACATTTTATTGTCACTATGGAGGTCCTTTAATTTTGACCAAAAAATATTAATAATAACGCAATGTTCATTAAGGTTTATTATTGGAACTAAAGTTTTTTGTTTGTTTGTTTGTTTGTTTTTGTTTGGGGGTTTTTATCTGTAGCATGTTGCTTCCACTTGCTTCCATAGATCATATTGTGGAGGAGGAACCAATGACCAGATTGGCCAGTGACAAAATAAGTGGTCTCACAGTGACTAGTTACTGGTTGTTGGCCTATGTTCATAACTTCTTAAAGACGCAATGATCTTGAATACAAGGAAATTAAAGGAGAAATGAAAAGGATCTGCAGAAGATACACAGCTATGTGATTATCATGAGTCGTAAAGTTGATGGCTGCTGATCATGGCCAGCCTATAGGTAACCAGACCACAAAACTTCCTCCAAACCATCAACGTGTCTTTTAGACCCCATTCTTACAAGTCTGCTCAAAGATGTCCTGCCATTAATAAATGCTTCAATCTTAATATGATAAACCTGTTTCTAACAATCACTTATTTACCATAGGCATTCAAGCTGGCTGTGGTTAAACCTTTACTTAAAAATTCATCACTAGACCCAGCGGTCTTAGTTAATTATAGGCCAATCTCTAACCTTCCTTTCATATCAAAAATCCTTGAAAGAGTAGTTGTCAAACAGCTAACAGATCATCTGCAGAGGAATGGTTTATTTGAAGAGTTTCAGTCAGGTTTCAGAGTTCATCACAGCACAGAAACAGCTTTAGTGAAGGTTACAAATGATCTTCTTATGGCCTCTGACAGTGGACTCATCTCTGTGCTTATCCTGCTAGACCTCAGTGCAGCGTTCGATACTGTTGAGTATAATATCCTTTTAGAGCAATTAGAGCATACTGTAGGTATTACAGATACTGCACTGCAGTGGGCTGTATCACATCTATCTAATAGACTCCAATTTGTTCATGTAAATGGAGAGTCTTCTTCACACACTGAGGTTAATTATGGAGTTCCACAGGGTTCAGTGCTAGGACCAATTTTGTTTACATTATACATGCTTCCCATATCATTAGAAGACATAGTATACATTTTTACTGCTATGCAGATGACACCAGCTCTATCTGTCCATGAAGCCAGGTAACACACACCAATTAATTAAACTTCAGGAATGTCTTAAAGACATAAAGACCTGGATGGCCGCTAACCTTCTGCTTCTAAATTCAGATAAAACTGAGGTTATTTTACTCTGCTCTGAAAATCTTAGAAATATGGTATCTAACCAGATTCTTACTGTGGATGGCATTACCTTGGCTTCCAGTAACACTGTGAAGAACCTTGGAGTCATTTTTGACCATGATATGTCCTTAAATGCACATATTAAACACATATGTGGGACTGCTTTCTTCCATTTGCACAGTATCTCTAAAATTAGAAATATCCTGTCTCAGAGTGATGCTGAAAAACTAGTTCATGCATTTATTACTTCCAGGCTGGACTACTGTAATTCATTATTATCAGGATGTCCAAAAAACTCACTGAAAAGCCTTCAGCTAATCCAAAATGCTGCAGCAAGAGTGCTGACAGGGACTAGAAAGAGAGAGCAGATTTCTCCTGTTTTGGCTTCCCTTCATTGGCTCCCTGTTAAATCCAGAATTGAATTTAAAATCCTGCTCCTCACATACAAGGTCTTAAATAATCAGGCTCCATCTTATCTTAATGACCTTGTAGTACCATATCACCCTACTAGAGCACTTCGCTCTCGCTCTGCAGGCCTACTTGTTGTTCCTAGAGTATTTAAAAGTAGAATGGGAGGCAGAGCCTTCAGTTTTCAGGCCCCTCTTCTGTGGAACCAGCTTCCAGTTTGGATTCAGGAGACAGACACTATCTCTACTTTCAAGATTAGACTTAAAACTTTCCTTTTTGCTAAAGCATATAGTTGGGGCTGGACCAGGTGATCCTGAATCTCACTTCTCACTGTCGCCAAAGTGCTTGCTCATAGGGGATCATTTGATTGTTGGGTTTTTCTCTGTATGTATTATTGTGGGGTCGACCGTACAATATAAAGCGCCTCGAGGCGATTGTTGTTCTGATTTGGCGCTGTATAAATAAAATTGAATTGAATTGAACTGAATTCAATTTAGAGGTCTTCCTTTTACTCAGCACACAAATCATCATCATTATCTTTGGATCTGTAGACTGAGCAGCCAACTGTTTCCACCCCCTGAAGCTACTTTGCTATTCCATTGAATAATGTTTATACAGTAGTCATCAAGAACCAGTGTAATCCTCTGCTGTTGCTGTCATAAAGTCATAAAGTGAAAAGAAGTGCTTCTTTTCACTTTATGACTTACCTAACTAGAAAAAGCTGAATCAGTGACATTTACCATAACACATAACACCACAAATCCACTGCACCCAATCCCCAGAAGGTTAACCCAGACTTATCAGCTCTGTTAATTAGCCTCAGGTGCTAGTTCTTTGTATTCTGTACTTATGTATTTTTTAATGTAGAAATGTAGATCTACATAACCACTCTGAAAAAATCAACCAGTGGAAAAACTTTTTAAAAGATCAATTTCCTCTAGAAAAAAAATCAAAAACAAAATCTCCCAGTCCTTTAATCACCTTTCTATAATCCTCTGATTTGCAGTAGCCTACATCAGCAGATCAACTGGGGTGACAACTACTGAGTTCTGTGATGATGCACCTGAAATACTGTGGGTGGATTTCACACTAGCCACCAGGGCAACACAGGACATAAACGTGGGTGGTGTTTCCAAGTGCATGATTTTCTTCTCAGAGAATAGAACAACTTTATAGAGAAAAAAGAAAGGGAAAAAAACGAAGGCAACGGTAAACCTATCATCTCCGAGATAACGCCCGAATTTCAGGTTATGCAACCTTAAACCACATATTTCCTCTTAGTCGCTCAAACTTCTCCTACATTCTGACAAGTTAATACTTGGTCTGAAATATTCTGCAGACAGTCAAAGTGAAAATCTTTGAGACCACATTTCAGAAAATGACATTTTATGCCACCTCCGTGTAATAGGAAAATAAATGTGAGTATCCAGATGACTGCCTTTATACCTGTTTTTAGTCGTCATGCTTTTAGGTATGAAGCTCAATTCACTTCATGGACGACATACAGTTTAGTTTGATCTCAAGATTCCAATTTAAATATATAATGAATCTCTGATCCATATTACACCTTGGCATACATTTACTGTAGACCTAACTGGACCCATGACGGCAGGTGTTACTCCCTGTAATATAATATTCATTGTTTTCATTCATTTAGTTTGCTGACATAATGGTATTATCTAAATATATCTTAAATAAAAAGCATGACAAAACAATATTTCTGTCTGATTTCTCTCTCGTCGAGGATGTATGTAAATTTCATCGCACCGCTCTGGGAGGTCGAATGGTGGATGTCGCTCAAAACGACGACCTTGAACCAGAAACCTTGCTATCTGCACGCCATGCCCCCTAAATTCAGTCTGTATTTTTTTTAAATAAATTGCAAAAAATAAAAAAATACATGTACGATCCAAATACATATCCAGTCAGAGAAAATCCGCGTTTATAAACAGAGGCACATTGCTTTTTTGTCCTTAAGCCAGCCCCTTTCTGCCGGATTAGTAGTAGTGGAGTGTACCAAGTGGCAAACGGGGGGAGGAAGAGGGTACAAATATGCTTATTTCAACTAAATAGGAACGGTGTAAGCATGCGTGGCGTGTAATGTGACATAGATATGTGATATAAGCTATATAAAGTTAAATATTAAGTAAATAAAGAGTTGCC
The DNA here is from genome assembly GCF_041146795.1 of Maylandia zebra. NCBI lineage: Eukaryota > Metazoa > Chordata > Actinopteri > Cichliformes > Cichlidae > Maylandia > Maylandia zebra. Next base: position 24,691,052 of record NC_135173.1, on the reverse strand, counting down.
TACTGACGGTCACGAGTGAGTTGGAGGCGGAGAAACCCCCCCACCCATTCCGCCCCCCTCCTTTCCTTTCTGAGCGGCGCTCTACTGTGTGAGCCAGACAAGTGAAGCGCAGGAGACCGAAGCGCCGCTCTACACACCGGCTGAGATACAAACTGGTGATAATGTCTTCCCCGTGCATGTGCTCTCACAATTTCATTCCTTGAGACGAGTCATTTCAGAAGATTGCTATTCCGCGAAGGTGAGTACCATCCTCGGCATCTCCAGCAGGGATAAACAGGCTGATGGTAAAGGCAAGGCGTGATACATTGAGAGTATAGGGTGGATTGAGGTACCCTGATGTGGATGACCGATGAATGATGAAACACTCCTCAGCGATGACATGACGGCTGTGAGCGGGAGGGAGGAAATGAATTAACGAGGACAACGCCACATGGCACTAGTGACACCGGTTGGGTTGATAATACATTTTCTTCTATTTTTTAATCTATTGCTTCATCCGCTTTGGTGTGTCATGTTAACCCAACAGGCCGAGCCATGTGCATACAAAAAAAGATACCACAGAATGAGTCATTCTCCTTCTAGACGCACTCATATGTTTAATATTTGTAATAAGTGCTCTGCTATTAAACGATTAATATGAACAGAGGCGAGGCTTGCGCAGCATCGTTGCTCGTTTTTGGACGCCGCGTTGTGCTCACTGCATTATGAAACGATGGCCTTTGCCTCATTCAAACCAGGCTAATCTGGAAGCACTGAAAGAAATCTATTAATCTCTTAATCCTCTGTGTGGTGAAAGGCGGGAGACACGCAGTGCTTCGTGGTCGCAACGCCCCTCGTCGTGCTGGGGATATTTTTTGCGCCTCTGACAGTTTAAATGAAAATGTTCGAGGATGGATTTGAGCTTGATGTGAAGCCTCCCTGAAAGGATGCTCACATTTAGGAGTCAAGGATGCTGCGCACCTTAATCAGCCTTTAGGTGGTCGGCACACCCTTGATTCTCTTCCAGTGCTGCCGGTACTAAGCGTCATTAAATGTTAATGCACCGTGATGAAGCTCTTTTATAGGAGAGAAAAGTGTAATTTGGGAAGCTCATATGCTTTTATATTTGAGGGCTTTCCCCATCAGGTAAAAGGAGGGAATGTTTGGGTTTGTATGCAAATCGCTTTGCCTGTTCAATTATTCAGGGGGCTTGAAACGGGATAGCCTCTGTATCCCAGTGTGTCACTGTCCTAGGCAGCGTGCTCAACCAGCTAAATGCTCCAGGCCCATTTTTTTGGTCCAGAACAAGCACTGAGAATAAAATCCCATTCACTGATTTCGGTGCCCTTTCCAGTCATGTGATATCCATGTGAGGAATAAATCAGCATCCCTCAGATGGAGAAGTAATTCTCTCTACAGTGTAAATTCGAGTAAGATGCTGAGGGATAAGGAGTAAGGTTAAAAAAGTAGTTTATTTCATGTGAAATATATAAATGGAGTCAAACTGAAATCAAATCACCCAAAGGTAAACCAAATAAAGGTTTACCTTTGGGTTTAGTTAGTTTAGTAAGTTCATTTCTGGTCATCTCTTGTCAAAGTTATTTTCGCATTTTAGGAAGGAAATAAGTACCTGAAACTATGTAAAAAATAAAGACAGGTTTTCACTTTCATTGGCTGTTTACCCTTTGCTGTGTTCCTATCTCTCCCCCGCAGATATATGGTGATAATGAGGAAATAAACCTCTACAAACTTTGTCAAAGCCCGCTGGCCGTTGAACCCAGAATACTTTCAAACTTGTGCCGTTGCGCAGAGTTCTTTTCACACGCCGGCTCTGTCCCACCAGCCCTCCAGCCAAGAAGACGTTCCACCCTTTCGCCCTTGTTTGCTTTATCAAATGCCCAAAAACAGCAAGGCCGTCAAGAGAGAGCTTGACGACGATGTCACGGAGTCTGTCAGAGATCTGCTTTCCAACGAGGACGCCTGTGATGATTCCTTCAAGAAGAGCTCGCTGATCGTCAACAACCATGAAGGCGAAGGGAAAGAGTGCGATGTGGAGGAAGGAGGGTCAGATGCCGAGGAGGAGGAACGACCGGCCTGGAACAGCAAGCTCCAGTACATCCTGGCCCAGGTTGGCTTCTCTGTAGGCCTGGGCAACGTCTGGAGATTCCCCTACCTGTGTCAGAAGAATGGGGGGGGTGAGTCTCAGCTAGCATCACACACACATAGTAAGAGCGTATAACTGATGGGTAGCACCATGTTAAGCATGATAACAAAAGGAACAAAGGCCAAGACACAAGGGAACAAAAGGAGTTCCGTGTTTTCCGTGGTAATTAAAAGTGTTCGTAGATCCGGGATGTGATATTCTTGGGTAGAAGCCAAGTCTAGCATCTACATGTGCATGTTTTTACAGAGGATAAAAAATAGTTAAAGAAGATGTGTTTGATTTGGTTGTTTTTTTGTTCATCCTTGCTGAGAAACCAGAAGTATCACCTTCCACTTTTGTTTCTTTGCAGACACTCCGAATGGGCTTTAAATGGCGTCATGACTTCATGAAATTACCATTTTACAGTGAACGTGTTGTACTCTGTGTTTACCATGTGGGTGCAGAGTCCCGTGATGTGTCCATCAAAACTAGACTCGGCTGTGAGCTTCACCGCAGACAGAATGTTAATGCGACTGCCTTGTTGCGTCTGTGATTTCATAGAACATACAAGAGCAAATAACCAAACACAGAACCTCTGACACTGCTTTCAACATACAGGAAATAATTCTAAGAAGAGCGTGACGCTTCGGATTATAGTTTATGATAACCACGTTTCCTACAATGCGGTCTGCTCTACTTGATTGACTCCTCGCAGACAATTGTTGTGTCTCTAGTCTAACGTGTGTATGTGTGTGTGTCCTGATAAGGTGTTGCATGGAGATTATGTAAAGCTACTGAGTGTCTCTGGAAAGCTGATTAACTAAACAGGTTGGCCAGACAGGATAGAAACTCCGTCCAGGTTTATTACTACACTGAAGATCTGAATGATCTATGTAGACTCGGGGCAAACAACATTTCCCCAAACTAGGAAAAGTAATCCTCATCATGATCATAAATGGCTATTAATATATAAGTTAATAAAAAATCATGTGTTAGGCAAATTACATTAGTTATTAATGTGCTATTATGTGAAAAACACCTCATAATTGCTTGCTTGTTAGGGACTATGATAACTTGTGAGTGCATGTAGAGTTAAAGAGTAATGACGTCCACTCTCTGAGTAGAAAGAAAGCGTTTTGCACAGGTCAAACCCAGGACTTTAACCTGGGAGACTGGGGTTTGTGCCCAACACTATACACAACTCCAGGTTTAAAAAAGAGGGGGAAATGTAAGTTTTCTGCAGTTTATTAAAAGGAAAATTTGAATATTAATTCCTCAAGTCGCTCCCACTTCTGAGTCACAGGTAGGTGGTTTAGGGGGAGGTCAGTAGATGCAGAATCTTTGAGAAATGTGTGGTTGATGAAGACGTGTCACTACAGAGGAGTCTGAAATACTCCACTGTAGTGACACGTCTTCAGAAAAAGAGGCCCGGCTCTTTATTGGTATAGAATACCACCTTGAATCATGTTCTTAGAAGTGTGTATATAATTGGCATGAGATAGTGTGCATGTGTGCTCAGGGACGTTCAGAAAAATTACCACCTCTCACAGACTGTCATGCTTTCAGGTCTGTTTTAAACGGCTCTGGTCACCCTGCTGTGTTCCACTGTAATTAGATTAAAATGGGGGCTGAAACCGGTGTGTGTGCGTGCGTGTGTGTGTGTGTTATATTGTTATGTCTGTGAGGGCCTGTGAGTGAGTTTTGAACCCACTTGGGAGCAGAAGCTTTAGTAAAGGAAAGGGTCTTTTGCTCATCTTTCTCTTTTAGCTCTGAACATCAAATTTAGAGGACAACATTTTTTCTTTTATGTTCTGCACCAACCAAATGTGTATTATAAAATAGAACAGCTATCACCATCTTGTTTTTTGAGCCAGAACTAATCATAATTTGATTAGTAGGTGGAGTGCTAACTTAGCAGCTAACGCTAGCAAGTTTGGTTAGCAAGGTACATTCAGAGACTATATTTTTATGTATCTGCTAATTAGTGCTAATAAACAAATTACAGATGAAATTCTATCATTTTGTTTAGAAAGGTAAGGTGCCATTTGATTTCTGTGTCTACAGGCTGTTGGTAGAATTAGCTGAGCAGAAATCCAGAGTTGAATTAGCTTAGGTGACGCTAACTGACCATTAGCAAATGAGATGGTACCTACCTGTCACTAAAAACAGACAGCTAACTCATAAAAGCATAAATATAAGCCTCTATTAAATGTAAACAGGTAAGTTCTAAAAACCCTTTGTATAGCAATTCTGTGTGTCTTTATGACTTTTGCAGTCTGTTTTCATTTCTCACCTTCCCTTTGGAGATCATGTACACAATGTTCCAGGAACACTTTCAAGCCCAGTGTTAGGCTTATATATACAAGCAGGGAAAATGCATGTAGTCAGCTTGTGTTTTGCCTTTTAGCTCTAGTAAATCATAAATCAAGTCAAACAGATTTAGTGGTGGATAGATTGTTAGGTATTTCTAGTAGTGTGTAATAATGCAAGTAATCCATATCTCTTGGTACCGAACAGGAAGTGAATTGCTGCGTGCCTGATAACTGGCTAAACCAGATATTTCATTTCACTTACTGCTGGGACTGAGGAGGACTGTGAAACGTTTTTAAAGAAGGAAAAAACAAAAGCTGCACTCTTGTTGGGCTGTTTGCTTTCTCAAAGTGCCATCAAAGTGTCTGAATATCCCAGGGAGACTGTTGAAGTTCTTAAAAGACAATGGAGACCAGAGGGAGGGTTTTGATGTTGTCAAAGCCCAAAATAAACTGCGTATTCTGTAGCAGAATTAGATATTATATTAATAGAAATTACTAAGTATGTTGTACACACACACATGTGTAAAAAGCATAGAAACACACACATATTAATTTCTCGTGTGTGACCACTCCCATTAAGGGAGGACTCAGGAAAGGATGTGAATGAATGTCCTGCCAGATAAAACAATGAGCTCTGTTGCAAAAGAGATGAAACCAGTTTTTAAAATAATAAACCCATTGCGGTGCGGCGCTGTTGTCAATGACTCACAGCAAGCCTCACACTACGCCGACTCACCAGTGTTTACGTTTGATGTGGCTCAGACTTATGATTGGTACCGTGTCACAGAGGGGGCTTTTCTCTTCTTCTTCGTTGCTTTAGTTGCACCCTGGAAATGATGCAATTGATTTTAATATATATCAGTGGTTGAGGGCAGACAGGAAGTTTCATTTCACGTGCGAAAAAGCGAAACAACCCCACAGGAGCACAGTTCCTTTCCGTTTCCTCTCAGGAAAATAAAACGGCTCATTATTTCCAAAATCTAGCTTTGGGTTCTCTTTTTGTCCTGAAGTTGTTGTGCGCTTGGCAGTCTCGGTGCTCACAGGAGATGCGGCATCCTGTATTTTACCGTACCACACTATTACACCAGTTAATGTTGGTTATTCACCCAGAAACCTTAATTCTAGAGAGAAATGCTATATTTGCCACTGTAATTTAGGTAATTTTAGACTTCAGTATCTTTTCTGGTTTCCATAATGATTTGATTGCACTATTGTACGCTCCATAGGGCCCTGTTAGGTAGAAGCCCATCAAGGCAGCACGTGTGTGTAGTCGTTTGGATCTGATTGTGTGTTTAATTTGCTGTTTAGGTGAATGTGTCACCATCAGGGAGATGTTATGTTGTTGTATAGTTAAAGTTTAGAAAACAGCTGTCTGTTGGTGTGATTTTCTAGCCAGAATGGGGCAAAGGGTAAGATTTTAAAAAGCTGATGTTTAAGTGTTGTCACCACATGTTTGTTAACTGCTTTCAGGAACTCAAATGTTAGTGCCTCACTGTTATGTGATTTGACAGTTTACTCTTCTTTTTGCATCCTTCATTTAACCTGCTCTTCATATTGTTTTGATTGGCAGGAGCATATCTGGTGCCCTATCTCATCCTGCTCATATTGATTGGGATTCCGCTGTTCTTCCTGGAGCTTGCGGTGGGACAGCGAATCCGTAGGGGCAGCATCGGTGTGTGGAACTACATCAGCCCTCGGCTGGGGGGGATTGGCTTTGCCAGCTGTGTGGTGAGTGAGACACAGGGGTCCTGTCTGAACATGGTTAAAACATTGTGTATAAACAGTATGGTGGTATATTAGCATACTGTTGGTTATATTGATTCTCACACTGAGCTGTTAAGTCACTGCAGGTAGGGAAAAATATGGAGTGACAATAATTTGAAGAAAAGGAAAATTGTGGGGTGGGGAGTCTTCACTAATTTAGCCTCTATTTTGTGGCTAAATGTTGTGTTTCACACTGTTTATGATTTCAGTTGTGTGTCTGAAGTTGACTTTGTTCTCTCGCCTGTAGGTGTGCTTCTTTGTGGCTCTCTACTACAATGTCATCATCAGCTGGAGTCTCTTCTACTTCTCCCAGTCCTTCCAGCAACCTCTGCCATGGCACGAGTGCCCCCTCGTGAAGAACAAGACCAGTACATGTAAGACGCAATTTAGTAACGGCAGTATTCGGCAGGCTTCTTAAGGTCTTTGTGCCGCTTGGAAATGATCTTCAGTAAATACGTCCATGATGAGCGCTATGTTTTTTGTCCATAGATGTGGTGCCAGAGTGTGAGAAAAGCTCAGCAACCACCTACTACTGGTACCGCGAGGCCCTGGACATCTCTGACAGCATCTCTGAGAGCGGAGGGCTGAATTGGAAGATGACCGTGTGTCTGCTGGTTGCCTGGTCCATGGTTTGCCTTGCCATGATCAAGGGAATCCAGTCTTCTGGGAAGGTACGCATAATTTAAAACAGTTAATTTAAGATAGGGAGAAAAGATACCAGTAGAAAATAAGAGAGAAGAAGAGACAGATGGAACAAAACAGGAAGAAATCAGCACCTGCTAGGACTCTTGCACTGTGGAAAATGGAGAATAGTAAGCGAAACAAAAGGATTGTGCTTGCAGAATGTTTTGGAAAGTCTTTTCACACACAATTAGCTCTCTTCAACAGGCACTGACCGCAGTAATGTGCCTTGACAAATTTTTCTAATGATACAGCCTGAAATATGATTTTCAGAGCCCATGTGATCTTTTGTAGGATTTCTGGCTTAGCTGACTTTAGCTTAGTGTAACAAAGCTGACAGTAGCGTGACCAGCATCCGGAAGGATTAGCCCCTGGATAAAGGTTGTCATTTGCTTGTTCCTCGCTTTCTTTTAACAGGTGATCGTTATCATTCCACACTTTCACTATCATATGACAAGTATTAGCTGGTGTACTCTTGGGGTCAGAGTCAAGCCTCTGCTAACTGTGCTGTACAAATAGTCCCAAAACGAGCTTTGATGTTGTGCGAGTTATAAACTGGGTGTAGGGTCAAAATTAATACGGTAGATGTGAACGATATTTTTTTTATGTAGTGGAGTAAGGCCTTTTAGTGAAGGCCTATTAAGTTGACTCAACCTCAGACTTTCTTATCACGCTCTGCAGTCTTATTGGGCTTTTGAGCCTCTTTTAGGTCATTGTTTTTGGTTTTACAGCACTTTTATTAAGTGCTGCAATCTCACCTTCATTCACCAACATCTGCAGGCAGCAAAAAGACTTTGGCAAACCCAGCGGCTCATTTAGAGTATTCTGATTACAGTCTTACTGTATCTTATTAGACTATAAGTGATGGGATCTAGCAAGCAATTTTTAATTAAAGATGAGTTCATTTAAAATATAATGAAATCAGATAAAGATAAGGACTACAAACAAACTCAGGTATGAAAATATTGGTAAATTGCTGGTTTGTGTGTGAAACGTTCGTGCTTGCAGTTTGCGCTCACATTTGTGCTTACGCACTGTTAGCAAATGAGAGCCATTGTTCTCAGGTCCCCCCAAGCCTTATCCCAGCGAGTAGCAGCAGTCTACTGCATGCTTGGCTTTGCATTCCCCCCAGCAGAGACGCACAAAACAAGATGGATGCCGTGTCCAGCAGAAGTCCTTTAATCTTGGACCGCTGTCGGCGGTGATTTGCAACGCTGGTCTCTTTTCTGCTGTCTGCCACACCCTGCTGCCTGGCAAGAATTCTCACCTATAAATACAATCAGTGTTTCACTAGTGCTGCGTCATCGGAGGGGATTTATGCATTAGCACAAAACAGTCAGACCCTTATACTGTTATCAATGAAATAAAATAAATTACAGAAAGAAACACATAAATACTCATTTTTGGAGGTAATCAGGGCCACCCAAGCTGTCAGTTAGTTGTACAGTTTGAGCCAGATGGCTGTCCTACAACCACCAGCTGGGTCTGAAAGGCCCTTTTTAGTTGTCCAGCAGAGAGACTGTGCACAAACTTTCCCTCCGAGGAGCCAGCTAAGTGTCTTAGAAGTTTAATCAGCGGCACATGATACAAAAGAATATTAATGCCCTCTCTGCTAATGTTCACACAAAAGACTTGTCCGAGGAATATCCCTGCCACAATCTGCGTCTCTGCCCCATTTGTGTGTGTGTGTGTGTGTGTGTGTGTGTGTGTGTGTGTGTGTGTGTGTGTGTGTGTGTGGGTGGGCATGAAAGGGATCTAAACCTTTGGTTACCATGGTTATACACACTCTTTTGGCTTGACTTGATTGTCAAGAGCGTGGTGAAAAAAAGAGATGATAAAAGATAGACTTGAACTGATAAAATAACAGAACTTTGAAAGCTTTTGTTTTCTTATACTTTTATGGCAACTTATGTGTCACGTTTTAAATGTTAAATGTTAAGATTACTGATAAATCTTGTTTAAAAAAATTACTTTATTACTTTACAGTCAGGCTTTCTTGTAATGACGTCAGAGAAATTTATCAGTTCATGTAGAGAACAGTGAAGTTCCCAGAACTTAACCGTTGCAAGAAGAACCTTCTATCTGTAACAATACATGAGCCTTCAGAGAAAAACACCCCTTTTCAAAGACCATAAGACTGAGGTTACAAAGGAGCAGCCTGCTTGGCTTTGTGACGACCAAGGCTGCATTTCAGTTCAGCAAAGTGCTAAAAAGAGTTACAGCTGAAAAAGACGAGAAACCAACTGAAGAAATGAACTCAGCTTATCACATTGACTTTATGTAAGGGTTCTTCACTTGAGAAACATTTAACTCAATAAATGTATAAATATATTTGATTATATATGTTGCTTTAAATTCTATTTGGGTTCTCCTGAAATTTGAAACGTATCATATCACAAAAAAAAAACTTTGTGTCCGTGCTTTAAAAATGAAGGAAGGTAAACATTTGTGGTCTTTACATATTCTACAGGGACGTCCTGTATATATAATAAATATACTACTCAAAAAATAAATAGAGAGTTAAATAAACAAGAAGTTCATATTTTGTGAAATACATTTTCAATCTTAGTTTTAAATCCATCTCTCAGTACATTATCTTAATCTCTTAGAAAACCCAAACATCTTCTGTGGGTAGTTTTCCATTTCTTTTCACTGGTTTTTTTCAGTGGCAGAACACATTCCACCCCCTACCCCACCCACTCCCACCCCCACCTCCAATATATGCATGACATTATCATCAGTGTCACCATGGTGCAATTGACTGAAGTTGACCAAGCAATCGTGGCACGCACTGTTGCTACAGTCCTGCGTGTCCATGAGAGCACCATCTCTGATCTGATCGTTCATGGTAAAAATGTGAGTCGACAGAGACACCGAGATGAGGTCCTCCAACCTGTACTTTTGCACTTCTCGTGGCAGTGTCTGTCCCTCTGGCAGTTTCAGCCTCCACACTGCCAGAGCACCACAGGCCTTTCTGAATCAAGAGCATATCCAGACTTCCTTGACCAGTGTTTTTGTCCCAATATGTCTCCAACTGAGCATGCGTGGGACGTGCTGGGTCGATGTGTTTATTAGTGAAATCCACAACCAATGACCGTTGCGTAGCGGCAGGCTGATCCAGGAATGGTCAGCAATTCTTCAACAACAGATGCGGTCCGTGTGCAGATGGGCAACAGCTTGCATCTGCAGAGGAGGCTATACCTCGTACTAAATGATTGGCTATAAAATCTATTTAAAACACAAAACTTGCTTCTTGTTTGTTTTTTGTTTTTTTACTATTTTAAAATTAAAGCTTGAGGAGAAATTCATTAAATGCCAGAGACCTTGATTAAAGAGGACCTACCATGCTGTTCCATATTTTTATCTTATATATACACCGCTACAGTCATGAAACGTCATGGTAAAAATGGCCAATATTTTAAATAAGGAGATCGGTTTATCTGTAATTCCCGTGAAACCTTCCAGACTTCTCTGGTGCCCATTTCTGGGAAGTTTCTTCTGTCGTCGGCTGTTTATGATGTCAGGCAGAAGACAGCCAATCAGAAGAAAGTTAGCTGGAAGGCAGGCTGGCTATAAAGGGGAAGGACCTAGATAGTAATGTCTCTGAATCACTGACTGTGCTCATGACTCAATCCCAAACTATCTCCCGGTGTCTGCACCCACACCCTACAGGATCTGTAAACTATCTGGCTCAGGGTTTCATCCCGTTTATAGTCTTTAAGCGCCAACTTGTCTATCCGGTTAATGATATGTAGGTTTGAGGGGGAAGGGGCACTTAAGCCCACCCACAAATTAGTGTGATGTGATGCCACGATCACATAAAATAATAAATGTTCAGACTACATCCCTCAGCTGCAAACTGAAATTCTTCACGAGATGTTTGGTCCCTGCTTTGAATGCTTGAATAAATTCGATTTTAAAGAAAGTACAGCAATAGAAGAAAAACATGTTTTTGCTTATTATCAGCTCTCAGCAGATCTTCACTCTCTTTTCTGAACAGTTTGATGTTCCTGTCAAACGACCACGATCAGCACCGCATAGAAAGTCAGGCAGTGAGATCACGCTGCATTTGTTTACTCATTTTAATTTGTTTGACAGTTTTTCCAAAGATACGTGCCCTGTGTGATGTGGAAAACACTTGCGTTTGCTTGCAGGTGATGTACTTCAGCTCCCTCTTCCCGTACGTTGTGCTGGTTTGCTTCCTGGTTCGGTCGCTCCTCCTGAAGGGCTCCATGGATGGGATCCGTCACATGTTCACACCCAAGGTAAAGATCCTCTCAAGTGTAGGATTACCTTTTTGTTATTATGATGTTTGGACTTGATGATGCTGTATAATTAAAGTATCATATATTTAAAAATACATCATTTCGAGCTAATTTTCCCTTTAATACTACACTTCAGAATGAAAGTATTTTACTTTATACTACAAAATCACCTTTTCACACATCACAAATGTTCTTATTGACAACATTAGCTTCTTCACTAACACAATGGTGTTTAAATATTAAATGCTCCTTATTTGTGTTCCTTGACTTCAGTAGTCGTTTGACTTCTGACAGCAAACAGAAAAAGAAGTAGAAAAGAAGTTTGAAACGCAGTGTTTGGAGCAGTATGTAGTACATTTTTTTCACATGAATATGACAGAAAATAAGGAAAAATATAATAGGTCTCCTTTAATGGATCGTATGATAGAACCATATAATACTGAACAGGACTGTAGAGGATTGTTCGCATCATGAGTACTTTCATACTTTAATCCATTTAGATGATAGTACTGGCTTTATACTTAGACATGAGTTGAATAGTGCTCAGGTCAGAATGCCCTTATTTCTGCTTCTGTTTATTCACTGTTGAAATCGCTGTTGAATTAAACTGTGTCTGAACTCAAAAAGAACTCCGCACTGTGATAGGCTGGCTCCTCAGCAGCAACTGGCCAATGGCATGTCAGGCTGCAGATGAATGTCACCATGGAAACAGGAGTTACTGAGTTTTTACGTAACCATCCAAGTGCAGACACTGGCAGCAGTGCATGTCTGTGTTGCATGTCTTCTCGCCTCGTCGCTGACACTTGCGTTCTGCCACCATCTTTCATGTACCTGATACGTGTGCTCATGAATAAATATGTAAAAGGAATATTATGCAATTAATAAAACAAACACTGTTGGCTGTCAGCGAGAAGCTGTTGCGTTTGAATCGGCTGGCTTTCTGTGCAGAGATTGTGTCGTTATGGTTACATAGGTTCTCTCCAGGTGCAAATAGGGCTGAACGATATATCGCATTTGCGATAATATCGCGACATGATCAAGTGCAATTTTCTAACCGCAAAGGCTGCGATTATACTCTGGACATGTCCAAATTCATGGGCTGCATCCTCCTGAGGCCGCATTTGTAGACCGATTACGTCACAGCGACGTGCCGAAGGCTGTCCAAATTACTACCATATCCCAGAATTCATAGCGCGGCCCAGCCAAACTCCAGTTTCCAGCAATGGCGGCCGCTACTAAGTTTTAAAATTACTCATACTAATCTTTCTGGGTCACAAAATAAACTTTTAACATATTTTCAGGCGAGAAAGTAGTTGTGTAAACATCAAATATCTGCTCGGTTTATCAAGATATCCCATATTTGCAAAAGTGCTTCGACGTTTTCAGAGGCGTCTGCTACCCACCAGCTCGACAGCTAGCCGGGACCTCGAGGGTTACTGATGCGGCCGAGAGCGGCACAACTCCCGGCACATCATTTTCAGATCACCGCGGAGTTTCGCTGCTCGGGTTAAACGTAATATATAAGTCACTTAGACAACCTAAAAATGTTATTGTTGGGTTTTTTTCAGTGTTTTGTTTGTTCGTGAGTAAATCGGTTTGGCTGAGATTAAAGTTATTAGATTAGATAAAATAAAACTTTATTAATCCCCTGGGTGGGTTCCTCCTTGGTTTTCACACAGCTGACTAAACGTCAAACAGAAAACTTATTAAACAGAAGTATGAGACAGTCGAGAATTTACACCAGTGTCTGGTTATATTTTAGATAGCAAGAAGCAGACGGCCGAGTTTATTAAACTCCACTGAGACAGCGGTGACGCTAATCAGAAGGCTAGACCGTCCAATTTCACGCCTTTAAATTTTAAAGGCGTGTTTGTGTGTGTGTTTATACAATTGCTATTATGTTTGCACTTTATGTGTAATGTTACTGACTGCAGAGATCAGTAAGATGTGTGTATTTTTTATTTATTAGTTTTATTTATTTAATATTATTTTTTAATTGAATGACTGTCTAGTAGTTCACAGATGTCGAAAAACTGAGTGTGGTAAAGCCACTGATTTTTTTTATGTATATTTCTGCAATCTGCACATTGTACTGACTTTCATTTTAATGTTTACACCAGGGTTCCTTGTCAGCACTTTATGCTCAGATGTTTGTAAGCTAAAAATAAACTATTGTGTATGTTCAAATATACTGTTGTGATTGAAGAAGTTAAATAAAAATGTCAGTCATCAATTCATGCATCACCTCATGTCATCATAACAGAGGTCTGTCTTCCAGGAAAGAACAGTTTAAAATTAATGTAATATAGTATTGGCCATACTATATGATGTATTGCTTGTCTTTGTTTAATAATACAGAAGACAAAGACCTTAAAAAATAATTGCATATCGCATCGCAATCGCAATATTGGGGCAAAAAATCGCAATTAGATTATTTTCCATAATCGTTCAGCCCTAGGTGCAAAGAGGTGCATGTTTGGTTAATTGGTTATTCCAAATTGGCTGCAGCTGTTGATGTGAATGGTTAGCCCTTCAATAGACCGACAACCTCTCCAAGGATTACCTGGTCTCAGCTGAGATGGTCTCCAGCCTATCAGCAGAGTTGAAAACTTTAAAACATAACTTATGGTAGATGACAGTGATGTGGTGTTTTATGACACTCATCAGTCTGTTCTCCTCCCAGAAAAATTGCCAAAATGACTGAACATTTCTTTCACCAATATATATTATTTCCACAAGAAAGCAGTACAATCAGGTTTTTACAGAAATCACAAATATATGACTAAGAACTACATTAATCTTTCATTTACTTTGACAACATGTCAGCTATCATTGCCAGTTATTGCAAATGCTTGATTGAAGCTTCATCATTTGGTATATTTTGTGACGTTACATTGGGGATGTCATTGCACATCCATTTATATTGTAATAGGTGTTTAGAGCTAAGACTTAATTCAAATCTGTTCGTTTTCAGCTGGAGATCATGCTGGAGGCCAAGGTCTGGCGTGAGGCAGCCACGCAGGTCTTTTTCGCGCTGGGTCTCGGGTTCGGTGGCGTCATTGCCTTCTCCAGCTACAACAAGCGCGACAACAACTGCCACTTTGATGCCGTCTTGGTGTCTTTTATCAATTTCTTCACTTCTGTGCTGGCCACCCTGGTGGTGTTTGCCGTGTTGGGCTTCAAAGCCAATATCATGAACAGCAAATGTGTTGCAATGTGAGTATAAGACTCTTAACACCAACAGCAACGAGTCCATTGGTCCACTTGTTTCAGACAATACTTTTTCATACTTCAGTCTTTGAATGTGGTATTTCTGAAGATTGTTCAAGGATGATTGATGTTTAGCTTTTTGACCACCGTTTAAATCTCTTGAGAATTTAACAATCAGCAACTTTTTTCTTTTTTTTTAGGAACACCAACAAGATTTTAACATTGTTGGGGAGCGGCATCCTTGAGCAAAACCTTATTCCCCACCCCATGAACCTTACTCAGGTTAATCAAGTCAGTGGTGAGGACTACCATAAGATGATAGATCACATCAAAGGGGTTAAGCAGGATAAGTTCGAGTCACTGGGACTGGAAGCCTGCAGCATCGAAGACGAGCTGAATAAGGTACATGGGGATAAAAGTTGTAAATGACTCCGTATTCAAGTCATTCCACGTGGCCGTATGTTATTTTAAAAGTCTATAACATTTTATTGAAGATGTTTATTTTCTTTCTTGTCAAGTGTTACCCACTTTGTGAGTGTTCAGAAAGATGGGTTTATTTGAAATTACATAAGTAAATAATTTAAGCTAACGGCTGCAAACAGAGCAAGTGGTATTCTTCCCAAGCCAACCTCAAACTTGCCTTTACCCACACCTTATCAGGTATAGACTATTAGCAGTTAAACCAAGACAACATCCAAAGACTCGAGAATTGACAAGGCAAGGAGGGTAAGGGTTGCAGAAGACAAAGAGTTAGACGTCTTTTACATATGTGGAATATGTGTAAAGACTGGAAAAAGGGATTGAAATAGGGAATGACCGAAGTACTTCTGGTAAGTATACTTGAACTCCAGAATTCATAAAAGTGGCAACACTTTGGGAAAGTTATCTTGCTGAAAACATTGGTATTATTTTTTTCACCATGGACCTTATACCTACAGTATTCCAAAACCTAATGGAAAAGCCCCCTTAGATTTTTGTTGGACCTCGTGGAAACCAGGATTGTGCTAACTTTTGGATCACCTACTGTAAAAGAAAAGCACATATTTCTGGCAACTCTGGTCAGGTTGGCAGTCTGTTTAGTCTTCATTAAAGACAACAAAAAGAACAAATTCAAAGCAACGAGGCCTCTAAAAGTAGCTAGTGCTACACTAGCTAGCTAGGACTTTGGTGCTGTGTTTTAACCTTTCCTTCTTTTCTCCCTGACAGGCAGTACAAGGCACAGGCTTGGCTTTCATTGCCTTTACAGAGGCCATGACCCACTTCCCAGCCTCACCCTTCTGGTCCGTCATGTTCTTCCTAATGCTGGTTAACCTCGGCCTCGGCAGCATGTTTGGCACCATTGAGGGTATCCTCACCCCGCTGATAGACACATTCAAAGTCCGAAAGGAGTTTCTTACAGGTTAGAAAGATCACATGACCTGTGTTTTATCCTAATGACCATATTTAAATCAGTCCAGCTCTGTAAAAGGAAATGTTTAGACATGCTGTGTATGAAGGATAAATGGAGGCAGTAATTCAGTCTTGCAAAAGTGGATGGAAGACGATTGCAGAAGACCCGTGCAGACTTGTTTTACTCAGACGTACATCTTGTAGGAAGCAGACTGTGGCTGACTATAGCTTTGAGTTACAACTGTCCCAAATAAACCATTGCCATTAAAAACACATTGATTTTATAATGCTTTATGTTTTCTTTCTACGAGAGAAGAGCTGCTATTTAAAGCTAAATGAGTTTGACTTTACCCAAAACCAAGCTACACCCTCAAAAATATAGTTTCAGAGAGATAAGTAATAATGTAAAAACACAAATTCGATTAATAACACATGGTGGCAAAGTGGCTGTCACACTCTCAGTGAAAAGATGTAGGTTGCTGAGCCGGTCTTTTTGAGTCAGATAGCTTAGAATGGATCCCGTTCCACTTATATATACTCCACTCCAAACTCTTCTTGTAAACTGGGGAATGATGACAGTATTGCGTTTAAGCTCCATCACACATGTAATATTTATGGAGTTTTCATTTGAGACCTTTAATGTATGTCAGTATGCACAGTGACGAACTACCTGCGATTTCTCCTGCAGTGGGATGTTGCGTGTTGGCCTTCTCCATCGGTCTCCTCTTTGTTCAGCGCTCAGGGAACTACTTTGTGACCATGTTTGATGACTACTCGGCTACTTTGCCTCTGCTCATAGTGGTCATACTGGAAAACGTGGCGATCGCCTGGTTCTATGGGATCGATAAGTAAGTTCACAATATACATCATCTCCATGTTTCCTTAATATTTACTCACTTACTGCTTATGCAGAAAAAAGCTTTTTAATGGCTCTTTAAGCCATTCATTTATAGTTTTTTTCTTAATGTATTTTTTTCTGCCTAAGGCAAATGGCTGTAACAAAGACTACCTACCTACAGGGCTACAGACTGTACTTGTTCCTTACAAAACTTCCACATTGTCTATTTTTGTGACACTTTTTTGTTTTAAACATAATTGTTTGAATGCAACTTTAATGGCAAAAATAAGAACCACATATATAAAGCCATCCGGTGTATAAAGCGAAAACAGGAAACTATTGTGAATTCTTCATCTGATCTCACCTCCTGCTGCTTTGCTCTGTTTTCAGATTCTTTGAAGACTTGAAGGACATGCTGGGCTTTACGCCGTACCGTTTCTACTATTACATGTGGAAGTACATCACACCCATCCTGCTAATGGTCCTCCTGTGCTCCAGCTTCATTCA
Source organism: Maylandia zebra (assembly GCF_041146795.1). Lineage (NCBI taxonomy): Eukaryota > Metazoa > Chordata > Actinopteri > Cichliformes > Cichlidae > Maylandia > Maylandia zebra. Next base: position 24,673,964 of record NC_135173.1, on the reverse strand, counting down.
GCTGATAATGACGCCGCCCAGCTATAGTGCCTGGATCCAGGAAGAGGTGAGTTAATGTCTCCGGCTGGGCTTCTGAAATCAGGGATCAATGTGGGTGGAAGTTTTCCTAAATAGTAAACCTGGAACGAGTAAAAAGCAAATTCAAGAGTTCAAAGAAATGGCAAGAAAGTAGAAAACGAGCCAGGCTTTTTGGCTGATAAACAGAGGTTTAGATATCCTTTAATCTGAGGAAAATCAACAGGATACATGTCTGCCACATAGACCTTCAAGCACCAGTGCTATTAGCTTGAAACCGCTATAAAGTGGAGCACAGGTCATACTAGACAAAGTGCATCCACAAGTATTATTGCTTTAGTTAGAAAAATAGCCTTCTATTAAAAATTATGTTAATAGAGTATTGATTGTCTAAAAAAGTATATATTCTACCAATCTAGTATCACATTACTTACATTACTTCTTCTGCTAACTTCTTTCACTATAACTCGTTGCTTTTCTTGTGTTTGCCCTCCAGGCCATAGAGAAAACCTTGCGCTTCCCTCCGTGGGGCATTGTGGTCTGCATCTCTCTGGTGGTGATGGCCATCCTGCCCGTGCCCGTGGTCTTTGGCCTACGCTACTTCAACATCATCAGTGAGAACACGAGTGGCCTTTCCACTGTTTCTTACAAGAAAGGCCGCATCATCAAGGAGACCGCCCGGCCAGAGGAAGACGACGACGCTAGCCTTATTCATGGAAAGTCTCCCAGCGAGGCTCCCTCGCCGATGCCTGGCAACAGCATCTACCGCAAGCAGAGCGGCAGCGGCGGCACTGATGTGGACACCGCACCTAATGGCCGTTATGGTATCGGTTACCTGATGGCTGACATGCCAGATATGCCTGAGTCAGACTTATAGACTGACAGTGATAGTATGCCCTTCCGCAGCCATAACGGGGGGCCACTTCTCCCCCCTCAACTCTCTGCGTGCGTTTAGTTAGCTGTATTGTTGCTGTACATTTCTCTTGTACCGTATTTTCTTTGTATATATTGTAACTGCTCTCTTATTTGTTGTCTCTGAACCTTATCTGCCAGTTTCAGAGTTTTGAACTAAGTCTAATTCTGTACTAAAAGAACCTAAAAAAATCTCCATGGGGAAAACGTTAGTCTGAGGCCAGGCTCATCTCATGTCTGTGAAACTGCACTAGTACAACTGTATCCCTTAAAAGAAGGTCTAGGAATAAACACCATCCTTGTCGAATCCTTCACCGATTTGCTTGTGTGCTTCCCAAACTCATCTCCATTTCCCTCCAGTCTTTGCTCCCTTTCTTTTTGGAGAGCCAAAGAGGCCTGCTTGAATACGAATCTCCAAGAGTCAGCCAGTTCAGGTGAGAGATGTAAGAGGTGGTCAGAAAGTACCAAGCTTAGCTGCAGTGTCAATGATGAAGTAATGTCGCGAGATTAGTTTTTCTTGGCACGAGTTTGGGTCGAAAGGATGGCCTTTGAAAGCCACTCCCTTGATTGTCTGCAAGAAAAGTGTGCCTAAGTTATTTATATTTGTTTATAGAATACACGATGGCCGTTGTATATTTAAAGTATTCTGTAAATATAATATAAATATTTTAAATATATTTATCTTGTTAGTTTGGATATCAAAACAGTGTTTTTAAGGTTCAGAAGTACTCTAATTCTTTAACCCATCTTTGTTTTTTTACTCTGTAAATATTTTCTTTTCCATCAAAAAGCTTCAATTTTAATGTCTTTTCCCTCTGATTAAAGCTTAAACATAACCACACACTAGAAATCAGTTTGTTGCTTTTATTCTTGCAGTGCAATTTGAGATTATTCCCAGTATGTACAGTATCCCACTACTCAGAAAAACACATTGTTCAATGTACAACATGCGACTGGAAAATGAGAAAAAAGTGCAAATTAACACCAAATCATTCAAATTTTCTCTACATTTCCTTCTTATAAAAAATACATTTTTCTCATCTTCTGTCTTTTTGTGAACATACTCCGTAAAGCGACACAACAAAGAGCCATCACAGTACATAAAACTGTAGTTACTTGTGTTTGGCACAATCACATTCACTTTAAACAACAGGAAATATAAATTTGAGAAAAGCAGGCAGCATTATGAGATGTTCATTTCCTGTTTACTGATGTGGCGTGATGGAGCTCAATGGTAAACATATAAAATAAATAGTCAAATGTACACTTTGAGGGCTTTTTTTCCTTCCTTTGGCTTTCTAGTTATCTATCAGGAGCAGGTTTAGTACATATGCTCTGAAAACACAAATGAAACCTTTTGTGTCCCTTCTGACAAAGTAATTAAAGGTTCTCTTCATCTGATAAAAAGTGGTGCAAATGTGCATCATCAAGAACATCGAGAAACATTTGTTGAATTAGATTCTTTTGACCAGTTCATTACAAAGTCGTCCCCTTATTAGTGCTCTTCCAGGGTCAGTGTGCTGGAAAGTTTGAATGGCTATTAGAAACTGAGGTAACGCGCCCCTTTCAGCGTGCACTGCCGAGATACTCCTGCAGTGGGAAGTTGATCCCTTTTCAACAAACATTCTGCAAAAAAAAAAAAAAAGGATTAACACAATAATCAAAACAGTTCAAAGAAAGTCTTTGAATCTTTTAAAGTGTTTCGTATTTTTGGATGACCTAAAGCATCATTAGAGATTCCAGTTAAGCCATCTGTACATCTGGTTTTTTCTTGCTTATCCAACTCTGACTGAAGGCTGTCCCAGCTGTGACAGGGCGAGAGGCGGGGCTACACCCCGGACATCTCGACAATCTGTCACAGTCTAACAGATGGACAATCATTTACACCTAGAGCCAATTCAGAAGTTTAACCTAGCATGCATGTCGCTGGGCTGTGTGAGAACACACTCAAACACCACACAGGCAAGTGGATCTGGAGCCTACACCTTGTTGCTATGAGGCCATGGTGCTAACCACCATGCTGTCCCCCGATTCTCCTGTGTGTTTGTGGGTTCTCTCTGGCATCCTCCCATAGTCCTTTTTTAATTGAGATTTTCATAAAAGTAAAAATGAAGCAATGACAGTAGCATAAAAACAAATCCATATATGAGCTGAGAAGCAGGATGTAAAAAAGTGAAAACATACAAAGTCAGTGTGCTCATTGGTGGAGCTGCTCTCTCATTTTGGCTGCGATCTGCTCTCTCTTCTCGCAGTGCTTTCTCAGGTCTTTGACCTCCACCGGGAGCATGCTGTTCCACATCGTAAGCACAGACTCTTCATCTGACAGCCGAGACAAACAAACACTTTGAACAGATGAAGAAAAAAAACCCTGCACAGCAGGATCGCCGCTTTCAAGGTCGTGTGAGAAACAATGAACCGTCGGACTCACCATTTTGATTCTTGTGCTGAGTTTGTCTTCGGCCCAACACCAGCACCACATTCTCCCTGTTAAGTGTTTCTATTAAAAAAAACAGAAAAACAGAAAACTGCAACGTTTTCACACCGACTGACACAAACAAAGAATCAATGAACTTGGTCATCAATTTTTAATTTCTTCTTTAATTCAACTCTTATTTTTTGGGGGGGGCAAAATAATGTTGATGTGATATTTTTACTTTAAGCAATCTTCAATATGAACATGAAACGGCAGTGTGTGCAGGAAACACAATTTCAATCACATGTAATGTTTTGAGAGGTACTTCAACTGCCTAGTGTCCTGTTATCTGTTATCTCACAGTAACCATCAGCAGTAAGAAGATATTGGACCGCAGACGCCCTGCACATGAGCACATATCTGTGCACTGATGAGGGAGCTGTTCCACAAAATATTTTTCCACTTTTAATATACAATTTTAGACAACAACATCGAGCGACATCAGCAAGTATATAAGGTGCATAAATGTATGACGCTTCTGTTCCATTAAATGAATGCTGTGGTTGGCTTTATTATTATTACTGTAACAATACATCCACACCAACCAGGAACTGTGCGGATCTGCTAATCTGCCAGGAGAGTGGCATGAAATTAAAGGTCAAACTAAAAACAAAAAGGACCCACGTATGAGTGCAGATGCCATACAGCGGAGAGAATCACAGTGGGGCTCCATGACCTGCAGAATTTGGTGTTTGGGGAGCTCCAGTAGCAGCAGGTGGCCCCTTCTAGTGCCGATCCAGAGCATGGCGGCGCTTGGCAAGAGCAGGGCCTTCACTGTGGCCAAGGAGGGCGACGCCTCAGAGGGCAGCTCAGCTTCTCTGCCGTGCCCGCCTCTGTCACGTCTGCGGGGAACGGATGGCATTAGCATGCAGCTGCTGTTGTGTGGAAAACTATCTGAATTTTGAAAAACAGACTGACAACAGTCACCTGCAGTTTTCCTGCTCAGTTAATGTTCTTGCTAAGTGCTCGGTAATGTTTGGTGTCTTTTCAAAATCGCACGTTAATTTCAAACCGTGGGCTGCTCTGCATCATCTTTTACCTTTTGTTTCTGATCCCTGTGTTCTCATTCTCACTGTTTATTCAGTCAGTGTCTGCAGCTAATAATGCAAGAGATCTGCCTCTGCTGTTCCCTCTGGTTGGAGGGGGCCTGCTGTATGTCTGTATGCACTACATTCATACTCCAAAGACATGGAGTAGAAAAATACAGTTTTATTTAGTGGAAGTTAACAGTCACTGCGACTTTGTAACTGCAGAAAAATTTCCGTATGTCAGTGTGTGTCACGTGCGAGCGTACCTAATAATCTGAGCACAGTCAATACAGTCCACCATCCTCTCGCTCCTCTTGTCCCAAACCTCAACAGTTGTTGTCCTGGCTTTGCTGAGGTACACGTATTTATCCACAACCATACGATACACACACGCCTCGCTCCCCAGTGACCGCTGCTGGCTGAAGGGCGTACGCGCACACACGAACACACAAAGACACAGAATTTTGCTGTTACGCAATCAGTTGTAAAGAAGTCCAGATGAGACATTCACATGACCATTTCCAAGTGTTTTGTGTCTTTTTAAAAGACAACTCCTGAAACATTTTGATCACACTTCATACTTTCTAATCTTCATAGCACCTTGAAAACGACACTCCATTCATATATTATGTAAATGGAGCTGGAATATATCATATATATGCATTTGTTTACAGAACGAGCTGCCTGACATTCCCACACAGACTTACTGAGAAAAGAGGTTCGGTCTTGTGTCGATGGACTTGCAGACATCATAATCAGTGGTGAAGGAAAGGATCTTGGATCCGCAGCCGGCCCACACAGACCTGCTGTCCAGTGAATGCACCGACTGGCCCAAACACATGACCGGAGTGTTGACGTGGCCCACACTGAGCGTTTTAACCGGTTGGCCGTTCTCCTGCTAAAAAACAAGAATTCCAGCTGATAAATGTGCACAATTAGCATGTATCAGAATATCATCCGTTAAACAATCAAAAAAGGGCTTTTTCTTTATCCTTGAATACTTACCTTGAGCACAGAGTCCTCATAAATGCTAAGAATTCCATCTGCTGTCCCAACCAGCAAATAATTCTTTCTTTGACTAAAAACAAACAAATTTTAAAAAAGAGATCAACAGGGAACATATAGAAGTGGTTATAATACGACCTAAACCGGAACTGCAGCAGTTCACAGTGCACTTTTTCACATGCTTACGTGCGTCGAGGGTGTACGTGGAAGTACAGTGATGTGACGGCGTCGGTGACCCTTTGCAGGTGGTGCCAAGTCGACGTGTCTCGACTGTTGATGACCACTAAAGAGCCAGACTGGGTGCCTGCCACCAGCCAATCGCTGTCCTCGTTTGGGATTTGGACAGTCACGAGGCACAGGACGGGACTGGTGTCGACCTCGAATGAACCAGCCTGTGAATGCAAATTATAATTCCATGATAAGAGAATCATTTTTACAGGGATTATAATGTATGAGATCTCAAAGAAGATGTAAAGAAACAAGACGCTAAATGAATTAAATTGCATCAAACGTGTGAAATCAAAAACTTTCAATTCAGTTTCATTTATATAGCACCAAATCACAGTAACAGTTGCTTCAAGGTGTTTTATATTGTTTTTGTTTCTTTTTTTCGCCTGTCCCGTTTGGTTCTTTTGCCATCAGAATTATTGTCTAAAGGCAAAGAAAGATGCCCAACGGAAAGGTGTTTTATATTGTAAAGCAAACACCCTACACTAATACAGAGAAAACCCCAACAATCAGCTGACCCTCCTTCTGAGCAAGCACTTGATAACAGTGGGAAGGAAAAACTTCTTTTTAACAAGAAGAAACCTCCAGCAGAACAAGGTTCAGGGAGGGGCAGCCCTCTGCCACATTAACATTGTGTATCAGTACCTGTGTAGCGACCGTGTTGGTGTTCAGGTCCACAGCTGTGATGGATCCCTTCTTCTGGGTCCTGCTTCCTCCACCAAGCCAGACCCGGTGGCTGGAAGAATTGCTGTCGGCGGTGCGAGAGCTCAGAATGAAGCACTCGGCACTCAAAACCCCGGGAACCACAAGCTCCCTCATAAGACACAGCATTTCACCTGAATTCAACCTGTCAAACACCTCCACCCATAACACACACACACAGACACACACAGACACACACACAAAAGCCTCTTAATTGTGTATCACTCAAGTAGGACTAAAAATCATAATCGAGTTAAATTTAAATCTGCTGCTTGCACTTCTGCATTTCTGTTACATAGTATCCACTTTAATGCCACTAGGGGGCGGTGGCACCACCACCATCACCTTTCTCAGATAGAAAAGGTGAACAAGCTGGTTACACAGTCTGCGGGTCCTAACCTGAGCAGAAGTGGGTCGATCCTGTGGGCTCTCCCTCAGACATTCCTTTATTAGAACCTGAAAGCTGGGCCAAGGTGAGCAACCGTAGTGTTTTACTGGATCTGTAGAAGAAGTAATGCACACTTCAGTGAATTCTCTTTAACTTGTGAAATATATAAAACAACACATATAATGCAAATCCAATTCAAATATACTAGTATAGAAACTGAGTACTACTTTGCCTTCTTTTAAATTAATGTGGCTTTAATGTCAAGCATTTAGTTACTTGTACGTGGTCATTATTAGTACCATGTCTGAGGTGGCTCTCTTTTTCTTAACATTCACTGTCAGTGATTATAGGTGAACTGTCGCATTCCCACCTGGCAGCTTTCCCTGAACTGCAATTTCATCAAACTCGCTGGGAAACTTCATGCCGTCTAAAATGCGCTCGCCACGGGTCATCAGGTCGTAGAGCAGCAGGCCGAACGAGAACACGTCAGCCTGCTGATTATAAATCACATTACCTCGGGCGACCTCTGGAGCTCGGAAACCTGTAATCAGTTGATAACAGTATAACATCATAAAGCAGTCCAATCAAAGTGGACAAAAAAAAAAAAACAACACAAAGACAAATATGTCTTCAAAATCTGATTTTAAAAATAATTTAATATTCTGATCGCATGATCAATGAAATAATAATTGAAAAAACCCCCCAAAAAACAGGCACTTTGGACTCTGACCTGCTGTCCCCTCAGAGCTTCTTACTCCCATGCTGCAGCAGTACTGAGCGATGCCGTAGTCTGTGATCTTGGCGATGATGTCAGAGTCGGTCTTCAGGTTGAACAGGAGGATGTTGTGAGGCTTCAGATCCCGATAGATGATCATGGCTGAGTGAAGGTACCTGATCACACAGGTTTGACAAAGAAACAGCAGGTAAGTCGATTTCTGTACTTTACACGAGCATTTAAATCTGATTTAGAGATATTTAAAGTTATTATGGTGGTTAAAATCTAAAACACAATCTTAAAATTAGTTGATGATTATGTGAAGAATTTCTTGATGCTGGGTTAAGATAACATGTCAACAGCTCTTCGTTCTACCTGAGCCCATCAGCCACCTGCAGGGCAATCCTGTGCTGGAGCTTTTGGTTGAAGCTAACGTTCTTGTTTTCGAAAAGGGAATCCAGAGAGCTGCGCAGAGCCAGCTCCATCACCAGGACCTGAGGAGTCGAGCCGGCTGCCAGCAGGGTCACCAGGCTGGGGTGACGGAGGCGGCCCAAAACGACTAATTCCTGAAAAACAGGGAGAAATGTGAATCGATGAAGGCAAAATGCATCAAAAGTTTAGCTCTGAAATGGCTGGTGACATTTGTCATTTCTTAAAGATACAAAAGACACAGAGGTCAGGTAGATGTGCAACTCTTCCTGCTGAAACAATGTATGATGTCTAATCACTGCTGAGCCACAAGGACAGTGAAAACACAGGTGTCTTTGACACAGAGATGTTAGGAAGAGGAATGTTGGGACTTTGGTAAGCAAAGTTTCAGTGGTACCTGTCTGAGGAGTCTGTAGATGTAAAGCTCAGAAGCATGCTTGTTGAATATCTTCACAGCTACGTCTTCGTTCTTATAGACGCCTCGATAGACAGTTCCAAAGCCACCGTCCCCTGTTAACAAAACCAATATGAAAGAATTAAGAAACAAAAATGAAACTAAAACAAGAAGGTTCAAAATTAAAAATGGTGCTTTTAACAATCTGCTTTTTCATAAAAAACAGAAATTATCGGGACATTACACAGCCGTACCCAGTCTGTTCTCTAAAGACAGATCTACATCCAGTTCTTCACTGTCAAGTGTTGTTCCTGCAGGCTGGTCACTCAATAACAGATCAGGGGCTGTTTGAAAGACGGGAAGAGTGCAGGGCCGATTTTCTGCGCTCGCTCGCAAGAAATCTACAATCAACAAAGTTATCATTTTAGACTTCTTGAATCCATGACAGTAATACAAAACTGACCTGACTAAGGAAACAATACAAGTGCTGATGTTTTAGTGCACACACCTGTTAAAATGTCTTCCAGGGGAATCTTCCTCCACTCCTGCCCATCCTCTGGGCTGTACAGAGCCCACTTCTTCAGCAGAGCTTCTCCACTGCCGTGCATGTCGGTGTTTAGCAGGCCGGGAAACCATTCCTCCAGCAGGGAGTCAATATGATCCACCACCTGACCCAGCAGCAGCCGGCCTGGGGGAATGCAAATGAGGGCTTACAAAGGAGTGAAAACTGTTAAGACAACAATCGCAGACACCTCCACAACTCATAGTAATAATTATCAGTACTGTAATGCATTTTCAGCCCTGGATGTCATAGTGTTGGTAATGCCGATAATGTGTGTTTTTTTAAGCCATTTTTATGAAGGTTCATTGTAACTAACCCACAAATGGAAGTTTCATTTAACTGTAACACCACCATAGAGTTACACCACCCTGAGCTCGTCCGATCTCGCCTCAGCTCTCTGTGGTCATTGTCTTTTTATTGCTTTCAAACACTGGATATTTCAGGATAATTATCATCCTTAAATACTACAGCACCTTTGCATGATGCGGGCACGGTTATTCTGACACAGCTGGAGGGATTTTCCTCCACCAGACAGTACGCCTCCTGGGACCAGTTCAGGTAAATTCCTCTCCTCCAGTAGATCCGGTTGGGTCGGACCATTTTTTCTGGATAGCACAGAGTGTGAAATGCATTCAGTTAACAATTGGCTTCTTTAAATATTGCACTGAAGAAGTCAACTGATGTACTGGTGTATGTTTAATTTACCCCTTCCACAAAGCAAGTAGGAGGATGTTTCTAGCAGGCGGCTGATCTGCCGAGACCAGTAATCCATGGGGAAGTACGGCATCTCATACAGTCGGACGATCACCTCAGAGTTCTCACAGTGAGGCAGTTCTATGACGGGTCTGTGTTTGGACAAGCTGTGGATTATGGGTTGAGTGGTTAGCGTGTGTGAAGCAGTTATTTGTTGCTTGTATTTCCACAAAGACACAGCCTACCTGCTGGGTACCAGCAGCTGGTCCTCGCCAAACGGAAGAGCAATCTGAAACTTCTCCAGCAGCTTCAAGAACTGTGTCAGGTGACTCTTCGGGAAACACTTCGTCTCAGACAGAAACTTTTCCACGACAGAGCGCTGGACCACTCCTTTAGGATGCTCCCAGTAGCCACAGCTCTTTAAGGTCAGTTTCTGCACAGAGGAAAGATAACACAAGCATCTGTGCATTCAACAATTCTCACACGGCCATCCTCCAAGTTCCAAACCTCTCTCTAACTCCTCATCATCATCATCATTGTCGTCATATTATGATGCTAGAAGGACAAATACAGAAAGTCTTTACCACCTTAAGGTTCAAGATTGAATCCCTTTATTGGGTCATATTTAGATTGTAAAGTTCTAATTAAGCCCATTTTAGTGTAATTTTCAACTGTGGTTTGTCTCTGTTCTTGCTGCTTTAACACAGTAATTTCCAACTTTTGGGATGAATAAACTATTTTCTTTTTCTCAAAAACCTAAAAAAAAACCTAAAAAAAAAAAAACACAAAACCAAATGCATGTGATTCATAACAAGAAGGGCTACCTGTGAGATGACACTGCATAGCCACTGTGGGTCAATAAAGTAAAGCTCCTGAAGCTCAAGTGCAGGATCATCGAAGTGCAATAGAACACCTGCAGTGACAAAGATGCAACAAAACTTGTCAGATGGAGACGCAAAGTGAAAACACACTCAAGCTGGATATCCAAGCTACTCTGCAGGATATCACTGTGTGAGTGTGAAAGTGCTGAGGCAAAGCTGCTATTTTATTTTCAAAACTAAAAATTCAGTTGAAAAGTGCTTGCTTTATTAGCCTAATTCAGACTGACCGACTTCGCTGAGGAAGTGGATGGCATGAGGGAGCTCAGCTTCCTCCAGCTGCAGCTGACTGTCTTGGATGAGCTGCAGGAGCTCATGGTGCCTGAGGACAGGGAACTCTGGAGGAACCCTGGCTCTTTCCTGAAGAATCCGGCGCTCCAGCTCCACGTAGCTGTCTGGCACCAGCTGACCCATCACAGGCTGGTCTTGTATCTATGAGGGGAACAGGATATGAATGCCTTCATTACCTCCCTTGGCACAGAATAAACTGGAGTATGTATATGAAATGAGATGAGATAATGTCATCCCACAGTTCGTAGTCAGACCATCCAGTCATTCGTGAAATCCCTTTAACATAATTGACAAAGTGGTGCAGATCATGTAAATGATAATTAGAAGTGTGTTTTTAATTTCATTGCATAACTTACTGTTGCACAGCTAAACTATGACCATTAATCTGCAGTAATAAGATCTGGTTTTTCTCAACTTGTTGCATTATTTAAAGAAATTATTAGAATATACGCTCTCTAAATGAGGATTATGAGCTTTACTGATTGAACGGAGAGTATTTAAGGTTCTGTACAATTAAGTCCATTCATTTTTTGCAGCCTTTAGGAATATTATTTAATTAGTTAGTTCAAGAGATGAATTGAGGGAATTTTACATTTCATATAGATTGTGGGGGAAATTAGTGTGAATTTGCAGGGCAATCTACTCCCTATGTGCCAGTTCACATACAAAGACCCAAGCAGTGTTTTCAATAATGACAAGTAAGAGCAGCGCAAACTTCCAGTTTAAACACTGGGTACAGCTGCTGACTGTGTGGCTTTCAAGAGACTTGAGAGACTCCAGAGGACTCTCCAGAGGAGAGTTACGCAATTACAAACTGCTCCACCATGGAAACGTGTAAAGAGCTGACCAATGGCTTATTCCAGGAAGCAGGTTTAGCTAACAACTCAGTCACCGTGAACTTCACCTGCTCCCCGGCAGGTTTTCTTCAACAAACTCTGAGTGTCTCTCTAACTGGTTCCCTCCTGCACCTGAACCAGCAGACAAACACCTCTGATTCACTTCCTCATGCTTAAAGTCACAGCTCAAAGACCTGACAAATTAATTCATTTGATGAAGCTTATGTATTGTTTTTGTCTTTTCACACACACAGAAATCCCAGTTAGGCATGAGTTTGCTATGCCTAACCTCTGCACCTTTCCCTGACCTAATGATGATTTCCATCGAGGTCAAAGAGAAGCAGTTAGGAAAGGATGATATGAGATCATCTTTTTGAATTATTCCAAAAAGATGATCTCCTTAGTCTCCTTATGTTTCCTTTTACCTTGAAGCTGGTGACCTCCCGGACAATGGCCTTGCGGAGTCTGGCGATGGCATCTGAGTCCTCACAGACTGAGACCATGTAATAATCCCTGATAATAGGGAAGCCTTGGTGGGTCAGGAGCTCCTGTCTGATTTTGCTCAGGCAGTTCTGCAGCTGTGAGTCCTCACTCACATCTGTATGGGTTCCCACTAGAATGACTGGAGACAGTGGTGCTACTGCCTGAAGAAAATAAACAAATGAATAGAAGATACATTAAAATATCCAGATGAACTGTTAACTTACAGTGGGGCAAAAAAGTATTTAGTCAGCCACCGATTGTGCAAGTTCCCCCACCTAAAATGATGACAGAGGTCAGTAATTTGTACCAGAGGTACACTTCAACTGTGAGAGACAGAATGTGAAAAAAAAAATCCATGAATCCACATGGTAGGATTTGTAAAGAATTTATTCGTAAATCAGGGTGGAAAATAAGTATTTGGTCACCTCAAACATGGAAAATCTCTGGCTCTCACAGACCTGTAACGTCTTCTGTAAGAAGCTTTTCTGTCCCCCACTCGTTACCTGTATGAATGGCACCTGTTTGAACTCATCATCTGTATAAAAGACACCTGTCCACAGCCTCAAACAGTCAGACTCCAAACTCCGCCATGGCCAAGACCAAAGAGCGTTCGAAGGACACCAGGAAAAGTATTGTAGACCTGCACCAGACTGGGAAGAGTGAATCTACAATAGGCAAGCAGCTTGGTGTGAAAAAATCAACTGTGGGAGCAATCATCAGAAAATGGAAGACATACAAGACCACTGATAATCTCCCTTGATCTGGGGCTCCACGCAAGATCTCATCCCGTGGGGTCAAAATGATCATGAGAACGGTGAGCAAAGATCCCAGAACCACACGGGGGGACCTGGTGAATGACCTGCAGAGAGCTGGGACCAAAGTAACAAAGGTCACCATCAGTAACACACTACAACGGCAGGGAATCAAATCCCGCAGTGCCAGACGTGTTCCGCTGCTGAAGCCAGTGCATGTCCAGGCCCGTCTGAAGTTTGCCAGAGAGCACATGGATGATACAGCAGAGGATTGGGAGAATGTCATGTGGTCAGATGAAACCAAAGTAGAACTTTTTGGTATAAACTCAACTCGTCATGTTTGGAGGAAGAAGAATACTGAGTTGCATCCCAAGAACACCATACCTACTGTGAAGCATGGGGGTGGAAACATCATGCTATGGGGCTGTTTTTCTGCCAAGGGGACAGGACGACTGATCCGTGTTAAGGACAGAATGAATGGGGCCATGTATCGTGAGATTTTGAGCCAAAACCTCCTTCCATCAGTGAGAACTTTGAAGATGAAACGAGGCTGGGTCTTCCAACATGACAATGATCCAAAACACACCGCCCGGGCAACAAAGGAGTGGCTCCGTAAGAAGCATTTGAAAGTCCTGGAGTGGCCTAGCCAGTCTCCAGACCTCAACCCCATAGAAAATCTGTGGCGGGAGTTGAAAGTCCGTGTTGCTCGGCGACAGCCCCAAAACATCACTGCTCTCGAGAAGATCTGCATGGAGGAATGGGCCAAAATACCAGCTACTGTGTGTGCAAACCTGGTAAAGACCTATAGTAAACGTTTGACCTCTGTTATTGCCAACAAAGGTTATGTTACAAAGTATTGAGTTGTATTTTTGTTATTGACCAAATACTTATTTTCCACCCTGATTTACGAATAAATTCTTTACAAATCCTACCATGTGGATTCATGGATTTTTTTTTCACATTCTGTCTCTCACAGTTGAAGTGTACCTCTGGTGCAAATTACTGACCTCTGTCATCATTTTAGGTGGGGGAACTTGCACAATCGGTGGCTGACTAAATACTTTTTTGCCCCACTGTAAATGCTGCCCTACTGCAGACTCAGCTCAGATCAGGCCAGGAGAATGATTACAAGTTCACAGACTTTTATTTCTTATGACTAGATTTACTTTGATGTTGAAGAGCCAAGGTTTGAGAGCATCCACTTGACTAGTTCCCTTGCTGATGTTGTAAACTACCAGGTAAAGAGCTCTGGACGTCAGGAAGTGAGGGTGAGAACCACTGAACTCCTCTCCACCTGTGGGGTAAACATACGGGTAGGGCCTCAAAATCACAGCTGGTGTAATAAGATATCCAAATGTCAATTTATCTTTTCAGATTTTACAAGAGGGCCAACCTGAAAAGTCCCAGACATTCAACACCATTTTCTTCTTGTCTCTTTCCCTGACAGTCCAGTCGCGGACGTCAATGCCAAAAGACGTCTGTTTTGAGTTCAGCTGAGAGCGTTTTAGCTTCATCAGCTGCTGGATCAGGCTGGTCTTTCCACTTCCTGCGTTCCCCACCACGATGAGCTTCATCCGATAGTATGGCACCGCCTTCTTCAGCCGCTGCTGAAGGAACCTGACAGGAGAGTATATATGGTTCTTTATACAAGATAACATAAAAAACAAACAAACAAACAAACAAAAAAAGCAGCAGAATGTCAACCCCGCCTGACCTGACTATGTCTTTTGTCTTGCTGCCAATGAGTTTGAGATCCAGCTGCAGCTGAAGGCCATCTAGTGGCAGGTCCCACAGTCTGCTCAGTTTTCCCATTTCATCTGGGAATGAGCGCAGGTTAGTGTTATGACTCACATCCAGGGAAGTCAGGCCTTCCAACAAGCCAATCTGGGGGGGGATCTGAATGCAAACAGCACAACCCTCAAAGACAACCCTTTACAACAATGTGTTGTTTACATTCTAGAAAGTGCTGTATACGCTCTCTTTTACCTCAGTGAGCCTATTGGCACTTAGGTGGAGTTTCTCCAGTCTGGTCCATTTGTGGATAGGTCCACTGAGATCCAGAGTCTGTATGCAGTTCTGACTGAACATCAGCTCTCTGATGATGCTGGACACCCAGGACGCCGGGCCAGGCAGGACAACGATGCTGTTGGTTCTCATATCGACTGACCGTAACCTAACAGGACGGATCGTGCAAGTAGAGAATCAGAATCTTTGAGGCTTTTTACAATTTTATTACTGATAGAACTTTTGAATTAAAATATAAGAACAGAAGGTGAGGATCTGGCTTACACTGGAAGTTCAAGCACAGCCTCGGGGATTGATGCAAAGCTATTGTTTGCAAGTTTTAGTGTCATAACCTTAGCTGGCAGACGGGACAGGGAACCTGGAGAACACAAAATAATGTTTCTACTTTAAAAAGTATGATATAAATACAAATCAATCATTCTTGAATAACTCTAAATTAAAAACGTCTGATGAAACCTGTAGCATGAAGCTCTTTTTTCACTGTATGTTTAGATAGTAAAATACTACCCAGACTGAACTGATGGTGAAAGAATTAGTGTGGAATTTATCAGTCAGTTGGTAATACTCACGGAGTTTGTTCATAGAGACATTAAAGGTTTCCAGTTTGGGGCAGCTGCTCAGGAAATCTGCAGAAATATTCTCCACGCTGTTCTTGCTCACATCAAGCAACTTAATCTCAGGCAGACAAAGAGGTGTGCACAGCTCAGTGATACAGTTTCTGAAAAGAAAAGAAAAAATCGTCTTTACAATTCTGCAAATGACGTTTGTGGATCCACGATAAGATTGTTTGATGTAAAACTATCAATTTCCTTAAAAACCCTACCCTTCCATATAAAGCTCCTCCAGCGTATGCAGGTTGCGGCCCAGCTCGAAAGGGAATGTGGTGATTTTGTTGAATGAAAGGTTGAGCTGCTTCAGTGATGGACAGGTAACAGCAGGGTCAAAGGTCAGCTGAGGGCCAACGCAGTTACGAGAGGCGTTCAGCATGCTCAGCGAGGGCAGAGACAGCAGCTCCTGTGGCAGCGACTGGAGCTGATTCCCCTGCAGGTCTAGTCGAGTCAAATTCTTCAAACTCTGAGTCAAAAAACAGAAAGAAAAAAAAATGTAGCCCATATTTTTATCTTTTAGTTCTTTTTATTAGTGCAGATCGAATGCAGACCTTACCAAGCAGAGTTCAGAGGGAAACTTGAGCAGACAATTATAGCTCAGGTCCAGACGGTGGATATGCCACAGCTGCTGCTGGACAAAGCCATCGTTGAGACAGGACAGGGAGTCCAGCTCATTCCCAGATAAGTCCAGCAGGTGGATCCTCTCTTTCTCTTTCGGCAGAGCAGCAGAGTTCTCGGCAGACCCCAGCACTGACAAGGCGATAACAAGAGCAAAAGCAATAGTTTCATTACTTAGATACCTTTTATCCAATTAAAACCAATACACAAGAGCACCAGATCCACTTCAGGTATGATAGAGAGCTGGAAAAACACACTTGAAAAAAGTAGCTAGGTGTGGACCAGGAGTCATGCCTGTTGACCTGTCACAGCGCCACCATTGCACTCAGTAAGTCTTTTACAGTGTGGACAAACAAAAACACAACAGCGTGTGAAAGACAAACTGCTGCAACACAAAACATAGCAGCAGCACGCTGTGGTTTTATAGTTACAGAAATAATCTTTGGTCAGTGATGACGGGGGCAGTCCCTTCACGACATTTCGTGACTAAGACCATAAGCTCGTGGGACTGTTGCTCTTCAAGTGGTGGGTTAGAACTGATGCTATCGTTATTGCGTGTTACTGTGTTTCTCAGAACAGTGTCGAGTTTAGCAAACGTCCACAGTGTCTGAGGCTACTGTGGTAAAGCGGGCACCTAAGGACAGCGTGTATTAAGTTCAAATTAAACGGCATTCCAGGATATGGAGCCAGTTTTTACAATTCAAAGCTGCCACAGTCTTTAAGAATCTCATTTACAAAAACAAGCATTGTTAAATTTTGAATATTCCTTATTTTACGTGATGTCTTTAAGAAGGAGGTGTACATGCTTCCAGCATCCTTTCAAATGTGGATATCTTAGTGTCACAAACGGAAGTGTTATCCAAAAAAATAAGATGAATTCATGGAATAAGTTGCTGTTGTCCATGTATGATTTTATATCATTAAAAACAGGATCAGTTATCGAAGAAAAGAAGAGGCAAAGAAGAAAAACAAAGGAGAGACAAATATCAAAGATCACAGATCAGATTTTTCAGATACCTTTCTGACTCGAGCTATTCCGTCCATATCTTCTGCGAAGAGGCTCAGTGTGCTCAGTCTCAGTCTGACCACTCTGGACATACGAGCACAAGAAAGCTTCATATCAGAGTTATAGCAGAGACTGTTACAAAAGAAGGGACTGCTTAGGGAAGTAAATCTCAGAGTCCAAGAAAAGACATTTTTAGGATCATACTTTAAAAAGCGATTAAAAAAAACAAAAAAAAAAACGGCGATGACAAGTTAAATTTTAGGGCCAAAGCATAAAATACCAAATGTCTTTTAACAGCTCTTACCTCTGCGCTGGCATGTCTGCGGCGGCCCTGCTTCCTCCTTAAGGATTCCCCCCTCAGCTCCTCTGATGAATTGTTGTACGGCTTTGGAGAAAGAGCGCCAGACAGCGAATCGCTTCCTATAAAAAAAGATACACACAGTAAAACATGAGTGCTTATTCAATACACTTGCAGTATATTTGAACCCTAATCGTTTTTACAGGGTACCAATCGTCATGCGATATGAAATTGTTGCCAACTAGAAGCCGTATTCTCTTGCTGCTGTCACCAAGGAGGTTATGTTTTTGGTCGGGTTTGTGTCTCGTTCTGTCTGCAGACACTGTAGCTCAAAAAAGGTTTCTAAGAAACTGTAATTCTTACAAGTGTGGTGTGCATTTTACTGTATTAGTATTGTATAAATATCCAAAATATAATGTCACATTTGACCTCTGACCTCTCCTTCAAGGTCGATAGATTGATCTGAAGGTTAAAGTAACAATAATGCTATACAGAGCTGTTTCTGTGTGCTGCCCCTGAATCACATGAAAGATTGAAATTGTTTGACTGAACCATATTAGCTTGTTGCATCTTAAACTGTCAGGGAACAAAGCAGCACACTCCATGCATTCATTAAACATGCCCATGTGCTCATAGTGTGAGACACTGGTGATCATTTACAGATGTGCTTTTAATGTGTAGTTCTTAATCGAGTCCATGTGAGACCTCCTTTTGAGGCAAAAGGTCACTGCAAACTGAACGAATGGGTCACTGAGACACCGCCACTTCACTACAAATAGGCCGAGTCTAATCGCAAGTAAAAACATACATGTACAATGAATTACTCTGGCAGTGGAAAATGAAGGATTTCCATGTACAGAATGTTCAGCTGTAGTTCTGAGAAAACAACAACGCTGCTGGAGAACAATGCCACTACAGTGCAACCGATTACTGCTACTTAGAGCAATGTTAGAATTATACAGTCTCTCTGAACAGCATGCAAATCTAATAATCAAGTGTCAGTTACGTGTCTTGTTTGTTGCCCGTGCTGGAAGTAATCTAAAAGAGAAGTACAAGTAGTGCTCCAAGTCCGTTTTAGATAATATTAGGATAATATTTTCTACTCTTGGCTCTGTATAATGTTACTGGAATAGATAACCCAGGCACAAAACTCTGGCTGTGAGCACAGCAGCCCACACACAATGTTGTTGACAACTCTGGTTTATGAGGAGCACTAATCAGACAAAACTAGGTTATGGGCAGTGGGAATGGGAGAAGCTACAGTGTTATATAGCTACAGAGTTCAAGAATATGACGCTGAAATGCCCTCTTTAAGAAAGGCAGGTGAAAATCAGCATCCCTTTACCATCACTCTCCATGTCATCGTTGAAAAACAGGCCGTCTTCCAAAGAGGTAAAGCTGAAGCTGGAGTCGTCGCTCTCATCAGAAATGTAGCCAGAGGTCAAACATGGGTCAGTCACTGACCGAGGGGGACAGCTCACACTTTTGGACCTCTGGAGAAACTGGATGTACTTTGCCAGACTCGTGCCCTTAGCTTGAAGACACAAAGATATTCAAATTAGAGCTGCTAATTGAATCGATTTCCTCTGCAGCTTTTTTCCCATCATCCAATAAAATCCTCATCAGAGTTTCCAAGAACAGAGAGCATCCTTAGTGTGTCAGATATGTTGTTATGGTTCTGTTATGGTTCTGTGCGAGTGCTGCTACTTTTCACTTTATACTTATTCCCTTAGGTAGTAATATTTAAAAAAAAAACACGGCAAATATTTCTCTTGCTGTGGATTATGCACAGCTACATGGAATCACATGACATCTGGATAACCTGCGAGCATATCCAGGCTTTTATGTCGTCAAGATAAGTGATCTTATCATAGTGGAATGAAAAAGCATCAAAACCAGTGTCTCTAAGCAGACAGCGCGGGGGTGGTCTTTGTTGGGATTTGGCTCTATATAAATGATTACATTCAAACTCCTTGTTTTATCTAAAAAACAAACAAACATAAAATTGTGATATAAAATTTAAAAACTCAGCAGTTCTTCCTCACTGTTGTTGTAGCGTAGACTGGAAGTTCTGCTTCTTTCGGCCAGCAGGGGGCTCAGACAGGCAGCATCCAGACGGCCTAGCCTGAAGCCGCCCAGGCACAGGGCATTGTTGTTGAGGTCCAGACCCAGACGGCCAAGTAACTGGATGACTGTGGGCCCGTCACCCCTCTTCACGCTCACGGCCAGAGCCCTGCGGAGGTGCTGCTCGTGGCAGCCTCGGCTTAACAAGAGTTCCACCAGTTCCAGAGGTCCACCTCTCTCACAGACCTGAAAAAGACAGGCCATGATCGAGACTGAACTGATTGTCTTATTACAGATTATTCGAGCATGACTGGGAATTGAAAAACACATGAGTGCTAGTATTATTAGTAATGAAGCTTAAGTATCATCAAACACTGTACCAAAAAATTCTTTAGTAACTCCAGTCTTATCCATGTCTCAACCCCTTACTCTAAGAATGATATCACGAATGCAAGTCACCGAAAAAAGTTTCCTCCATAAGATCAGCTCAGCCTTTTAGAAAGGGCGACGAGCCTGGACATCCAGAAGGAGCTCACAGTGGACTTCCTGCTCCTTTGTGTTAAAATGAGCTAATTGAAAAGGTTCAGGCACACAGACAGGATTCCTCCTGGGCACCTCCCTTTGTAGGTTTTGTAGGAATATCCGACTGAAAGGAGAACCTGATGGTTGCCCCACAGATTGCTGGAGAGATTACAGAGATTACATCCTGTCATGCCTGGGAACACCTAGCGTTCCAACATGGGACAAGCACCGCTAAGGAGAAGGACAGAATATCCTGCTACTGTGACGTCTTTGGAGAAACAGAAGAGGATTAATGGATGGATGGATGGATGGATGGATGGATGGATGGATGGATGGATGGATGGATGGATGGATGGATGGATGGATGGATGGATGGATGGATGGACGTACATAATATGTAGTGCTGAACAAAAAAGTAAAGCTGAGGCCTGTCAGAAAAATCAGGGTACTCCTTATGTACGACGTCGATCATGATTGGGACATACACATGTGGGGTTCATCCTCTGGGGAAAATGAATGTCTCCTCTAGGTTCAAATTCACAGTTATTAATCTTTAAAGCAATGGAAGAGCCACTGTCTATTGAGACAAAATTAAATGGGGACCACTGAGGCTCAGGCAGAGCGGGTCACTACCAATGAGACGGTCTGTGCATCAATCCCTCGGCTCTTATGGTCCATGTGTCGAAGTATCCTTGGACAAAATGCATCCATAGGAGAGTAAGTGTGCATGTGTGAATGTCAGATAAAAGTGCTTAGTCATGGGTAAAAGCACTGTATGCCTGTGTGTGACTGAGTGAACGAGTCAAATCACTCTGAAACCATCGTGACCTCTGACCTGGTAAATGAGAGACTCATTTTTGGTCTTCTTGTTGATGTCAGCTCCCAGCTCAATCAGACACTCAGTCATTGTTGTATCTCCATCCATGCAGGCCTTTTCCAGCATGCTGTAGTGCAGCTCTGAGTCGCACCACATTTTAGACAGAGCCAGGCACACCGACTTCCGCAGCTGATCGCAGACAGACAGAGAGACTAGGAGTCAGAAAGGGCAGCAAGTCTGCTTTCTAGGAAAGCATGTCACAGGAAATATTAAACCAGCAGACAATGGCTTAAACGATTAACGTAATGCGTGGTCATTTGTGTTCACAGAGTAGCCTGTGTTTCAACACAACTGCTTCCTGATATTGGGATAGAGACTATTACCCTTGATCTTGCAACACAGGAAATAATAATCATGAGTAAGGAAGTAATTTTTTTCAAATTACTGGTCAAGTTTAAGTGTCTAAATAAAAAAGGTCAGATATTTGGAATCAATATCTGTATCTGATGATGCCTAGTAGAAAACATTTATGATCAAACTGATCACAAGGATGTGAACATGTGTGTTGAATTTTAAAGAAATTCATTCAGTTGTTGTTGCTGCGGTGGTCTAACTTACTGGGCTGATGCTCTGGTCAGTCTCTTCTCTAAGGCACTGGAAGATGTGCCTGTCAAAGTCTTCTTTCTGCAGTTCAGCAGCTGCTCCTGAACAGGCGTCCAGCATCCTCAATGCCACCTGTAAACACTGCAAACCAGACAGGAGGAGAAAGTTTACGAGGGCAACACTGTCAGTACTGCCTTTAACAAGACACACAGGGTAGAAATTAGCCTCAAAGGGCACAGCATCCTGCCTTTGAAGGCTTGATTTAAGATCAGATCTACAATTCTGTGACTGTATCACTGTATCCAGACGGCTAGCAACCAATTACATCATAGCATGTGTAATGGCTATTAGCTGAGCTGTCATCCAAATGTGAAAAGTAGGGATTTAAATATACATAAAAATTGGTTATTAGCGTTTTTTTTTTAAATTGGTTATGTCTTTAATCGTATAGGATAGGATGAGATAACATTATGAAAAGAAGAACTCCGTAATTTACATTCTGTTCAAATGGGAGCTCTAAGATTTTTTTCTTCAACCCAATAATGTAATTTTTTTATTTTTAATGAAACTACAGGGCGGGTTTATTACGTCATGGCGTTATATCAGAGTAGTAACACTTGGGTCACCTTTAGCAGCATCTCAGAGTCTTCTCTGTACTGAATGAGAGCGGTAACCACAACGGAGGCCAGTACAGGTACGATCATCCTCGAGAGCTTCTTCTTGGACACAACGTAGGTAAGCAGGGTCAGCCCCCAGTAGTGTATCTCTGGAGAGGCAGTAAACACAGATTTAATGAAGTGAACAAAGGGATTAGTTCAGCTATTCCTAAGTGAAAAACTACACCCCGGATCTCCCTGCAAATCATGTTAAGAGAAAGTTTGGCATTTTTTACAGTGACAAATGTGTACCTCGTTCCTGCGGGAACATTTGTAGTGTATGCAGCACTGTGTCTATCGCCCCCTG
This sequence comes from Maylandia zebra, assembly GCF_041146795.1. NCBI lineage: Eukaryota > Metazoa > Chordata > Actinopteri > Cichliformes > Cichlidae > Maylandia > Maylandia zebra. The sequence goes on along the minus strand of NC_135173.1, from coordinate 24,651,656 downwards.
CTGGCACAGAAGATCCACCGCACCAGAGCAGTCAGCCAGAGCAGACAGCACCTTCAAACCACATGTTTGAATGGCTGAGCTGCTGATGAACTGTACGCACGTGCATGCATAGAAAGGGAAGAGAGACCAAAATGAATTACAGATAATGCTGCATTAAGTGTTTCTCAAGTGTTGCACACATCTGCATCAGCAGAACGTTAGTAACAAATATAAATGTGGTTATGTACTACTGGCATGGATGAAACATTAATTAGAATAAAAGTTAATGGATATATATCATTTTAGCACACCGTGTAATATATAATGACATAAAACAACTTTCATTAATCTGAGCTTTACTCTTATTCTCTTTTGTCCTTTAGAGTACACTGAAATGCTCAACAGCAGACAGGTTCATGATCTGGGACTCAGTCTACTAAGACTAAGAGAAGTTTCTTGGGTTGTAAAACAAATAAAAATCACATTATCCTTAACATATTTGTCTCAAACGTGAAAGAGCCCCAGTTTGTGAAGAGGAATAGACACAAATCCAGCCTAAGCCATAATCTAGTGTACTTTCTGCGCATCCTAAACACAGACAAATAGGAGGCTTGTGTCAGGAAGCACATCCAGCATAAAAACCGTCATAAATCCAATATACGGATAAAGCCACTGTGGTGACCCCTTGGAAATAAAACAACAGCCAAAAGTGCCCTGTTTGAATGCTCATTTTGAATGATTATGCCTTCTTTAGCACTCTGGGTTTCAAATGCACAAATTATTAAGTTAAATAAACTGCTATTCAGACATTATTCTGCCACAGATGTCACGGCCTTTGGCAACAGAGTTTTTGCTGTTTGTGTTCTTTTAAAACATAATGAAGCACAAAAAACGTATTCAGTTATTAGTCATTGTGTGAAGTCGCGACTTCTTTATCATAAAACACTAAATATGAGACAAATGACTGTTTAGACTTGACAGACGTTCACTTCCTCGATGACATGTGGTGTCTTTTTTCTGGTTTTTACTCTTTTCCGAGGCTGATTCAGTCAGTGTTTATCATCCACACTCAAGCATAAAGACGGACATTTTCAACGTCCATACCAATATGAAAACTGAGAACAGTGTGTGAATGTGAGAGTGAGTGAATAGTGGCATTGTAAAGCGCTTTGGGTGCCTTGAAAAGTGCTATATAAATCCAATCTATTATTGTTATTAAATCTTTTCAGAAATGCAATCACAATCCTTCTGATCTTCTAGTTGCAGAACAGGCTACGATGCAGTTTATAAAACGAATGGGTGAACTGTCGTTTCATTCAGGCGCTCTGCAGCCTGAATAATTTTCTCTTTATTGAAAAAAAATCTCTTAAAAATAAAACCCGATTAGAATCTCCAATTGGGCATTTCAAAACAAAACCAAAATGCTCAAAATGTTGAAAAAGTGTGTGTTGCCCATACCCTGTTGAGAGCTTCCAGGTAGAGGATGTGAGCTCCTTCCACCACACACTGGTTTTTCAGGACCTTCAGAGACACGTCGGCCATGTCGGGATCTGCGACTGAGTTGCCGTGCTCCCTTAAACTCCTGTCTGAGAAGGAAACGAGTGAGGACAAGGACATGAGTAAACACGGACCCTCAGACACAACCGAAAGAGTTTGTTTTTTTTAAATATCACAGGGCATAAGGATTACAAAGAATCTGTCTATTGTTTTTTCTCGTATTCATACAAACTGAGCCAGGCTACTTGCCAAAAAGGACTTACAATAGATACACACTTGTTTGCCAAGCAATCAAATACAATGAACCATGCACGTTCGTCATATAAAGGTCTTACCGCCTTTGCATAACTGCAATGTGAAACCAAAATGAACTGGATCAGATATACACAAGAGAACAAAAACAGGAACCGTGGTTTAGACTCTCAGATGTGAAAAGTCCCTTAAATTAAAGAGCACATGTAGCAAAATTCCATAACAAAAATAGCTGATATGCTCTGAGGGCTGCAAAATTAGCGAAGAGATGCGATTTCCTCATTATGAGCAGCTCATTTCACATTACACTGTGACTTAGTACTAGTCAAAATAATACTCATAAATTATATTCTCCATCTTCCTCTGGGACGAAGCTTAGTGCGGTAAATAAGCTGCCCTGTTGGAGAAGATGGGAAAAAAAACTTTACTTGTGCGACCATTAACTTTTGTTTGGCAGGTCACCTCTGCGCACAAACACCACACAAAGAACACGTAGCTGCTGGGAACGGAAGTGAGAAAAGAAAACAAGAGCGTACCCGGGCAAAGGAAGACCAAGCTGGCTTGCAGAGCCTCCAGCTGAACCTCGGGATTAAAGTTATGAAACTTCATGGTGCTGAGGATCTGGTTCATGGCCATGGTCAACTCATCCAGACTGGCGGCCCTACAAATACAGGGAGACTAGTTTCAAAGCTTGTGAGAAACACTAAATGCTCTCCTCAGTGTGTCTGAATTTTTTCATCGTAGAATGTGAACCGTCTTCGTTCGCACCTTCCCTGGAACAGCAGGTTTAACAGTTTGCAGGCACTGATGGAAACCTCGGCTGAGCCTGAATGTCTCTTCATCATCTCCACCAAATTCACATGAAGGCCACTTGACAGCAGCAAAGAGCGCATCTTACCTGCAAACAAAGCAAACCGGTTACCGTGGCAACAGCCAAAACAGCAGTGTTTTTATATTATATAGAGATATATACATAGCATCTGTAGCATAAGCTTTTATTACAGGCTGCAGGCGGCAGTTTCAGCACAGACAAACAAACAGATGTTGATCATAACTGCATCTCTGCACACCGTGTGGAAACGTGAGACTCACTGTTGTTTGCGATGAGTGTGGCGATGGCGCTGGTAGCAGCGTTAAACACATTGGGAGACGCAAAGTGAAGCAGCATGGCCGCCATCAGCTGTCTATAAACAGGAGTCCTGTGGAGCAAATACCCAAACGCCATCATTACATTCAGTTCTCGCACAGATTCAACGGCTATGAACGCACGTGTGGAGATGTCACTGTGTCACCTTTCATCCTGCTCTTCTTCTAGATGGTTCAGTGCAGCTCCGTGCAGAAACAGACTGTGAATGGCCCAGCACGCAGCTTCCTGAGACGGTACAAGTGATTTTTAAATAAGTTCAAGTCTTCAGGAGTACCATGTAAAACTCGAAAGCCAAACGTTAGACAGACCTGAACATCTGGCTCATCTGCGTGGAGCTCCAGTGCAGTAAAGCATTCCCTCATCCAGCTCAGCTCCATGTCCTCCACCTGCCCGTTACCCCTGTTCTCCTCCTCCTCTCCTTCCTCCAGACCCTGCTCGGCCACCGCCTTGTTCTGCACGATGGTTGCAGCTAACAAAAAGGACAAAGTCTGTGTCAATCACTGTGTCATTTTTGCAGAATGGAGAAAGGTCAAGAGACAGTTGCATTTTAGTATCATCTGGTTTTTACCACAAAGCTTGGCAACTGCTTTGGGTTATTCGTCTGCGTCTACATCTGCTTAAAAACAGATGCAGGGCTTGAAGACTTTAGTGAAATAACTAAGCAAACATCACGGTTATATGGAAAATGTGCTGCTTCTGAACTCCAATATTTCAAAAAATGTGCAACATCACTATATATTGATGTTGAGTTTAAGACCATCACACGTCCATTAAATATAGTTTGTGAATGTGGGTCCTCACTGAGGTTAGCCAGGCAGGACAGAGCAGCGGCTTGCAGCTTGGGGTTGTTAGGGAAAGTCTGACAGGCTCTGACTGCGACTCTGTGGACACCATTCCTCACCAGGATGTCGTTGTAACTCTCTGCAAGACACCATAAGCCGAGCACCCAGAATTAATACTCTGATTACTTTGATAACTCTCCTCAATCTTCATCTGTCATCTGAAAAAACACGTTAGTTTATCCGAACGAATGAAATCCAAACACTGCTGTGTTGACAGTGAGGATTCAACAAACAGTGTTATCATTACTAGTGTTATTCATGAGTTATTTATTAACTGTACATCTGAGAGCTGGACCCATTTAACACTGTTTTTTTAATTTTATTTAGTTTGTATAGTTAACAACAATGATACTTAATAATGTTCACTGTTGGCTCAGAAATTGAGATAGATAGATAGATAGATAGATAGATAGATAGATAGATAGATAGATAGATAGATAGATAGATAGATAGATAGATAGATAGATAGATAGATAGATAGATAGATAGATAGATAGATAGATAGATAGATAGATAGATAGATAGATAGATAGATAGATAGATAGATAGATAGATAGATAGATAGATAGATAGATAGATAGATAGATAGATAGATAGATAGATAGATAGATAGATAGATAGATAGATAGATAGATAGATAGATAGATAGATAGATAGATAGATAGATAGATAGATAGATAGATAGATAGATAGATAGATAGATAGATAGATAGATAGATAGATAGATAGATAGATAATGTTTCTACAGTCGGCAGGTGGGACAGTGGAAGTTCCAGATGCTTGAGTTACCACTCTGTTTAGTTCTGCTCTCACTCTTCATTTACTTTTACTTTCACTTTCATCAGCTGTGCCATTTAATTGAGGCACAAAAACTGCTGATAAAACAACAGCAAACAAAACAGTGAGTGGGAGAATGAGCTCAGCGATCACTGAGAAATGTTACTGAAAGACTAATTTACCTAATTAACCAGTATATAATATAGTATGTAAAATGTCTACGTGGATGTAATTCAAAAGTCTTATGAGTCTAATTCAATAGCTCTTATCAGCTATGATAATACACAAATTAATATTCTGCATTTGAAGTGAAACACAAAAGTGCACAAAACAAATCTGCATCCACAAAAACAATGTCAGTACTAAATTACATTAGAGGAAGAAGAAGGCCATAAAAATATGATTAAAATATGATTCTTCTCCTTTTCCACTCGCTCTGACCTGAAGTAAACCTTTTGAACAGGCAGCAGGCCTTCTCCTGCAGCTCCTCCACCTCAGGGAAAGCATCCATGGCAGCGATGATGGTGCTGTAGCACCGAGTGCCCCCTGACATCAACACCTCCACGTTACTGCCTGCAAAAGACAAGTACGCAACTCCACCTGAGTCTTTGAGTACTGCTGAATTACAAATAGCACAAAACTGTAATGAGTAGTATAAGACACTTACATACTAGCTATAAATAAGATTTACATACTCGACCAACAACAAAATTATTTACATTTTTTTTACATATTCCATACAGAAATCATTCAGATCTGAATCAGCTCAAAATTAGATTATGCATAAAAGTAACGCACCATCTTCTGTACAGTCCTGCGTATTTCAGAGAACATCTCTGAAGTGCGATCGGTTCATTTCTCTCTCAAAAATATTAACTGCAGCTTCTCAATACAAGCCAAGAATAACTGAAATGGCTGAGATGGGAGCATAGCTGATCCATCTTCCACTTCACTCTAAGAGTAGTAGATGGAGTAGCTTAAAGTACATCTACTTATAAGTCATATTTATAAAAGGTACTGAATGAGTTACGGCCCTTCCAGGCTCATTTGTGATGTTGCCTAATCTCCCCTGCCTTACAGCAGGTACGACAATTTGCAGCTGACTCCACTTAATCAGGTTAAGGATTATTTAAGTTTAATCATTAATATATATTTTGTTCCTATTTTCAGCTCTCTGTCCTTTTTTTTGACTCACTCGGACTGTTACTGGTACTTTCCACCATTCTCCTGGACTTCCTGGCAGCATAACAAAAGTCTCTTTTAAACAGTGTTATCTTTGCAGAACTTGCTCTCCAGGCAGCAGTGAGTGCCTGCTTTTAAAGAGTGCAACCTCTGGGTTTATTGCAATGACCAAAATAAAAGGAATCCCAATTAGAAGCTACTGTTAATGTTAAGTGCTTTTTAAGTTGAAGATAAAGTAAAATATCTCATCAATATCAGAGAAAATACCAAAATAGTGATCAACTTTAAAATCCTTTGGTAAATTGTCATTGATGATCGTTTTCATTTTAAATTAAATATATCGACTTCCCGTATAAGACACAATACATGATCGTTAATTCTTGGTGTTACAGATTAAACAGATAAGGGGCCGTAATAAAGTTGGACAGCAAATGCCCTCGATCTGTTCTGGCCTCCTAACTCACACCATTTTAAATTATGGATAACTCTTTGGAAGATGCCATAAGAAATAACAATAATAATAATAATGCAATCTTTGTAATCCTAAAAACAGGATTCGGACTTCCCACATCCTGATAATTAAAATAAATTTCATGGAACTGTAGGAAGTCTCCAATTCAATTATCTGCTGCATTCGTAACATGTTTGACTGGGAAATATACTTCAGAGAGTCTTCACTGAATGAGCTGCTATGTTTTCTCACAATGACAATTTGATGTTTTTCTTTCCAAACATGCACGGCTATCCTGTCCCACAAGTTCTCAGAAGGACACTTATTTTACTCCTATTTAATGGCATTAGAGGGATAACGGAAATTAAATCAAGAGTCCCTAAAAAGCATTGCAGTGACATCACGGTCTGATGGTCCATCTACAAATGGACCATGCGAGGTTTTATGAGCTTGTTTCATAACCTGTGTTTGTTACCACTGTGACTTCAGCAAAGCAAAAAGAAGATGACATTAGCCGAGGGAAACCACACAGCCACACACAAAGGACAACTACACCAAATCTCTCTATTCAAACTAAGACTCAGCTACACAGATCAGGCATAACGTTTTATAAGAACCAACACACAGCACTTTTTTTGGATTGTGCAGTAAGAATAACACGGGTTTCTTTTCTTTACTCTATGGCCATCATAAAGATCACTGTGATGTCATCAGGACTTACCAGGGTGAGTCAGAGGAAGCAGCACTTTTAAAGCCTGCAGCTGCATCTCCCAGTAGTCCGGAAACCTCTGGAGAGCTGCCAGAACCACAGCGTGATCCTGGTTCTCCACAAACTCCACAAGGTGCTCATCGCTGACTGCAAACACAGACGCAGTAAAGATATACGGCTGCTGTTCACCAACACACAGAAGAAAATGTTAATGTGAAGCTAACAAAAAGCTCAATTAGACATGCTGCATCGATGACTATATGCCAAAAGTTGTGTTCCAAATGTACACAAGCTAATCTTCAGTAACATTCGACATTAAAATAGAAGTACATAGATGTATCTGTATGTTCTTTTTCTTTTTTTGTTAACTTTATTCAAGGTTTTATTCTTCTGTGCACCATGTTTCTCTTTTGTCATGTCTCCATTAATATGTATAAACAAGCTAACATGTCAACATCCTCACATTAGCACATTAGTAATTGAATACGGTGACATTATGTGATTGAAACTGCAGGATGTGTGCTCTTCTGCATTGATTATTAGATTAATAAGTAGCTGAACAGGTGTACCTTAAGAAGTGTAGACTGACTAAAAGTAAACAAATTCTGGTAAGAATTCAGAAAAAGTCATTACAGACTGGAAACACTGCAAGAAATACACACAAATGCAAAATCACAGTGAGATTTATGAAAGGTGTGTCCCAAAAAGCAGTGACGATGATGATGTAAGAGAGAAGCCTGCATCACTAAGGCAAATAAGAACGAGAAAGTCCAACTGAAGAAACGTAAGCAGGAAGACAGGAAAGGCACAACTTTACAAAGTGTTTCCTCGAGAATTTAACGGGTTAAAATAGCAAATGTTAAATACCATTCCCCCCAGGACTCTCGCTGCGGCTCTTTATTTCACTTTTCTTTAGGCATTCACATTCCGACTTGGAACCACCCTCAGGTCACAAAGACAATGACTGCACGCTGTATTTAACAAGCATTACACTCGCATGACGTAGAGCATAGTTGTTAAATTAGTTTAATCTCTTTTCTAAAATAAAAGTCAGGCAGTGTCACTGATCAGTGTAAGACACATACCAAGCTAGAAACACAAAGACAGTGTAGACTACACATTTAAGTTCATAATAAATCCACACGCTACGAGGTTGGAGTGTGTATCTACCCACCTTCCTCCAGAAGCAGCTGCAGAGCTGTGCAGCCTTGGAGTTGCACTTCTTCGCTTGTAGGAAACGCCTTCATGGCGTACACCACAAGGCCAAACACGTCCTCCTCCTCATCCAGTAGCAGCAGAGGAATCTTGGCTATGTATGAGAGATAAAATGTCAAGTACAATGAATATCTGTTTGCAGCCAGTCACCAAACTGAGATTATTTTCTGCTTCGATTATCTTATCCGAGCCTCTCGTTAAACTCCCCGTCTTGTTTTATACCCAACCAGCTCAAACAAAAAGCAAAAACCCTAAACCTGCAGATTAAAAACATTTCAGAATTTTTACTCTATTGACCGCTCCTCTTATTACAATGTATGGGTTAGCTATGTTATCAGAAAATGTTTTTTTTCATGAATGCATGTTGGATAAGTGGTGAAATTCTTCTGACAAGCACAGATATTATTATTAGATTATACAAACATTTTTAGAAGCAGGAAATATTTGTTCCATTGTTGCTGGGTATGCAAATGCTTGAATTAGCTGAAACTCTGCATTTCTAAGAAGCCTCAAATCACTCAGCTACACATCAGAGTAGAAAGGAGTGTGACCGTGCAGGCAAACAAATCACTGAAAGAAAAACAAGGTGGTTAACTTGCTCACATTAAAGAGTCTTAAATGACAAATAAGGCTTTTGCAGTGCCATCTGTAGCAGGAAGGATCTTCGGTGTATTCATACCTGATCTGAGCAGCAGGGCCAAGGCTCTGAGTGCAACCATGGCCACTCGACAATCTGCGCTGTACTGAGATAGCACCTTAAGGATCTGCCTGAAAAACATACAACAAGCAAAAACTTCACCAAAGCTGTCGCCAAATAGATTTGGTCATTTTTTTCATCTCCATTGAAAGACCAAACCTTTGCAAAAATTAACTGAATTAAAACTTATTTTATGATATATATTGTTTTAACTACTTCACCTTAAATACTAACTTGATCATTTGATTATTAAATGAAAAATGGCTGTCTGTTGTGTTATTCTAAAATTGTGTAAGCATTGCCGCTAACACAAATGCCTGACATGGAGAATTAATTAATTAATAGAAATTGGCACGTGTAAATAGGGTCATAGCAGCTAAAGCTGGTGTCAAATAATCTGAATCAAATTCTATAAACTTGATTCTATAAACCTAAAAGGAAATGTGCCTCAGATTCAAAGAAATTCAATTCAGTATGGTCCACATTCATTTTTCTAAAATCAGAATTGAGAATTTTACTAAAGTGGAGTAAAAATTGAAGGGGTTAGTCTCCTTTTTGCCTCGAGATTTACCATGACTCGAATCTCCTATTCGACCACATCCCAGAGGAGCCCTACCAGACTGAGAACTGGTGACTGTGGAGGTCATTTAAAGGTCAGCATAGGCATTGTCATGTTCAAGAAACCAGATTGGGATGATGATCTTATACATGGTGCACAGTTGTGTTAAAAATGATGGATACACTGGTCATAAAGGGATGAACATGATCAGCAACTATACTCTGTTACGCTGTGGCTTTTTAATGACGTTTAAGTGGTTCTGTTGGTACCATTTCGTCACTATCAGCCTGAACACTTGCTACAAGGCAGGATGGATCCATGCATTCATGCAGTTTATCCCAAACTCTGACCCTCACATTTGAACATCACAACAGAAATCAAGCCACATGAGAGCAGGTAACGTTTTTCCAGTTTTTCTGTCGTCCAATTTTGACGAGACTGTTTGAACCGTAGCATTCGTTTCCTGTTCTTGGTTGACAGGAGTGACACCCAGTGTGGTCTGCTGCCCCTGTAGCTGTTTCAATGATCAACATGTTGTGCATCTCTGCTGTGCATCTCAGAGGAACATTCAGAGATGTTCTACTGCAAAACTTGATAGTGACAAGTGGTTATTGGAGTTACTGTTGCCTTACTATAAAGTCTGACTATTGTCCTCTGACCTCTGGTATCAACAAGGGGTTTTTGCCCACAGAACTGCCGTTCACTGGACATTTTCTCTTTGAACCACTCTCTGTAAACCCTAGAGATTGTTCTGAGGGGAAAAACCCAGCAGTTTATGAATTACTCAGCCCAGCCCATCTGGAACCAACAGCAACAACATGCAACGTTCAAAGTCACTCCAATCACCTTTCCTCCCAAAATTAATGCTTGGTTTGAACTTGAGCAGGTTGTCTTGACCACGCCTATATATTTCATGTACCTTCGTGTGGCATGAGCCATCATGATAGTCATTCATTTAAATGAGTGGTGCTGCATAAAGCCCACAGCTGCCAGAGAGTCTTCACTTACTGGTGCACTCCCTCTACCTCCCACTCTTGGGCTTCATCCAAAGGTCTGGTTAGCTGGTCCAGTGTAGTGGGGCATATTTCAATCAGCTGACACAGCAATGACCAGCCAACCTGTGAAAAGGAAGAACAAACAATTTATTAAAATGACGGGAATGAGTCATTACAATAAACCAATGAAAAGTAATGATTCTGATCTCAAGCATACACATTACAGTACTGAGAAAATATGAATCTTACAATCTCACTTTCAGTTTGCTTCAATATGTAGTCTTACCTCTGATAATTAGCATTACACAGCAGTCACAAGACATGCTAGATTTTGTGTAGGCGCGTCAGTCCACAGATGATTTTGTCAACAACAAAGAGCGAGTGATGCTGCTGAACACACCTCACCTTACCTCACACAGATAGCACCACCTGCCATTATAATGGCTAATTTTCGTTGTGTCATTCATTACCTGCTGGACTCCTCTGCTGCTGATGTGGGTAGACAGAACCAGCACGAGGGGCACGTGGACATCTTTGTCTTCAAACAGTTCAGCTGCTGCAGCATGGAACAAGAGATAAGAAGACACGATGAGTCCCATTAGTTTTGAATAAAGTGACTGGGTCTTTTACCCTCATTCCTGTTTTTAAATGTGCATAACAAGGCAGCATTACAGCAGGACTTTACTGTGCAGGTACAAGTCTGTGCTTAAAATCTACTAATCTAAGTAAATCTCATTTTAAATTTGATTTCAGGTAACTTGAATGTGTTTTCACGCCTAGTCTTAAGTAAACTATAATGGCCTTAGTATGACCCCAAAGACATTATGTTTTGTATTTAAGATAAGATATGCTTTATTTATCGCCAAAACTGGGAAATTACTCTGTAAAAACAGCTAAATCATTAACCTGCTCTATAACAAACCTTAAAGTAGGACACATGAACAAAGAAATACAGCATCAATAGACTAGAAGATGGAAGGATGGAAGGGAAAAAATGCACAAAAGGAGCAGAGTTTGTTTGTTTTTGTTTTTTTTAAAGAGCTCAGTGAATTACATTGTGGTCTGAAATAAATAAAACCATAAAAACGATCATGCAAAATTATTGAATGCCATATCACATTTCACACTGGGCAAATACTACTTGATTTTTTTTAATCTGACCTAATTCTCATAAGGCAATGCAAAAATGCCAAAAGGAAATGATGGCTGTTTATGAGCAGCGTGATGATGCACACGCTGAAACAATGTGCTTCCTACCATAGTCGGTGTGCGCCAGGAAAAGCAGATCCTGGATGATTTGAATCAGCGTGCACAGTTGCCTGTCTTCCTGGGGAGTTTTCAGCCTCACCAAAAGTTTTTTCAGCCTTTCTTCCAGCTCCTCTTTGTTAACCATGGTCTTTAAAGCGCCCTGTTCCAGCTGACGACGACTTGACGTGCATTGAAATCAATCACTGCGCTCTCTCTGAACCGACAACGGCCTTCGAGCGGCCACACTGAGCGCAGCGTTAGCGTATAAATAACTCACTGAAAATCCACTGTAGTTACTCATGTCTTTACAAATCATTACTGAATTGCTGTGTTGCATAATAATACAGTAGCTACAGAAAGCTATAAGTGGCTGTTGCTACAAGGGAAGCGGTCAGTGTCGCGGAGTTTCGGTTCCGACATCACAGTCCTCGGCTAACTTTCCTGTGGCAGAGAATAAGTTCCTCTTTGCGGAGTCGGTGACTTTATGTTGCTTGGATGTGAAAACGAAGCGAGTCCTCTCTGAAAGGCGTGTTCCTGCTTTCCTACGATCGCATCATATGACTGCAGGCAGTAAAAACTCCCCGCTTACAGAAGAGGAAGCTGAAAATAGAGTCAGAGAGAATCCGACTTTCTCTCTGACAGGGGAAGCGAGTCAGACAGAGAGCCAAGTCAACGGCACTTACGTTACCCCCCAACGGGTTTTTTGTTGTTTTGTTGTTTACTTCAAGCTACACTTTTACAAGCTAACGAGTGGCTTGAGTTAGCCCTCCCACTCTGCGTCTAATGCCAGTTGCTGATTTACAGATTTACAACAATGCAGCTTGACCTGGTACTGACATTTGCTGTGTATGATGGAGGAAAATTCCCACACTAAAGCAAACTCTAAAATAGTTTTTAAATTATTTCAGTTAATCTCTAAATTAGGTGTCCTCCCAAAGTAATCACCCCTGTATACTAGAAGTGGCGGATCGATACCAAAGCTTGTATTGGTATTGAATCGATGATAGGTAATATGATCGATATTTTGTTTTTCTAATGCTGTGTTCCTGAATAAGTCGGAAGTTCCGAGCTCCCGGTCAGAAATATTTTGTGGAATGCCCCCCCTCAACTCAAAAATCCCACCACAGCAGCAGCCTCACATAGAATTAACAATACTAGATGGCATCACTGAACGTAAACAACAGTAAAACTGTGTACTTTTAATCTGTACTGCCACTGTTGTCTAGTTGTGACTCAATAAAGTCATAGTAGAGAAATTCCTACAGGCATTGCTGTTTGCAGTGTTTTCATTTACAGCTATAAATATCTGGACACCAGGTGCACCTAAGTCATGTGACTCCACAGCAACAAACCACAGGGAGGAGGAGGTGAGGGTGGAGCAAAGGGTGGCTGAAAGGACCGGTGTTTGCACAGACGTGGCTGCTTTTTCATGAAACAGGAGCAATATCAATGCTGGGATCAGTACTTTCAATATTTGTATCAATGCACGCATCCCCACTTGTTAGAGTTACACTGTATTGCTGTTTTTTTTGCAATATGATTTGGCTTCCAAAGTAAAAACTTTCTCAGTGTTGCTTTGTACCTAATGTGCAAAATTGGAAACAGTTTGGTCAGAATATTTTAGCATCCGCTTGGCTTGCTGCCTATAAGTTGGAGTTTTTCCTGGGTTTGTTCCCTGCACCTTTGAATTGGAGAATGGGTCCTGGCTGTCGTCTGCGCCCGTGCACCAAACGATGGTTCAGAGTACCTGGCCTTCTTGGAGCCTCTAGGTGGTGTGCCTGAGGATGCTGTCGTCTTACTGGGAGACTTCAACGCTCATGTGAGCAACAACAGTGAGACCCGCAGGCGCGTGATTGGGAGGAACAGCCTGCCAGATGTGAACCAAAGCAATGTTCTATTACTAGACTTCTGTGCAAACCACAAATTGTCCATAACAAACACCATGTTCAAACAAAAGGGCGTCTATAATTGCACATGGCAATAAGAGACCCTAGGCTGCAGGTCGATGATCAATTTTGTATCATCAGATCTGCGGCCATATGTTCTGGATACTTGTGTGAAGAGAGGTGCTGAGCTCTCAACTGATCACCTGATCCAAGTCATGTGGCGGGGGTGGATGCTGGACAGACTTGGGGCGCCTAAAGGTATAGTAAGGCGGCGACCTCCAGCTCGCACTGTAGCAGTTCGCAGCTGAGTGTAAAGTGGCAGGAATGAGAATCGGCTCCAAGTCTGAGGCCATGGTCCTCAGCTGGAAAAGGATGTTGTGCCCACTCCGGGTCAGGGATGAGTTACGGTCCCAAGTGGAGGAGTTTAAGCAGCTCAGAGTCTTGTTGATGACTGCTGGGTGTGGAAGATAAACAGACAGATTTATGCTGTGGCTACAATGATGCGGTTGCTGCTGAGTGTAAAAGCAAAGTTCTTGATTTAGCTGGTTGAGCTACGTCCTTACTCTCACCTATGGTCCTGAGCTTTGGGTAGTGACCAAAAGATTGAGATCACAGATACAAGAGGCAGAAATTAGCTTTCTCTGAAGGGTGGCTGGCCTGCGAATGCCTTGGTGTTCCTTGGGATAAGCTGGAGGAGAAGGCTGGTGAGAGGGAAGTCAAGGCTTCTCTCCTTAGGCTGCTGCCCCTGCAACCTGGCCCCAAATAAGGAGAAGAAGATGGATGGATGGGTAGACTGATGGATGGATATGGGATCATTTCAACAGGTTGCTCTCCAGTGAATTCTATTGAAAATGTAGCTGCATGGAACAGACTGCAGCATTGTAAATAATAATTTCTTTATGCAGTTTAACTTACCAATGCAAATGATATTGTGGGATTAGTTTCTGATCATGATAATATAATAATAAAAGCAGCTATGAAAAATATATAGATATATAGTGTTAGGGAAAATATTCTAAAACACTTCTTCAGTAAAGACTCAGAGAAGAGAAACACACAGAACTTCTTGCTAGCAAGGGCAGCCTCCAGACTGAGACTCGCACTAAGAAACTGCCCCGGTCTTTATTTATACTTCAGTGTGTGTGTGTGTGTGTGTGTGTGTGTGTGTGTGTGTGTGTGTGTGTGTGTGTGTGTGTGTGTGTGTGTGTGTGTGTGTGTCCTGCTGATCAAAGGGTCATAAAACATGAAAAGGTACATCCTTGGTCATAAAGAGGGTAGTCTCCCCCACCCTAGATGGCACGGTGAGGAAGTCCAGCAGTTAAGGCACTTAGACTAAAACAGACATAGCTACGTTAAAACAATAAAACAAGGTACGACCTCTCCCATGCTCCCAGGATGTGGGGGTGAACCAAGCCTGCTAAAAATCACACATCCTGTCACTACCAAATAACTACAAACAGCATCCTACCATAAGCAAACTTATATCACTAAAAGATTATACTGACTACTAAATACAATTTTCCATTGACATATAGAATAAAATATATATTGTTTACCATACTATGCTGTCTACCTTTGCACTTTTTTTGAGATATTGGGTGGACCCTTTTCTCCCACAGAGAGGAAAGTAAATGAGTGTGAGGCTTAAAACAAGAAATCATTGAAAACTATGTTGTTTAAGTTGTATAGCATAAGTACAAAGTATGTTATAGTGTATACTTCCAGTGTCCCTAGAAGCTGTGGTTCAGGTCCAGCTGTTCCCTGGCAAGGAGAGCACCATCTGATTTGAGGATTGGATGACAGTCGGTGAGCACAGAATATCAGCTTGACATAGTGGTCATATCTTATTTTTCCTGTATTCAGCATTGGGTACAACCCCCCAACCACCAGTGATATGCCTAAATATCTTCACTTTTCAGCCGTTTTTTTTTTTTTAAATCATTCAGAACTATTCCTGAAGACTACTTAAATAAATAAAGAAAAAAAAAACCCTCCGGTTTACTTGTTGTTTAAAGATTGTAGTCATGAAATTTTATTTTAGGACACAAGAATGCTTTGTGCGTTTTAAAGTATACATTAGACCACGGTTTAGATGGGTTTTGCTTTTTGGCCTGTATTTGTATAGCGCTTTACTAGTCCCTAAGGACACCGGGCACACTGGCGCCACCGGGCCCTCTGACCACCACCAGTAGGGAACAGGTGAAGTGTCTTGCCCAAGGACACAATGACCGAGACTGTCCGAGCCGGGGCTCGAACCGGCAACCTTCCGATTACAAGGCGAACTCCCAACTCTTGAGCCACGAGCACCCAACTTTGCACAATTTATATGTAGGAAAGCCCAGTGGAAAACGTGTCTTTATCTGTCAAGTGTCTGTTTGATTAAAAAAAGAATGTTAATCATATTTTGGGGGGTAAAAATACATAAGAAAACAAAAACGAAAGTAGCTAAGCAACAGTTAATATTTACCTTCGCGAAACGTATCCATCTAAATCTGCCCAAACTTACTGATAGCGCATAAAAAAGTGCTCACAGTTGAAATCTTTGCCATGTTTTGTGGCCAGTGCAAATTCCTGCTGTGTTGGCTCATTAATCACGACTACCATAAAAAGAACCAGTTGGGTTACATTTTACAGTTCAAATGGGCGTGTTTACTTTTTTTTTTCAGGGATAATATCATATGATCCACATAACAGACTTCCTGTTTGTTGAAGAACACATCCACAGCAGCACTGTGCGCTGGAGGAAAGCAGCTTTTTTAGAGGTATGGTTTTTTTTTTCACAGATAGTTAAGGTGACCTAGGCTAAAGTCCAGTAATGCGACTTATTTGACTTTATTGCAAACAGATGACTTATGGGGACGAGGGGCATAAGGGTCACTTACCATTCCGTACTTTTAGCATTATAAGAATAAATGAAGTAGAAGTTACATTCGGAAATACTCATGAAAGTAATGAAAAATAGATGGGGAAAAGTGATCTGAATGAAAATTGTTCACTCACATCTCTGCCGAATTTTCGAGTAGACAATACATGTGCTGTCAACTCTGGTTTTACGTGCACAAAAGTCTCCGCTGAGCACAAATTCGTTAAAAATGACATTTTGGATGGAGTTTGGCACGGTGCTGTAGGAAGATCGTAAACTCTCTGTTTGAAAAAAAAGAAACAACATTGTTTTTGTAGCCGGGTGGGCACGTGACCTCATGCACAAACATGGCTGCACGCAGAGCAAAGCAGTAGCGCTGTCAGTGGTGAACAAAACATCTAAAGTCAGCTTAAAGTCATCAACCTACACTGTTTAGGCAGCTTTCCCACGACGCGACTCCGAAATATGCGACACAGCAGAATCTGGCGCTCGGTTAACCACAGGAATTAGTCACGACATGTCGTCATCAAAGTTAGCTAGTATAGCTGCTAAAATCACGACGTGGTGCTTTCTTTCCTGTTGCTTTTTCGAGCTGGACACCTAAAAACACACCCAAGGTTTGGAATTTAACTTAGAGGTTAGCTGAACGTCTTGCACTGAAAATATTGCTATTATTTTGTTGAGGGGAAAACGACAACAACAAAAAATGATTATGATTTGTAATCTGCTTTAATGGGACATGACTGCATCCATGTACACGTCACCGCCACTTCCTCACAGAAGTATCTCACCTGGCTGATTTAATAAAGTGGTGACCTGCAACCCCTGGTTAGCTTAACCTCTGGTTTCTCCTATGTCCAGCAGCTATGATGAGTACAGCTTGGAGCACATGAGCAACCTCATGGCCAGCAGGAGACAGAAAGCCGGGGACGATGGAGAGCGGAGTCTCATAGGACCTCCATCTAGGCATGTGGATGAGAATCTCCCAGACCGGGATGCCCCCAAGCCGCTTTTTGTCTATTTGTTGGCGTTTTTCTCTGCCTTGGGGGGATTCCTCTTTGGGTATGACACTGGAGTGGTTTCTGGAGCCATGATTCTCCTCAAGAAGGAGATGAACCTGAATGCTCTGTGGCAGGAGCTGCTGGTTTCCAGTACTGTGGGAGCTGCGGCGCTCTCTGCCCTGAGTGGAGGCTACCTGAACGGGTGGCTGGGCCGCAGGATCTGTATCCTTGTGGCCAGCTTTATCTTCACTGTCGGTGGCATCATCTTGAGTCTTGCCCCAGACAAGGTGGTCCTCCTTGTTGGCAGAATTACAGTTGGTTTGGGCATAGGTAAGTTATTTTTATTTAACACTACAGCTTGTATCAAGGTAAAGTCACCATTATGATTTTGCTCCTTATAAGGAACCCTTTGTTTGACTCTCATTATTCAATATTTGCCTTATTCAAACACAGAGCTCTGAATTATACGGCAGAGTTAGGATGTAATATGAATTGTCTGTGGGAATGCATCTGTTGTGCATTAGCATGAAACTGTTCCTCTCCTTGCCTTTAGGCATTGCTTCCATGACTGTTCCTGTGTACATCGCAGAAGTTTCCCCTCCTCACCTGCGAGGTCAGCTGGTCACTATCAATTCCCTTTTTATCACTGGTGGCCAGTTCATTGCCAGTGTGATTGATGGGGCTTTCAGCTACGTGAGACAAGACGGCTGGAGGTACGCAGCTTTGATGCTCTCTCACCTGTGCTAAGGGCTTTAGTTTAGTTTGGTTAAATTTGATTTATCCCTTTTTTACCATTATTTGGATCTTTGCCGTGAATGCCAATAAGGGCACCAGAGTTTTCAGATTCCAAGAAGCTGCATCTTCTCCATGCTTTAGGTACATGTTGGGCCTTTCCTGCCTTCCTTCTGTGCTGCAGTTCTTCGGCTTTATTTTTCTGCCCGAGAGCCCCCGTTGGCTCCTCCAAAAAGGCCGAAGCCTAGAGGCTCATCAGGTTCTCAGCCAGATCAGAGGAGGCCAGAACATTGATGAGGAGTATGACACCATCAGAGCCAGCATTGAGGAAGAAGAGAAAGATTTAAATGGAGGTAAACGATGTCTAGGAAAAGGGAAACATAGCAGGTGTTATGTGCGCGTGCTTAATCACACTGTGTGTTTTCTTTTTTTTTCCCTGGTTATTTTTAGGTGGGCCTGTTATTTTCCGTATCCTCAGGCACTCGCCGACTCGTAGGGCTCTCATCGTTGGTTGTGGGCTCCAGATGTTTCAGCAGTTGTCTGGGATAAACACCGTCATGTAGGCCGACTTTTTGTTTTGTTCAGTTTCAGACCGCATGACAATGCTAACCATTGCTGTAAAACCTCAAGCGCTACATCAGAGCAAGTGTGTTTTCTGTAAATCTGTCCTGTGCTGTATCCTAGGTACTACAGTGCAACCATTGTGCAGATGGCTGGGGTGCGTGATGATAAACAGGCAATATGGTTGGCCGCAGCAACTTCAGCTACCAACTTCGTGTTCACCTTGTTGGGAGTCTGGCTTGTTGAGAAAGTGGGTCGCAGGAAGCTGACCCTGGGCAGTCTTTTAGGTTTGTAATTATAGAGATTACTTGATTGATAGATGCATTTTTTTTTTAAGTTTGGGGGGGTGTTTGTGTTAAGTTAATTTAACACAATTTGTCACAAATCAAAAATAAAAATATAGAAATGTGTTCTTACTGTAGCTAAGGCCAAAAGTGTTTACAGTGGGCAGGACTGGGGTCATTTTCATGTAAACATCTCTGGGACTTTTGCAACCAGACTGACTTCTAAAGTAAAACTAATGTGTTTTTATGGTAATAGTATTATATTTGGTCAATGATATTATTCAGGTATATGAAAATGAACTGCTTGTTTCTGCAGACACCCCTGCCGTCTTTCTCAGTGTGTTTGTCTCATTATGTTTCCGATGCAGGAACTGGTCTGAGTCTGGCTCTGTTGGCAGTTGGGTTCTTGTTATCTGCCCAGAACTCTCCTCCTATAACCCTCCACCCATTAGACCCCCAAAACTCAACCTGCAGGACATATGGGTAAGAAGAAAAAAAAAATCACACTGCACTAATTTTTATTTGTTTTTGTATTGCAACATAGCATGCAGGCAGTTCGACTTCCTGTCAGTTTACACTATGTTGTCGTTCAACATTTGGTTGTATTATGTATTTTGTGGCTCAGTGGTGATGCTTATCTTGGTATTTCTTCACTGTTGTGACAATGATTTCGCTAACTTTCATTCTTGGAGTGCGTGTATGCATCCTCTGGTGATTTTTAACCCCTCACTCTTCCTCCTACCTCCAACAATAGCTGTATTTGCTTAATCTTTAAAGGCCTGATCTCTGCCGCTCAGTAGATTTGGTGGTGTCTTTTGTGAAAGCTTTTGCATTCATCTCTGTCCTGCAGGTCTTGTGAAGGCTGCATGCTGGATCCAGATTGTGGATTTTGTTTCCTTGAAAATGGCACCAACGTGTACGACTCTTCCTGTGTTCCTGTCAATCAGTCATCCACGGATCATGCAGCCTGGGGAAGGTCAGATATTTGGGGTCTTTTGTTTTTGTATAAAGGGAAGGTGTATGCATTAGCTCACAAAAAATGTAAAGGTCCGAAAAGATGTTCCAGTGATTTCTTTCTTGGATATGACTGCTAAGTGGATGGATGGAAATATGGATGATATCAAAAGTGCATAAAGAAGTAGTGAAATAATAGTGCTAACAAACTCATGGAAAACCTGCATAATATCATCTCAACTTATTCACTAATGCAATCATTTTCAAGGTAAAAAACCAAAAAAACCACAGGGATGTCTTGCAATGCCATCAACAGACATCTTTTACATATATAATGTTAACAAAACACAGAACAGATGCAGATAAAACTCTCCATTATTAACTTGAATGATCCTCTTTGTTGTAAGACAATTGTTAGAAGGAACAGAAGGGTGGAGTTTTATAGCTTCCTGTCTGTGTCACATTAACAGGATCCAGTGTTACGTCATAGGTGTGGTGATGTGTTGTGTGTTTTAAGCTTGAGTTGCGTATCTGAGAGTGTGAGAGCACGTCTCTTCCTGACCTTCCGTTCATGTGTCTGTGAACATTATTTGAAGGTCCAGTTTTAAAATACTACTAAAAGTAGTGCTTGAAATATTACAATGCTGTCTATGACCTGCACTGTAATAGATTGTTTTTCAAATACTTTTAAGCTAATCTGTGTTATTTACCCCCAAAGTTGAGATGATTAGCTCAATAAAAGGAAAATGAAACAAGTATTCAATCCCAAAATTTAGTAAATCAAAGAAGCAAAATAAGTAAAAATCTAAATGCAATGAAAATAAAGTAAGTAAAACATTTGATAACATTATGTTTAATTAAATAAAGTCTAAATGTAAAACAGTAGGGTGGCTTTATGAAGTACAATATGGTTTCTGTTTTTTATTATTATTATTCTTGTTTTTAATCCAGGTGTTCCAGTGGAACAGAAGCAAGCGACAATCCAATTTGGGCGTACAACTACTGTCCTTCGTCTTACTCCTGGATTGTTCTTTTTGGCCTCATCCTCTACCTTGCGTTTTTTGCTCCAGGTTTAAAATTAATTTCTTCTTGTTTTTTTTTGTATTTGTTTTTATTTTGTTGTTTAAATTATTATTTCTCAGTTCATAGCCATCCCCATCTTATTGCAGCTGAACCTAAACGTGCTGAGTCTATTCCCCTAATTTAGTTTGACTGTGAGGTAACTTGGACAGTATAAATGATGGATATGGCTACTGTGTGACAGTCAGTGAAGTGGCATTATAAAGCTGAGGAGTGAGCACTAGGCCTGACTGTTGCATTGCTGTCTTATTGGCTGAAAACTTGTGATGAACAGCCTGTCGTTCGAATAATAAACCATCTACCGATGAGTCGCCCGATCTGAAAATGACTTTTCTGAAAACACATGATCTCATTTAAAAGTTGCCTTATAAATTCCTTCCTTATAAAAGGCGCTTCCACCTTAGCATCACTTTTCAAACAGTCTGGGTCCATCTTTTATACCAAATCATGTCTATTCAAACATTTGCAAATTCGAAAACAAAATCATCACTTTTTAATGCGTTGTAATGTGACACTAAGAAACGAGTTATGGAAATAGAACAAATTTTCAAGATGTAGGAAAATGCTTCTTCATACTCAACCTCTTTGAATGTTATCAGTGTTATCCTAATCATGAAGGCTAACCAACAGCTAATATGTCGTTGACACATGTCTAATGTGATAAAATAATGCATACAATACACGTTACAGGTATGGGCCCCATGCCTTGGACAGTGAACTCTGAGATCTACCCACTTTGGGCGCGCAGTACTGGCAACGCCTGTTCAGCTGGAGTGAACTGGATCTTCAATGTCTTGGTGTCTCTGACGTTTCTCCATGTTGCAGAGTTTCTTACTTATTATGGTAAGACTGCATTAAGATAGCAGCTAAAGTGTTTTAGGGTATTAAGTAACTGGAAACGCTAAAAGTATAAAACTTGGCAAAAAAAAGAAAGGGACAGACATTTTTATTGCTGGTTGAGTTGTGGTTAATTGGGTTAAATACTTCTTTAAAAAAAACTTAAAGGATCAGACCTCCAAGGAAAAAATGATATGGACTGGGTAATGTGTTTGGAACGTAAGCATCCCGAGTTGTTTGATGGAAATGAAAATTATTCAAAGACACCTCCTGAAAAAGTGAAAAAAATGATGCGGCAGCCTGGTCCATTTTCCCGATCTTCATTCCAGCTATTTCGCCTGCAGTGTGAAAGTAGCCTTAGACTCCATGGTACCAGACAGTGAGCACAGCGCCCACTAGAGGACATTGGGCCTTCAGGCCACCCTCATAAGGTCTGTTTCTGGTTGTTTGGTCAGACATTTACACCAGTGATTGGCTGGTGGTCATTTTGTAGCTCTGGCAGTTTCCATCCCGCCAGGAACAAATAGTGGTCCTGCTGATGGGTCCTACTGAAGGACCTTCTCAGCCTTGTCCAGCTCTTTTAGAGTAACTGCCTGACTCCTGGAATCTCCTCTGTGCTCTCGAGACTGCTGTGAGACACAGCAAACCTTCCGCATTAGCACGTATTGATTTGCCATCCTAGAGGAGCTAGACTACCTCTTGCAACCTCTATAGGGTCCAGATATGATCTCATGCTGCCAGTAGTGATGCTGACCCTGGCCAAATGCAAAACAAGTGAAAAAACAGTCAGAAAAGATGAGGAGGGAAAATGTCAGTGGTCTCTACTTGTAAAACCATTCCTGTTTTGGGGGTAGTCTCATTGTTGCCCCTCTAGTGCACCTGATGTTAATTTTATTAACCCCAAAGAAGCTGAAACTGATGAATAACCCCCTCTGCTACTTAACTGACCACATCAATATCCTGCAAGCTTAACTTGATGCTGTGTTTAAGTTTTCTGAGCAGTGTGCATAGCTTTTTAAGGTTATTTTAAGGTTATTTAGAGGAATTGAATTTGTTTATTAGGTGTTTTTTCCTATTTAAATAAACAATTCACACAACTTTATCAAGTTTAATTTACAGCCAAGAACTTCATAGTTTTGAGCCTAATTTCCAAAATCCCTGTATTCCAGGTGCGTTCTTCTTGTACACGGGCCTGGCCATGCTGGGTCTCATCTTTGTACTGGGCTGCCTCCCAGAGACAAAGGGCCTACAGCTGGAAGAGATTGAGAACCTGTTCGCAGGTCAGCTCTGCTCCTGTGGAGAGCCTTCACCCAACAGCAATCGTCATGTCCAATACATCCGGGTAAAAGGCAGCAACTACCTCCCCTCTGACAACGACGCCTCAGATGTAGAGTAGACTGGGATGATTTCGCTTTCCACTCTGTCCTTTGGTTTTCCTGGGATGGCTGCTCTTGCGGGGAGGAAAAGGTATTCACGGTTCCCTCTGGTGGGTGTGATCGAATGGGACCAAACGCAGGCTAGAGCTCCCCTGGGGTTGACTTTAACTGGTGCTTTCTTTCATTTAAGCAACTTTTTCAAATTTCTTTTTAGTTCTGCCTTTATCTCACCTGGAAATCGTGTTGCTTTGCATTTCTTACTTTTGAATATCCTCCTTATTTCTCAACGTCATTTATGCACTAATAAAAAGGGAATACTGACTGGTGTCTACGCAGTATTGCTGTGGGCACAGTTAATCTGTGACAGTGTTGCTGGGATCAGAAAATCCTTGTTGAGTGAAATATTTCCATTTTCTTGTTGAGAAACCTTTTAGAAACAAGCCTTTTGTTGTTGTTGTTTTAACCACACAGTTGGTTGCTGACTCATCGTTTACCCTCACATATTTAATTCCATTAAGTTGCGTGATTTCCGTCTGACCATCCATCTTTTATAAACTACAAAAACGAGATACGGGCAGAAATCTGATTGTGGTGAAATGATAAGGATTTGAGAATTTGAAGATCTGTGAAACTGCTTTCACTGATTTCTGCCATACTTGGACGTTTGCACATCTTTTCGAAATCATTAACATGGGGTTAGTCCTCCAATCAAAGCTGGTGTCAAAAATACTAATCACGTGTTTCTGTTGTCAACTAGAAAGTGGGTGAGTTTGCACTTTAAAGTCTTTTATTTTTTCAATAAATAATAAAATTAAGTGATAAATAAAATGTTTCCTACGTGCCAGATTGCTATAGCAAGTTGTTGTTTTTTTAGCATGATTTGGAATTCAGCCAAGCAAACTATGGAGCCGTGGAGTCAGACAGTGCCATAGCCTATATAACTGTAAGTAATGCATCGAGGTATTAAAGTGCTACAAACTTTGATGTTATGTTACTGTACAAAGAAAAATGCCTTTTTGATGTTCAAAATGTTCAATTTCATATCTTTGTTGTTGCAGCTGAGATAATGGTGACCAAGAACAACGTCCCACAGAGGGCTTTTGTACAGAATGTCCTTTTTACACTGGGATACTTTGATAAGTACCAGTTTGCTTTATTGGCACTGCTGGCATTTACAAATATTGATTTTTCATTAAATATTTTTCATGTGGCCTTATTTTTATTTTTTTTTTGTACATCAAGCACAGGCTAAGATGTATTTGGAAATTGTACAAAACCTCCACATGGAAACATGAAAGTGCTTGATACCTAAAACTACGTGATCTGTAGTTACAGGTCCATTCTGCTTTTGTTTGAAATGAATGGATTTCCCTCTTGTGCTGGGGGAAAAGAATAGACTCATGACACTACCACCTTTATATGAGACAGAGTTTTTCCTCAGGTGAACAGAGCTGATTGTCTTGACAGCTTCGAGGGGAAAGCATTTCAGGTTAAAAGGCCATAAATGAATTTTATGGATAAATGGATCAGCATTTTGTATATGAAAAGTTAACTGTTTGCAAAGTTACAATATATGTGTGTTTTGTTTTCTTTTCACCAATGTCATATTTGATAAATAAACTTGTCAAAAGAGCCTGATCTGTGAAGTCAGTCAGTTTTTGTGTGAAAAGGTCATTTGAGTGTTGCTCAAATGTAATTGAAGATGGTAACATGACATCATTTCTAAGAGTCTAAGACGGCATGAAAAATTGTTGAAGTGCTCACAACACTGAAACAAAGAATAACAGAGACTTTCCCAAAGATCCTGAGGAAGAACATCTCCCAGAGGCTGTTGGTGTCCTACTGCTGCTCCAGAGTATTTTAATATATTACTTCTGTGTGTGGTTTTCCTCTTGTACAGTGGCACAAAACAAGGCGCTCCCGAGGGTGGCCCAGAAAACCATGGGATGCCCCCTACCTACTCTAGAGGACCTACATAGTTAAAGCTAATAATATAAAAGATCCTTCTGACTGTCCATGTCCACATGAATGTGCTCTGTGTAATTTGGGAGAGTGGGGAAAGGCAGCTTTGGTCTTTTTGTGTGTTTCTTGTACGGTTTTATATAGTTTATAGTTTTTATTACTGTTGTGAGTGATCTTTGAACTGTTCAGAGTCCATTTGACATTAGTGTACACGTTGCATTATGTCATATGGTCCCCTGCTCATCCCAGTGAACTAAACCGGCACCCACAGTCTTAAAGTGTGTGTGCACTCCTGCTTTAAATCTCAGGCCACTTTAATGTTGGCAAAGGAGAATCACATATGATTTTTAACATAATAACAGTGGTTGATTTCTAGCCCATTTTTAGGTGAAATACTTAATGCAAAGTTGGGATGGTGTTTTGGTGTTTTGGTCACAAGGAGACCCTGATCTTGAAACTGCTGGTAAATGTTGAGTTGATGGAAAAAATCAGTAGTCACTGGGTCATTTCTGTTTTGTGGCAAACCAGGTGATGAACATTCAGGATGTTTTGTATTTAATTGGTTGTGTTAAAAGTCTTCACTTATCCCAGGTAAACTAAAACATTTGGAACAATCCAGATTTTGGTCGGGTAAAGACAATTTTTCGTTATGGCATGAGAAAGGGATAAAAACTAGAACATGTTGTAGATAAGATGGGAAGTTTATTTCAATTAAAGAACTTGTAAATATATAAATATAAAATATGTAATAGAGTAACTATATAATACTTTTACAGGTGTTTGTGGGGTGGGAAGGTGGCATTAAATTCATTAGGATGAGTTTTTGTAAACAATCTGACACTGTAGAAAAAATAAAAATGTATGAAAAAAAAGACTTGCATATGATCCAAAATCTAACAATGCAGCCACGGGATATCGAATCCTGACCTGGTCTTAAGGTTTGCTGAGTCACAGTTTTGGCTCTGTAGACGTCAGGTTATGTTTATATTAGAGAAGGGGTGCAAATTACACATCAGGTCAGTTATTTCTGTGCAGTTGTAGGATTTGATTTCCATTGTGACCAGATGTGTTCCACTCTTTCTAAGAAACATAAATGCAGTGTTGGCCCCTACAGTTCCTTCGTGTGGCACTGTGATTATCCAATCCACAAGATGGCAGTAAAAAACAACTAAAGAGAATAAATAGTCGCGATGAACGTTAGCAGGGAGCAAAAGAAAAACACAACAAAAAACCCTTTATTTTATATGTGAGCTTAAAAAATAGATTATCTGCCAGTGCAATTTTAGTGACTTTTTTATATTTATTGCTACTGGGAACATGGATTCATATATTTGTTATCTGTAAACTAAATGATTGCTTTTTTTTTTAATGGGATGATTACAGAGTATATTAAATAATAAACAATAGAATATTGCCATTTATTTATTTGGTAATTTAAATGATATTGTAAAATTGCTTAAAACAAACGTTTTGATATGGTATTAAATTGAATTCGAAATATGTACTGATGTCATTTAGGATTTCTTATAGAGACTCGTGTTTGCCCATCTTTTGTAGTCACATGAAAGTCCAACTATCTACCTGCTAAGCTATCGAAACTTTCATTTGTGTAAAAGAAGCTTGTGGTAGTCCAAGGTTACTGCTATCAGAAGGCTGCTGGTAGATTCTCTGCCGTTGCTGACATGACTTCATGCCTGAAAGCCAAATGGCTGATGCTGTAAAGCGGTTCATGGTGCTGTGATTTCTCTAAGACGCACAGAAAAAAAATGTTTTAAAATTAAATTAATATTGTCCCAACATTTTCTATCATAAAACGATGATAACTGTCTGGAAAATGTACATTTTGGGCTACAGATTCATTCTGGACTGTGTCACGAGCGCTTTTTATTAATGTGGAAATGCAGATTTTGGTACTCCTCCAATATACTGGGGGGAAAAATAATACAGTGATTCTTACTATCGCCTCACTCCCCGGAGAGGGCGTGGCTTGCTGACGCACTGCGGATCCCTCCCAGTGTCTAAACGGAGCGGAGAGAGGAACGGCGAGGCACCGAGGGGCGCGCGCACATGTGCGAGTGTGTTTGAACCAATGAACGCGTACGCGCGCGCCATTGGCTCACCAACAGCCGGAGTGGCAGTGTGCAGACGGGCTCGAGTCGGAGCATCAGGGCCAAGTTGCGCAGAGATGCAGCGTACGTAGACGCAGCACGCGGGCACACCACCGCGGCTCTTCCCCGATATCATGGTTTAAACACCGTTAAGATAGGTTGTTGTGGGTTTTATTTTTTAATGGCGGCGCTGAAGTCGAGGTGATCCGCTCGCCAGCGGGAGTATAGTGCGCACTCCTTTTTTTTGCCGGGGCTAGTAGCCAACGCAGATAAATCCGCACTATTATTATTATTTTTTCTTCTACCTGCTGTTGCATAAGGAATCATGACAACGGGACAGGATGAAAGCTCTGTCCGTGTGGCATTGAGGTAAGGCGCTAAAGACTATTTAAATGTTTCCATTAACTCCCAAATGCGTAGCAACATTAATTGCCCGGTGCCACCTGTCAGTCAGTGCAGCGGGCCTCGCAAACACCTGCAGGTCATCAGCATCATCTTGTGTTCGCCAAACACTCTTTGACCTGGAAAATATTCCGCGTCGTGACGTTGCTGTTACCGGCTTTCAGGACATGTTTGCGGCGCAATTGTTTCTCACCTCAGTTTGAATGAGCAGGTTTTGTGTTGGGGGCTCACAAACATAGAGCATCACGCCCATTGCACAGGTACGCGCACGCGCGCACACATTCACGGGCCATCCTCTGTAGCGTGCATGCTGGGAGGAGTGACGATATCTTTTTGCAGCGGCTCTCTCTATCATAGAAAAGGAAACAGATGGAGAAGGTGGGAGAGAGCCAGTCGGCCTGTCTTCGTCCAACGGTCTGGCGTCTCATCAAAGCCTCCTGCAGAGACAGTGGATCGATGAAAGAAGAGCTTCACTGACAGTCAGGTTCCAAGGAAAAGGGCAGTGGGCCTATAACGCTGTCAAGCCTGCTCTTTGTTTGTAGACATTCAGTGGACAGCTCAGTCACGGCTCTCAGCGATTCAGTACTGTTCCAATCAATTCACCAAACGGACAGGCTGCTTCACCTCTAATTTCATGCACTTGATGTGGGCGGCTGTATTCATGCTGAAGAAGGCCGCTCACACCCAGATGGTGAAGTGGCACTGACAGTGACATAATGGGGAAACCAATCTCTTTCTCTCCCCTCCAGTCTGTCCGTATCCATAGTAATTATAAAAATGACTCATAATGGCAGTATAGTTTCTCATATCTGTTTTTTCTTTTTTTTTTTTGGTATCCTCATATTCAGCTGCTCGCCTGTGTTCCTTGTTCAACCTTAAAGACACACAAGTGCCTCGTCATTATTTGTGATGATTGTTTGTGCTGAGCTTCCGGATACCATCCCCCAGTATCCCATTTATGAGGGGAATAATTTATTTTATGCTGTTGCTACTCCATGTAAAACAGGGGTTGAATTGGTCTCAAGTGTTGGTTTCGAACACAGTTTTTATGGTAGGACATTTTCCAACAGAAACTAGTGATTCTGGAGATGTTCTGTTTTGTACCGCCTGTTATTTGTTGCCAAATAACTCCTGAAAAATTTGCCTTTGCAAAGATAGACATTTAGTGGTTTTAATGGAAGGATGAAAGCAAAACAGGCAACTGCCTGGACCTGCCCAGTTAATTACAAAACAGTTCCCAGAACAAGCAGCATGTTGCCGTCCCAGTCTAAGTGGATCGAGTGCCACTTCTCCCCTGTGGAGCCTGTAATGCGGTCAGTTGTCTCTCCCCACCTGGAGTCTACTCTGCTGGGGCTTTCCTGTTTGTCCCTCTGGGGCTGCACAGTTGGTTGCACTAAGTAATATAACGGCCCTGCGCTGCCTTACTGTAAAGTTTTGCTGTTTGTCTCGATTCTGTGGTGTGATTTGTAGTGTTGTTTTGCTGCAGGCACTTTGGGTTTTTGTTAAGAGTTTTAGAAATGTTTTGATTACCTTTGATGTTTGCAGGGATGTAAGGTTAGGAATGGAGCAGCTCCTATAATGCTACCACTATAATGACAGTATGGTTATACAGTGATACGTTGTGAGACTGTGTGATGCAATAGCCAAACAGTCCTGAAGAAATCAAAAGTCCGGAAATATGCATCTAGGAATGAACGAACTGTGGTGTCAGTTGTGTGCGCGTCAGTTAGGTCAAAGGTCAGTGGAGGTAATGGTCATCATTAATCAATTTTAATAATGCATTTCTTTTAAATCTGATTAGCTTTTTTCCGCTGAACACTATTTTACCTCTTAAGAGTGTTTAATATTCTTCTCTGCAAGTTGGTTAACTTCTGTTCACCCTACACTCTTTCAGTTAATTATCACCATCACAAATCATAAAGTAGCGACTGTTTTTTTTGCCAAATTGTTATCCGAACCATAATCTACTTTGATGATGACAATAAATTACCCCACAAGATGAAATGGAGGGGGTCTACATAGAATAGAAAACCCTTTCTCCTATTAGCGTACACATGAAGTCAACGTATCTGATTACAAAAAATCACCTGTCTAATGTAATAATTCATATTGATTCACACCTCATACATGAGTGTAAGGTAGCAGAATTATGATATGCCAGTTTCATATGAAAGTAAAACGCACGCCTGTCCAAATTGGATGCAAGTGTATTTTTAAAATGATTTGCATTGTCAGAGAGAGTCGCTATAGGAGCATGCAAATTGCAGTGAAAGTGTAGACAACCATTCACTTAGGAAGAGGTGAATGTTTTGTGTTGTGGTTCCACCAGCTAAAATTACAGCTCTGATCTTAGTAAACTGTACTTCAGTTTGCCATATGTGAGACTGGTTATTTGGTAAATGTACCCTGAAAAGCATAATTGAGCTTTCTCATAATGATGCCTCTAAATGTAATTCTGTTACCACAGAGTTTTACTGAAGATCAGTTTTCATCTGTAATGGGTTTTCTAGTGACAAATGCATGTGCATAGATGCTTCAAATTGGGCATGACGGTTTCGTTTTTGTTTTTTCTCTCTGCTAAACCCAACAAGCCTATGGATATTTGGTTAGGTGTGTGTCAACAAAAACGCCTCATATGTAGACATCATGGAAAAATAGCTGAACTCATCTTGCAGACCAACAGTTTTCATGGTTCTGTTTTATACAGGGTTGGTTTTAAGGACTAAAAGGACTTCTTAAGGTAATTTAACAGTTTAAGGCCAAAACTTTATGTTTATATAAAAAAGGCCATCTTGCTCTGTCAGACTTCTACAAAGGAACTCAAAGCCGAGAACATTTGCTTGTCAGTGTTTACTCGTGCAGAAAAATGGTGGCAGTAGAGGGTGTATTGTGAAACAGTTGCACAGTCGTATCCCTCCCTGACTACATTATATTAATTGTACTGTACCTGGTTTATTTGAACAGCCCATTATGTCATAACAGTCTGTTTTAAATGGTAGGTGTGCATTGATGGGAGGGGCCGAAAGGCTTGCAGTGAGGACTTGCTGAACCTGCCTGCTGTGGTTGTTATTAGTGTATGTAGCAGAATCATTGTTTTTAATGTGCTGACAGCTTAGCACTGGGGATCAAAGTGAGAGAGAAGTATCTTTGACTTTGTTTATATCTGCTGTAAGAGCTTAGCTTGTGCATTAACCACTTAATAACATAAAGTGGAGGAGCTTGCAAAATCAAAAGCCATGCCACATCTCACCTTGAAATTTACCTCCTCATTTCCCCTGTAAAGACTTGTTGTCTCTGATGCTCAGCTGAAGGCCATAACAATGACGATAATGAAATTAAATGGGTCCCTAAACCTCTTAAGACTTAAGTTACAGCCATGCTTTAATGTAATCAAGTGTAGGCATGCAGAAACTGGTATAAGTGGGTAAGGCTAAGCCTCAGGTTGTGGCTCACAAGCCAGCTGTAGAGACAGGACTAACTGTGGTGGAACAATCTTGTTAAAATGAGCTGCATGATTAGAGCAGATATCTTATATTATTGACCAGAATGGGCTTCAGCTCAGCTGACAAAAGCTGTGTGAGCCGAGGTTTACAATGCAAATAGAGATTAGTGTCTTTCATCGGAGAGGGGGGGAAAAGGGCTCAGTCGAAAAATTGTAAAAAAAAACAACAAAGGGGGAAAAGCATGTAGCTACATGTAAAATATCAATTTGTGTCTGTTGTTAAACAGTTAGCTGAAGCATTAGTTGGCTAACCTTAACATACCTATTTTCTGTGTTTAAAAGCAACTCATGTTTTTGTATGCTACATAAAAGCTAAAGGTTTATCTGTCCAAAAGTTTATAGTTGAAGTGCAAAGACATGAATTTTTTGAGTGAAGTTTTAACAGGTTTTTGGACACTGTAACAAGGGCAGGGCCAGTAGGTTACTGGCAGAGGACCAGTTGGCGCTCAGGACATTTAGATTCGTGTTCGTCGCCCATGGCAGCACCAACTAAACACAGCCCCTCAGTTTAAAGCCTCTGCAGACCTCGCGCTTTGTTCACATCCACTGAACTGTGAGAGTCTGTCAGGATGTAGCTGTTGACCCACAGTCGTTTAGATGTGTCTGTGTGTGGGTTTAAGAGTGTGTTGGTCTTTACCTGCGTTCTTTTTTTCTCCCATTCTAGTAAATTGTCCAGTGTAACTTTTTTTTTTTTTTTAACCCATCACTGCTGGTTAAGTTTCAAATGTTAACCCTGGGACTGGGTGATCAGTACAGATCTTAAGTCCAATGGAAGTTTTATAGCTTTTGAGCTACAATCTCAAAAGCACAATTTCCCTCCGTCTCTAACCTGGACTGAGGTTCTATGAACAGCATTAATCAGTTCACCTCAGAGACACTGTAATTACGTACAGATTTAAAAGTAAAAAAAAATAGGAAACCATCTGACCATGATGAGCTCTGAAAGCTATTACCTAAAACTTTAAATTGAACTTTAAAATTTATGAGGGAGCCTGTACAAACATTTTAATTTCATCTTTAAATTAAATTTATGTATTTTATTCTGCAGATGATTAAAAACCAGTTTGAGAATGTGTTTATTAAAATTTTAAACCAAAAGTATCACCTACATTTCTCCCATTTGTAAGATCATAAAAGGGTATGAACTGTGATACATATAAAACTAGAATTGATCCTCTGCTATAACTATAATAGTAGCTTAACTTTAAGTTAAAGTGGCAGTATATTTGTCTTGTGCATTAATAGACTGACTCAGAAAGAGAAAGCAATTCGAAGCCACTGCCTCAGGCTTCAGGGAAGTGTGAGGGAAATATTTATTCATGGCCATTCTTTTTGTCTTGTTGTTGTTGTTGTTGTTTTTTTCATTTTCAAAAATGTTAAAAATGACTTTACTAAACAACTTATTCAGTAGACTGTGAAACTGAGAATGGTGGCAAAATGAAAGTTTGCCTCAATATTTTACTGTTGCTGAATAACCATTGCAAGCCGAATATTGAGCTGTATCACTGAATGAAGCAGTCCTGATGCACACTTCTTGCTGCACTCCGTTTACATCAGAAGTTGGATGTCGGAGATACAAGTGACATCACTCCTGAAGTGACCATGTTGCAGTAACAGTATTAATACCCCCAAAACAGGTTTTCTACCTTGCTAGGGAGAAATTCATCAATCACCTTTTTCCCTTCACTTAAACACAGTTGCAGCACATCCACAGGTCAGTGCTCTGTGTATAGGTTAGTAATTAGTAAATGCACAATAGTGGTGTTACATCTTACAAGATTTAAAGCTTTACTATTGTTTATGTGCACTGCTACCGTGTTGGAATGTGAAGTTGGGGTCTGGTGGGTAATCTGAGTTGAGGAGGCATTCCAGTGGAAGATTCCGACTCAGAACTCGGGATTTCTGACTTTCAACTGAAAACGGAATACAGCAAGAACCTTTTCATATTACTTGATTTAACAAAACACAAAATGTCAGTAACATTTACAACAGGCACATGTCATAGAAAACAGTATTTCTTGGTACAGTGATGTGATTCAATTTGTTATTTACACAGTATTCCACAAACAAGGGAAGAATAGTGTTTATTGCTGAGATTAACAACTGTAGGAGATTAATATCCGTCTGGAGGACCTGGTTTACTTTTTTGGCTCTGTCTAGATCAAAGAGTTCTTCTTTTGCCTTGTGTGGATTCCGCACACTTTTTCATTGTCATTCTATTTAAATGCTTTTATTAAAGAAAGGGCTTGATGGAGGCTTTCATAGGACTGTATTACATCTCTGCACATGCCTCTTGTCTTTTTAAGCAGTAGCCAAAATGTGTAAATACTGGCCAAGTTACGCTATGAATAACACCTACTTGGCCTGCAGCATTAGATGGGAAGAGGTATGTGATCCCAACAAGAGACAGAGGCAAGCTTTGGATAGACTCAATTCATTATCATGTAACATAAGTGACCTTCATCATTTGTACTTCATGATCTTATTGTATAAAAATTACTCGAGCTGACAGCCTGCATGACTTTATAGTGGTGCCATTTAGGTTATCACAAAGCACTTAATCCTGTGTGATAAAGTGCTGTGATAACAGACTGTTAAAAGTGCTGCACTTCACTAAGATTATAGTCCTTGGTTAGTATCTACAATGTCAAAAAATAATGACAAAATGCCTTCTGCAAGTTCCAAACTAGAAGTGATATATTTGGTATGCTGTGTCAAAAAATTATTTGAGTATTTTAGCTTCACAAATGTCAGTAAATGTTTTGTATTGTAAGTTTGTAAATTGAATATCTTAGGATTTTGGTTGGAGAAACGAGCAGTTTGAAGACATAGAATTAGATTTTAAGGCACATTTTACTTAAAATACATAGCTCTATGTATTTGTTAGGAAAAGTTCCACAGCAGGCCTTACATGCTCACTGCAGCAGGACCACAATATCAGGAAGTCAAATTATCTTTAGTAACTGACTTTGTCGTGGTGACGGACTGCCCTGTATCACACTAATTTGAGTGTAGCCCAGATAACACTTCCAGTGTTTGGCCATCATGACCTCCTTCTAGACAGAAGGCTCTTCCATTCCAAGGCTATGCTAAGCATAGCCTACACTTAAGCTCAACTTGCCTCAAAATAGATTCCTGACTGGCCGCAGCACTCCTGGAAGACCTCAGTTATCTATATCACAACCTCAGGAGTCAGCACATTTCTGCCAGATGCATCTGCACCGATGCAAAGAGCCTTGTGCTGTGCAGTCTGCATGCACCACATGTCAACATGTTTTTTTTTTGTTTTTTTTTTTTTTAAACAAGAACCGGATTTCCCAAATTCTCCTTCTCCTCCTCCATTATACAGCATAAAAATTAGATGGTTACACAGAATAAATTGGATGTAATCATAGAGTAGCTTACATGCAAACCACACCCTTAGAAAAATGTTATTGGCTCAGTTGTTGGCACTGTCTTGCTCTGGCGCACTTTGCATTGCTCCTTTTTTTCCCCCCTAGGTAGTTTTCTTTCCCAGTCCTTTAATTTTACCAGCAGTGTACCACTGCTTGATATGTATGCCTTTTCCTGTTCACTGTACAGATCTGTCCAGTTAAGGACTCAGCCAAAAATGAATGAAGTCTAAATGTAGAACAGAAGCCACAAATAGGATGTGGATGTAACTTAACTTCTATCATCCAACTGCCTGCATAATCACAAATAGGACTCAGACAGTCACAAATAGCTCTGTTTGCATAGCAAGCTGCCACCTTATTTATGTCAAGAGACTCTCTATAGTTAATGGGGACAGATGTTTTTTCTATGAAGTGATCTGTTTTTATTTGTGAATCAGATTTTGTTTTAAGGTTATGTTGAAATGTATAGATGTTGCTGTGCTGATATGGAAGATGCATGTTTAGCTTGCAGTCACCACGTTAGGGACCCATGACTATGTTAGCACTGGAATCCATTCATCTGGCACTTCATGTTTGTTTGTTTTTTCTCTAATCTAAAAAGTGTGACGCATGTTTTAATATTATAGTTAGAGAGACATTAAGGATGGTGATTTTCAGTTTTACTTCACTTTACATGTCAGCTTAGCAGGGGTGTTTTTTTTTGTTTTTTTTTTTTACCTAAACCAAAGTGAGGTTTGTGTATTCCACCACAGTAATGTGATGGCATTGAATTTGGGTCGCAGTGTTATCTTTGGTTACAACACTGCAACTGAAGATAGGGTTATTTGCCCTTAACGTACAATACCACATTTGGTGAAAGCCAAACATGACACATATTAGCTTATCAAAGACCTCATACCGTCTGTGGTGAAGGAGTGGTAATTTGGTCTCGTTTTGGAGCCACTAGACATGGACACTTAGTCTCTGAACTCTGCTTTATACCTATAACTACTGACAGTTATTGATGAGAATTGGCTCATGCAACAGGACAGTGATCCTACACACAGCAAATCTATAACAGAATCGCTGAAAAAGAAAGGAATGAGGGTGTTGCAATGGTCCAAAGGTACATTATCAATCGTTGTTCAGCTTTGGATTGGATAGTCTTTATTTTCGCTGGAAGCAATTTTGATAACATACTGTCATCAGCTATGCCAGTACATACCACAAATAGTTGCCTTTGAAGCAAAATACATGATACTCGAATGAGTATTTGTTGAAAAATAACCGTTAGCTTTATACATTTTCATTAAATCCTTTGAGGATGTCATTATGTACCCTTACCCTATCCTATCTGATTAATCGCAAAAAAATGCATCAGCAGATGAAAATGCAAAACAAAAAACTGAAAAACTGAAATTCTAGCTGTTATGATATCTAATTGCTGGAGGAGTAGTGGCTCACCTCTGCATCACATCTTCAATTTGGATGAGGAGTAGCAGGCAGTTACTTGAACAATAAAACAGCTTCTTTGCTTGTCAAACACCCCTCCTGTGTTTAGATGTCTTGCACCTAAAGTGCAGCCTTGGATTAAATCCTGCTGAAGGCACCAAAGTGCAAATGAAGTTCCACCACCTGCTGGCATCATATGGCAGCTGTTTGACTCAATCTGCATATTCATGAGGTGTTAGTCTTTCACTTTTTTTTTGCTGCAGATTTAAACACTAAACGTGGACAATGCCTTTGTTAAATCTTTCTGTGTTGATTGGTCACCCACTGTGAAATAAAGTCTTGTATTTGAGAGCTGTAAATAGTTAAGTGCAGAGTCAAAGTGCCTTCCACTCTGTATTGAATGGTGTGTTTACCTAACCTGTTATCTTCTATCTGGCCTGAAAACTGCAGATGGTGGCTGGCTGTAACACACACAGTTTTTAGGGCTAGCCTTTGTGTCGCTGACCCATGTTTGACACAGAAATGAGATTCCTATGTCAACAACACATGGTTCAGTGACACTGCAGTCTAGGCCTAACTCTGCCTCTATCACAGAGGAGTGTGCTATCTCAGGGTACATTTTCTCCTTATTTTGTTGGTTAATTGGACGAAATCATATCTTTTGTTTTTCTTCTATGCACTGCAAAAAAGACAAAGCAGTTTTCATAAAGGCTTTTAACAATGTCTGCAATATTTATTTGTTGTTGTTTGGGAAGTTGCATATAGGAAAACAAAGAAATAGACCTGCAGCCACATTAATAAAAAAAGGGGGCAAACACTGGGCAGAAAACACATGCATTAAAAAACAAGAAGCACTTTGTGAGCACAAACGTTCACCAAGTTAGCTTACTCTCTGGGCAGTTTTTACTTTTGAGTGAATTATATTGTATTTTTTAAATATTCATTTTGTTTTTATTTATTTTTGAAGATATTTAAAATGTTTGTAGTGAAGTAAAAACAAGTGTAAAGTACATGCTTTTGTTATTTTCCTGTTGAAACACATTTAATATATTTGACATAATTATGAGTGCAGTGATAATTGTTTTGTTTTTTTAAATTTATGTGGCTCTAATTCATGTGTAGCATTCATTTCAACGTTTGAGTTTAAAATTTTTAGATTTTTTTTTTTTTTGGGGGGGGGGGTAAAACATTTTTAATCACAAGTTTTTGTTTAACAAAAAATACAAAAAAATTATTGTGTGTTTAAACCTGTTTTAACAGACTCGTATTAAAATAATGTGATGTGTAGAATCCTTGTCTGCTTTCCCTGTATGCTGATATGTTGTCAGTACAAACAATGGCAACAATAACATGGGCCTGGATTCTGGAGCATGGACCTTAGATTCCATATTTAATATTTAATTAGCGTAATTTCGTCTTCTGATTGTAAGTTATCTTTTTTAGAATCTGTTATGAGATGTTTGCGGTCATTACTTAACCAGACCCACATTAATGATGTCAGAGTTTATTTGCTGTGTGTGATGATCCACATTGAATTAGACACCTCGTATTAGATTCAGCATGTCTGTTGTGTCAGTGTTTCCAGTCCTGAAAAGGATGACTCATTCAAAGCAACACCGGAATATCTACAAATAAAGCCTGACAACCAGATTAGAAGAAGAGGCTTTAAAATTACTCCTGTGCCATCATTTCTTTTTTTAAATTAAAGCAGTAATTAAAAGGGAACATTTCTCTGGCTATGCTCTCACCACATATAGTTTGACACATTTTGCACTTCAGTAAGATCTGTCGTGGTAGGTGTGAATGGAGCAATTCAAAAGTATCAGCAGAGAGGAGAGGTGACTGAAGATTTTGTGCCTTGGCCCTTGGACCAGTGATTAGTTTTTGGAAAATCTGTGTTATGCTAGATGCCGGTGATGTGTATAACATAATTCTCCATAATCTTTGGCTAACTTTGGCTAAAATTTGCTGGAAATTCACTGAAATTAGTCTAAAGGTTGTTAGATGGAACTGAGAGTTACATTACTTTACAATATATTTAACCATTGCAATTCCCTAGCTGAGGCCTTCTGTTTCCTAACCTTTCCCTCTGGTTACGATGGGGCAGTCTGCTGTCTGACCCTTGACCTGCAGGAAGCAGCAAAGTTGTTATCAGCATGCCACAGGGATTTGGCATGCCCTCATTTGTTTTCATAAGCACGGTTTCTGAAATGAGTGGGATATCAACACATATCCAAAACCTTATTAGAGGAATCATGATAATAAAGGAAAATTGGGAGCAGGGCAAGGTCAGATTTCACACGTCACGCAGACTGTAAACCAGTCAATGTGCCCCGACAGAGGCATGGGCGTGTGCCTTGTTTTTGCAAGTGCTGACCTTGTGCAAAGTATGTGGTGAATTTGTTTTTTCTTGCTTTACAGCAAAAGTGTATCAACACAAGCCAGCAGCTTCATTATAAATATCGTAAACATTTCAAAATTAGATCAGTTGTATGTTTTGTGAATCACTATGGCAAAGAGCTTTATATTTTTTATTCCTCATAGTCCTAAGATGGCATTTGCAGCAGTTGGTATCAAAAGCATTGTTTGTGTATGTTTGTGCATTTATCTATAATTTCAGTCCAGAATCAATCCAATTCTATCTTTTTATTAAAGTTTTTAGCATTTGTGCAAAAGATTTGTGAAGCTGGAAGCTGGGGTGTGATCATTCTCATGCCCAGTCTCTTTTACCTGTTCCAGGATTAAGTTGCACCATGAGGTGAGAAGTCTGTTGCCAAAATAAGCTTTGTTTATGTTGAAGTGATTAGGAAAAAATTAAGGGCTTTTCCACGGGTTGTGAGAACCTTGCCCTTCCTTTAGGGTTTGTGCAGCCCTACCTCTAAATAAACAATGTGAAAAAAGTTGGATGTGCACTTACTCTTTATTGGAATTCATATGATCATTTCAGTATCAAACAAATATTGAGATGTGCGCATATTAGCATCTCTTTCTTCTCTTTGAATAGATCTGTGATCCTAAATAACCAAATATTGAAATGAAGAAACTAATTTGTTTTCATTAGAAGAGATCAAAAGCTCAGATACTAAGCGTTTGGTGTTTGTTAAAATTGTCTTACATTGTGATTTAATCTTTCTTCTGTAAGTGTTTCTTATGCCTGATTTTATTGTGATGGCAAGTTTCATTTATCTGTAAAAATTCCTTCCTTTCCTAAATTGAGAAATGTGTTTTACTGATTACCAAAGCTATTAGTACTTAAACTGAATCTAGAAAAGATGTACGTAGAGGTGTGAAAAACTTGTTTCAAATTGTTATATTGAAAGTTCATTTGCTCTGACTGATATGTAACGGGTCTGTATAAGAATACATTTATGTAGAGTTTGTAAATATTTTTTTATGTGTGCAAGTATCAGTGAAGCACATGGTACTAAGATAAACCTGGTAGTACTTTACCTGTTTGAACTACATCACAGTGGATTGTATTGGAAATAGTTGGGCCTTTTTTATAGTATGTCTGTTATAGTGTGTGTGGGTATGACTTTGGAAACATGGTGGAGGACAAGGGAGTCCTCCACCATGGGACTCTTCAAAAAACGTTACAATTATCGTACTACTGTAGTACGATAATTGTAACGCTTTTTGAAAAATGAAAATTCCTTATTTTATTATTTTCTGTTTTTATCCTCATAAACATATTTAGATAAAATGTAGGAGTCAGGCCAGTAAATTTAAACAGAAGCCAGCCTTTTGTCTCAGCTTAGCTTTGGGCTAATTCATGCATCACACCATAATAAAATACACTTAATTTCCCATCAGCAACTCCTTGTGGAATTAATGCTTTCTTACTTTGGGCTTGGCTGAGTTTTAAAAGTTGAAATAGGGAAAATGATCCCAGTGGTCGGTAGACTGGTATTTCTCATGCTTGGGCTACAGTGGTGAGGATGAATAGGACTTAACTAATGTGTCACAAAATCAAGAAAACTCAAATGTACCAATTTGTAATTTCTTAATATCTTTCTAAAAATAATTTTTTGCTTTTCTAGTTTTACCCCTTTCAGTGTAACAGTACATTTTAAATGTATTTGGTAGCATTAAAGATAAAAATGTATATTTTAGTATGAAAAATATAATTCCATTTAAAGAGCTTGCATATACTGGTGGATTAACAATTACAGGTATGTATGTATGTATGTATGTATAATTTTTTTTTTTTTTTAAATTAACAGTACTGTTAAATTAGGGCAGTTGTGTCATAAACCTTATATTTGGTGGTGGCCTAATAAATTTCTTGAGCACTGTAGACGGAGAAAATATTCTTGCCTAATTTCTTGGGCCGGTAGCAATTTAACCTCATCCTCAAGTCTTTGATGACTGCCACGAGATGCTGAGTCTCTTTCTGTTGCCCCTCCTCCTGGCATCTTTCGGTCGACCAGACCAGCATTATATCCTGCTGTGATCGGATTATGACTTTAATTCTTTGCCTCTATTACTGGTCACCATGGCAACCCCCACCACCCACCAGCGCGTAGTCCAGAATGTATATGTGTGTGTGAGTGTGTATATGTGTGTATATATATATATGTATATATATGTGTGTATATATATATATATATATATATATATATATA
Organism: Maylandia zebra; assembly: GCF_041146795.1. Classification (NCBI taxonomy): domain Eukaryota; kingdom Metazoa; phylum Chordata; class Actinopteri; order Cichliformes; family Cichlidae; genus Maylandia; species Maylandia zebra. The sequence goes on along the minus strand of NC_135173.1, from coordinate 24,611,107 downwards.
TATATATATATATATATATATATATATATATATATATAAAATTTTTAATTTTTTCCCCCTCCTCTCTGGCCTAGTATTATGTCTAAAGTAGATGCTGCTCTCAGCTCTTTGTCTGGTGCTGTAGGTGGTCCCGTCAGGCTGAATGGGCAGAGCATGAAAGCACTTCTGGAGTTTTTTGATGGTAAAAATGCACTTTCTCATTGTACTGTGGGACTCTTTAAAACGATTCTCCAAATAGAAGCTGCCCAGGACCTTTTTCAAGCATTTATCGTGCATTGTTACGGTAGTTTTCTTTAAATGCTTTGTTTGGTTACCACCTCCTTCATTTGAGGTGGTAAGCCAACAGGCCTACAGTAGGCATAAAGTGAAAAAGATGGAATGTAACATCCACTGCTGCCTACCAATGTCTCATTTCTGCAGTGAAGTCTCTCTCGCAGGTTTTTAATTTTGGTGAAGGCCAGATATAATTGCTGCTCCAGCTGCGTTAAAAATATCTTTAAATATGTAGTCAGCCTCTCAATTTCCCTGCACAAACCAGCAGAGCTTTAGCTTTAATCCCTGTACTGCAGAGTTGATTACTTGCATGTAAGTGTAATAATATGCAACCTCTGCCAGCATGCAGCATGTTTACACGGAGAAAATGCTTGTAGCTAACTCAAATGGTAAGATTTAATTGATAACAACGTCATTGTGGATTGGTTCATTTGTTTAGCTGTCCATGTGCAAAAAGTTAGGCCTACACAGGTTTTCAGCATCATCATCTTTTAGTTTACACACAATATAGAAACGGTTAACTGATGAACTTTACAATTGCTGGTAGGCTTTTTGAATTGTACAAAATATCTTGTTTGGTAAGAGCTTCACCATGAAACCCTTTTCTATAAAGTAGAAGGAAAGTAACATAAATCTGCACAAGCACGAAACAAAGAGCTTTACACACATCTCCACCTAAAGCAAGACAATGCATGAAAGGTAGTGTATTTGCAGATTTTGAGAATTACCTGGTTTGCTTTAAATCTTTGGGTTCAGGTGATTTTTGCTATTGTCATAGAAAGGCCTACACACATACAAGTGTATTTCTAAATGACAGCAAAGAGCTTCAAAGGAATTCAATTTGTGTTCCTGTTATTTTCAACTTGCCTGGCTAGTTCTGAGCTTGCTTAGAGAAGGTGAACCCCACCCTGGTGGTGCAGGAGTGATATTTCAGAGCTGATAAAGGAAGCTAATGAAAACTGTCTCAAAGCAATTCAATGTTAAACTAACCAGTGCTTCATTACTCTGTTTACAACCATAAGAAGGCATGTAGCCACCAGCCTGCAGCGGCTTGAAGCAATCAAAGTGTGTGACAAAGACAGTCTCCCCCCCCCCCCGCTACCACTTTTGTCCTCTGCACGTCCTGCTTTTCCCAGCCATTCACACAGGCATAATTGTCTCCTCTGTGAAGGACATGGAAGCTTTGACGAGCCCAGTTGCAGGTGACATCATCTGAAGCAGCTACGCTGCTGTCCTCAGCAAATCTCCATATAAAATTCTGGCCTGTTCACTCACCCATCTACAACAACCATTGTGAGGGTGTTTTAGTTTTATCTTAGCTTTGACCTTTGTCTGTGTTTGAATTACTAAGGATTACTGTGTTTTTCCTCAAAAACTAAGATGGAGTGTGCATTTGAGAAATAAGATTACTAAAAGGAAATGGGACCATTAAAAAATGACCACTAATCCTTGCATAAAGTTGTGCAGGAATTGCATGAATTTAATACCATTTATCTCATTTAAACTTTTTTTTTCAGACAGCCAAAATTAAAACTTAAGGTTTTGGTGAAAGTGAAATGACTTTGTGGAGTCCTACACAGGCAGACAATTACACATTTATGCACTCCATCCCTCCTTTTAAAGAAAGGTGATATGCAGCACCTTTAATGATTTATTAAGTAGCAGTGAAAATGTGATTTGGTGGCAGTTCCAGGGATTCGGGGTGTGGTAGCAGGTTTGGGCGTGATCCAGTATTCATAGCTGAATGCTGGCAGCGTGTGAATGTGTGGAAGTATAAATGTAATCATTCAGTCATACAGTTCAGTATACGTTAGTGAAGCTGTCTTTCAGGTGGATCCAACTGTCATATTGAAGTCTAATACTTGCCAAATAAACTCATATGATCTAAGAATTTAATCAAACTGTTTGCCAGAGAGAGTGTGATTTGTATGTGATCCTTGAATTAGAATAACTTATAAGGCATACTTTTATGTTTGTGGCTGATCTCAAGCCACATACATAAAACACGTTTAGGTAAAATGACAGTCCCCATCCTGGCCACTGTATTCAAGACAGTGGTCTAGGTGAGTGACATGGCAGCTTCCACAAACCAGTGCCCGCTCCTGTATATTTTTAAAGGATGAATGTGTAATCAGTGCTTAGTGTATATTTATTAGTCCAACATTTTTTTTCTATTAAATATCCTCAGAAATTAATGCAGAAGCATGGTGTGAAAAACTAAATACAGACTGTGATTCAGTAGCTTGCGGGACCTTTAGCAGCAATAATATGATGTAAATTGCTGTAAGACTATCAGTCTGTTATCTGTGGAGGCCTTTTGGGCCACTCATCTTTATATCTTCAGATCTCAGCTGCAGGCATTCTTTTATGCTCAGCTCTCAAGGTCTATAGTAGTTTAGTTGGGTTTTTAAGTGGACCTTTGAAAAACCTTGGTGGTCACCGCAACGATTGGGGGACATGTGACTAAAAAATAAGTTCAAATCATCACCCTTCTACCACTGTGCTTGATATGTTGGTGGGTATGAGGTGTTTGTGCTGATGTGCTGTGTTTGGTTTTCTCTAAATGTCCCGCTGTGCATCATGGTCAAACATCTCCACTTTGGTGTCTTTTATCCGAAGGACAAATTTCCAAAAGTCTTGGGGTTTAAGGTGCAACTTTGCAAACTGCAGCTGACTTTTCTCCAAGCAATATTTCCAAAAAAGCAATACTTGTTCAGTCTTTTGTAAATTGTACTCTCTCCAACTTTAACATTTTAAATGTTAACTGAAGTCTGAAGAATCTGATCTGGAGCTCTTGGGTTTTTGGTCATTCTGTGAGCACTGAGCTTATGATGATTTTCCTGGGACACCTCTCCTGAATATTTACCGCTTTTAAATCCTCTTTCTTGCTGCAGAATAATAGACTTCAGATTGGTGGAAATGGCTTTAATAACTATTCCCAGATTTATGGGCAGCAACAGAAGCATCTTTAAGATCATTGCTGGTGTCTTGTGATTAGGGTTGCAAAGGGGCGTAAAATTTCCGGTAAATTTCCGAAAAGTTTCTGGTAAATTTCCATGGTAAGTTAAGCTTGGGAATTTTGGAAATATTCCATATTGGAAACTGTCCATGGAAATAATGGGAATTATGGAAATTAATGGGAATTTAGGAGAACTAACTGGGAATATATTATTTCCAAGCATAAATATAAACAGAAATCATAAGAAAACCTCCATGCAAAATGTTTTCAACAGATATTTCAACAGATTTATTTGTAAGTACAGTAGAATAGAACACGTTTCAATAACTTGTTTCATGGATGAATAAAAACAGAAATGTTGAGTTCAATATTACCATCCCCTAACCCCGCTCATTCAAAAATGGCCCCTGTCCAAAAATCCCCACAAAGTCCCATTCAAAAGGTTAAATGAAAAATGTCACTTATCCTCCAAAACGTCCCATTAAACATGCAAATCTTCCTTCAAGCAATCCTCTTTTCTCATTTTTGCTCAGTCAATAGACTCTTCCTGGACCTCATCATCATCCAACAACATGTCCACTTCCTCAGCATCCAACTCTGAGTCTTCCTCTTCAGTGTCACTTTCCAGCCTTGTTGAGGATGGCTCTGTGTCAGGCTCAAAGAGCCGTAGGTTTGCCCGAATGCCGACCAGCTTTTCCACTCTCACATTTGTGAGCCTGTTGCGAACCTTTGTGTGGGTGTTGCCAAACAGTGACCAGTTGCGCTCGGAGGCAGCTGATGATGGTGGGATTTGGAAGAGGATGGAGGCTTCCACCAGGTGGCTGCAGATATGTGCTGGCATGACTGCCATATTCCATCCCCTTTCCAAAGGCCTTGCTTTGTTCGATACTTTGCCAAACTGCCTAGAACTTTGCCTTTATCGAGACCCAGGTGGTCAGACATGGCTGTAATGACCGCATAGGCACCGTTGATCTCTTCCCCAGAAAGTATGCCCTTGTCATATTTGGGGTCCAGCATGTATGCTGCTGCATGCACTGGCTGCATGAAGCCAGTGCATGCTCCCTCCGCTGTTCCAATGACTTGACCACAGCCGTTTCCTCTGCTTTCAGTAGTAGGGAAGTGGGCAGAATTGTCTGGATTTCCTCTGAGTTCTGCAAAAAGGCACTGGACATCTGACAAGATGGCACCATCCCCATCTATCTTTGCTATTGCTGCTGCAATAGGTTTGAGGATTTTCCGACTGCTAGATACTCATTCCCAGAACACATCATCCAAGATGACCTTCTTGATGTCACTGTCGATGCCTACAGACTGGGATATGGCCATCTCTTGCAGAGACTCCTTTCCCTCCAGAAGGCTGTCAAACATGATAACAACACCACCCCATCGCGTTATGCTGGGAAGCTTCAGTGTAGTACTCTTGTTCTTTTCCTTTTGCTTTGACAGAAATGTAGCGGAAGTTACTTGTTTGCCTTTAACATATTTCAGAACTTGCTTCACTCTCTTATTCAGAGTGTCCATTGTTTTTAGTGCCATTATGTCTTTTAGGAGAAGGTTTAGTGTATGGGCAGCACAGCCAATAGTAGTTATATGAGGGTAGGTCTCCTCCACATGTGCCCAGGCAACCTTCATGTTGGCTGCGTTGTCAGTGACCAGTGCAAAAACCTTATCTGGTCCAAGGTCATTGATGATCACTTTTAGCTCATCTGCAATGTATTGGCTTGTGTGTCTGTTTTCCTTTGTGTCTACACTCTTGTAGAACACAGGCTGAGGAGTGGTGATTATGTAGTTAATAATTCCTTGTCCCCTGATATTGGACCATCCATCAGAGATGACTGAAATACAGTCAGCTTGGTCAATGGTCTGTTTCACCTTTGCTTGAGCTCGACTGAACTCTTCCTCCAGTAGATGAGTAGACAATGCATGTCTGGTTGGGGGAATGTATGCTGGTCGGAGAACATTCAAAAATCTCTTCCAGTACACATTGGATGTCAGCATCAGGGGTGAGCCAGTTGCATAGATTGCACGAGCGAAACACTCATCTGCGTTTTTCTGGCTAGTGTCATCCATAAAATCAAAGAATCCTCCGATGCCAGAGGGACCAGGAGCTGATGAGTGGGTATCTGACTCTGATACAGCTGAAACAGATTCATTTTCCCCTTGAGTGGAACTCCTGGCTGCTGCATGTGTTGGGCCTTGAGGAATTTTTTTGCACTTTGCAATGTGCTGCTGCATTTTTGTGGCATTCTTCACGTACGTCTTATCACAATACTTACACATATATACAGATTTCCCTTGTACATTAGCTGGTGTAAAATGTCTCCACACATCAGATAGCGCACATGGCATTTTTCTGTAAAATAAAACAAGAGCTTGTAAAAATGCTAATGCAATGCAAGAGATCGTAATAATACAATTGCAATATGATAATAAACAGATATAAATAGTAAGGCTAGCTAAACAACTGGAATGATCTTCAAAACAAAACAACCAAATGAGGAAGCTAGCATCTTCTTTATGTTATACTAGCTATGGCTTATTTAGCATCTAACAGATGCTAGCATTTTATTTAGCATCTTATCAGATTGCTATCTACCAGATTAATACATTTTATGTGATATTCACAATTTAAACATTTAATGAATATATTTTCCCATAATATCATCAAAACTTACCTCACTTGTTAAGTCCACAGGCTCAAATGTGTGCCTTCAATACTCTTTGTCCTTCAGGCTCAAAAGTGTGGTCCATGTGTACATGTGATGGAGGCATGCACAGTGCCAGTAGGTGGTCTCAATAGCCATGCAGCAAGCTTGTGCTCTGTACATGTGATTAAGGAATGGCATGGATATTCAAGTGTATTTGAATTGCATTTGTTTGTTTTTGTCAATATTATGCTAAAATATACTTTGCTCAACTATATTTAAGTTCCCTAAGAAGAGCCATCCTTCAATTTTGAAAATTCCCAGTTTATTCCCATAAATTCCCGTTAATTCCCGTTTATTCCCATGGAAAATTTCCATCTTTGAAAATTCCGGGAATTTTGCAACCCTACTTGTGATAACATGCAACCGAGTGCTCCACACGAGCAAACTGCCAAAACATCTGCTTTCACAGAAGAGGTCACACTTGCTGATCTCTTGATTAAGTGCGTTTAATGAGAAACAATCTAGAGCTACCCTCTTAACTCCTATTGAAGCAGTAAGGTTAATAAGTTCTTAATGTCAAATTCACCTACACAAAAATAGCACAATCACAGTAATATACTGTATATCTGGGACTATAAGCAGTAAAACAACAAAAAAAGTTCTTTTTTTGTTTTAATTACCTGTTATTGCTAAGATGGTGGCTAGTTATTTGTTCTAATACACAAGTTTGAATATAATTCTGAAAAAAAAATTGAACATAACTGTGTATAATATTAATGCTGAAATCCTGATGGCGCAGATGAAATGCAGAGTTAATTTAGGAAATGTCATCAGATTCCCAGGGTATTCAGAGAGACAGGATTACACACCCAATTAGTGAGTTAAATTATCTGCAACAAAGATACCCCCCACCCACCCCGTGTGGCCTTGGAAACATGTAATTGGTTAAATACGGTAAATTTGACACGGAATTTAATCGATTTTCTGACTAGGATTACATATTGTGCATTAAGACAGCAACATGACATGAATACAATAGAGCACGAGCTTTAACTCTGAAAGGTAGCATGGGCTGGTGCACTCTTGCTTACACAGGGTTTGTATTTTGAGCATGGATGACATGCAGCAACACCAGCTTCTGTATCTCAGTTGCTCTTCTGAGGCAGATTTTTAAAAACATATTTATACTTAGGCTAACTGGGACAATTACATATCTGTAGAGTAAATAGGATTTGCAACTTTCAGGCTACATTTCAGTTACTTTCTACGTACTGTGCAGACAAACTGTGCAGTTAAAGCAGAACCTCATAATCTCCTGAAGCCACACACTGCTCCGGCTGCTCCTGCTATGTGGATCCATGACAGTTCTGTTTTAACCGCTTGGGTTTGTGACGTACAATGGATCCTCCTCTACTGCGTCAAATGGTGACCAGAGGAGAAGACAAAGTGCAGCCAAAACTGTCTGCTGAGGCTTTTTTGGTGTTCCCAAAATACCTCTGCACGTCAGTGCACTCTCAGCAGACACACAATGGCACGTGTCACAAAACGGTGAATGTGACACTGATCTGAGGCACCACACTCAGGCTTGACTGTTGTGGACTCTTCCACAAAAACGCTGTTTGGTCTGTGGGTTGTAGAAGGAGCATTTTTCATGCAGCTTATTGAAATTCAGAGTACTCACAGATTTTTTTTAAAAGTCTTTTTTCATGTATTTCAGTGCTATGCACTAGGATCTCAAAAAAATTCTGTGGCTACAAACAAAATCAGTCGCCTGAAAACTGATGCAGTAAGAAATCTGAGAACCTGAGAAGCTTTAATCAAAACAGTCAAATGAAAAAGCGTCCCAGCAAGCGAAGCATCTTTTGCCTGTGTACACATCTGTGACCATTTTGTTCATTATTCACCAACATTGCATGACCTTCTTACAGGACATTACCTCTCCTCCCTCGCCTCCATCTGGCCGTGTAATCCTGCAGCCGTGGCGTTGGTGTCAGTGCTGGGATCCACTGTCACACAGGCGGACACAATGGTTGCACTGTAGTCCCTTCACAGTATTGTTTTCCCCCGAACTCAGAGGCACAATAAGGCCCTTATCCACTCAGGACTGGCAAGCCTGCTGTCAGGTGCTTTTCTCCCAAGCTTGTTCGTGAGCTGAACCCATGAAGAGAATTTGTCTAAAGAACCGCTTGGAAAAAGTGTCTCTTTTGGTCCATATTGAACATGCGCAGAACATAGACTGAAATTACTCGGGTTTTTTTATGTTGTAGAAGCTGAAACCTTACATAAGAACATCAGATTCTGACTGATAAGCCCAGAAATTATTTAGTGAAAAATATGAGCATGTTAAAAGGAGACGTCTGGTAGAGCCTTACTCATATAATGTGAAACGTGTATATATATGAAACATAAACAGGTTTGCCAAACATTTCAACTTTCATTTCTCATGTATTTATTTACTCTTGCAGTTGAAGAGCATTTCCCTTAAACCTTCTTCTTTTCTTTTTACATTTTTATTATCAGCCATTAAAAAGTTGTCTGAAATGGAAAAATGGCAAACATATCAGATTTAGGGATCACATTTGGAGGGTTGTCTTTAATCCTATTTTCATCTATCTATCATTTATCCAGCCATTTTCAGCAGCTGGATAGTGTAGTGGTAAGACTGCACACCTTTGGGGTGGGACCCCCCCCCCCCAAGTATCCAGTAAGGGTCCTGGCTAGACCCCCATGTTAAAAACCAAACCCTGGAATGGCGTGGCCACGTCTGCAGCCTGTCCACAGCTCGGACACAAAACATTTCACTGCATGTTGTATGTGTGTGTAATCATTGTGTATGTGACGAATAAAGCTTGGTTGTTGTTGTTTTTAATTCATAATTATAGTTATTTTTTTCAGTAAAATAGCCCTATTTCTTAGAATTGTCTCAAAACCAATGGAAGAAAGTTTCTCCAAGATTAGATGGTCAAGATCAGTACTTATTCTATGTTGGGCTGTAAGTAACAGTTTCCCACTACGATGGTTTAAAAGAGAAATTCCTCTCTCGCCCTGCGAGGCGGTTTTTATCCTTCAAGCTCGGGTCCTCTACCCAGAGGCCTCGGAGCTTGAGGGTCCTGTGCAGTATCTTTGCGATTCCTAGAACTGCCACTTGCCCTGCTCAGGTCCTCCACTGCACTGAGGGCTCCGAATACCGCTTGGACCACGGTTGCCTTCACCTTCCACATCTTGAGTTCTTCTCTCAGCCCTTGACATTTCTTGAGCTTCTCCTGTTCGTTCTTCTTGATGTTGCTGTCATTCGGTATAGCTTCTTTGCTTAGCATTTTAACAGCGCCCTGTTATCAATCAACCGACCTGCCTGCCTACATACCAAACTGACTGACTGACCAACCATTAAATAAGTGCTGCCGTTTGTGTTTGTCCTTGAATTCACGCCCTCTGTGGATATGTGGTGTGTGTGCTGTACTGTTCTTTCAACAAAGAAAGAAATGCTCATTTTAAATGCACAATGAGCACACACAGTGCTACTGTCTACCTTGTCTTACTCCTCCACACTCGCATTACTCTAGTTGATCCCTGCCAGATTTCAGTTGGCCAAAACCACAGCAGTTCTGTCATGCGCTCACACAGACACACTAAAGCACAGATTCACCCAGCTGGCATATTTTACAGATCAAAATACTGGGTCACAATAGGATCCAGAGTGTTGACCCTGTCCCTGCAGATCCACACATCTATCGCTGATGTGATTATGTTTAATCCACTATGTCCCTGTGATCTACCTATTGAAAAAGAACAACGTGTGGCTTGTGCACAGATTTAAGATGAATTTTGGTTAAGATGAACAGTTTGAACCACAGCTTTTGCATGCCTTTTTTTAATGTCATGCAGATGTGTGTTGTTAATGAGAAGGTGCCATAATATCCCTGTACAGCACTTTGATCTTCTGTTTACTTTCTTGTGTAGCATGATTGTGCTAACCTATACAGAAGTGCAGAACTAATTACTCTCTTCAACCTCAAGTGGTCTTGGCAGATGGCTGCCCTGAGGCTGGTTCTGCATAAAGGAGAGATGGTTTTCTGGAGACATCTCTCCTTCTGGAGATTTGTGATGAATGTTTTTCTAATTGGTCATATTACAGTGACCTGCAACCCAGGTGAGACATGGTGCTGAAAGAATCCTGGCCTAGAAGGGTCAGAATTTGTGTGACGATGTAATGCATCCCTTTCACATTTCTGATGGCTTTTTTTTTCTCTTTGTATTAACCGAAAGGAGCATTTTGCCCGAGTCATATAGAACTTTTAGCACTATTGTACACAGAAACAAGGAAACCTGGCAGAGCCTAATCACTGTTTCTGGATTTTCTGCAGGATTCGTCCTCAGCTGGCCAGGGAGAAGATTGAGGGATGTCACATCTGTACGTATGTGATGCCTGGAGAGCCTCAGGTGATCCTGGGGAAAGACAAGGCCTTCACCTATGACTTTGTGTTTGACATGGACTCGCAGCAGGAGACCATCTACGGTACCTGCACAGAGAAGCTGATCGAAGGCTGTTTCGAGGGCTACAATGCCACTGTGTTTGCATATGGACAGGCAAGTCTTTGTCCTTGGTGTCAAAACTGCAGCACTGCTGGTGTTCCTGGTCCCTGGTCTTTTATGCACAATACTCTCTTGTTAACTAATATATTTGGCTGTTAAAATCTGCATTTGAAATCATGTGAGCTCCTCTGACCCTCTTTATCTGACTTATAATCTTGCAAGTTGATACTCAGGAAAAAAAAAGGCCTGTTTCCACTGCTCAAAAACTGATTTGTGCTCATTTGTGCATCTGCATCATAACTGGAAAAAGTGCAGTAAAATAGACATTTTTCTATGATTTGCAGTTAAAAAAAAAAATCTTATTCATCTTATACTGGTTCTTTACGCTGGTCTTTTTATTTAAAGATTTGGCCATGTTTACTGTTTACATTCATCACAAATGACAAACTAAGAAAAAGAAAAGCAGAATATTTCCATTGCATTGAGTATTTGCCACTGATGTTTACATAATCACTGCCAGCGATACTGCCATTATAAAGCTTTGTAAGGTATTGATAACTTTGTTTTATTCCTTAGCCATAAAAGGCTGATGGGGGTATTGTTGTCACCCCGCTGGCAGGCGGGTGGCGGGGACACCCAAATTTGCAAAGTGCAATAACTGGAGAATCTGCGAATATGGGATTTTGAAATTGATACCATAGGAGCATCTGCTAAAAGTGTTGGACAAGATTAAATCCCAGTGGCCTTGACAACAAGGTCAAATATCAAGTTTTCTGAAAATCTTGTGAATGCAATAAAACGAGAACATGGTGACGAAGGATTTTGAAATTGATGCCATGGGTATATGTGCTAGGAGGCTGAGTGGTAGCACCGACGGCAACCAGTTGCATCGTCAGCTGTAAAATCAAACACTGAAAAAAAATTAGTGGTGATGGCTATGTATTCTTGTCGTTAAATCTATCCACAAAGTACCAAGAAATCTAACCCGAAAAGTCACAATTTGGCTAGTTACTTTTTAACAAAGGAAGCTTTACGCACAATAAATTGAAATTTTGTAGACAAAGCTTGATGTTTTGATGTTGTTTTTTTCCTTGTCTTTTTAAACGGTTACATAAAGCACAATCATTTTTAACTTTGTGCCAAATATTTGTTGTCTACCTCAAAACCTTTCAGATATTAGATTGTTGTTGGACTTTTTATTTTAACATGCTGGGGTTGGTGAAATTGTTTTTGTAAATTTTTACTGTTTTAAAAATTTTTAAAATTTTACCTGAAGTAAGTAGTTCTCACTTTCACTCATTTTCAATATCATGTTTAATTAATACTAAAAACGAGTTCCAGCCTTTTAAAAATGTTTTTCTTTTTCAGCATTTCCATTACATGGAAATAACCTGTAGTTTCTGGTCCCCCTTCATCCCCCCTACAACTCGGGTTTCTTTAGCAGCAGAGCTCCTGCTGCATACGATTCAGTAGAGAAGTGAAGCGCACACACCTTGTAGACAGATATACATCTTTAATGTGTGTCCATATTAACCTGGATCTCCCTAGTAACAGCTTCTCTCAATGTTGGCCTACTTCTCAAAGCACATCCACACATTAAGCGCACACAGCGGTTGGTTTGTCCCAGATCAGATCTGCTTGCCTCTTAGGCTTTAGAGGCACTAATCTAGATTTAGACCGACCCACTCGGCTGCATCACAAGAACTCAGCTAGACTGGGTTACAGAAATAAACAGACGGCATTGATGTTGAGGAAAGAGAATAAATCAGTGATATTTAAAGCACTTTTGAATCTTCAGTGCCCTGGCTTAGTTTTAAGAAACTGTGTGAAATACAGCAGAATGTTTTATGTTTTTGTCAGTAGGATTGTAAAACTCACTGAGCAAATGCAGCCACAAGATGGCACTTTTCAGAGTTGCAAAGTTTACCTGGACTAGAACCTGCTTCATTTATAGCTCCAATGTAAATACACTGCTCATTTTGTAGTGTAAAACGTAATGGATTTTTTCCAGTGCTTTCAGAATTAGTTAACAGACACTGTGCAAACTGAGCTCTGCTAACACTGAATCTTTGCAAGCATCTACAGAGGCACCATGCTAATGCAAAGCCAAAAAGGTTTCTATTGTTAACTGATAATTATGCTGCAGTGCAATTCAGGTCATTTTACAGAGTGACAGGTTACTTTAAATAAAGAACTGAGTAATGTGTAATACATTAGTTTTTGAGGGCCATCCTTACCATGGTTACCACTTATGATGATTTGGTCCTCAGAGGTTTAAAAATATGAGCAGAGCAAGATTTCTTTTCTTATTTGTTTTTGTTTTTTCGAGTTTCTTTTTTTTTCTTTTTTTTCATTGGGCTCATCCATTATCGATGCTCACACTTGAATATTTAATGTTAATTTCAGCATTCTGGTAAATGTCCAGAAAGAGGAAACACCAGTGGAAAACATGACATGTGCACAAAAAAGCTCCCTACTGTTTAAAGAAATCAGCCAAAGTGCTCTGTGAGCTCAAAGTAAAAACTGCTAAACAGATATGTGAAGTTAACAGTTATTGGAGATGCTTTACTTCTGCTTTACTAAGTAGCAAGTAGTAACAGCTCTTTATCACACAACATAATACGTTACTACTAGCAGTACAGAAGGAAAATGAAACTGATCGCAGCTGACAGCTTTACAAGTTTAAAACAGGACACACTGTAATAAAATAAAAGCGATAAATCAGTCTAGTAAAAATGTTTCTCAGAACTAAAAGTTCTGCAAATTTTGACGTTTGAAAGCTTTCCGTGGTCATCAGGAAGGCCAGTCTGAATGCCATGTGTGCGGTTATTATATTTATTCTTCCCTTTCCATCCAGACTGGTTCAGGGAAGACGTACACCATGGGGACTGGCTTCGATGTCAACATAGCAGACGAAGAGCTGGGTATCATCCCCCGTGCTGTCCACCACCTCTTCAAGGGCATTGAAGAGCGCCGGCGGACCGCCCAGGAGCAGGGACGTCCTGTACCAGAGTTTAAAATCAACGCACAGTTCCTCGAGGTACACACCCACTTTCCAGCTTTTTTTTTTTTTTTTTTTTTAACCTGTTTTTTGTTGTTGTCAAAATTTAACCCAGTAAATGAAAACACACATTTCTTAAACTTTCCAGTGTCATGGGTCAGGCTAATATTGTTGACACCGCTGGTTTAACAGGCTTTGACATGGTGCTCAGTCATTTGAAAATATCCACACTGCCACTGCAGCAGCTGTCGTCGGTGGGATTAGGAGGTGTTATGGGGCAGGTTGGGGGTGATAGAAGGTCTGTCTCTGGATAGAGAGAGTTAATAGGGATGATGTGACTTGACAGTTGTGCTAGGCCATCAGGCTCATCTTGAGCTGGGGAGGCAGTATAATGGTGATGGTCACGCATGGCAAATAAGATGTCGTTTTAGATCTAAGGCTTCAAAAGTTACTAGATGGTGCAGATTACCTTAAAACTACTGGTAGCTGCTTTAAGTTTAACAAAAAAGAGAGAGAATGAAAGCTCCAAGCTGTTTGGCAGTGGATGAGATGTCTATATATCATTTAGACCCAATATTGTGAAACGTATACTGCTTTTTTTCTCAGTCGTTTAGTGGTTCAAGAGATATTTTCTAAAAACGTTTTAATATGTAGCTAATGAAACGCTCTGTTTTACTGCCATAATCAAAATGAGAGCAGAGTTGATTTAAAATAGCTGATTCTGTTATTTGACTCACCTTCAGTGATCACAGTGTGCTAAAAGCAGTGACCTTAATGAGCAGTGAGTCTTTCACTGTACACTCATTGCTTTCACCTCTCAGGGCTGTTTACTGTACGGGCTGCTGTAACTTATTGTTTGGCCTGTACACAGTATGAAAGACATAACACCCACTGGCATTTTTGCAATTTGTAAGTTATTCAACTTTTCCGTTCTGATTTTTACATAATGAGACGCTTGATCTCAGAATCTCTTCAAGAGATCTGAGAACAGCAAACATTGATAATAATATAGGGTAGTAGACAGAAACGACACAGCAATCACAGAATAATCTTTTGTTCCTACTAGTTTGAAATATTTTCTTGCGTCTTCCTGCAGCTTTACAACGAGGAAGTTCTGGACCTCTTTGACTCAACTCGAGACATGAAGCAGAAATCTCACATTAAGATCCATGAAGATGCCAACGGTGGAATCTACACAGTGGGAGTGACCACACGGACGGTGTCCTCCGAGGCTGAGGTAACACAGATTATGTGTTGCACTGTTATGCAGGTGTTCAGCGCGACATCATTGATTTCGCTTTAAGCATCAGTTTATTCTAAAACAAAACATCCCCAAGACAAAATGTGTGTAGGTTGGTATCAAAGATTTACTCAGTACTCTTGGGTATAAACCTTTGCACTGCTACAAGCGTTACTGGAGTAAAGCTTCATATATTCAGTATAAATATATTTTTAGCACTGCACTTTGTTTTGTGACTTTGCTGTTGTTTTTTTCACCAAATGTTTCAAAGTGGGTTCAACCATTGTATTAATATTTAATGCTCTGCCTGACTCTGTAGATGATGCAGTGCCTGAAACTGGGGGCTCTGTCTCGCACCACAGCCAGCACTCAGATGAACGTCCAAAGCTCCCGATCTCATGCCATCTTCACCATCCACCTGTGCCAAGTCCGCGTCTGTGCCTCTGACAATGTACGTCAATAAATCACTGCAAATCATTTCTGTTAGATCTTATCAATAATATCATTTCTTTCCTTTTTTTTTCTCCTTTTTATTATCAATGATTGTTGGGGGTAAAAAAATCTGTGTGTACATGCTGCTGTCACTGAGTGTATTTACATGCATGATTTTTACACAGCAAGAAAATGACACTGATAATCGAGTCACCAACGGTAACTCTGAGATGGACGAGTATGAGACACTGACGGCCAAGTTTCACTTTGTGGACTTGGCCGGTTCGGAGCGGCTGAAAAGAACCGGAGCGACGGGTGATCGAGCCAAAGAGGGCATCTCCATTAACTGTGGACTGGTGAGTCTGCCTGTTCTTGCACCAGGATTTGTGAGGCAGCAAAGACTTCAAAGTCTAATGATATACTGCCATCTGGTGGCAGACTTTACAAATATACTTAAATTCAAAAATGAATGAATTATGAAGTATTTCCAGCTGAACAAAGTCAGCACAGTTAGAGTGACCAGGGATCCCACGTTGTTCCACACAAACATGCTGTTTCTGGGATGTGGCCACTCAAATCGCAACTAAAAAAAAAGTAGTGCTAAAAGTGTTAACTGTAACTCTACAAATGGACTGATAGCAAATTGTTGCCTCTCTATGACATCCTGTCTCCCTTTGTCTCCTGTCTTTTTGACCAGCTCGCCCTGGGGAATGTAATCAGTGCTCTGGGTGACCGGAGCAAGCGGGCCTCACATGTGCCTTACAGAGACTCCAAACTCACCCGACTCCTGCAGGACTCATTAGGAGGAAACAGGTCAGAGGACCACAGATTTGAGCTTTTTCCTCATAAAAACATTTTGTCTTGATTTGTTTCTGATACGGCAACGATTTCAACCGAATATCATCAAACAACAGTATAAGATGATGAGAACCAGTGCTGTTACAGTATATTTAATTAAAACTGAACTAAAAGTAGATGTGGGGGAAAAGCAATTAAAATAAAAGCTAGACTTGTTTAAAAGAATTGAAACTACCTGGAACAATTTTGAGAACTTGGAAATAAAAATAAAGATATAGAGAAAATATCATTAGTTTTAGTGTTTGTTAGTTTGGAAAAAAAATTCTTAGAGCTTGCCTGAGTCAGTGATGAATGTGTGCATGCAATAATGATTAAAGCCACTAAAAACTAACACTGAAACAAATAAAAACTAAACTAAAACAAGATCATCCACCATGGAAACTAACTAAAACTAAATTGAAGATGAAAAGTCAAAATGGAAAAAAACCCACCCCAGCTAATTAGATGGATACAAAACTGTTAACTGTGGGAGATGCCTGGGTGTGGATACCCACACACTAGATTTTTCTGCATAATTTCCTTCTCTGACCTCACCAAACAATTTCCATTAGTGAGAACATCTCAAACATTTTATCTCTTATGTTAATGTAAGAAATAACTACTAGGTGCAGTGTCCCACAGTGTCATAATTCCAATACTGTGTGGAGATCATGTGTGAAAATAAATTATGAAATGTCACTTTCTTCTTTCTCAGCCAAACAGTGATGATTGCATGCATCAGTCCATCTGACCGTGACTTCATGGAAACTTTGAACACATTAAAGTACGCGAACAGAGCGCGGAACATCAAGAACAAGGTGATGGTGAACCAGGACAAGGCCAGCCAGCAGATCAGCGCTCTGAGGACGGAAATAGCTCGACTGCAGATGGAGCTCATGGAGTACAAGACGGTGAGAAGACGGGAGGAATTTAAAGGACAGGGATGAGCCTTATGTAAAATGGAAGGAGAAAAAACCCACGTGGCATGTCAAAAAAATTAAACTTTTTACAACAAACTATATTGTTTTTGCCCCTCCTGCAGGGTAAACGTTTGGTGGGTGAGGACGGTGTGGAAAGCTTGAGTGACATGTTCCACGAAAACTCCATGCTGCAGACAGAGAACAGCAACCTGAGGGTGAGGGTGAAGGCCATGCAGGAGACCATCGATGCCCAGCGGGCACGACTCACCCAGCTGCTCAGTGACCAGGCCAACCAGACCCTCGCCCGTGCAGGTATGCATCAAACTTATGAATTAGTTTAAGCAGAGAGTTGTTGGGTTTTTGTTTTTATATTGTGCCGCTCTAGTCAGAGTTAATGCATGATGTGCCTTTTTTCCCTTCATTACTCTTATCATGTTTCTCTTACAGGTGAAGGAGGCACAGAGGAAATTGGAAACATGATTCAGAGTTACATTAAAGAGATTGAAGACCTTCGGTAAACGAATTCCGATTTATTCCCTTGTTCACTTTTGACCTTTTCCTGTATGTTTTCGCCTCCTGTACTCATAAACATTAAGACTACCTCATTCTTTTAACAGTCACTACCCTGAAATGTTTGATGACATGTGAGATCACAGTTCAAGTGTTTTGGTCTGGACTTTTGATCCCAGTCAATATAACACCTGTGAAACCTTCCCAGGATCTCAGTGCGGACCAAACTCCAGAGCTTTTTCTGATCTCAGTCTGGATGAAACTAAACCGTCATTTCTTTTTCTGCAACAAAAACAGACTTGGGATGGTTCAAACATTTAGACTAAATACTAAAATACAGTAGACACGGATAAAATGAAAAGGTAGAGATGAAATTGGCACGGGAGAAGAGAACTTTTTATTGAAATATTTTGTAACGATGTTATAAATAGTAGGCTGGAAAAAATAGAATTAGCCACACTGGTGACACGGTATCTTCAGAGGGGAAAGCAATGTTGTCTGAAACTGCAGCAGTGCACAAACGGTGCACACAGTTGTAATAAAATCATTCTGTTCATTGATTTAAATGGCGATAAAAATACTTCTTTAAACAACCTGTTTAAAAAGATTCAACCTGATTATATGAAATATGAAGTGTTTTAGTGGACTTTCATAATTGGCAATGAGACTGAACATTGTTATTTCGGCTGCTCTCTTTAGGGGGCACCACAGTGGGGTTGAATATCTACAGTGTTAAACACAAGCCTTGTTTTAAGCCTTTAAACACATTTATATTACAGATGAAATTCATTTGTGAGGGACCAAATCTAGAGACACAGTGAAGGCTCTGTATTACAATCTGTCGGTGTCTTGATGCTATCCTCAGGGCAAAACTCCTGGAGAGCGAGGCTGTCAGTGAGAATTTGAGGAAGAATCTGTCCCGTGCCTCCAACCGTCAGTCGTTCTTTGGAGGGTCCAGCTCCTTTTCCTCCACTCTTCTGGCCCCCGAGAAGGAGACTGCTGACATTATCGAACTCGCTAAGAAAGATCTGGAGAAACTGAAGAAACGAGAAAAGAAGAAGAAGAAAAGGTAACTGTGACAGTGAACAGAGCGAAGTTCTTGTTGTTTTTAAATGGTTTTGAGGATTGGCTCTGTTGAATGTTTTACTACAGTCGTGCATATATTTGAGTGAGTTTCATACTGGAATGGCATTTTTATTTATCCTAAACCATTCATAATTTTCCAAAGGCATGATTGCTTTACCCAGAGGTCAGTTTGACTTGTTTCAAAGGTTCGTCTTTGTATATTGGAACGAGGACACTTAAAAGCCACAAATAACTTATTGAATAATTTATAAACATTTGACTTCATTTATACACATAAACACATCAGCTTTATGTTTTCAGTCGTTAGTTCTCTGGTAGTGCTGTACTGTCGCTGCACTGTAAATTTCAGTGCAAGCAAACACAGCAGATTGATCGCAGGCTCAGGTTTTATTTTATTTTTTTAACTCAGAGCTGCCCCGGGGGCACTTTGGGGGCTGAAAGGTGGATTAAAGGTGTGGTTTTCAGTGCAGAGCTTCCTCTGACCAGTCTTCCCTCCATTCTTCCTTTGTTCATCTCTTGCTTCCTTCTCTCGTTTGACCCTTTGACCCTCCCTGAAGACTCCAGCTGCTGTTGGAGGAGAGAGAGAGGGAGGAAAGGGAGGAGGTGGTGGTGGAAGAGGTTGAGGATGCCAGGTTTGTCAGAGCTTCCACCCTCCTGTTGCCATTCCCATGCTTCCCCATAATTCAGCACTTTATTTTAATTTTATTGTTTATGTTTGGGCAGGTATTTCCCTGCTCTGACGTGAAACATACTACTGTCAAAGCACATCACCTCCCTGAAACACAGTTTTGCCACTTAATAAGCTTTAATCTCCTATTTTCAAACAATCTAAGGCTGGATGACAAAAAATCTGTATTAATCTTTTATTTTCTTTTTGATCACTTTACCCGGGTGTTTTTTGTGTGAAATGCTACCTTAGCATTGCTAACCCCCCGAGTTTGGATAAAATATTTATCCAACAGATCTGCTTCATGAATTTGGTTAAAACATTTATTTTTCGTACTGCATTTTCCTTCCATGCTTCTTTACTTTGCCAGTTTTGACCAGCCTGATGAGATGCCTCCCTTCTTTTGTTTAAAAATACTGTCTTTTGCACAATCAAGCTTATAAAATTGGAGCAATCCCAACTTATATTTTGTGGTCTTATCTAAGTCTCACTGTGTAAGACTTGTTTATGTTTTCTCACAGAGACGAGTGTCTGCAGCAATCGAGTCATTGGAAACTAAACCTTGCATTGTGGTGAAACCAGTCAAAAAGCTTCTTTGCCAAAAAGACAGTGTTTTCCCTGATGTTAAAGATGCCATGCACAGATATGTTACTTACTACTGCGTTTATCCAGAAAATGAACGTTTCTTTATTGCCAGCAGATTAACGTGCAATCCACTTCCTGCAGAAAAAGCTTCCAAGTTCTCTTCTTACATTACAAATGGAAAACTGATTACAACGTCTTTTAAATCTTTCAGCGTCAACAAAGAAGAAGTTCCTGACAATGAGCAAGAAAAGGGTACAGAGAAGGAAATGACAGAGAGGGCCAGTGAGGACACGGAAATGGTATGACGGACTTCATTATGTTCCTCCATTATTTATATAATCAACCTCGTATATACAGTGTACTAACTAGTACTTTGAAATAAAAAGGTATTTGTTTTATGCTGTAGGAGGTCCAGGATGGCAGTGACCATGAGGAGGGAGAGGAAGAGGAAGAAGAGGAGGAGGAAGAGATGGATGTAGAGGAGAGCTCTGATGACTCTGACTCAGAGTCAGATGAAAAAGGTATCCTGCATGAATTTTTCTTTTTATTGATTTAATGAAACTGTCTTTAAAGTGTCACTTGTAAGCTTCGACCCCCTTTTTCCCCCCATTCAGATGGAAGATTTTGAGCCAGCTGGTTACACGAGATCTCGTTTAAATTCAGTACATTAGCAACTGAAAACAGACATGTTATGAACCCTGTTTAAATGTGTTTGAAGTTCTCTTTATACTTGTGACCCTCACTCATAGGCCGGCCATCTAAATCATTAAACCTTTGAGAACCCACTGTTCATGTGATAGTTTTCTTCTGAGTGACCTGAGAATTTTCTCTCATTCTGTTCATTCTCATTGAGGTGCTTATTACCTTTACCAAGAAAGTGACGTTTTTGGTGGCATTTGCACGTGCCTATACACACAGTAGCTCAAGGTTTTGAATGAATTTTGATCAAACTTTGTTGGGATAGAGTAGGGTCATGTTAACTATCCACTGAAACTTGCCTTACATCCACCAAGGTCTTTAAAGTCAGCTTAGGGCTGTGCGATATGACCAAAATCTTATATCCCAATATAAGAATTCTATCATCCCGATAACGATACAAATCACAAAAATGTAAAATTTTCTGTAAATTCTGTGAATCTCCGGCAGCTCGTCTTGCAGGAAGTGTTTCCAGCTGCGCGTCATGTAGCTGGACTCCAGTGTTTTAACAGATGCATGAAACTATACATTTTTAGACATAAGTTGTAAAGGCCGCCGTTTTCTTTGTGAGTATTTATTACACGGCGTGCTGCGGGGAAAAGCCTGTTCTAATGTTTGAGTCTAAGGTTTATTTTTTACCACCTGGCGGCTCTTTTTTAATTCTCATCCGTAAATAATCTGCTCTTTCACGTGATTCCGTTTATTTTGAAAAGTCTCAACAGGATCTTGAGCTTTATTGTGAAAGGTTTATGTGAAACATAAACAAGCAGACACGCGATGCTGTTACCATCGCTGTTGCTAACCACAACGCATAAAAACAGGTGCTTGTCCGTCGGTAGTGTGGTTATATTAAATATAAGAGAAAGGGAGAACTTTAAGAAATTAATAAAGCCACTACAGTGACCATCACAACGATGAAAAAATATTGCCGTGAACAGTTTATTTTGCGACACCACGAAACAAACGATAGCGTAAAATGAAACGATAGACGTTTTTATATCGTCATCCGATATATATCGTTATATCGAACAGCCCTAAGTCAGCTTAATGATTTGTTGGCCTTACAAAGTGTGTTTTTACAGGCGTGATCTGTATTGTGAACATACAAAATGTACTGTATAAAGATTTAAAATATCATGCCACATTTGACCTCTGACCTCTCTTTCAAGGTCAATCATTTATTTTAAAATCATAGTGATAATAATGCTACATAGAGCTGTGTAAAACTCTTTCATACTGTCATTGTTTGTATTGACAACATAAAGGAATATTGGGAAGAACATATGGGAATTCTAAATCTCGCGTTATAGTTTGTATCCAAATATCATGTCACATTTGACCTCTGACCTCACTTTTACATTACACATCTGCTTTTCTTTCAAGTTGAAGAAAGTATTTCCAAGTCAATGAATCCATGTAAATGAAAAATTGTACTGAGAATTATGTCAGGTTTATTAAAGTGAGCTTCAACAGGACAAATACCATTTTAAAAAGGCTGCACTTTGTAGTGCAGTAAAAACAGCTGCAAACTTTTTAATCTATGTTTAAAAAGAACAAACCAAATTGAATATAAAGAAAATACAATGCTATTCCCTTAAAAGTAAACATTGTGCAGACAATGAACTGCCTTGGTGGGGGTTTGTGCTCACAGTGCTTCTTGTAAGGAGCATTTTTTGTTTTTAGGCTTCCAAACAGATACAAATTGTAATATTAGACAGTGTAAAAATTCAAGTACAAACTCCTGGTTACGTCCTGTTTTTCTGGGTTTTACATGGCTCATTATAGAATATACTGCCCTTCATGCATATACTCACTCCCAGACTTTGAGGGGTATATGCATGAAGGGCAGTGAGCAAAACAAAAATGTCTGCTTACATAAATTAAGACCCAATTACTCAATTAACAAAACTGGTTTACAAAAACATAATTTGATGTAATTGCTTGTGATGGTCTTTAGGCTCTGCCTAAAACTTTTTTAGGTTTAGCATTTCATGTTTTCAGGTGGGCAAAAACACCTTTTCTAAGATAAAATATGAAGTAGTACAAATTAATTTTCTTTCACTTCTTTTCAGTTTTCAAGTTGAACTTGGGACTAAACAAATGAAACCTGACTATGTGTAATCCAAGATTATTTAAATGGATCTTCTAACAACAATATACAAGAACTGCTTGAGATTTATGCCTGTACCTGTGGATGTCGATACTTAATCAGCTCGTCGGTGTCTCACAGAGAATTACCAGGCAGATCTGGCCAACATCACCTGTGAGATTGCCATCAAGCAGAAGCTGATTGATGAACTGGAGAACAGCCAGCGGCGTCTACACACACTGAAACAGCAGTACGAACAGAAGCTGATGATGCTGCAGTGCAAGATCCGAGACACCCAGCTGGAGAGAGACCGCGTCCTCCAAAACATGAGTAAGACGGCGAGGGAAGTGGGAGGTCACATATCAGTCAGAGGGGAGAGCACTGCAGTGTGTGACATAATTTATTTACATGTGCTCTGACAGTTTGGATAAAATCATCCACCAGGAGGCACTTGTGGGTTTGGTTCATCATATCTCTGCCTCTGATCATCTTATTTCAATCTCAAACAGAAAGTATATACTTATTTGATCTGAGCCTTTGTTTTTCTTTAGTAATGAAAAACCTGTTTATGAACGTGTGCTGGCAGATGGGGACAGTTAATACATCAACGTTTGTCTGAGACGGATTTTAAAAGTATGGATTTTAAAGCCAGACTTATTAGTTTTGTTAAAAAGCACGCGCACACGCGCGCACACACACACACACACACACACACACACACACACACACACACACACTAGTTGACCAACTGTGTGTAAAACATGTTGTCTGCAAAGTTAAAGTGTGATTCTGTTCACGAACACTTTCTCCAGGTAGGTTTCCACGAAACAAAATCTGTTTTGTATTTTTAATTAATTAATTTTTATTTTTAGTAGCCTAATGTTGAGATTTCAGTTAGTCCACCTGCAGATAGCCAGG
Organism: Maylandia zebra; assembly: GCF_041146795.1. Classification (NCBI taxonomy): domain Eukaryota; kingdom Metazoa; phylum Chordata; class Actinopteri; order Cichliformes; family Cichlidae; genus Maylandia; species Maylandia zebra. The sequence continues at coordinate 24,587,713 of NC_135173.1, read as the reverse complement.
CACACACAGCTGGGGGAGCATGTCCCACAGCAGTGTTGGATTTAAAAAATGTTATAGTATTATATTTTTTCTGAATATTTTCAGGTTCAGTAGAAACTGGTACAGAGGATAAGGCTCGCAAAATCAAGGCTGAATATGAGAAGAAGCTGAGCATCATGAACAAGGAGCTTCAAAAGCTCCAGTCGGCCCAGAAGGAGCATGCCCGCCTACTCAAGAACCAATCACAGTACGAGAAACAGCTGAAGAAGCTTCAGATGGATGTGGCAGAAATGAAGAGGACTAAGGTATGGACTAAGGAGATATTTCAGTCTTTTAAATCACGGCTTAAAACATATCTGTTTGAACTTGCTTTTTCTACCAGTTAAATCCTGGCCTTGTTTGCAGTGAGTTATTCTATTAATTTTTCTGTTTGTCTTGCGTTGTCTATGTTCTCTATCACTGTGTTGATGGTACAGCTTTACTTTGCTATAGCTATGTGCTATAGTTTACTCTTATTAGTGGTTTTTACCTGTGAACATAATTCCACACTTATATGACTCTGATGTTATAGTGTTAATTGTTTTATTGTTTTATTCTTTTATGTAAAGCACTTTGGCATGCCCTTGGCTTTTAAATGTGCTCTATAAATAAAGATTGTTGTTGTTGTATATAACTGTACCAGATATGACACTCATGTAAACTGGAGATGCGGGCTCTCTAGTTTACATGTGTGCTGTTACTAAGCCCAATATTGTTTAATATGATCTATCCAGGTCCGTCTTATGAAGCAGATGAAGGAGCAACAGGAGAAGAACAGGATGAACGAGTCTCGCAGAAACCGAGAAATAGCTTCTTTGAAGAAGGACCAGCGCAAGCAGGAGGTTAGTAACAGTCAGTTTATAAACTTCTGCAGTTATATCACGGTCTGTGCCACGAGTTTCATTACTTTCTTTGATGATACTATATTCATGTTTCCTCCTCAGCATCAGCTGAAGTTATTGGAAGCTCAGAAAAGACAGCAGGAACTTATTCTGAGGAGGAAGACTGAGGAGGTGAGAGGCATCAAAAAATATTTCTGACAGAGGAAGCAGATTGAACTTTTTTAATTGTACTTGTGAGACTGTAGATGCAAGCATATGTCCGGTATATGTTGTGTTTACACATTTTTTGGTGTGACAAGTAAGCTCTGTGTGTCAGGTGACAGCTCTGAGGAGGCAGGTCAGGCCTACCTCGGGTAAGGTGATCCGAAAGGTCAATCTTCCAGAACCAGTCCAGGACTCCTCACACAGACCCCCCTCTGGACGCATGTACTCCTCCAGCAACAGTGCTCCCAATGGCACTTGGTGAGTCTGTGCGCACGCAAATGTTTGCTTGAGTGCATAATTTTTTACTTTTTTAAAGAGGCCGGCTGGAAGGAAGGTTCTGAGATGTACACATTGCAGAAATTTTCAGGAAACAGTGAACACCCTACCTGCCTCATTTCATAAAATGAAACCTAAATCTCTTCTTCAGTTATTTGCATCTGTGATTAGTACCCCAGGAGATTGCTGCAGGGAAAGATCATCTAATCTAAACAAGACTTTAAACTTCAAAAATGTCCCTGGATGGCACGACCGTGCTGCCCAAAGATCTAGGCAAAACTGTGGCTAGCAGTTGAAATTCTTATTAACAGTATAGCTTTAGAGTTGAATTGGTGGATAAAAGTATGGATAAACGGTTACAAGTATAAGCTGACCGCATGAAATGAAAGATAAACAGATGAATGTTATTAGGTAAAACATACGGTTAGTAGTTTAAAGTATTAACACACGGATGGCTATTATGTAAAACTTTTAGCTGTCAGAATGAATAAAAAAATCTATATATTTGATAAATTCTTAAAATGTGTACTAATTAAATATCCTAAAAGGATAAATAGTTGAAACACTTCACTAATCCTAAATTATGTTAAGCTAAAAGTCCAAATCCACTTTAAAATGCACACAATGTGAACATTTGAGTTGTTGTCGATGGAGGGTTTCTTAATCACTTTCTACATTCTCCCTGGATTTGTACATTTAGGTGTTAAATAAGTGGCTGTATTAATCGGACAGTTTACTGATGAGTGATGCTGCATGTACAGGTCTTCTTACAGGCGCACAGGAAGTGTTTACAGCACCAGAATGGCTCGCAACAAATGGCAGTCCCTGGAGCGGCGTATCTCTGATGTCATCATGCAGAGGATGACCATCTCTAACATGGAAACCGACATGAACCGCCTTCTCAAGGTAAAAACCTAAAGCAGGACAGTTGTATAGATTTTGAATGTTAGCAGATCAGGAGAAAGACCTAAAAGATATCTTGCTAGACGCCTGGAAGACATTAAATTGTTCTTTTATCTTCAGTAGGGAAATTTTAAAATCTATGACCTTGTGGCTGTTGTTAAGCGTAATGCAGCAAAAACAGTTGTTTCATTTAATATTGCTCTGCATCCTTGTGTGTTTCCTTATCAATGAGCTTCAAAGAACATGTCATTGCTTTAGGTTAATTTAATCATCGTCTGTGACTTTTCCCATATTCAGAAATGACTCAGTGATTGAAAATATATAAGAATTTGTTTCATTTTTAACACACAGCAAAGGGAGGAGCTCACCAAGCGCAAGGAGAAGGTCCTCAGGAAGAGGGACCGGCTGCTCAGAGAGGGGCCAGAGGCAGAGAAGACTGTTCTTCCCATCAATGAGGAAGTGGAAGCATTGACAGCCAACATTGATTATATTAATGACAGTATTGCAGATTGTCAGGCCAACATCATGCAGATGGAGGAAACCAAGGTGAGAGAGCCTGCTGATTCTGGAAATTGGCAGCCAGATATTGAAAACCTCAGACGGGTTGTTTAGCTTGTTTTAAGCCTTTTTTTCCTGAACTGAGATGTTTTCAGGCCTGCTTCCAGAATAAAACGACCGGGTGTGAATCAGCAGTTAGTGATGGTGATCTCTGCCTATACAGATTAATAGGACGACCCTCGGGAAAAACCTGGAAACTGTTCAAACTGGTCGTCAAATTGCATCTTTGTTGATTATATAGTGAGGTGTCAAAACTTGGGCAGAGGGGAGGTCGCCAGATACCATCTATATAAAAGAAATGGATAGACTGTGGAACGTGAATGACCTTCATTATGTCACAATCAGCTGAAATTCAGCGTTCTTAGCACTTGCTGACTGAAGAGTAAATTTGAAAGAATATATCTTTGATTTAAAATAGTTTCTTCTTTTGTATTTCTTCTTTTTTAAGCTGTATAAAGGGTGTTTCACTCTAACTCAGGAGAGCCCATACACATTTTTACTGTCAGGAAAACTATGAGAGAGTCAATACTGAAACTGTAACAACAACTTCATAGCACAAACACAGTGCCTGAAGTACCGTGGACTCCAGTTCCAAGAGAAAAAGTTGGCTTTCTCTGATTATTTTGCTAAAAATATGCGTTGTAGCACATGATAAACAACATATGGGCATGTTAACAAGGTTGGAAATTAAATTTCATTTCTGTTAACTATGGTCTTCAAATGTTACTTTTTCTTTCTCCCAGGAGGAGGGTGATTCTGTGGACGTCTCTGCTGTGATTGGTTCTTGTACACTGACAGAGGCTCGTTTTCTCCTTGATCACTTCATGTCAATGGCAATTAACAAGGTACCCTCCTTCAGAAAGAGAAATCACACCTGTTCAGTGAAAACATCACCATTTCCTCTCCTTATGAATAACATACAACAAACATGATTATACATAGATGTTATTTAGCTTACGTGTCTTTTATGTGCAAAATAGTAGAAACCTCTGTATGTAGAAAGAAATGCAGTTGTATAGTAACAGAAACTGTAGGACACCAGTTGACTGTAGGTGGGTTGTAAGCGACCAGGGGGAGAAGATGATTATAATAATAATAATTATACATTTTATTTGAAATGCGCCTTTCAAAACACTCAAGGTCGCTGTACACAGTAGAATAAAAGCAACATAAAAGCAAGAAGTTTACAGAATCATAAAAGCATAAGACATAAACAAATAAAAATAGGAGAGTGGAAAGGTTATGTGGGATAAGCTATTTTGTACAAGTGGGTTTTGAGTTTGGACTTAAAGAGAGAGAAGGAAGAGATGTTTCTTAAATCAGGAGGTAGGGAATTCCAGAGTCATGGAGCAGAGCAGCTGAAAGCCCTGCTCCCCATGGTTGCAAGACGGGGGGAAGGGACGGAGAGTGAAAGGGAAGAAGATCTGAGACAACATCTCATGTTGTTGTTGTTTGTTGTTCCTTCACTGTTGATCTTTTATTTAACCAGAATTCAACTTGGATAATTTTTTTTATTAATAACTGATAAAAATTGCCACTGCTGTACAGTAGTCATACAGCCCAAGTATCACCAATATGACATGCAAGCTCATTTGCATATGTGCACGATATTAAGTTGTAGCATCTGTTCCATGCATTAACTCAGAAACTTCCAACTCTAACCAAAAAATGAAATGAAATGCAGATGAAATGGCCTGACACTGTGGTCTGACCTCTTCAGGGCCTGCAGGCAGCTCAGAGGGAGTCTCAGGTGAAGGTGATGGAGGGCAGATTGAAGCAGACTGAAATTACCAGCGCCACACAGAACCAGCTGCTCTTTCACATGCTGAAGGAGAAGGCAGAGTTTAACCCAGAGCTGGACGCGCTGCTGGGGAATGCTTTGCAAGGTAGAATAAAAAAAATGAAAAGATACAATAAAATAAAAACGTATCCAGTTTGGACCAGGCCCTGCCCACCCACTGAAAGTGTCACTGATATCATGCTAGGCAAAGCTGAGATTAGAATTTAATTCTGGGATGTTTTAGATCTATTTCTCTCCCTGAGTGTACGTGTTTAAATTTAGCAGCATAAATGTTGCTTTCATACTCTTGTTAGAAATGATTTTGCTGTCAGGAGGTGCACTGGGTAACTGGTCAGTTGCATGATTGGGCCTTTTGAGGTGATATTGCTTGTTGCCTTCTGCCGAATAGAAGCTGGCGTCCCTGTTGTACAACCGACAGTTAATTCCATGGTTACATTTTGGTGCTGTGTACACAAGTATATACGATCACATTAGTATAATACTGTTTCTATTTACATGCTTGTAATTAAAGCTGATTACTTCTTTTTGTTTTGATATTGAATTTGCCAGCCTCTGTTCGGTAGGATGCTCTGACAGTTGGTGCATTTTATTTTATTTTTATATCTTTTTTTTATCGATTTATTCATTTATTTATTTATTTATTTCGAATTTTGGGGGATGGTTTTTGATTTGTGCGTTGCCTTTTTCTGTTCCCCCATCTTTTCTTTTCCCTTTTTTTGTTTTCTTATGTGTTTACAGAGCTAGGTAACATCCCGCCTGGTAAGTGAAACCCTATTGGACTCTAATCGGTTATGAATGCATGGTTCCTTCCCTTTGCACTTTGAGAACTAACTGAACATAACATAAACAGGTGCATGAGGTGCAGTGCAACCAGGCTCCCCTCCATGTGTTGGCTGAAGCTTTCCCCTCTCCTTATCTGGATACACTCCTCCTACCCTCTGTCCTCCCCCTCCTCCTTGCAGCTCACATGTGCTACAGCCTCCATGTTTTAGCACCTGCTAACCCCAGACTCTTCTACAGGAACCATATAACGTGGATATTTTGCTCTGTTAGACCTTGTAGGTCAGCTGACCCATCAGGACCAGCAGACTAATGATTTCTTGCACTCGTCCACCCTGTTATCTCATGTTGGTTCTTTTACATTCATATCAGCTCCCTTACATGTCTCTTTAAAATCTTCCCAATATGACCTCTCTCTGACTTTGAACCTCATCTGTTTTTGAGCCATCTGGTATTAATGAGCTCGGCGAGGGCCAGGTTTATCAATTAAACAGCATGGCGCTGTGCTGACATCACCCCTCATCTGCTTCATCTGTTCATTTTTCTACATGTTATACAAAAGAAATCAAAATTGCAAAGGTTAAAATAAAGAAGTTAAATTATTTAAGTCTCTAGCAAAGTATACTTACTAAGAACCATTTTAGCTGACCAGTCATCTCAGCTAAATCACTCCATCTAATATTCTCTGTTCACGGATCTCATCTGACAGAAAACGGGGACGATAGCAGCAGTGACGAATCTGCCCAGAGCCCCTCTGCAGAGGGAAAGTAAGTCTGTTATAGTGCTTAAAAAGTACTATAACAATGTATTTGTAGATTTAAAATATTATCTTGTGGCATATTTTGTCACATTTATGTTAAGTTGCTTCAGTAGTTCATGAATTGTTATATTATTGCATTATATACATATGATGTTTTATTGTATCTTTTAATGAAATTGCATTTTGTCTTTTATGTTCACATTAATGTTTATACTATTCTCATAATTAACTTGTTAATTATGAGAAGTATTGTTTAATTATACTGCAAAGCAGTAAAGCAGAGAGGAGCAGTGTAGTCCAAGCACATTCTATAATGAGTGTTTGCATTAAAAAACTTGTCTGTATTTCCTCCAGCACTCTGGCTACAGATTTCATGAAACTTTGTGGAGAGACCAAAACAAGAAATAAGGTATTGTAGAGTTTGTTGCACATGTTTGATGCCTTATCCTAAAACCATTTCTGTATTTTTAATTGTTCACTTATCTGTGCTGTACAGGCTCGCAGGAGGACGACCACTCAGATGGAGTTGCTCTACGCTAACAGTGACTCTGCCCCTGATGCACCTACTGTCGACTTTTCTAGTCCGATGTTGCCGTTAGCTGAAACACCCGATGCGGGCGGAGACATGGACTTGTCAGGCTCAGTCAGGGACTACGCAGCTCTCTCCCCTGGCTTTTCCTCTAAAATGGGCAGCATGTAAGTTCAGGCCCTGCACTCTTACTAACAGATTCATTCCTCCTTCTCTTTTTCCTGCATGTTATTGCTGCGCTTCTTTGCTTTATTTGGTTATATATTGTTTACAAGCACCTTCACATTTTGCTATACCTTACAGCAATTGATGAATCTATTTGAGAAAAGCATGTAGAGACGAGCAAATATTTTGTATTGCTTGATTATTACTGTGCCCTGCAAAAGTCTCCCTTGCCGTTCCTCATTCCAGGTCAGTTGCACACTAATAAAAGAAATACTAACCAGGCTGCATTAAATGTCTCGTGACAAGCAGTGCTTTAAAATGGAGCCAGTTGCTTTATGTAAGAATAAACCTTAGCTGATAATAATCCATCAAAAATGATACAGTTAGAATTATATTTGTGGATGTGCAGCACACACTGCACTCATTGTTAAACATGAGCTTGACGAAGAACCATCACTGTTTTGGAACTGTAACATCAGGTAACTGTATTTCTGTGTGTACTGCATGCTCATCTCGTCATTGTTGCCATTATTTTGTATTGGTTTCATTTCCATTTGTTTTAAAAATCTTTTTTTTGTTATATTATCTGTGTTGTTTGTGGATAAATCGGTAAAACTGAACATTCAGTTCTGGCTCCAGAAATCTGCCAGGCGTGGAAAAGCGAGCTCCTGAGCCTTCCCCGCTCTCGCGCAGGAAGACCTATGACAAGGCACAAGCAGCGGCTGAAAGGGCAAAGGTCAAGGACATTAAACAGTAAGAGCTTGATGCCATCATCCTGGCTACAGAGCTTAAAGACAAAACTACTTCACTTTGACCCTACTAATACTCCTCCTTCTGGTTTCCTGGTTTGGAAAAGCATGTGGTGTCACCTACATAATGCTCTGCATCTTGTTTGATGACCGTCACATGCCAAGCTCTATGCTTCATTTGAAGTAATTTTTTCCCAACTTAAATAACACGTATCTTCTCTGAGCTCTAATGTTGAAAGCTGGTGATTACTGTATTTTTGATAGTTTGGGATCAAATTCATTGTTTGTTTGCTAATTGATTCGCTTGCTCCTGATGTCCTGTTCAGAAATCGCTCTCTTTACTTTTCTTTATCTCACCAGTAAGTTTTCCAGCATAAGATTCAAATAGAAAGATTGAACAGTGAGCAAACAGTTATTATAAAACTGGCTGTGCATCAACTGAAAAATACTGACAGCAGTTTTTGATTATATCTTAAGAATTCTTCTTCATTGCCTGTCGTCCTGTTTTAGAATATGAGCAACTTCAAAAATATTAGTGCTGTGAAAGTGGTCAAGATGTATTTGTAGTACAGACTTGCAGATTAAATCTAAGTGGTTTGTCAAAGTAATGAAAAATAACAATTGCATTAACTATTTAGGAATCATAATTATTACATGTGAGCATTATGTCAGTATCTGTAATTATACCCAAGAGTCTTGATTGCAGTGGTTTTGAGGGTTACTGTTTAAAGGTAGTGTATAAAAGCTCATGACTAGATGTCAGTAGATTGCAGTCAACTGAATTCTATTCTTACCCTTCCCAATTTTAAGCACCTAATCCTAGATACAGTGGTCGGTTAAGGACAAACAATGCTGGCCGTCGAGTGTAGACTGCCAATCTGCCGTTTACCTCATCAGTATGCTGCTTGTTTACATCCATTTAATCTGGAGGAGGCTGTAAACCTTCTGAGTCTGATACGAGTTTATGAATCAGTGAAGCTCACTGATGTCTAATGACAATACTGAGGTTAGTTGTTGAGTTTTAGTGGATTTTGTTGCACTTAGCTACTCTTAGCTGGTGTCACTGAAACTTTCTTTGCAGTCGCTGTAACGTTGTTGGACTCGGACACTTGGTGAATAAACTCAGAGGGAAAGTGAGATTTTTATTTTTTTATTTTATTTTTTAAAAACATTTGAGTCCAACATTAGTTGGAATAATGTTAGCTTATAACCAGCAAGGCTCTGGTTTAGTTTTATTGTCTAATCTGCTGACAATAAGTAATTGTGACAATATTCAAAATAATTAAACATGTTTATGCGCATTTTTGTTTATTAGAGCCCTGATATCATTTCAGGAGGTGACGCTTGAGGTGAGGAGGATAAGGTGGAAATGAAGAAGAGAGAGATAAAAATATACATGTACAAATATTAAATTGTTTGTGGTCTTTTACAAGTTTATGGATGCGTTTTTATGACATGGCAGGAAAATGCCAGCAACAAGCCGCCTTGTATGGGAAGCATCCTGGGTTGCTGCATTTAAATTGTTTGTGTTTTGACCATTAGGCAAGGACACCCAACAGGATAAACTCTCTAGGCTACAGCATGGCATTTACTCTGCCACCACCCTCAGGCTAAACATGACATTTTTGTTAAAACGAGTCTCTTCATTTTTCTCTTCTTCTTTTTTTCATCCACCATCCACCAATTTCTTTCTGGTGTGCAGTGTAGTCACACACATGCTCAGCTATTGTTAGATTTAAGCAGTCATTAAAAGCTGTTTTGACACAAGATGAATCATTTTTCTTTAAATATATTCCAAAAATTACAGTGTTCAGATTTTTCTCCCAGAGCTCTAATTTGACCTCATTAAAGATGGATTTGGGGGGAAAAGTGTTGCGTATGCTGGGAAGATGGTAAAACCTGTTGAACTGGGGGATTTAGGACTGCATATAAATAAGGTTTTCAGTGAAACAAGGATAATAAATGCCTGAGGTCTGCCAGGCTTTTTGTGTAAAAAGAGAATAAATTGTTGCTCTAAAACAGGAACTTTAATGGCATGATGATTTGTTGACAGAATGATAGTTGCTTACACTGTCAACCAACTGGTAATCTTAAGACACCAGACTGAGCAGCAAACATTTCAGTAATCCTTATTAGCTTCAGATGAGTGTGAACAAGTGACAACGCCTTACTGCCAAAACCATCCTGCTGGTGGCTTCGATGACATAAATGCAGCATGTGCATCTGCTCTCTTCATGCAGTCCTGCCACACTCCTGCCAGCAGTGTTTTAACAGCTTAGTCCACAGTTTAATTATGCAGTAGCTTAATTGGAAGTGATTCTGCCTACCTTCAGAAACCTGAAGAGCTGCCTGCCATTTCCTGTCTCTCCCCTACTGCTTTTCTCAATAGCCACTTAAGCCGTATGACAGGTTACCTAAGGCATACTGCAAATGTTGTGCAGGATCAGATGGGCTTTCTGAAATGTTATTTTGTTAAATGCTGGCCAAATGTTTACTCTGTCCCAAGTAACTGCAATGATGTTTTGGTTAATACATGTGGATTTTGTACATAAATATAATAAAAGACAATGTCAGACATTCAAAGTTTATAAAAGCATATTGTACCATTGTAAAGTGGAGCCTGTATGCGTGCAGAAACATTTAAGACCATATTGTTTTTGATTCTTTGGCTAAAAGACTGCAGAAGAGATAGGTAGCCACTGTGACATCTATTTAGTTTCAGATTTTGTATTTTAAAGGCTCAAACTTTTAGTCCAGCAATGTTTGTAGCCCAGAGACCTTGACATCTCTCAATTAGTGCGAACGCTTAAAATACATGGTATAAAACATAGTCGTGGCTTCTGTAATGGAAAAAAGAAGCCAGTGTGAAAATACCTTAAATCTATACGCTGAAAGCTGTGAGGTGTTGTTTACAAAATATGTCTGGTGCTACTGAAGTCTCTGGGAAAATGGCTTTGATTTGACCTCTGTAAACACTGTCCTGTTGAGTTTATAGGCTCAGTCACTCATTAAAAAAAAAGTCTGTTTCCAAAGAGATTTATCTGTGGTATTAAAACCACATGCTCATTGGATAGCTTGTCACTCACTAATTATTGGCAAGTTTTAGAGTCAGAACTGCACCACCTCATCACATCAAGCTTTTTTCAACCAAGATGGCTGTGATGGAAACACTCAGGTCGAGGACTCAAAATGCACAAGCTCCTTAGACCATATCGATAGCAAACAGAAAATGTTTGTCATCTGATTCCTCTGAACTGGAGAGATCCACTTCAGTGACTTCAGTTAGCTGAGATGAGGCAGAGAAGAGGCCTTTCAGCCACAGTTGTCACACTTATTAATCAAAGTTGCAGCTCCTCTAACAAACTAATAAAGCGCCTACAAATTCTAAAAGGCACTCCTACTTCTCCATCCACAATCCATAGTCATGTTATATTAGCTGCTACACTCTGCTTAATGGAAAGTACATTCTCAGTGTGTGTGCAACGTCATTATGTATGTGAAGACATAATTTATCAGATTTGGAAGTAAAAGCTTTGGAAAACTATTACTAAATCGCTTTGGTAAAAATCTGTATAATTCCAATCGCTTTATGGAAGGTAGAAGTAATTGATGGGTATGGAAAATATAGATGCTCAGTATATTACACTAAAATGTATTCCTCCCATGTGTTATGTTTTTAAAATGCCTTTTTATTCATGGGTACACGCTCACACTACAATTAGCTCTTCTCGAGGTTGCACTGCAGATAACAACTCAGGAACTCAGGAATAGGAAGCAGTTAGTTTTATAATCAGTAGCTAATCAGCCCCCAGGAATATCAGAATATCATCCCCTCAGGGATGCCTGCACCTGTCCTTCAGCTTCCTCCTACAGTAGCTTTGCTCCACTCTCTGATTTCAAACAAGTATGAATACTTTATTTTTGGGCTGTTGCTGATTTGCCATACCTATCCATCTGTTTTCTTCCCCTTAGCCAGTTCATGGTGAGAGTCTGGCTGGAGCTTGTTCCTGGAGCATGCCAGTCTGTTGCAGGCTGCAGGGCTGTTCTTTGGTTTTGTTCTCTCTGGGGTTTCTTCCCCCACTGCTTTGGCAACTTTGTGCGAGAGTTACCCAGGAAAAAAACAAACATGTTAAAACATGATTAAAATCAATGAATGGATGTCTTCTCCAAGACCATAAGATAATTGGAACAAAGCCAAACAGCGTCACTGTGTTTAGTGCATTGTTGGTATTGAACCTGAACCCTCTGCAGTCCTCTCCTGTGACTTCTGTGGAAGACTACAAAGCTCTCCAGAAATATGAAAAAGAGAAAACAGAAAAACAGATGTTTTTTCTCACATCTGTGAAGTTTTTCAGGCTTCAAGCCTGAAGAACAAAAACCTACTAATGATAAGTGTCATCGTTTGGATAGCTCATGCTGCAGATTCGCTGGTTATGAAATTTTACAATTACACTATCACAGCCAGCCAATTAGTGATCAACCAGGCTTACTGAGATGCTGCAGAATTCTCAGTCCCCGATAAGAAGACTCCATGGGTTTCCAGTGATCACCTGTCTTCGGCTCTTTGGGTGTTTCAATCAATTATAGGCTGCAAAAGAAATCATCTCGATTATTTATAGGTTCTTGGCTTGTCTTTCCTTTCTTTCAACACAAGGGTGACTCCTTTCACAGCTGTCTCATCATTTTTCTCTTATTTTCATCTCTTTCTATTTTTGGTTTGCATCACTGAGAGAGCTGCATGAGTCTGTTGTGTGAATTTGTTGGAGTTTTTTTTCTTCTTTTTTTACTTTGCCATGTGTGATGCTGCCCTTTATGATGGTGGTTTGTTTGTTTTCCAGGGGCGTCATTAACCCGGTCCCACCCACCAAGAGCAGCCGGTCGTCGACATTACAGTGTGTTCATGTGGCGGAGGGACACAGTAAAGCTGTTTTATGTGTTGACTGCACTGACGACCTGCTGTTCACAGGATCCAAAGGTTAATGCTCACAATCCTCCCTCCTTCCTTCCTTCTTTCACCTCCTGACTCTAATCTTACACCTCTAATCAGTATTCTTCAGATGCCTTCTTGTTACAGCTATGGTAATTTATTACACTTGGACATGGTGTTGTGTTATTATATAACAGCATAACACCACATATAAAAGCCAATAAGGATTAATTAGGATTGTCATATGGTGGATAAATGAGGTGATGGAACATAAATGACATTGTCCAAGCCACAACATTGTTATGGTGATGGAGCTTTTAAGCATAACAAATGGATTTTAATGTGCAGGAAATCGGCTAGAGTGCCAATTTATCCCAGCAGGATTAATTGTGCATTCCAAGTGCAAGAAGGTGCTGTCCAGCTCTGTTTAGTTTTGCTGTCAGTTAAAATGGATTTTGTTTTGTATCCCTTGCACCGTGATAAATTTTATCCAATCAGTTTTGTTGTGGCGCTCTTCAGTTTTGACATCCCGTTCTCAGAAATGTTCTCTGTATTTTAATATTGTCATAAATCACAGTGAAAATGACAAGATGGTGTTTTAATTTGCAGACCGGACCTGTAAGGTGTGGAATCTGGTGACGGGTCAGGAGATAATGTCTCTAGCGGGTCACCCCAACAATGTTGTGTCAGTCCGTTATAGCTCTAGTTTGGTCTTTACCGTCTCTACCTCCTACATCAAAGTCTGGGACATTCGGGACTCGGCCAAATGCATCCGCACACTAACGTGAGTAAGACTATTTATTATGGACTGATGAACATTATGTTCACTTTCCTGGCACACACTTTCTGTATAGTTTCTATATAGCAAACTTACAACCCCGTCAGTTGGTATAGTTAAGCTTTATGTACTTAATATGGATAAAATAATAAGCACTTTAGTTTTCACACTTTTCTCTTGTTTTCCAAATATTTTTCTTTCCAAATCATTGAAAATGTTAAGTTGTACAGTCTATGGATTTGTTATTGTTTTAGCAGTATTTCTTTAGCTTTAAAGAAAATGAACATCAATTTGAGTTATACCCTTTAAAGCAGGAGTCCTGCAGGTTTTAGATATCACCCTGGCTCAGCACACCTGAATCAAATGATTAGTTCATTACCAGGCCTCCGGAGAACTTCAAGACATCTTGAGGTGGTAGCTGCCATTTAAATCAGCTCTGTCTGTGAATCGCTACCTTATCGTGGTGGAGGGGTTTGTGTATCCCTTCGGATATGTTGTCTGGGGGCTTTTGCCCCCAGGAAGGAGCCTGAGTTAGTGCGTGAGGTTGAGAGGTACCAGCTAGATATTGTCGGGCTCACCTCTACGCATAGCTTGGGCTCTGGAACCAGTCTCCTGGAGAGGGGCTGGACTCTGTCTCAGTCTGGAGTTGCCCCTGGTGAGAGGCGGCGGGCTGGGGTGGGTATTCTAATATCCCCTCGGCTTGCTGGCGGTACGTTGGGGTTTTTCCCGGTGGATGAGAGGGTTTGTTCCCTGCGCCTTAGGGTCGGGGAACGGGTCCTGACTGTCATCTGCGCTTATGCGCCGAGTGGCAGATCAGAGTACCCAGCCTTCTTAGAGTCCCTGGGTGGGGTGCTGGAAAGTGCTCCACCTGGAGACTCTGTTGTCCTGCTGGGAGACTTCAGTGCTCACGTGGGTAACGACAGTGAGACCCGGAGGGGCGTGATTGGGAGGAACGGCCTCCCTGATCTGAACCTGAGCGGTGTTTTGTTATTGGACTTCTGTGCAAATCACAGTTTAGCCATAACGAACACCTTGTTCGAACATAAGAGTGTCCATAAGTGCACGTGGCACCAGGACGCTCTAGGCCACAGGTCGATGATCGATTTTGTAATCGTATCACCAGACCTGTGACCATATGTTCTAGACACTCAGGTAAAGAGAGGGGCTGAGCTGTCAACTGATCACCACCTGGTGGTGAGTTGGATCAGGCGGCGGGAGAGGATGCTGGACAGACCCGGTGCACCTAAACACGTAGTGAGGGTGTGCTGGGGACGTCTAGCAGAGGCCCCAGTCGGCAAGATCTTCAACGCACACCTCCGGCAGAGCTTCAACAGCATTCCGAGGGAGACTGGGGACATTGAGTCCGAATGGACCATGTTCAGCGTCTCCATTGCCGAAGCTGCTGCATTGAGCTGCGTCCGCAAGGTGGTTGGTGCCTGCTGTGGTGGTAAGCTCCGAACCAAATGGTGGACACCAGAGGTGAAAGGAGCCACCAGGCTGAAGGAGTCCTATCGGGCTTGGTTATCCTGTGGGACTCCGGAGGCAGCTGACAGGTATCGACAGGCCAAGCGAAATGTGGCTTGGGCAGTGGCTGAAGCAAAAACTCGGGTGTGGGAGGAGTTTGGAGAGGCCATGGAAAAAGACTTTCGGACTGCCTCGAAGAGCTTCTGGCAAACCGTCAGACGTCTCAGGAGGGGAAAGCGGTGCTCTACCTGCACTGTGTATAGTGCTGGCGGAGCGCTGCTGACGTCGACTGAGAAAATTGTCAGGCGGTGGAAGGAATACTTCGAGGACCTCCTTAATCCCACTGACACGTCTTCCAAGGAGGAAGCAGAGTCTGGGGATGAGGGGAATGACCCGCCAATTTCCGGAGGCGCGGTCACTGAGGCAGTTAAACAACTCCTTGGTGGCAGAGCCCCTGGTGTTGATGAGGTCCGCCCCGAGTTCCTGAAGGCTCTGGACGTTGTAGGGCTGTCCTGGTTGACACGCCTCTGCAATGTTGCATGGAGATCAGGGGCAGTACCCCTGGACTGGCAGACCGGAGTGGTGGGCCTCATCTTTAAGAAGGGGGACCGCAGGGTGTGTTCCAACTACAGGGGGATCACACTCCTAAGCCTCCCTGGGAAAGTCTATGCCAGGGTGCTGGAAAGGAGAGTTCGTCCGCTAGTCGAACCTCGGATACAGGAGGAACAATGCGGTTTTCGTCCTGGTCGCGGAACACTGGACCAGCTCTTTATCCTCTCCAGGATACTTGAGGGTGCATGGGAGTTTGCCCAACCAGTCTACATGTGTTTTGTGGACTTGGAGAAGGCATTCGACCGTGTCCCTCGGGGTGTCCTGTGGGAGGTGCTGCGGGAGTATGGGGTGTCTGGCCCATTGCTACGGGCCATTCGATCCCTATACAACCGTTGCAAGAGCTTGGTTCGCATTGCCGGCAATAAGTCGGACTCGTTCCCGGTGGGTGATGGGCTCCGCTAGGGCTGCCCTTTGTCACCAATTCTGTTCATAATTTTCATGGACAGGATTTCTAGGCGCAGCCAAGTGGCGGAGGGCTTTCGCTTTGGTGGCCTCAGAATCTCATCTCTGCTTTTCGCGGATGATGTGGTTCTGTTGGCTTCATCGGGTGGGGGCCTCCAGCTCGCACTGGAACGGTTCGCAGCCAGTGTGAAGCAGCGGGAATAAAGATCAGCACCTCCAAATCTGAGGCCATGGTTCTCAGCCAGAAAAGGGTGGAGTGCCCACTCCGGGTCGGGGATGAGTTCCTGCCCCAAGTGGAGGAGTTCAAGTATCTCGGGGTCTTGTTCGCGAGTGATGGGAGAAGGGAGCCGGAGATCGACAGACGGATTGGTGCTGCAGCTGCAGTAATGCAGACGCTGCACCGGTCCGTCGTGGTGAAGAGGGAGCTGAGTGTAAAAGCGAAGCTCTCAATTTACCGGTCGATCTACGTCCCTACCCTCACCTATGGCCACGAGCTGTGGGTAGTGACCGAAAGAACAAGATCGCGGATACAAGCGGCGGAAATTAGCTTCCTCCAAGGGTGGCTGGCCTCTCCCTTAGGGTGAGAAGTTTGGCCATCTGGGAGGCGCTCAGAGTAGAGCCGCTGCTCCTCCACATTGAAAGGAGCCAGCTGAGGTGGTTCAGGAATCTGACAAGGATGCCTCCTGGGTGCCTCCTGGGTGAGGTGTTCCAGGCATGTCCCACCGGGAGGAGGCCATGGGGCAGACACAGGACACGCTGGAGAGATTATATCTCTTGGCTGGCCTGGGAACGCCTCGGTGTTCCCCCGGATAAGCTGGAGGAGGTGGCTGGGGAGAGGGAGGTCTGGGCTTCTCTGCTTAGGCTGCTTCCCCCGCGACCCGGCCCTGGATAAAGCGGATGAAGATGGATGGATGGTGTTGGATCAAGGACACGTCTAAAACCTGCAGGACACCGGCCCTTGAGGCCTGGAGTTGGACACTCCTGTTTTTAAAGTTACACCTCCTGTAATGCTAATTATGCCTAATTGTTGCATATTTGTACATATTTTATTCATATATCTTCAGGTCTTCTGGTCAAGTTAATGTTGGGGATGTCTGTGCGTCCAACACCAGCCGGACAGTCACCATCCCTGCAGGAGAGAATCAGATCAACCAGATTGCGCTCAACCCCAATGGCACAGTCCTGTACGCTGCTGCTGGAAACTCTGTCAGGGTCTGGGACCTGAGAAGGTAAGCAGAGATACTCAAAATGAATGCAAAAGTAATATCCAGACAGTGGGTTAGCAGGGTGGCAGTCAGTCTGATTTAACAATCTGAGGGATTTTTCTTAAGTGAAATATCGTACTTTTTGTGTGGATTGTTTGGAGTTTGGTACAGATTATCGTGACACTTAGTTTTTATTTCCCTCTGCCAGCACAGTTGTTTTTGTTAACCTTATTTTGCTTGTCATTCTGTCTGTAAATATAACGTCACACAACAGCTTGAAAAGTTTTAAATGAATACTGATAAAAGTTAAAACCCCATTCTACACCACTACAATCTCTAAAATATGTCTTACATCCACCAATGTCTTCAAAATTGACTTAATGAATTATTATAAACTATGTGCATTACAGTAAGAAGTTATAACTCTCATAATTATAACTCATAACAAAAAACATTTCAGTAGATGCAGGAAGTTCCTCAATATGCTTTTTATTTTGTTAAAAAAAAACAACCTTCGATCAAAAATGGGCACTGCCTTAATTTGTTTTTATATTTTAACTAACCAAGATTCAAACATTTTTGGATGTATCTGGTCTTGATTTCAAAATGCAAAACGGCATGGTGGAAGTGGGTCAACAGACCAATTTTCAGATAAATGGTCTTTAAAGTATTTCCTTAAAAAGGTAACATCAGTAACAGCAGTTTGTATGCATGTAAGGTTTTTAGGCAAAGTGAAGATTGTTGAGGAGAAAATGTTTTGAGAGGGAGATGTGACCCAGCTGAGAAATGGTCAGACCCTTGTGTAACAGGAGCATTTGAAGAAGTCTAGAGTTTTAAAAGGAGGACGCCAAATTCACGTCTGGGATTTACTTTTTATAGGCGTAGATGAAAGTTTGATCAAAACCTTTTTCCTTTATTTTTTTTTTCTAAAACGTGTTGTATGGAGGTATTGATAAACACATGCACATCAATAACACTGACCGTGTGTTTATGATTTCCCCTGACATTTTCAGATGCATGACATGCACACTTCATTAGATAGTACAAACTCCAATTTCATTGTGTTGCCTTGGAACTTAATTGTGTATGAAAACCTGACAAGCATCCATTTCAAAGCTGTCACGCCTTTTTGACAGCTGCCTGATATTAGCTGTGATGAATTGCCTCTTTGTTCATCTTACGAACGTAACAGTCAGTAAGTGGTACTTTGGATGATTAAACTAACTGTGAATCAATATTCTGTATAAGAACGGTCCCATTTTCTCTGAGACAGAACTCAGCAAACCTCATTTTTACATATTTTCATGAGTGATATATTAAGTATATCATTACTTTAGTAATATCTTCTCTTTGTACTTTGATTTGATACATGTATTTAAATTTTATTTTGGCATTTCCCCTGTGGTATTGGCTTGACAGTTTAACAAAAGACTCATTAACATTTCCTTTCCTGCATTAGGTTTGCCTCTACTGGAAAGCTTACTGGTCACCTTGGTCCAGTTATGTGCTTGACTGTGGATCAGTCTGGAAACAGCCAAGACCTGGTTATCACTGGCTCCAAGGACCATTACATTAAGGTGTGTTTCAGGCTTTCAAACTGCTGCTCTTCACATCTCTGTTGTTCACTTGTTTCTTGAGGCAGATGATAAAGTGAGATTCTTTGTGCAGCTGAGTCATCCAGTAATGCAATATAAGGACAGCTTAGGTTAGACATGCTACATAACCCATGTTTAACTGATTTTATTTCTTTTGTTATAATAATCCTTATGTTCAGATGCATATCATCCCTTTTAACATGTATTGTTTTTGCTGTTGCAGCTGTTTGACGTGACTGAAGGCTCTCTGGGAAGCATCAGCCCTACACACAACTTTGAACCACCACATTACGACGGTATCGAGTCTCTGGTAATCCAAGGGGACATTTTCTTCAGCGGCTCCCGAGACAATGGCATCAAAAAGTGGGACCTAGACCGTAAAGACCTACTGCAGGTACTGGATGATCAATGCAAAAAGAAATATGGATAGGAGACATTCAGATGTTTGTTCCATTTGATGCAATATAGATTTTTTTTTTTTTCATTTTGATTTTATAACTGTCAAAAGTAGCCTAAAATATTTTTATTTCCTCTTTTTTTTATCACCATTATTGTCTTTCCAGAGATTTTTCTCCTGGAAAACCTGCTGTAAATCAATGTGCAGAAAACTGCCCTTTCTGTCACATTCTTTGTCACATAATGGCCGATAGTAAAGTAAAAGTACAGTTTTCACATGACTGTACATTAAGAAAAAGATGTCTTTCCATATGATACCCTCAAGTTACTGTAGCGATTGCATCATTATGATCATAATCTTTCAGTAAGTTACAAAAACATCAACCATTCATGACATTCTCACTATTAACCATACTGCTATACATCTCTGTGCTCAGCAAGTCCCAAATGCTCACCGTGACTGGGTTTGTGCACTTGGTGTCGTCCCCGGATCACCAGCCTTGCTGAGTGGATGCAGAGGCGGGGTGCTCAAGCTGTGGCACACAGACACTCTAGGGACACTGGGGGAGCTCAAGGGTCACGAGAGCCCCATCAACAGCATCTCTGCCAACAGCAGCCACCTGTTCACCGCCTCAGAGTGAGTTTTCCACACACACTGACACACATGCTTAGGCTCTCTGTTTGTCTCCAGAGAGGGAGACAAACAACTGTTTGTTTGTGTCTCTCTGGATATGAGGGAAAACAACTTCACCTGAGGCTCATATACACATGGGTAACAAATTAAAGTAAAAACATGAGCATTGACCCTGTGGTGAGTGGGTTCCATTGGGTCTGTTACGCTGCGAGCGACATTCTGCCAGCAGAGTTTAGATCCACTTGTCCTTATAAAGCAGGGTTTCCCAGAGTTTTGATGACTGAGTGACACTTTAGGGAGTGAGATGGATTCAGAGTTGTACAAGGAAAAATGAATACAAATGTCATGTACCATTATTGTTTCGAGGGAGGGAGATGAGGCTTTATGTTGATGATAACCCTTATTTTGCTCCCCCCCCCCCCTTAAACTATCAGTGAATTGGCTGTTAAATTTTTTCTTCTTGGCTGTATTAGTTTATATTAGGTTTGGTCTGGTCTGCTAAGACAACCAAGAACAGAAGTCAAACTGGAGAGAAATGCTTCATTGGTCTTTGTTCTGTTAAATCATAGTATGACAAAACTGTAGTGCAATCTTTAGGTAAATGGTAATGGTAAATGGCCTGTATTTGTATAGCGCTTTTACTAGTCCCGCCTAGGGACCCCAAAGTGCTTTACACATCCAGTCGTCCACCCATTCACACACACATTCACACACTGGTGGAGGCAAGCTACAGTTGTAGCCACAGCCACCCTGGGGCGCACTGACAGAAGCGAGGCTGCCATATCGCGCCATCGGCCCTTCTGGCCAACACAATTAGGCGGTAGGTGAAGTGTCTTTCCCAACGACACAACGACCGAGACTGTCCGAGCCGGGGCTCGAACTTTCCGATTACAAGGCGAACTCTCAACTCTTGAGCCACGATCGCCCTAGGTAACACACAAATGTTAAAAACACCTCCAGCTCATGTTTCATGCTGTGAGAGAGCTGGCCTTAGGAAAGGGTTGCTGCAAATTCACACACATTTTCTCTTCTGGGTGATCTTTTGTCCTCTGATGAAACATTTCTTTCTGATCGGAGTGTTCTTTTCCTAGATGACAGATTTCCATCCAACCAGTAGTTTCAGTGAGCCTTTCTAGTGGCTCATAATGGATCAGGAGTTCACTGAAATACCTTATATTGGCTTTCCCCTTTAATTTGGCACCCCTCTACACGTATTTATGTATGTGATCAGCAAATTACATATACATATTGGTAATTTTATACGTAAATTCCAAGTAAAAAGTCTTCAAATCAGTGAAAATGTAAAGACATTAAGAGGATATGGAATATATTATAACTTTTGTGTCTTTGTGTCTTGCAGTGATCGGACTGTGAAGATCTGGCGTGCACGTGGTGGACTGGATGGCACCTTGGAAGTGGTTGACAGTGTAGACGAGGTTGCAAGTAACTGAACACGGTACCACTTGCCTGGTTTGACTCTAGAAGGACGTAAAGGCACTCCTGCCCTGCACTTTGACCCCTTAACTATCAAGCCTAAACGACGCACCTTCCATATCATGTGACGTTCATGACTGAGCCAACAGGAAACGGTAATCTCATCACAGTGGAAGCTAACGCATTAGTTCTTTTCTTTGACTCTGTATGCTTAGAGGATTTTGCTAATCAGGATTTAGTTAACTGTATTGTTAATGACTTCTATTTCTCTCTTCTTGCGCTTTAGACGGTTTGTCATTATTGTCATTGTTATAAGAACTTATATTCACAAGATACTATAGGATGTGGTGAACACACAGTAGACACTATCAGTGCAGCTCGGCTTACACGCAGCACAGTGCAACGATACAACACAGGCAACCCTGCCAAAAAAGGAAGTGGTGTTTTGTTGTCAGAGTACAGAAATACATACGTGCAGCAGAGCTAATGGGTTGGTAGCTGGTCTTCACAACCCACTTCTCTACTTTGTTGAGATTGTTTCTCTGCACTTGAAACAGAAGTGTTATTCCATCAGTCCTGTTTCCAAGAGCAAGAAAAGTGGCTGTGTGAGAAAGAAATCATTCTACCCCTTAACATCCTGCTCTAGCTTCTGTGCTCCCTTCAGTTTCTGCAGCAGCTTTAGATCAGTGACCAAAAATGTGTAACGTGTTCTTATTGCTGTCCTCAGCTGGACTTGTAAACAGAACACACTTTAGAGTAGCTAAAGTTTGACATTTAGGGAAATAAGCTCACTTGCTTTATACACTGCATGTCTTTTGACTGTGGGAGGAATCCAGAGTACCTGGGTTTTCAGGTACAACCCAGAGCTTGAACGGCAGTTTAGTGAAGGAGTCTTCAGTGTCAAGTTAAGAAGCATGATCATCATTACCCTTCAGTCATAAAAGGCGGATGGGGTACTGTTGTCACCCTGTCAGAGGGGCACCATGGACAGCCATTATAACTTCAGAACAAGATGACATAGGATTTCAAATTGATACCATACGTGTAGCTACTAAAAATCTCAGATGAGTTGAAATCTAGTTGACAAGGATTTTGAAATTTATACAATAGGTGCATCTACTGGATGTCTGTAGGGTAGTTTTATTCTGCATTCACTGGGCTGTGCGCGCCAAGAATTCATCTTCTGGGGGTCAGGCTGTACATCCTGAAGGGTCTGAGGACCAAGATTGAGTAGAAATGAACCAAACTTAAAGAATCTTTGCTCAACAACTCAACGACTCCCATACTCACAAGGTTTAAAGCTTATAATGCTAAGATTTTGACATAGTGGAGGCAGTGCACCACAGGTGTGCAAGTGGTCAGGAAAGGTTTTATAATAATGACAGCCATTTGAAGACCTATGAGGGACAATTGAGCAAATACAGTAAAAATCTTGAATTTATCTGGTAAGTGGTACAGTGGTTAACGCAGGCCCCTCACAGGAATCTGGAAGCTGACCGAGGCCTCTGTGTCCCTGTTCCTGTGTGGATTGTTTCTGGGTTTCTGCACCCTCCCACAGCTTAAAGACATGCACGATGAATGAAATTGGGGAATCTAAATTTTCCAAAGGCATAAATGTGAGAAAATTAATTGATGAAGAATTTGCCTGGTGCAGTTTTTGTTTTTTAATTGGTGGAACTTTATCATAGGATCTCATATACCTTTAACCGCTGAGCACATGTAAAAAAACCAAACAAAAATCAACACAATTAGTCTCTGAGATTCACTTAATCCTTAAATGTGAGCGGGTTGAGCACTGATATAAGTCTGCACTTGTTGTCCATGTTTCATTGTGTGCACAAATATATCTTCACTCTTCACACATGCTGGTAACACTCACTAAACCTACACTGCTAAGTTGTGGTCTAATTCCCATGCTGCTAAGACACGTTCACCTTCCCAACCCTATAAGAGGGCTTCTTGTCGTGGGCTCCAGGTGAGGTCCACTCAGTACCGTAGTTGTGTATGTGTGTATATAAGTGTAACGCTATCTCTTTGTTGTTGAGAGGAGAGGCCTTCTGACGCAACCAGTGTTATTTTCCTGACTATTGACTCAACATCTGTCTCTGTTCTGATCTTCGTGGGGCCTTCCTGGAGGCACTCGTGGTCTCTGCAGTTTAACTGACCTGCCTGTCATGATTGTGCTGTCATTTATGAATGTTTGGTGAAACAGCAGCTGTAGGAATTATTCAACTACATATGAAATGTATGTAAACAATGTCTGTTCAAAACGAAAAACTAATCTGACTGAATGTTAGTTTTGTGGGACCACCGATCTGAACGTAGTCTCACACTAGAGCCCAGAGGACCGTGAATGGCACAAAGACTGACGAGTGCATCAGTAATGCTTTGGACTGAGCTTATCCTTCATACAGGTGGCAGGTCACGTTTAGTGGCTTTTGGTTAGTTTCTTTTCTTTGTTTTGTTTGTTATGCCCTTCTTCTTCCCTGTACCCATGACGCACCCCCTCCTGTTTTAGGAGCCATTCCCCAATGGCGGACTCTGTAGCGATTCTAATGTCAGATGCCTGGTCAGAATAAATGCCATCTGTCAAAAACAACCATCTGTGTGTGATTTTCTTGGTTCTGTATTCTTACATACTATATATTATTTTTTACTATTAATATATCTGTAGGCTGATTTATTCAAGCAAACAAACTACCTCTAAATGTGTCTTTGGTTTTTACAAATAAGTTTGATAACTCAATATTTTATTTTTTATTTTTTTCCTGGACATCCTTAATTTTTCATCTTCTTAAAAAGTGGAATGCTAACCTGCTTCATTGCTGTGTTCAAGCTATCAGCTGGCCTGTGGGAACCAGGCTACGATATGACATTTGGCTACAAGAGGGCAATAGTTCATAGCCAGTGATAAACTGGGGAGAAGAATCAAGGTTAGGATGCTTCATCCTCTGAGTAATAAATGACAAACCAGAAGGAATTGATCTGAGGTGGAAGACTATCTGAGATCTCTGCAGAGGTGTACACTGGTGTGCCCACGGTAGCCCAACAAACCCTCCTTACCTGAAGACTCCTCCAGGAGGAAACAGTTCTTCATTTTATTGATTTGGCAGCACTTCACCTTAAGGGTCCCTTTATTTACTATTTATAGTCATTTCTTCCTCAACTCCCTCAGACTGGACCTCCTCCTCTCCTTTTCCTTCACATAACACTCTTATTATTTACACTTTTACTTAGTGGTTAAGTGGTTTTAACAGAAACTAACCCCATGTTGTGGACTTTCAAGCCAACTTTAACAATATTATGTGCAATACTATCATTTTCGTTTTTTGTGCATTTATTGCTATTTTGGAGCTCTTAGAAATGTTAAACTTTCCCCAAATCTTCAAGTTGGAGAGATTTAAGGTTCCTCCTAAGATGATCTTTCCAAACTTTCTATAGATGTTTTGTTTTTTTTCCTTTCTGCACACTGTAAAGCTACACTCTACAGAGCAGATGGCCATCTGACTGCTTTCAGAAATTAAACTGGTGAAAACTGGGCACAAGATGGCAGTAGTGGGTAACACATGCAAAACTGAACAGTGACAGTCAATGTAAGGACTACAATGATCCTCTGCCTCCACAGATGCAGTTTACAAAACTCCAAGGCAGTTGTCTAATATTCCACATTGTCCTACTTGAAGATGCCAGTTCAAACCAGGTCTCTGGAAATCCCTGTGTGGTTTCAATTAAAACTGATCTTTTACACCCTGTAGATGTAATTGTCCTCTTTAGTTTCAGTACACCTTCATCTTGTTTTACTGTATTTGAGCATTGTAAATCCTTCATATTTTAGAGTTTTCATTTAATCCAGTTTCACTCCTGAGATCATGAGAAAAACGTGAGACGGACGTCAGACAGCAGATCAGACGACCATAAATCGAAGCAAATGGATGGAAAATTTTGTTTAAAGCCAGCCTCTGTAAAACTGACGGCGTTTTTATAGGAGACTTCTTTACAATACATTTATTAGTAACTGTTTCCTCTGAGCTGAGTCCTACATTTTCAGTGCACTATGTACTAATAAAGGACTGTGTACTAATAATTAACAATTTTCTCCTGCATATGCATTTTTATTATTACTACTACAACGGTAATTACTTGATTATCACTTGGAGCATTATTAATTTGATTATCTTTGTGTAGCAAGTAAGCTGCTCCTTCCTCGGGCAGATTTCAGTTTCTACCTGCAAATGTTTTACAGCAAACAGCTGTTTGCTGTGTTTACGCTTGTGTTGTTGAATAAAGATTCAGAGGAAAAACCTGAGCCTTTAGTAACAAGCAAGTACTGCTAATTAGTTTCTGCTCATTGTTGATGATAAAAAAAAAATAAAAAAAAAGACAGTTTGTACAGATGAGTCTAATTTTAGAAAGTGATAACAGTGGACTTATTACGTAAGTCTTATTTTTTAACTAATGACTCAAAATTGAAATTGATTATTTTAATAAGTGTTGATGTTAAATTAAAAAAAACAAAAAAAACTAAAAGAGCCTGGGCAGTTTTGGGGGAAACAGAAAAAAGTCTCTGGTCAGATGAAAGAAATATTAACTTGTACCAAAATGCTGGGAAGAGAAAAGTATGGGGGAAAATGTGCGGACAATCCCCGTCAGTATAGCACAGTACTTGAGTGAGCTGGAGAAGACTTCTAGATGCTGACCGCAATGATCCCATTAGTGTGACACATCATTAATTGTGTATTCTGGGTTTATAGGTTGTTTCATCCATTTGTCACAAGACGCTCTGCCGATCACAGAATGATTCTGTGAGCTGAGGTAAGCTCACCGCAGAATGATCAGAGTGTGTGTCGCATGGTGCACAGGTTACTTGGAAGCCCGCACGTTCTCCTTCCACTACAACCACTGACTGCTTCTTTCAGCTACAATGGTGAGCTGTGTGATTACATCGGTTACACTGGTTGTATCCTTTTGTAAGATAGGTGGTTGGTAGGAATCGTATCATCTAAAGCAAATGACAACAAATTTGTTTAGAAGATGTTTAATTATAGGCTTTGCTATTGTCTAATGAACACTCAAATGTTTGCACATGACTGTGGAGGGGCCCGACGGTGGGAAGCACTGAGATACCCGGGGAAATAACACTGAATAAAAATGACAAGAATTACTCACCTCCCAACAGCATTTTACTCCTGTAACTGTAACATGATGAATAAATAATAGCTTCTGCTTCCACCACTATAGAAGTACAAATACACTCTGATACTACATAGATAAGGCTGTAGGACACTGTATAACATAACTGGAAAACCCTACATTTGGACTGCTTAAATAAAGGTGACTTGACTGACATCAATCTGAACCAGCGCCTAACATATCAAATCATAACACATCTGCAGCACTGTCTGACAGGCAGCACCAATCAGCAAACACCTGATGTGAATGTCAGAGCTGTGTGTGTGTGGCTGTTGCTGGGGTTAGGTGTCAAAGACTTAATCCTGTTTGAGAATGAAAGAGTTTCCTAAGCATCCAAACAGAGCCATGTGGCATTACAAAGAGTGGGATGAGTAATTTTGATATCTGCCGTGTGGACAGCCATCAGTCTATCAGCACATAAGATGACATTTACCAATGCTATTGGCTGATTTGTATCTGTTACATCACATCAAATGTTCAAGGATGGTGATTTATCTAAATAATAATGAATTATTTTTTTCCCTTGCAAAAAAAAAAAAAAAAATGGGGAAAGGAGAACCTTTTAGTTGAACCATTAACCATGAGTTCTAAAGTTATCCCTACTCATAACTTCATTTTATGCAGTGTTTGATTTTTAGGCTGTTTGAGAGTTTGGGCTGTGTGCTTGAGTTTAAAATAAAGTTCTGCAGGGTGAACAGAGGTGTGAGGAGGCTCGTGCAGCCACCGCAGCAAGACTCTGGCGAATTAAGAGAAAGGGAGAATGAGGAGACAGTAATTAGGGAGCAGCCAAGGCTTCTTCACACTCTGGTAATTTCAGCTCTATTTGTGGCACAAGGCACGAGTATATTGCAATTCTGTAGAACCAGATCCACTGACAACTTCAAGCAAAAAAAAACTATCACAAAAAAAAACACTTGCAGCTTTAAGGATTAAAAGCAAAATTGTGTAATAGAAGTATTTTGATTAAGGTTAACAAGGAATCTCAGAACACAACTTTTTGCATTCCCGAAAGCTTCTCTGAAGCATTTAGACTTCAAATTCAGTTCAGATTTTATGACCAATTTTAATTTCCAAAGACTTAATATTAAAAGAAATGGAGAATAAGATCTAAAATTAATTCAGAGGAGGTTCAAGGGATAATAAAAAAGTTCCCCGATAATAAAGCTCATTTGTCATGCAGGTACGGCGAGGAGTTTGAAATAACACTCTCTAAATCACCATCCTCTTTTTTTAATACAAACTTCATGGATCACACCCTTGGCGACTGTATAAAGCTGATATTGCACTCGAACTGAACAATGGCTGATGATGAATTAGACCCTTCATTCTGCATGACCCTACATCATGGCTCCTGGAAACTGCCTAAAACAAGACTTGAGTCTTCAGCTAAGTTAGCACCACTGCAGTTCTTCAAAAGCTAAATTCTGCTTTGTCACATGCTCACAACTAAGCACTGTCAGCCTATTGGCCACAACATTAAAAGCCCCCATGAAGTGTACAACATTCAAGAAAACTCTGACCCTTGTCTGCGTGTTATTTAACACAAACTACACCTGGGTGCACCACAATGGCAACAACATACTGCAGTGGCAGCTACCTCGTGATAATAATGATAATAATGGATTGCATTTATATAGCGCTTTTATGAGACCCTCAAAGCACTTTACAATTCCACTATTCAGTCACTCTCACATTCACACACTGGTGGAGGCAGCTACAGTTGTAGCCACAGCTGCCCAGGGGCAGACTGACAGAAGCAAGGCTGCCATATCGCACCATCGGCCCCTCTGGCCAACACCAGTAGGTGAAGTGTCTTGCCCAAGGACACAACGACCGAGACAGAAAGAGCTGGGGATCGAACCGGTAACCTTCCGGTTACAAGATGAGCTTCTCAACCCCCTGAGCCACGGTCGCCCCCATAGTGCTTTCCACCACACTGTGAAAACTGCATAAGAACAGCTGTTCGAACTTGACGGAGCACGAGGTGTTGACCAAGTATGCAGATTCTCCAGATCACAATCAGCAGAAGTAGGAACTGTATTCAATTCAGTTTTATTCATATGCCGCCAAATCATTTTATATTGTAAGGTAAAGACTGTACAAAAGTAAAGAGAAAACCTCAACAATCAGATAACGCCCTATAAGCAAGGACAGTGGGAAGGAAAAACTCTCTTAACAGGAAGAAACATTCAGTAGAACTAGGCTCAGGAAGTGGTGGCAATCTGTCACGACCAGTCGGACTCTATGAGGTATACGGACATAGTCCCAAGGGTTGGAAAGGGAAATTTCCTGATTTTAAAATAGAAAATAGCATAAATGATGAATAGGGGAGATCACTGTTTACAAATGGATGTGTGACTGTGTAAAAATCCCGGAGAAAATGAACTGCAATGAGCTGACTCTACTGACTCACTTGATTTACGACCTCAATTAACACTTTTGCAATGAATTGATGGTCTTTATCACACGTCTTATTTAATGCAGCATGATGTTTGTTTTTATGTTGCTCCAGTTTAGAGGAAAGTGGATGACAGGGCAGGGTGTGTGTTAGGGCGTGGCTTCGTTTGACTGACAGGTCACTACAACTACCATTACTTTGTAGTGTCCTCAGTTTCATAGTCAGACTCAACGCTGACTCATAACATTTGATTTCAAAACCACAATATGGCAAAGAGCTGGTTTCAAGAGGGGCTCGTCCATCCGTTAACAATGTTGGCTCTTTCTCTAGGTTGCCACTTTGTACAGAGCCAAAGCAGCTGTGCTTAAATGTTTAGAAATATTACAAACAAAAGGTATACACTGATCATTGCAAGACCTCATCCAGAACTCAGTGTACCTGTCAGCAAGTGCAATCTGCAAAAACAGTCATTAAATGTGCGAAGCTGAGACTTCGCACTTGATTAGGATTTTTGAATGTTGTTCTATTCCTGGCTGGAAGCAGAATCAGCAGGTGCATTAATTGTTTGAGGCAAGGTGCTTCCAACACTCTCGATGCTTTACCTGGATAGAGTCTGGATAAGGCCGTCTGTGATGTAACCACAGGACAACAGTCTAAGTATGACTAGCTCACCATTAAAAAAAGGCCATTTCTCACTCAGTTATTTTTTAATGTCATGGACAATGGCTGTAAGATCATCTTTTGGTCATGCATATGTTCTACAAATGTCAGGTGCTGACTGCAGATGGAGATGAGCAGGCTGTAGAGCAACAAACTCAGGCCAGATAATTAGAGAGAATTTGGAAGCCACATTGAAAACTAACATGCAGAGAGATTGGGGTTTAGCTGATACTGAAAACATTAAAGGCAGAAAACAGCCTGTTATATTTGATCTAGGAGAGGTAATGGATGATTCCCATTGTGCAATTACAGCGACTTTAGTTTATTCTGTCTCACCTAGACCTATCAGTTCATCTCATGGACCTCGGGAAATGATTAGGTGAAAACTTCTGTTAAGTTTATCTGATGTTGAAAGCTTGTGGGGTTTTTTTTTTTTTCATTTTTAGGTATTGATTTTAGAAGTTTAGTCCTCATAACTAAATTTCAGGACTTTTACGGTTCCTTTTTTTCACCAGATTTACTTGAAAAGTATGTTAAAAATCCAAGAAACTCTTAGGATCATTTGCCATTGTCATTCAACCCATGTCTGGGGTTGTTCAATCTAGAAAAAAGTCATTAAGTTTAAAATGATCGCTCGGGGTTTATGGGATATTTTGTACAAACAAACAAAAGCAAAAAGCGAGCCCTTTATTGAGCTGATGAACAAACTAGCAATAGGCAAAGTACAAAACTTACTGAACATGACAAACCCTTGACAAACACTTGAGAACAACGACAGGGGAACTGAGCAGTACACTCAAGGGGCGACATCATGAATAATGAGACAAGGGAATTTAGACTCGACACAACGGACACTCGACCAGGGACTAAGGCAATAAAACAGGAAACACAACATAAGACTGTGACTAGGACTTGCCGACTTGACACAGGGATCAAAGTTAGGCACGGAGACAAAACACAGGTCAGAGATCCGTGGTCTGACTGTGGGAAACAAAGGAATTGCAAAACTAAATATTACAAAACCCAGAAGAAAAAACAGAATGTAAATGGGGCTACAAGGGACATAATAAATATGTATACAAGACAGAGGTAGCCACTCTGACATCACCATTGTTGAAGACCAGCTGTGTAAGTGTGAGCACTCATTGTAGCCTAAAAGCAATGAGGCTGTGTTCCCTATTTGGTGTAAATGCGTTATAAAGGGACATCACAATATTTTGACTTCAGGCAAATTAAATGAATGTGCAGTAACTAAAGCTGTGCACACTTATTTTTGATATTAGATTAGATTAGATTAGATTAGATAGAACTTTATTAATCCCTCTGGGAAATTCGATTTCCAAAAAAGCACAGCACCAACAGAAGTTACAGAGTTACAGAATATTATATATATATATATATATATATATATATATATATATATATATATATACACACACACACACACACACATATATAAATACAGAGACAATATAAATAAAATATACGAAGGGGATAAATAGAATAAATAGGAATAAAAATAAAAATACAAGTGAATTGCACATTTCAAGTATTGAAAGTATTATCATAAGTATTATCATAAATGCATCATGGACAGAATACTGACACTTGACAATTTTTAAATATCAGGGTTTTTGTGAACACACAATTATCATGATACTCTTACACTTAGACAAATGAAAGTAGTTTGAGGAATATTGCAGTGTTAATTATTTCCCTTTTGGATTTTGTTACAGTACAACATATTTTATTGTTTGCAAAAAAATGTCTAAATGTCTAATGAGACCATATACAATATGAGGGCTTATGAGTCTCGGCCTCATTATCAGTGACCTGAATTATTAGCCTAGAGCACATTTACGTACACCTAACTGCACTAGTCTTGGAATATTAGTATAAGGAATAAAAGTATTTTACTGTATAAGACCTACTTAGGGGAGCTGTAACATCCGTGTTAGAGAGATGCCGACCCAATCCAAACTCCCGGCTCTTTATTTGGGAAATTAAAAGGTGTTTAAACGGCTGCATGAACTTTCTGTCTGCTTCTTCAGACTAATTGGAGCTGACATATATGCCCATTTTTAGCTCCAAGGTTCATGCTGGGCTGGTTAATTGAGTTTGTTGTGCTCAGGTGGTTTTAGTCATCTGGCTTTCAGTGTGCCACCTTTTAACACTGCCCAATCACAATCTACTAAGCTTTTCTTTAATTTGACTGTTGTTGAAGGTAGCAGCTCACTCCACGTGGCCATAGATTAGAGGATGTTGTACAACTTAAAGTTAAAAAGAAAAATAACCCAGGCATGGCCTGATTATTCCATAATTACTTGTTTCTTTATGTCTGGCTGATGCCTGCTGTGAGCATTTAAAAGTTTGAATAAGTTATTGCAGTATTTAAGTCACATTTCTTTCCACTACTTTTTAATCCAACTCAAACCCTGACATTTTCTCCCACCCATGGGGATAAGTCACTTTTGTAGTCTTATGAATAATCCTTAATAATTCAGTGTGAATGCTGCCAATTTAAATGTTTTCTTTTCTTTTTTGCCATTTTTTTTTTTTAGAATTCATTACTCCCTAAATGTGGAAAACTGGATTTTTGCAAGATTTTGTATTGGTCAAATGATTACTTGAGTATCTAAATCTCACTCATATAGGCATTACCAAACAAAGTACTGTCAGGCTACTGCTGAGATAAGAGATGTTTAACTGGTGAAGCTCACCGTCCACTCGTACAGACACATTCTCATAAATCAATATGTATTTCAAACCCAAAGGCCATGCTCTTCTGCAAGGCTGAACATAGCTTCCATTAAACTCCTATATGCCTCAAAGTAAATTAGGCTTACCATGGACCAAAAACTGAACAGGTCTGGCCCTCTGAGAGCTGGATTTCTTTCCCTGTGCTGTCCACACACAAACACAAACAAGCCTCCACCTATAACCCAAATTTGCCATAACCAGCCAGCCTGAACTAACTTGACATCACTGATTGGTTATCTTTTATAGAATCTGATGGCTGCCTCTCTGTGACCCATTTTTTGTTATTCTGAGCAGGATGCACACATTGAGGCTTTGCTGTGCTGAAGTCCTGACTGTCTTGGGTGTAACTGATTTTATTTAACATGTTTTATCGATTCCAGACCTTTAAAGATGATAGTTTCCCGAGTACTGCAATTTCAAACCAAAACAGAGCTTTACACATAACCCTGCACTCACCTCTAAATAGAAACGATCCTTCTTTTTGGTCCTCACAAATAGCTGTGGACTCCCACTTTGTGTGTGTGTGGTGTGTTTGTATATGTGTGTCTTCCCGCCCCTTCACACTGTCCTCTCTCCTCCGGAGCACAGAGCCGCACAGAGACCCGACTGTGGCACGCTGCAGGTCTGCGTCCGTGTGCTTTTCTCTCTCTCGCTCTCTGGTGTTTGGTTCTTCCAGGAAGCAAACGGCTCACTGAGCATCCATTGCGAGGTTTCCCCCCCCCTTCTATTTCTTTTACACCGCTTTTTCACATGCCGCCGTTACAGCGCTGGGGGTAGGGGACGCACTGTGACCGACCAAGCAGCGATGAATATGGCGTTTATTGGGGACGCGGACCCCTTCACCGCTTCGATACCTGCCACCAAAGTTGAACTGACGGTCTCGTGCAGGTGAGTGCTGACCACTTTTGCTTCACTGCGTTGAGATGTACAAAACAATAAATATTCCTTTCACTGTGATATCTGCCCGGGAGTTCCGTGCAGGCTGCATAGTAGGGAATAAACCCAGCACAAACTCGCTTTGCGCTCGTTGTTTCAATTTGATTTGTTTGTACAGTGCGGTGTGGAGTCACGCCACTTTTCTCTTTATACGAGAGCAGTGGCAGGTGAATGATTATATATTGGATTTGTGCAGGAAGGCACGTTTTCTTGCGCGTCTGTTGCCAGTAGTTTTCCTGTGGATGAGCGCCGGATGGAGGTCAGAGTTGACATGTCTTTACACTGCTGTCACGTTTCCGAGCTTCGGTGAAGCTGCCACACGCAGAGCTGCAGAAATTTATGTTTGCGCCGAAGCAAAGTGACCACCTCACCACGTCATCATCCTTACGAAATATTTATTTCATGTGGGAATTTCCTGCAGGGAGGACGGGTGGAGGATGCTGGAGCAGGCTGTTTGATTCGCGCTGTGGCAGTTTTACTACAGTGGACACGTCCAGTCAGCTTTTAAAAACACACCGACCATTTTCAGGCTGCTGCTTCTTACGTGGAAGGATTTGCTGTTTGTAATGATATGAAATATGCTATATCTGTCACTCTATCCATCCAATCATTTCTCCTCTCCGTGTATCATCTGGGGTCTCTCAGCAGGACTGTCAGGATTGTTGAGAATATTAGGATTAAATTTAGATTCAATGAAATTTTAAAGTTGAGAAAGTAAGGTGTCATCATGGGTTTTGAGCTCTTGGATTTTTTTTAAAAGCCAAGAAGACACATTTTAAATCCCATGACGCAATGAAAAGCAGCATGTGCTCTTCAATGACAAAAGTTTTTTTTAAATTGAAATATAGATCAGCGAGTAATTTTATGTTGATAGAATTGAATGTTTAGTGAACTACAAAGATCTACAGTACAGTGTGCTAATGCAGTGGATGGTAAAGCCCACTGTGTAAAGTGTCCAATCAAAGCAAAGCTTATGATTCACACATCACAGAATCTTTAAAATGGAGCAGAATGTGACTGAAGATTTACATAATAAAACAATCTGCATAAGCGCTAAATCGTTTAAGCCTCCTTTGAAGCATGAATTAAAAAGAATCAATCAATCAATTCAACACGATCAGTGCTGAATTGAAGCTGAATTTTTAATTTCTTTTTATTATGATCAAAGGTTCATTTGGTAACTTTTCAGGTGTGTGTGTGTGTGTGTGTGTGGGGGGGGGGTGCATCCATTTTCTCTTCTTCAGTTTGTCGTCTGAATGTGTAAAATCAGTAACGTGTTTTGACACAATCTGGGGATTTTTAGTTATCCTGGTTTGTTTGCCCCTAAACTGAAGAGGCAGTCACGCCCCAAACAACTTTTCAATATCATAATGCTGTATAAGAGTAAGATAAGTGACAAGGAATTCAGGGCATGTCATAAAACATTTTATTTGATTTAGTCGGTCGTTCAGGTCTATGTTCAGGCTGAGATCATGTAGTCTTTAAATCTTTATTTCACTGCAAAACTTTAATTCTTGTAAACCTTATTTGAGACTTTTAATGAACAGAAGAACAAAGACTTTGGACTCATTTAAATTCCCGCTGACCTAAAATCTGCCAGCTGTTTATGCAGATGGAGCTTCTGTTGCTGTTTTAGTTCTAAGATAAAAGCTTTGCACAGCAAGTCAGCTTGGTAATGAACTTCATGATTTTGAGATCTGAACTTGTGAAGATATTTTGTGTTTGATTATGTATGTGTTTGTTTGTTTGTTTGTTTGTTTTAAGGGGAAAAAATGGCATCATAAAAGAAAAGCTCCCGCAAATTATGACTCATCTCCGCATTCTTATAAAAAGCTCTTTTTATTCATGCAAACATAATTTATGTGCTTTTCCTTATGCATATTCCTGACCGTGAAAAGGAGCGAGCAGTTATAGAAAATGGCATGGATGGAAAATGGACAAACTGCAGTGACATTTCTTTAATGCTTGCAAAGGCACTTTGAGTGACAGAGGCATTAGGTAATGCATTGTTTCTGTCACCACAAGCTTTCAAGCTTGTGGAGCCAAATGATAGACAAAATACACAAGTCACCTTTGACAAAATGAGTAAAGCTTCCAGGGAGCCAGTCGTGTATAGTGTTGGGATGTACAAGCTTTGCAGTTCACAACCAGCACAAAAATTATCCTAAAAAAGCTGTGCAATGGTGACGCATTAAACTGCACCACCTTTGGTTCGGGGCACTAACAACACTTGCAGTTTCATGTAGGCATTTGCTGTTATGTTTTTTCCTAATTGCAAAATTTCACCACTGTCTCATTGGAGCGTTAAACGAATTTTTAGGACTGACGACCAAAATCAAAAATAGATTCAGTTTTAGTGTCGTGTGTGTCAAAGAAAAAAGCCAAGTCCTGCATTGTAGGATTACTGCACTGCTTCATTGTTGTACACCAAACTGGCAGTCCTGGCATTTTCTTTTACCAAAGTTTGATATACTACATCATTTTGACACCGTTTTAGCTTGGTTTTCTTCTATGTTGATTTTAAAACAGGGGGAAAAAAACCTACAGAGACAGATTCCTTGGATGAACGCATGCATTTTGTCTGGTTCTCTGAGCAGCTGCCTTATATTGGACTGTGGCAGAAATCAAGAACAGAACACCTATCTGAATCAGGTTATAGCTTAATATTGTTTTACTGTTTTTGTTTGTTTTTTGGTTAAGTGGATATTGGCTGTTAAATGCATCTTTCGTGTGAAAATCTAGTCCAATAATTCACTGTACTAGTTCATTTTTTTTTGACAGAACAAACATGCTTTAGCTTTTTGATCTGCCTGAGGTGAAACCATTAATAGCCACACCAAAACAAAATTTACCAGTCCTCAGCTTGTGGAGAGTGTGATTTTCCCACTTTTGTGTTGACGAAGCTACTGAAGCATTCAGCCCAGATAGAGTCCGTCGCTGAGTGAAAGCTCCCTCACTCAATAAATCCAAACCGTCTCCGGACCCGTCACATGTGCAGTGAAGCAGCAGAAGTGACAGATTGATTAACTCAAGACAAATATGGTGTGTTAGTGAGAAGAAAACCCCCGCACAGCCATTTGCCTGAGTTTCCTCACTCATGATCACGAGGCCTTGATGACACAAACACAAGTCAGTGGAGTTTAATTCTGTGCGTGGACAGTAGACAGTGAGCGTGGCGAGTCTGTAGAGCTGCACAGGCAAATGAACCTTGCAGACAGTTGGGCGTTTTGGGAAGTGTTTGTAGGGAATGATGTTGGTGTTCGCGTCAGCTCGGCTGTCTTGTGATCTGAGTGGTCCACAGCGGAGAGATAGTCATGACCTTTGGGCACAAAAGCTACGAAGTGTATCCCTTTGAAGAATTGACGTGCTCTGTGTAGCTGTATTGAAGCCAGACGCCGACCTGCTGAGAGGCTGGTCGATGTGTCACAGCTGATGTTGCACTTTCCACGAGGAAGGTGAAGAAAGAGACAGAAAGAGTTAGTGGAGCAGGGAAGGAAACTATAGCGTGCAGGTTTCTTAGATTTCTTTTGTTTTAGTTCTAAATACAAATGGCTTAAAACAAAAATAACTAGGTTTCTCTGGCTTTTATGAGAAGTGAAATAGCGTTGTTGTTTTTTCTCCAGTAAATTTAATGTCATTGGGAAGCACAGTTCAAGATTACTCAGCACCTGATGAAAGTGCAATCATCTGATTGGCTGCCTCTCGCAAACAGGTTTGAAATAGCAGGAGGGTGGAGCTTCTCTGCTTACAGCAGGAGCTCTGTGTCTGAAATGACCATATTAGGAATTTCCAGTGTCACCAACATCATAAAGAGGCAACAATAGAACAAAATGTGTGAAACAGTTTGAAACTTAAACTTTTGGCTGACAGGGATTTCTTTTATGCTGAATCCATTATTTTAAATGTTGTATTTAATATCAAATCAAATCAAATCACTTTTTATTGTCACATCACATGTGCAGGCACACTGGCACAGCACATGCGAGTGAAATTCTTGTGTGCGAGCCCCACAAGCAACAGAGATGTGCAAACACAACAACACAAACGAGCAAAATACAAGAATGGCCAACCTGAAACTAATAAATATATGTACAATATATAATAGTGTATGCATTTCTGGATGTGTATACTAAATATTTTCCTACGTGTGTGTGTGTGTGTGTGTGTGTGTGTGTGTGTGTGTGTGTGTGTGTGTATACACATTTTTACAAATTAAATAGTAAAAAAATAAAATAAAATAATAATAATAATAATAATAATAATAATAATAATAATAAAAAAATATATAAAATATACAGAGTTGAATATGTGCAAAACAAGTGGCATTTATATACAGTGTGGAGTGCATAATGTTGAAGTTCCAGTAGTGAAGCTGAGGTGTCTATGACGTGTTCAGCAGTCTGATGGCCTGATGGAAAAAGCTGTCTCTCAGTCTGCTGGTACGGGACCGGATGCTGCAGAACCTCCTTCCTGATGGAAGCAGTCTGAACAGTTTATGGCTGGGGTGACTGGAGTCCTTGATGATCCTCCCCGCTTTCCTCAGGCACCGCTTCCTGTAGATGTCTTGGAGGGAGGGAAGCTCACCTCCAATTATCCGTTCAGAGCACCGCACTACTCGCTGGAGAGCTTTGCAGTTGTAGGCGGTGCTGTTGCCATACCAGGTGGTGATGCATCCAGTGAGGATGCTCTCAATGGCACAGCGATAGAAGGTCCTGAGGATGCGGGGGCTCATGCCGAATCTTTTCAGTCTCCTGAGAAAGAAGAGGCGCTGCTGCGCCTTCTTCACTGTTTTGTTTGTGTGTACTGACCACGTAAGATCCTCAGCCAGGTGTACGCCAAGGAACCGGAAGCTGCTCACTCTCTCCACAGCAGGGCCGTTGATGGTGATAGGGGTGTGTACTTCTCTGCACCTCCGGAAGTCCACTATCAACTCCTTTGTCTTTGCGACGTTGAGGGTGAGATGGTTGTCTTGACACCAGTGGGTCAGGGTGCTGACCTCCTCCCTGTAAGCCGTCTCATCACTGTTGGTGATAAGACCCACCACTGTAGTGTCGTCCGCAAACTTCACAATGATGTTGGAGCTGTTAGTGGCTGTGCAGTCGTAGGTGTAGAGTGAGTACAGGAGAGGGCTCAGTACACACCCCTGTGGAGCACCAGTGTTCAGTGTGATGGGGGATGAGGTGATGCTGCCCAGTCTGACCACCTGGCGTCTGTCAGACAGGAAGCTAAGGATCCAGCTGCAGAGGGAGCTGCTCAGTCCTAGATCCTGCAGTTTCCTGTCCAGCTTCGAGGGAACGATGGTATTGAATGCTGAGCTGTAATCTACAAACAGCATCCTCACATACGTGTCTCTCTTCTCCAGGTGTGACAGGGCAGTGTGTAGTGTCAGGGCTATGGCATCATCAGTGGACCTGTTGTGGCGGTATGCAAACTGTAGAGGGTCCAGTGAGTCGGGTAGCGCAGAGCAGATGAAGTCCCTGACCAGCTTCTCGAAGCATTTGCTTACGATGGGGGTCAGGGCTACAGGTCGCCAGTCGTTCAATGAGGAGATGGTGGAGGATTTGGGTACAGGGACGATGGTGGCCATTTTGAAGCAGGCTGGGACTACAGACAGAGAGAGGGAAAGGTTGAAGATGTGCGTGAACACTCCAGCCAGCTGAGCCGCGCATGACCTCCACCATCCACCATAGTAACAGTAGCTGTATGACAGAAAACAGAGAAAAGTACAGCAGGTCCCCTTTAAAGCCTCTGTGTATGCTTTAAAAAGAAGCAATTTCTGGTACTGGTACTCAAATAACAGTAGCTTTCACTACCACTCTCACCCCAGGAGCCTGAGAAGAATGATGTGAAAGCAAAGAACACGCTGCGCTATTTTTCTTCAGTACGACTGTCTCATTTTCCACATACATAAACATGTAATCACACCAGCATTTTACACATTGAGGCTTTAAAGCTAGATAATGACTCCTTCACCGGAAGGCTCAGAATGGTACAGTCTCTGAAGATAAATTGTGGTTGGTGCTCTCGCTGTGGAGTCTGCAGAGATCTCCAACTGGTGCTGTGTTCTGCCAACAATTTAAACTCCTCTGTAATTACAAGAAAGAAAGCATGGCTGTGGTGAGGCTCATTTAGCAAACTAAAAGATGACACGTTTATTTGTCTGGTAACAGTGGAGCTTGATCTTTGTGTAGCACAGCTGATTGGGGCTGGTTAAAGAAATTAGACGAGGATAAATTAAAATCATTTGGTCCGGTAGAAATGAAGCTGACTGGTTTGACTGTGAATTACCTGTTAACCAGTTGGGGCTAATGATTAGAGCTAACATACAAAATGCTTTACGTCGTTGAAATATTATTTAGACATTTTGAGATTGCAGCAAAGCACCTAAGAAACAAGTTAAAAATATTAAAACATTTCAATTACATAAGATAAAAAATGTATAATTTGACCTTGACATATACAAAATGAAAAAGGCCAATTTATTTTGTATCAATATACCATCTTTCAACTTTGATAGTAAAATAAAACAGGACCAAAAAGGTACACAGTAGCCACAAAGTACAAGATAGCAGCGACATTGCTGCTGAAGATCAATCCAGTCGTTAAGTCTGACGTCACTAGCCGTGTCTGGGCCTAAACTCTGCTGCTGGTCCATATATCAAACGATCACTATGGCATTACTGAGCGTTGAAAAACTGTCTAAAGTCTTTCATCTTTAATAAAATGATCAGCGTTCTGCTCTACCAGGTGTAACAATTGAGTATAACATCCAGGCATCCATGAAAACTAAATTTATGACATTTAACAGAGTTAGAAGTTAGCAGGAAGTTAGCTCGCTAGCTTCTATCTAAATACAATATAGCATGCCCTGACTGCGGGGTTTTGGAAACAAATTAAAACGTACAGCTCTGTTATCACTTCCAACATAAATGAAGACAGAAAACTAAACAGCAGTGACGTTTGTAGGGTTACTGAAGTTTGGCTAGCTGGTATATAATGATGTGCTACATGACCGCTAGCGACACAGCTATGTTAGCATAATATAAACAAGCTAACTTTTTTTCCACTCAATAAAAGTTAACGTGAGTGTTCTCGTGGTCAGGAACAAATGTAATCGCATGGCAGGATGCTGTAAAAGGACCAAACTTCAGCCAGGAGAACAACTGAGATAATCCATCCACAATACGAGGTTAGTCATTCATATACTGCTGCATGGGCTGGGCTGTAGTTGCATCCTAAGGTTTTAAAAACTGAGCTTAAATAAATGATCAGCGGTAATAAAAGCCGAGGAAGGTCAACAGTGATCACTGACTGTTTTAGGAGCCTTTTGAGATTAAATAGAAGAAAATACATAGCATTAAACATGTTAACAACACAAAAGCCATATTAAACGCAGACTACTTTAGGCCCGGAAATAGGATTCGCCACGTCATCACTTAAGGACCGGATAGGGGCTTCAGCTGCCTGCTAGGATATGAATGTTCTGTGGTTTTCACAAACTGGGAAAAGCTACCAGAGAAAACAGAAGCGCTGGTCTTCATTGTTTAGTTATGCATTATAATGTTCATTTACCCAGGAAATATCATAGATATCTAAATGTCAGTGGTGTGACTACACTGTATTCTACTTTGTATAATCACCATTTAGTTTACTTAACAATGAAAAGTTGCGTAAAATTATAGCTTGCCCACTTCAAATAACATCAGATCAAATGGAATGTGTTTACTATACAGTAATTACAATTTTCAAAGTCCAAAAAATGTCTGAAAAAAACTGATTCAAATACAGACTAAAAGCCCAGGACTTAGTAAGCAATAAGCAAATAGTATCACATGAAGAAATAGAAAGATCAATATGGGTTTTTTTTGTAGCTTTTTTGTATAACCAATAAAGCTTTTTCCATTATAAAAGAACTGCACACAGTAGCAGGATCTCCAACTCTCACAGGTTATTTGCACATTGTTTCACAATCTAATCACAGGGCTAAAATGATTAAAAACAACAAAGAAAGTGTTGTCATGAGGGGGAGTATTTTCAAAGCAGCAAAGCTCTTTGTGGCTGTGCACACTCTTACTGTATAATGAGGTGCTAAAATTCCTTCGTTACAGTTTATGTAATTGATCATGTTTTGTACTTTTTGTTTCAGTACCCGTTATTGCATACATTTCCACTACTGTTGTTTCCTCTTAATTGCTGCTTAGATCCACTGATTGCTAGTTAGCTCTAAAGAATTACTATTAAATCTTTAGTTCAAATAAAACTCTAATGAAGCTAAATGAAATGAAATCCGGCTAAGCTAATGTCATGTTTCCCCTCTGCTTCACTTCATCCTGCTTTACCTTGTTTCTTTGCTCCGTTCCACCTAAATTGTGAAGGATTTAGGGAGCAAAGAGCACAAAGCCAACAGATCAAGTTGGTCTCAGGTGGCGAGTCCTAAACGCAGGAAGGGTCGT
The DNA here is from genome assembly GCF_041146795.1 of Maylandia zebra. Lineage (NCBI taxonomy): Eukaryota > Metazoa > Chordata > Actinopteri > Cichliformes > Cichlidae > Maylandia > Maylandia zebra. The sequence continues at coordinate 24,546,284 of NC_135173.1, read as the reverse complement.
GCTGGGTGGCTGCATTAATCAGTTTTCTGAAGCAGTCATTTGGTCTAATGAAGGCACCAGACAGCTGTCGGCTCTCAGAGGTAACCAGCTTTACCTGGTTACCTCTGAGAGCCGACATGCCTCCATCACATTACTAACCATCCCCCTCCCTCCCCCCACCTTTGTTCCTCTGCTTTCATCTTTTCCACAGCCACTTTCCTGCATCTGCGTGATTGCTGTGGACAGATTTGAAGACATCATGTTGATTAGTGTCCAGTATTTGATGCCTTTCTACTGAGCGCAATAGAGGATTTTTATGCAGATTTATGCAGTATTCTAAGTTCTAAGAAGCATTACTTCCAGGCTGTAAATATTAAATACATTATATGGTATTTATTGCTAAAATCCATTAAAAGTCCTCTTCAGATAATATACAGATATGCACCTGTATCTATGGACTGCGTTGTTAAAGTGCGTGTATGACTGTCTCTTTGTTCTTAGATGATAAAAAGATTATGGCAGCGATGAAGAGGATGACCAGATCGGTGATCACAGACCAAATAAGACAGTTTCTAGTTTCTCGGAAGAAAATTGGTGTTGGCAGGTCACACTTAGGAAAAAAATAAAGAATCGGATAAAAAAAACAAAACTGCAATCAATGTAGCTGCATATATCAATAATTTATCAATTATTGTATTTATTTTATTTTTTGTCAAAAAGTCTATTCAAAAACCTGAAAAGGTTTCAGTTTACTTTGAAACAGGAAAACAGAAAATCAGTCCTCACAGTGGCATCCTCAGCTGGGTCTGAATATTTTGGTATTTTTGCTTAAAAATGACCTATAATCCTTAAAATGATTGCACATTAATATTCCGTTGATTGTCTCAATGGTTATTCAACAAATCGGCGGAGCTCTTCACAAAAACGGATACTCTTTCTCGACCAGTCTTAGAAACAAGTGTTGCTAAGTGCACCGAATGACCCGATTCAGTCGCTTGAATACAGATTCTTTGGCAGATTCATCATAAGCTATTATCAAAAATATATGGGCTAAAAATAGAATATGATGTAGCATGTGTGTAATGTAATTATGCAAATGACATTTAGAGGTTCTGGTGCAGCCTATAAAAAATGTCAGTACAATTAACATATAACCTCAGATTAATGTTTAGCTCCTGATTAAACTGCTGGAATCTTTGGGCTTTAAAAAACACAAAAACAAAAGTACAAATCGTACCTGAGAGGACATAAAACTTGACATTTCACAGCAGATTCACAAGAACTTGAAGGCATAAATCTTTGTAGTACCTGCCACATAGGTTCTGACCTTCACTCGAAGGAAATTTACCAGGACTTTGATCAAAAATGTAACCATCTTTTTTAAGTAGGGTGCTGTCATGGCAGCAGCTATTCTATTATATCTTGTCATAAATGACAAGGGAACCAGTTGAAATGCATAGTTCAGCTTACAAAAGTCCACAGCAGGAATGCACGCATATTGGATTGTGGTAGCAACATTCCTGCATTATTACTGGACTGAAGCTGGTTTGAAGCCGCCTCATTGGAGATATAAATGCCACCTTCTAATTGCATTAAAAAGACTGTTATCTTTGACCCCCCAAAAATCAGTTTCTCACCATTAGAGAAACTGTACTTTCACTAAAAGACATTAATAAGAGCATTGACCATGTTCTTCAGACTCATAAGTCATAGGTTAATTGTATCTTCCATCTATCATCTATAACACTCTTGTTTAATACTGGATCAATTTGTCATCTGAATTTAGGTTCCACCTTTGAACAGAGAGAGAAAATAGTTTGTTTGAAAAGTCTGGGTCCATATTAAACTGTTTTTCTTACCCACCTGTCTGGCCTGACATCCTGCCTACACCGAAGCTCTATAAAAATCTCACCTTTTATTTTGCTCCTTCTATGATCCACCGCACTCAAGTGTAGCTATGGCCCATAGGTTGTGCAAACAAACTCTGGGATCCTTAAGGATGGTCATTATAGAGGATTTATCATTCGTAGCAAGCAAAATATGCTTTTCTTGCTTTATAATAGCCATTAAAAATCTCCTTCTGTAACAATAGGAGCTTAAAGTGAAAGTGTTGTGAGACTTACTAATCTTTAGTTTGTAAAAAGCGTTCTCTTTAGTGGTAGCTCAACATTTAAAATATTAATAATGAAGCACACAACAAGGGAATTTTGTACCAGAAGAGCTTTTTTTAAAGGCATTAATTTCATTTATAACCCTATTACTATATAATAACTAATAATCGTTTGACTTTTGAACATAACAAGAAATCGGACTTTTGTCCCCAGTTGCCTGCACTGAAAACATATGAAGAAGAAATCGTTTCATAGCAAAGATAAGAGGAATGTCATTGTTCCAAAGCATTGTATGTTCACCTGAGGGGAATTTTCCTCTTATATGATTTAACATCAGAAGAAGAAGAGGATGGATGGAACTTTGTAGTTCACATAAATATTTAAACTATGACAGTGCAACACCATAGTTACAGTTTCAAATTTTACATAATTTCTTTAACACCTATTATTGTAATTATGTCATACAACTAACACAGACTACTCAAATTGTGGCTTCTTTTCGTAAAGCAGGACTCTCGTGGTTCATTATTGGGTGAACATCAGTTTCCCTTGAAGATACAAACCCCCCTCCCACTCAGAATCTGAGAAAATCGTTCATAGTTAAGAGAGTTTCTCAGGTGTTTCAAGGCTAAACTGATCAAACCAGCCGAGTAATCTCTGTAGCTTCGATTGACTGTATTGATCTGGAGTTATCCTCCTAGCAGCTTGTGCTGTTGGTTACAGCATCTTTCGTGGGAACTTCTTCATTAACTGATGTTACGGCTCTGCAGACGACTGCTGCTGCTCCGAACAACACTCCACACTCTTGGAAGGCAGATGTCAAGCTCGTGTGCTTGCGTGAGGTTACGCTGTAAAAGTAACCACCCACTCCGCAGTTGCATGGTATCTGACTTTAAGACAGGGGTCGGCAACCCTAGGCATGCGTGCCACAGCTGGCACGCGAAGGGTTAACTGATGGCACGACCATAGCTGGACTGGCCATCCGGCATTTGCTCGGTGGGCCGATGGTGATTTTTCGTTTTTATGGGCCGATGATTTTTTTATTTTTTTTGTAACGGTATAAACAATGAAAGGTGGTGGATTGGCCAGATGCTGGCTGATGTGTAAAAATAACTCAGTTATTTGGTAGTGGCTGTGGCGGAGCTTCCACAGATTCAGTAACATTAGCAAGTGGTGGAGGCCAGCAGGTGGATGAGAGAAAGGGGAGGCAGGAGGAGAGCCCCGAGGCAGCTGCCGAGTGTCAGGTGAACTGAACTTCAGGTAAGAAGTTATGACCTGCAGTCTGTCTGGGTCAGATATAAACCAAGTTTAGGTGGAGTTTATTTTCGTTGTGCTGACTTTTTACCGTCAGTTACAATAACTCATACTGCCTACTAGCTAGCATGACGGAGTTTCTATACAGCTGGGTGGGTGCTTTGATGTTATTGATAGTGAACTTTATTGTATTCATAAGGCTAATTATTAGAGTTGCCGACTGTCCTGTAAAAAACGGAATCGTCTGGTATTCAGAGAAAATATTACGTGTTTCATATTGAGCCGAAAAGGAACACAGTTTGTCCCGGACTTCAGCTACAATGAAAACGACACAAAGCTGGAGTTTTTCTGCATCTTTAAGCCGCACAGCTGCCTCTTCTTCTCTCATTCTCTCATCCTCCCTCTCCTGTTGCTACTTCAATCATGAAACTGATCAATGATCAGCTGATCGGCTTTTCTCTCTTGTTTGTTTATCGTCCACTTTGTGCCAGAAAGAGGAAACCAGCAGATGTCGCGCTAAACAACAGCAGCACGTTTAAGCTTGATCAGCTGTTGTTAGAATTTATTTAATAATACTTTCTAGTATCAGCTGATGTTTGCTGGAGCCACAGCTGTAAAAGCTGCTGGTCATGATGTTGGTTTGGATATGTGATGAGAGGGAAACATGAAGATGAAACCAGGAGATGTCCTTACTGAATCATCAGAGCTGAACAGGTGATGGAGAAACAGGTTTACCTTTTAGGTGACATGAATGAGTTGAAGGGAAGTTGTGAACTGTTTCTGAGAGACAAATAACACCAGGATCCTTTTCTAAGTAGCTGACAGCTGGTAACTGTGCAGGGGTGGGTCTAGCAAGATGTTGCCAGGGGTCCATGTAGGGCATTAACAGGGAAGGGGGGCACAAAGAAATACTTTCTTATTCTCATTTAAAATGTTTGGTTTTTATTAAATAATTATCTGAAGCTTACAATCAAAGTTTTTATCTGACGTAAAATGTATAAAAATCATACATATACCGACAAGACTGTACATCACTGTCACAACAGCGTTTGTTTTCATTCAAAGGCTTTATGGCTTTAATACCTGGTGGGCCGGTCTCTAGTCAAAATGCCCGGGCCGATTTTTTGTCCCAGTTCAGCCCTGGGCACGACAATCTGAGAAGGTGCATTAAAAAATACATGGCCGCAAATGAGCAAATTCGCTCGCATACACATTAGTTGTGCCGCGACTTAATGACGGTATCTTAGCTAACAACCCCAACTGCCAGATTCAACTTGTAATTGGCTAAAAATCACTTCGCCTATCGGTGAGAAGGACGTTGTTAGCTTTCTACATTCCAACACTTCAGAAGCTTTCCGCTCAGCACAGCATCAGCACCACAGAAATACACGGATACATTCGTAGACTCGAGACAGAATTCACAATGCATTTTCAGGACTTTCAGGTGTATGGACCAATGTTTCTTTTCTGATCAAACCAGAAAGCTTTAATGAGCAGCTAGATTTGTTTCGCATTAACTGGCTGAGTTAATGCCAGTTAATGCAACATTGAAGCAGCTGGAATCCACAGCTGTGCGTGTTCATGGAGCTGCATTTTCACCTGCTGGACATCACTACCTGACAAGTTTAACTGTCTTCAGAACATTGCAGAGGCCTTATTGACAGTATCTCATGTTGTGACAGCCCTGTGGTCTCTCAAACTCTACGTGTACTTTTCTACTGAATTTGAGCAAGTTTTTATTTTGTTACTGTATCTGTTTATCATCTGTATCCTTAATATTAACCCCAAGAATCTTGTCGAAACTAAGGAACCATCATTTGAAGGTGAATAATAAGCAGATAAACTATCAGACTTTGTGGGAACGTGCTCTTCCTGAGGAGAGGAAGGTTTTCCACATTGCCCTGTGAACACTTTCACCATTTTATACGCTTTAAATATGGTAGAAATTGTTTACTTTGCTTTTAAAAAAAACCCCAACATCATTTGTGGTTAGAAATGCACGTGTGTCATTAGAAAAAGAATACTGGCTGATTTCCCCAGGCTAGCACTCTCACTGCTGAAGGAAAATTTAATCTCAGATGCTCTCAAAAGATGGAAGTCCCCCATCCCACCCGCACATGCAGGTATTTAAAGCTCCAGCTGCCATGTTTAGGTGCCTGTTACATAACTGGCGGGATTTCAAATGTAATTCTGGTGTTGAAGAGGGACTGCTAGCGTAAATGTTTGATGAACAACGAGGCACTCTGTTTTGACCACCCAGACGTTTGCAAGGCTGCCTGTGCAGGAAAGGGCTTTTTAAAGAGTCCCCCCTCTCTCTGAGGGGCAGGTGGAAGCCCTCGGGTGTGTATGACTCATAGGGAGGTTACCGTATCCATAGAAGTGTGTGTATGTCTGCCTACACACACACACACACACACACACACACACACACACACACACACACACACACACACACACACACACACACACACACACACACACACACACACACACCACTTGGTGCTGTCTTTAGACTCTTGAGACACTCTGTTTTTTTCTGCTGCTTTTTTTTCTTCACTGCATCTTGTTTCCTGCCTCCACGCGTACTCCTCTGGGAGACAATCGGGTATACTATCCTCTTTATTGGACATTTATCTCATTTGGCAGGTGAAGTTGCCCACTTCTCACTCCTACGCAATCTTCCAGACTATCTGCCAGTCATAAAATACATCCCCGATATGACTAGGCTCAGTTCCATCGCTTATTGTCATTTATTTAACATCTCAAAGCTCTCAAAGGGCCAGTGGGCATGCCCTGACAGAGAAGCAGCAGAGCGTAGCGTTTTACCATCTGGGTAGCAGTGGGATTAGCACAACACGAGTGCCTGATCTAGATACATCACTAGCCATCAATGGCTTCAAGTCACTCGCTGCTTGTCACACAGGACAGGATGGGCGACTGAGTGCTTACCCTGCAGCTAGCCCTTCAACTTTTGTTCCCTGTGAGCCGTGCACAATATGGACAAAGTCGTGCTGCTGTGATTATCACAGTTTAAATTCATACACCACACAGCCTTCTTTTAAAGAGTCTAAATCTGATTTTTGTTTCTTACGCACACGTTACAGTTGACCTCAACAATCATGCTATGACTCAGTTCAGCTTTAGTTCTTGTCAGTAATAATAGATTTCAGTGATGACCATTTCATAGTGGATCATGACCTCAAAAGCCTGTTAAAAACTTCTTTTTTTTTCTTTTCACAGCCTGAGACAGCACAAACGCTTGAGCTGTCTCTTTGTTACACTGACTCTTGGTTTTAGATTGTACATTTGTGGGTTTTTTTCTTCTGATCATGCGAGTATTGAGCCCACATTATGCAAAAAATTGTCCAGTTTGAGAATAGAGTCGAAATTTTGAGATCAAACTCAAAAGGTTTTTCTGCAAATAAATTCAATATACCAAAAAGTCGAAATGTGGGGATCAAGTTGTTGTTCCCACGGCTGTTATACTCTCTGTGAAATGCTACAAAATACTTCAAATTTGGTTTTAGTAATAAGGAAATATTTCTCTTTTGTGCAAAGTCAGAAATGCTTTGATGCGACGATTACAGCCTCATGCCGTAAAGATGCAGTATGTTGTATCACAACACGCAGTAAGAGAGCTCTACACAAAGACTTTTGCATAATAACTTGGCTTTATTCTGAAAATATTGTTCATAAAAAGCCAAGTAAACTTACGCATTACCAAGAATCTGAGTTACATTTAGTGTAAGACACTGGAAACTGGGTGGTGCTGTAAAATACTGTTGACCAGGCTACTCGTACTATTTAGCCTTTCTGGTTTGCTCAATGAAAGCTTTATGAAGTTCTAATGTAACATTTGGCAGGAGTACAAGCTGAGGGAATAAGCGAAGGGTTTGTTTTAGCCCCTTGGGTTGTTGTTGGACTTCTGACTACCTCCTCCTGAGACCTCAGGGCACTGTGAAGCAACTGACACACAGTTAAAACCACAAATGCTCCACCTCTGCTGACGTAACACGCCAGGTCTCCCTATCCTTATTCTGAGCTCGAGCTGCTTCTTGATTTCCTCATACACAGGTCTTAGGCATCTGCAACTTGTCATCTTCATTTGAATATTTAATTCCTTCAGAGCTGTCTTACTGTGGGATATCTCAGAAGCGCCGAGCATCTGCTTCGTGATGGAGCTCTTCGGTGCATTTATCCGTGCCCGTGCAGTGCTGGGAATGTCATGTAAATTTGATGGCAGCTTCCACAGTTGCTTCTGGCACTCCGGGAGAGTGCAAAAAAGTGAAAAATGCATCTTCTTTTCTGCTGCTTTTCCTGTATGTTTAAAATATAAATGGGCTGCACTTCAAGCTTGATTTGTACCGCTGCAGTGTGACTGGGTGAAATGGCTTTTGTTAATCAAGTCGTCGGAGGATTCTGAGAAAACCAGTTGTCGGGGTCAGAATGGGAGCTAATTAAGGAAAATTTAATGATGTAATACATTTGTAGTTGCTCTTTATTTGTTGAAGTAGGACAGCTGAGTAATTAATTTTTTACGTTAATGGAAGTCTTTGTTTTCTTTCTCTCTCTGTCTTTCTCTTTTCTTTAGGAACCTGCTGGATAGAGACACGTTCTCCAAGTCAGATCCAAGTAAGCTTGTCTCTTATCACTCTCTCTGTGACACACATGTGCACACAAACAGATCAGTGCAACAGCTCCCAGTAGACCTAACACAAATCCACAGACACATATATATGCGCACTCTCTCATGCACGTGTACAGGTGGATTTTAAATTCTACAGGCAAACAGACACAACCGCAGACAAACATCCACCACATGCAGGCAGATTTGGTACTGTGCAAACACAGCTTGCATGCACTACACATGGACACACACACTCTGCCTCGCCTGTGTGAATCAGTAGACATTTGCATATGTCAGGGGTCGTATTCGTCACTGTTCTCTGCTCCCAGTGTGAGTGAGGGGAACCAGATCATCTTCACACACAAACCAGCCGCTTCCCTCCTACAGATTAAACGGCACACATACACACTCCTCACTCACTTGATAGCAGGGGTTCAATTTGGCAACTGGTCCAGTGGTTTTTAAAGGCCCAGTGTGCAATCCAACAGCAATTTGCCTCAGTAGACGGACATTAAGAGCAGGATGAGAAGTCCATTTATTAAAAAAAATTTTTAATAAATGGACTTCTCATTTCAAAGAAGGGTTTTATGTTTAGGCAAACTGTTAACACACAGGCTCTCTATCAGAACTTCATTCTTTTCTGTTACTGATTGAAATGAATTGTCACATCAACACCAGTGAAAACAAGATAACCAAACAGACACGCTGCTTCAAAAATGGAAATTAATGTTGGTGGTATTTGTTCTTCATATCTCATACACTGTCACATTTGAACCCAGAGTCCTTCTATGGTGCATTTATAATATTAACGAATAGCAGGAATACAGGCATCATCTTCAGATGTACCTATAGAATTTTTAATTGGGGGAAAAACAGGCTTGGTTTTCTTAAATAAGTACTGCAGTGCATTTTTGTTATTTAGAGAAGACGAGCAATGTTGGTACAATTGCATCTTCCTATTTTGAAGTTTGGTGGGGGGGCTAAAACTATTGTTATATCAAGAAAATCAAAGCAATTCCTGTAAAATTTGGGGAAAACAAACAAAAGGAAGATATGAGCAAATGCTGGTTTGACCCTTCAATAAGCTTGTCTACATAGGGTTAGAGACCACAGGGTTAGATACCAGTCGGCAACCCCCAGCACAACCCAGTATCGTGGCCCACCGGCATGCAGAATCTGCATCAAACTGCAGTACCAGCAGCGGTGAATGTTTTATGTTAAGTCAATATGAAAATAATGGCAGGAAAACATAAGAGACGATTAAGCCAGGTGGTTAAAATGTAAATATTAACCACAAGCATAATCGTTTGTGGCACAGAAGGACCCTGGAACCTACTTCATACTTTCCTTAGTCACGGCTGCTTGGCTATTGTTCCAAACTTGCTCTAAAAAATTTAAAAAAAAAAGATTTCTCTTACTTTTTTATTTTTTCTATCAATTGATATCAGTATCAATTTTCCTCTGTATCAACTGGCACTGGTATCAAGTTTGAAATTCTTGTATTGTGACATCCTTGATAGGGGACGAATGGGGTTGTTGCTGTGAAAAGTGAATCCAAAGAGGAAGCACCTTAAATTTGGATTCTTTGTAACGGCTAGCTAGAGGTGACACCTCTGTTTTCAAAAAGAAGTCAGATTGCACAGAAGTCCAAGGAACAGACCAGTTTGGTTCCCTTGATCTCAGTCGAAGCTTGATGGTCTCATTCACTAGTTCCAAGTCTCCTTAAATATAACGTTTGTTTTTTAAATGATGTCTAATTTTAAAATCAAATACACAAGCAGAGTATGATTTAAGGCATTTCTGCTTTGACTGACAGTTGGATTAACAAATATGCATTTAATGACATTTACAAATCATCAAATGCAGATGGCAATGACTTGTTGATGATTGTTGTGATGGCCCATAATGGAAAGAATTGACAATATGTGATTCTAAACAATATCTGAGAAACTCAATAGCTTTGTTTGTCCTAAACACTGTGTACAGATCCTCTCATAGACAGACACGTGCTCAGACAGGCTTAGGGATTGTAATGCATTTCCTTGTTGTTTTCATCTGTCATTCCTACTTTGTTTTCACCAGCAAACTGTGACACTCATGCCTGTTAACAGCCCGCTAAAAATAACCACGATTGAAAAAAAAAAAAACCCCTCCACATTTACATGACATCTTAAAAGTTAAAATCATTTTTTAACTTCTGATCATCCGTGGTTTGTTTATCCTTCGTTTCTTTAGCTGAATTTCCTAAATATTAGCACTTTAGCACCTGAGCACTGCACAGCAAGCACTAGCATTTCTCCTTGGTTGGTGGTGTGTGAACCCATAATTGATGAGCTTCCAGAATTGCGGATTGGACCTTTAAATGTCAGATAGTGAGAAAGGAGGATGAGCATCCCTGCGTTTATGCAAGGAGGCACTTGTGCTGCGTCCATGTCTCTGCTCTGCTGACAGCACTGGCCCCAGTCACACAGCATTAGACCGCATCGGCAGAGCCACGCTCACACTCACATGCACACACAAAAGCGCACACATCCAGGGCCTCGGGCGAGCTCACGTACCATATTCATATTAGCTCATAAAACTGAACAACGGTCCAGTGTTTCTCTTTGGTGCATGCTTGTGTGCTTTTATGTGTGTTTGTGTTTTAGCAATTGTTCCCGCGGTGGGTGGATGTGCTTTGATCACACTGTTTCGACAATTGGGAAAAGCCCATTAAGAAGACGGGAACATTATCAAACTGTTTACGTTAAAAAAAGTCGCATTTGTGGTGCCTTTGTCAATCTCTTCCCCCCCTTAATTAAGGAAGAGTTAAAAACACTGATGGTGAGGACGTATTGTGTACGGGTGTATGATCAATGGCTTTTTTTTCTCTGCACATTCACATGGAGACCATGTGTCATCCGGTCCTTCATAGCAAGATTAAAGGATGACAGTATATTCAACCAGCTGAGCCCTAGCGCACTGCACTCTGTACACTATGCAACTTATACAGACTCCAGACTGACAGACTGCCAAAACACAGCAAGTTTGAACACTTCTGCAGCCACACAGGAGGCGGGAATAAATTAGGACATGTTTTTTTTAAGTTTGTACTCAAATTCAGTGTGAAATTTGTGAGGTGGGGAAAATAAACCCATAAAATGTACAAAACATTATTAATAGCTTATCTTGATCTTGACTCGACTCCAGGTCTATTCTAAAGGATTAAATGTCAGTTTTGTGGTGGGTGGGACTTTATCAGCAAATCAACCTAACCTGATGTTGCAGGAAGATTTCTAAATCTTCATTTGAAGCTAACAAAACAAAGATTTTCACTAACGGCCACGAATGCTAATGAATACATGATTGCACTAGTCATGTGATATCATCAGTTGATGACAGCTAATGCATTCACTTAGGCATAAATTTACAATTAATTAATGCTATAGTTAATTATAACGCAAGCCGTCTCAGTGGAAGGTGTTCCTTTAATAATCAGATGTCACAAAAATAAGTCTCTGGTCTGTCTGATTGCGGTTTTTTTCTGTTATTTTTTTCCTGAGAGGACCTTTCTGTTTTTAAGCTTTTATAAATAGCAGCCTCAGACGTATTTATTTCCATCTTCACCCTTAATGCTTGATGATATCAAGAAAGTATCAGAAACTGCAAATTAATAAATATGTATACCTTCATTATATACAAATAACTGTTTATTTTACTGTATTTCATCTTATCTGTATTATGAACCTTTGAATTTAAGAGCTGTTGGTGCAAGTGAACCTCTTACAGAGTTTATATAGCTGATATATGCTTTACTTAGGTAGGTAAACTCACTGAGACCAAGTTCTCATTTGCAAGAGAGACCTGACTCAGCACATGAAATGAGAAGAGGAAATGTAGCTGTAAGCAGTGATCAGAGGGCCGACTGCATACTCCCTATCATTTTCCATGTGGGGAAAAAAGATGAAAGAAAGAAAGAGGCATATTTAAAAAAAAATGAGGATTACAATAATACTGGTCTATGCGAATCCTGTTTGTTTCCTGAGCTTCTGGTGACTTGACTCATTTTCATTCTTGATAACATAGAGCCGTTAATGTAGAGTGCCACTGTTTCTATCTAGTTGTTGGTTGACTTTTGTCAGAGTCAAGAAAAACTTTTTTAGACACAAATAATCATGTTATCTTGTTAAATAGAGACTTCATGTTAATATTGCAGTTGGGCTGAACTCCATCTTTCTCTAGCATTAATGTTTTTGTTTAATTATTAGCCGTTAGCCAGTATATAATATTGCTAATAGTTAAACCACTAACAGTAAAACGGGAGCTGTAGTGGCCCTCAACGAATTTCTTATAAAAACTGGGGCATCAGTCCTTAACATGCTTTGCCGAGTTTGTTGCGCTGCTGTTTATGTGTTCAGCTGCTAGTGAGGGGAGGGGCTGTGTCCCCGCCTGTCTGCAGCAGTACTGTGTGGAGTTGTGTGTCAGCTGAAGGCATATCAAATAAAATAAAATAGATTAAATAAAATATTCTGTGTTGGTGTTGGTTTTGTGACATACCAATTGGAGACTTGTCAGGAGCTAGGCCTACCTTAATGCATAAACTGTTTCGTTGTTCTCTTTGAACCTAATGGAGAAAATACATTATATTTTCAAAGTGATGTTTTTAAGAGTTTTAAGTAGCGATTGAGCTTTCATCATTAGAAAAGCATTAACTGACGTCAAAAAGCAACTGAGGGTGGTTTAACGACTTCTGTGCAACCAACCAAACAGTGAAGCTTCCCCCTGCTGGCCGTTAGCAGGAATGCCAGTTAACGGCACTTTCACATCGGCTTCATTTTTCAGACCCGGACACAACATCCAACTTTTTATATACAGTCTGCATTTTTAAAATTCTGTGGTAATGCTCCTTTACTTGGTCAACCTCATCACCATGTCAGTACACAAAGCAGTTGCTGAGGTATGACCTCATTTTCAGTTTCATAGCTTTGCTGTTGGAATTGAAAACGTATCCATAACTTAAGTGCTTTGTCAGCATTAGTATTCCACCATTCAACTATTCACTCTTCAAACAAATTTACAAGTGTGTGAGCTCAGAGTTTTTATGCGCTGGTAGATGACAGGTGGGTGTAAGTACAGTATTGGCTGCTCGAATCCAAATGATATGTCATGTTATTGCTACACGATTGCCTCGCTCTCTTCCCACAAGTGGTCACTCATCAAAACACACTCAAGACTCCTTTGGATGAAGATCCTCAAATGTCAAAAGGAGGACTTTCCTGCATTCAAACACTCACCACTCCCAGCACCATCATCCTCCTCTTCCCTCCTTCCTCTTCTCCTCTCTGAAATATCACCATGCTACAAGGCAAAAGTTCGAGTGACATTTAATTAGGGAGTTTTCCTCTCATGCTGTGGTCCAGAGGGGCGGACTAGCTCTCAGCTGACATCTTAGCATTGTTTTGTTCAGTGTTAAATACCCTTCAGTCAATCTGACTGTCTCCTGTCTCTTTTCCCCTCCCTGCTTCTAATTCAACAGTTTGTGTCCTGTACACTCAAGGAATAGCCAACAAGGAATGGAGAGAGGTGAGTACAGCGGTGGGATTGTGAAGGCATTGTGTATAAATGGCAGCAGTGCAGCTTTTCAGTGAGTCACGCTAAAGCCGTTTAAATCCTTTTTTTTTCAAGTTTGCCTGTGGGCCATTTGTTGAATGATGAAACAATTGCTAGTAATGGTGTTTTTGGGACATTTGTGTTAGTTTGAATTGACCAAATTTAACCAAGCTCACTCTGTTCTTGTGCTTTCTTGTGTTAATGATAGAATCTTAACAGTTATGTGCAGACATTTCTTTTTGGAAAGCATGAAAATGTTTAATTATGTTGCTGTCATTTGGTGCGCATCCATATTTATCCATTTGTGTAATTAAACTAGCTTAGCGAGTGCTATGTGGGCTAGAGATCTTTACAGGCCATCTTTCAGGTGTCAGTGAGACCATGGCCTGATTTGGACTAATGCAATAAATCTATGCTGTAACTTTCCACATAACTTGAGATGCACTTCTCGAGAAATGTAACTACATGTCGGGTCGACGTTCAGTCTGCGACGACTGAATTACTTGTGCATGGGTCATAAAATTGTCTTTGCTACTATAAGATGAGACTATAAATATGAGTAAGGTTATGTTGCTGTGCTCCATCATTGCATGGAGATATTCCCGTGACAGTTAAGGAGAAAGACACAGTTTCGGGAAACACTAATATGATTCCATTCACAAAACGTCTTCTTATCCCAAGTCAAATAGCACACACAATATCTCATGTGACCAAGTTAGAGTTCCTGGTGAATAAATGAATGAACAAGAAAGCAGTTTTTAAAGGAGTGGCACATGTTGTGTATGTGCTGAAGGGGAAATTTAAATATTACTATAATTAGCCTAGTTTCATGAAAAAGTGTCTGACATGAAGCTGGTGTGCTTATATGCTGTATGATTCAGATTGTCAGTTGTCAATGTCAGTGTGTCCCGCCCCCTTATTGCTCCCAGTAATAAAATATCACCTCTGTCATTTCCCTTCTAGTTTGGTAGGACAGAAGTCATCGACAACACCCTCAACCCCGACTTTGTCCGCAAGTTCATCCTTGACTATTTCTTCGAGGAGAGACAGAATCTACGCTTTGACCTGTAAGTTAACAGCTGACTTATCCGTGCTAATGTGTGCGCGCGTGTGTTTGTTATTGTGTACTAGCGTGTGTTGCGCAGACACGGGTGCTGCTCTGTGTGAGGCGAAGTTGAGTTAGGACTGAAATATTCATGGCTTGCGCTGAGGGAGATGTACGTCTTCTCTCTTCTAAATAAAAGACAAGTTTTCGTGCCACTTTTTCACCAGCGTTTTCATTTTGAACTCATCCCATTTGTTCATTGCTTTGTGACAAAATAGGGCCAGATGGCCACGGTGAATCACACATTTTTTGATGTCTATGATTCGCTTGTTGTTGGTTATTTCATCTTGGGTTCTACTAAAAAGACAAGTTTGTCATAGAGATATTTTAAGAGCGTCAACATACCACATCTGCCTTCTTTTTTTTTAAGCCCCAGCCTTATTTTTCTAAATGTGAAGTTCTGTGTGGTGTGCATAAAAGCCCTTATGAGAGTAACAAATGACCTCCTTTTAACAGCAGATGCAGAAGATTGCTCGGTCCTAATCCTTTTAGACCTAAGTGCATCGTTTGACACAGTTGATCATACAATTTTAATTGACTGCCTTAAGCACTGGGCGGGTATCTCTGGGTCAGTGCAGAGTTTCTTGCCGCTCACATAGAAGTTGTTATGCTAAAGGAGCTGATTTTTCCATCTGCCACATCAGAAAACAACCGACACCTTCCCTCAAGACCCCCTCCTGTTCTTTCCCCCTCCCACCTTTCCTGCATGTAATTTTGCACTCTTTGCAGACATAATTTGTACGCTCATTAAAATTCAGAATATTTCCTGGTGTGTGAGTTTGTGTCACAACAGGCAACACACAAATTTGACGAATACATTAATATTTTTTTAGTCCAGAGTTTTGATCTAAAAACATCGGCTCACTTTATGGCAACACTTTGAGGCCATGCTGTAGTTTTGACTCGCTGACTTTAGAGATCACACTAAACCTTCTACAAATCTTTTATAAATACATACTCCTGGGTTGGCTGTAGCTCAGGAGGTAGAGCAGGTCACCTACCGGTACTGATCGGGAGGTTGGAGGTTTGAGCCCAAGCTCCTCCAGTCTGCATGCCAAGTATCCTTGGGCAAGATACTAACCCCAAGTTGCTCTCCGTATGAATGTGTGTGAGTGTAGTTAGAAAGCACTCAGTATAGAGGTAGTGCTTGTGATAATGGGTGTGACTGGGTGAATGTGGTGTGTTGTATAGAGCGCTTTGAGTAGTCCGTTTTGAGAGTAGAAAAGCGCTATATAAGAATCAGTCCATTTACCATTTACAATATGTAATAATAAATTACCAGTGGGAAAAAGCTGACCTCAGAGGAGTGAGTTGTGGTGGTGGTGGACTGATCTGCATTGGCACACTGCATTGGTGCGGGTGGACCACAATAAACCATTTAATAAGTTTAATCCAAAGGCTGTGCTTGTGCGCATGTGACTGACTATGAGTAGGCATTGCTAGTCTGTTGGTAGAAAAGAAGCTGATGAATAACTGTGATTGCGAAGCATGAATCACATGGCTAAAGCAGATCATCTCTTTAAAGATTAAAAATTGTGAAACTAAATATAAAAAACCCCAAACATTTAAATCATCGCATTTATCCCTGCTGAGGCTGTGTTTTCACTGAGAGCCTTGTGTCAGGTTTGTTTCTTTGTACCAGGCTGAGTTTCATCAAACTACTACGGCCACAGAAAGAAGCCGATACGATGTGGCTCTGGATCATTTTTCTTTAACGTTGTGCTGGCTGGGTATTGGCTCTAGTGGAGATCTGCACTTTCAGAGTGCCCCTCTTTCATCTGACTCCCTGTCAGCAAGATTAGAGAAAACCACCAAGCTAAATTTAACAAAACTTGACGGAGAGGTCGAGTGTAGGCAGAGGACAAAGCCATTAAATCAGGGTGTCGAATCATTTCATTTTGTCAACCGCACACAGCTCGATTGGCTCTCTAGTGGGCTGACCAGTAAAACCGCTGCAGAATGACCGATTGAAAACACCTCTGAAGTTTTGCCTTTGTTTTAGTGCAAAGAATTAAAAGTACATGTTGAAACATTTGCATTTAATGAAGTTTAAAAAAAGTACCCAGATGAACAGCCTAAGATGTTTCTAGAAAAAAGAGAGCTCAGTCCTTTTTTTCTCAGTCAGTCTTTTCACTTCTCCATTTCTATTGCTGTAAGTCAAAAACAGACATTTACACATCTCGGCTTAGCCACTTTACTTAAATGCGGTTTTATCTTTGTCAGTACGAGGCTGTAAAACTGATGGTTCGGACTCAGACTACCACTCTCCGAATACGAGGAGGGCCAGATTTGATCTGGTTCTGGTCCCTTTTTCTTTCACTTAATTGTGCTCTCTTTATATTTATGCATTTTTAAATGCACGTGGCTTTTTAAAAATGGTGTGGTACCACAGTATCTGGTAGAAAATACACAAAACAACACAAGGAAAATATAAAATATAGCTAGTACGTATGTCCCTCAAACAAATTTAATCAGTAGCTCAATGAACAAAAGAACAGTTTCCAAAATTTTCACAAGGCTGAGTTTTATTGAACACTTGTTTTACGTAAAGTTATTTCAGCTTAGTAAAATAGCTGGTGGACAATTGGCAGTTAGGCTTATTTGCATTATTGGCTATGAAGCCTGTGCAACAGTGTGAAAGTTGTCCTAGTTGGTTCATGAGGCATATTGACACTGACAGATTTTCTTATGAATTAGGAATCTGACAAAATCAAGCTGCTTATTATAGCTAATGGTATAACATGTACATGCTCTGTTATCCACACACATAGTGTACATACATGCTGTATGCATCTCCAGCCGTGGTGTATGAAAATGAACAGAGAAATGGCATTAATAGACAAACTATCAAAGCAAGACTGCAGTGCATTTTTTTCCTATTGTGTTCAAGCCTCACACATCATCATTGTATTTTCCTGTGGTAGCTCATGAAATATGGAATGGCTCTTTTGTTTGTTCACTTGTTGGCCTGTCAGCATGGCCGCATGCTGCTCACAAGCTGTGGGAGGTTATAGTTAAGGTCAAGGAGGGATTCTGGGTGTGAGTTTGTGTGTAGATGCAAAGTGCTTGTGCAGGTAGTGTATTGTACTTTAAGTTGGTTAATGGTTTGTGTCAGACACTCTGGATTGTTTGAATACATTTAGTCATGTAGATATGCACTGTGTGTTCCACTTTGTTTGAGGTGTAAGTATTTATATGTGTGCGTTAGTGTTTTTTTTAAAGGGTACATGTTAAGAATATATGATGGGGCTGGGAGATGTATAGCTCTTTTATTCTTGTTAAAAATGTTTACTGCTAAACAAAATTAAAGTAACACTTTGTAAAGACATCAGATCACAAAGGAAAGAAATATTATGCTGGATAGCTATACTGACATAGAGTGGGTAACAGTTTGGTAGAAATGAAAATGATCAGCCTACCGGCGGCTAAATTCAAAAACACCAAAAAATAAAAATGAAAAATGATGGACTAAAGCATAATGTCTCAGATATGTTCTATTGGATTTAAGTCAGGCAAGTGTGGGGGACAGTCAATGGTATCAGTTCCTTCATCCTCCAGGAACTGCCTGCATACTCTAGACCATAGGTGTCAAACTCTGGCTAATTACATTTGGCCCGCGAAGCCATACCAAATTTGCAAAACTTGTTTGAGTCCATAAGAAAAGATTCATTCTTATATCTGGAGGAATTTTTTTTTTTTCAATAAATATTAATGTAAGCCCGCGACTTTGTTCCAGTTTTGAATTTTGGCCCACTGTGTATTTGAGTTTGACACCCCTGCTCTAGACACATGAGGCCAGGCCTTGTTGTGCACCAGGAGGAACCCAGGACCCACTGTACTAGCGTAGGATTTCATCCATGGCAGGCAGTCAGGGTGCCGCTGCCTTGCCTGTAGTATAATGCTCTCCATGGCTTCTCCAGACCCTTTCACGGCTGTCACGTGTGTTCAGGGTAATATATATATATATATATATATATATATATATATATATATATATATATACTCGTATCGATATTGAACCGTTCGATACAGTGCTTTCGGTGCTTTCGGTTCGGTACGCATATGTATCGAACAATACAAAATTTGTAATTTATTTTATCAACTTTCCTTCTGACGATGCCGTCTGTGTTGAGCGCTCAGTGAATCTGCGTTCGACTACTCCGCCTAGGCTGCACTGTCGAGCGCAGATCCACTGAGCGTTCAACACAGACAGCATCATCAGAAGGAAGAGCGCAGGGCAAGCTAGCAAGACAGAAGTTAAGCTCTCCTTGCAATATGGCAAATTGAACCTTTCCCACCCTCATTCAGATCTGGCGTTTGGAATTATTTTGGTTTTCATGTGACGTATGACCCTGAAGGTAAGCGCGTCATGGACTAAAGTAAAACAGTATGTTGGATGTGCCACGCAATGCTCAATTACATGGGTGGGAACTAGTGTGTTAGCGCAGTTAGCTCGTTAACGTGTTGGCCGTCTAGCCCCACGCAGGGGTAGCTCGTTAACGGAGATTTGCCGTGTTGTGGCGTTAACGTCATTTCAACGAGATTAACGCTGACAGCACTAGTGGGAACACAACGAATATGACTGCACATTTACGCCGACATCATCCTAGTGCAAAGACAAGTGGAAGCAGACAAAAACAACAAGCATGCATGCTACAAACTTTACCCGAGTCATTTAGACAGCCGTTAGCACATGATTCTCCTTATGGGGACCTGATATGTTTAATATTGTGGCGAGCTCAGACAATGAGGAGACGGAGGTATCGTTTGGTCTTGCTTCCCGTGAGCTAGCCAGGGAGCACAGCCGTTTATTGACATCTGCAGAAGAACACTGCCGCTAGCTAACTGCTCAGCGCGGCAACAGCACAGCAACAACAACACACAGGGCGCCCTCTGACCCCGGAAGGACACACCGTTGCAGCGAGAAGGCGTCACCCGTCACTATGGCAACATAAACAAAACATAACTGTACAAACAGAACCCCGAACAGCCCTGACCCGCTACATAGCCCCCACCTAAGGGGTCAGTCGTCCCCGATGACTCCATTACCCCACACAAAGTCCTGCAAATGTCCAGGTGCCTTCTTTTGGCGCACCGGCCGGTCACGACCGGCGGGGAAAAGTCACTAGGGTCAGAACATGGGGTGCCACCATCATCCCACTTCTGACACCAATGTGGCGAGCTCAGACAACGAGGAGACGGAGGTGTCGTTTGGTCTTGCTTCCCGTGAGCTAGCCAGGGAGCACAGCCGTTTATTGACATCTGCAGAAGAACACTGCCGCTAGCTAACTGCTCAGCACGGCAACCGCACAGCAACAGCAACAACAACACACAGGGCGCCCTCTGCCCCCGGAAGGACACACCGTCGCAGCGAGAGGGCGTCACCCGTCACTATGGCAACATAAACAAAACATAACTGTACAAACAGAACCCCGAACAGCCCTGACCCGCTACAATATGCTGCTGAGAATATAGCCCAGAAGAAGCGTATAGTATAGCTTTTATTTTGGAAAGAGCCATTTCTCTGTAATAAACTCTCTTTTCCAAAGATGAGCGATTCCTCAATCAGATACAGGTGTTACCGCGCCAGATCCGCGGCCCCGACCGTAGTAAGGAAACCTCTGGCAGTTACTTGAAGGTTCCGTAACTGACTCGTAGCCGGTGATGTGCCAAAAAGTGATTGTCTGCCAAAAACTGATTTCCGGTATTTGCCAAAAACTGATATAAGTAACTTGTTGGCCTATAATATGTGAAACATATGTCAAATGCATCCCTCATGGATGACACAAAGTCATATTGAGCCACAAACAACATTCGTGTAACAAGGTAGACGCCGCAATCAGTTTTTGGCAGCGACTTTTATAGAACCTTTATTTATGCAGTTAAAAAAAATCTCATTAACATTAAAAATGTCTTTTGTAAGAGTAAGACAGCAGAAATGGCAGCAAATATTACAATAGTTCTGTAAAAATATTGTAAGTGGGGAAAAAGGACCGGATTGGTTATAATGTGAGTACAATAACACAGAGTTATAAAGATACTTGAAAAAACAGATAATCTTTTAATTCTATATATAACCCCTTTGTAAACGCTGTTCACCGAAGTCTATTTACCAACATACGTAAAGATATTACACATAAAAAATACACGGAAACATTGGAAATCACTTTTTGGCAGGCAATCACTTTTTGGCACAACACCGGCAACAGCTTACTATACAGGTCGACTCCGCTAGCAAAAAGATCGAAGGAGGCGTAGGAAACTGCTTCACCGAACTTTATTTCTTCTCTAAGGCACGAACACCGCGTACAGTGAGCTGAAACAGTTTACTCACAGCGAGCATCGCCGACACAACTCTGGCTGTCGAGGGAGTTATTATATTCCTTTTATTTATTTTCTTTTCGTCTCTTCTGTAGCTAACCGTTACTTTTTCCCCTTCTCCGCTCTCTCTCTTCATACACACACCAGGCAGTCCCGCTACACACATCCCGAATACATTTCCCATCAGGCTTCATCCTTAAAGGGCCATGCCTGTAACACAGGGCTTGCAAAATCGCTAGCCCCGGGACGTCGGGCTAGCGAGAGGGTGACGCCCTCTCGCTGCGACGGTGTGTCCTTCCGGGGTCAGAGGGCGCCCTGTGTGTTGTTGTTGTTGCTGTGCGGTTGCCGTGCTGAGCAGTTAACTAGCGGCAGTGTTCTTCTGCAGATGTCAATAAACGGCTGTGCTCCCTGGCTAGCTCACGGGAAGCAAGACCAAACGACACCTCCGTCTCCTCGTTGTCTGAGCTCGCCACATTGGTGTCAGAAGTGGGATGATGGTGGCACCCCATGTTCTTATGGCGTTATTTTTGTGCCACTATTCTGAGCGCACGTAAAAAAAATTTGCAGGTGCAAGTGTTGCATTTTGAGGAGAAATTTATTTTGAGCGAAGAAAAGCTGAATTTGAGTGAACAAAATTCATTGCTGCATGCAAAAAATGTATTTCAGTGTTTGCTATTATCCACACACACAATAGCAGCCCCTCTCGCTCAGTTTTTGCACTTGCGCTCGCTCGCAATGTGTCGCTCACGCTCTCAACATTTCAGCCCGTGCGCGCTCAACTCGTTCTGTACACCGTTATATTTGTGCCACAAAACCAGCCAATCACAGACTTGGATGCAAAAAAAATCTGATTGGGTGTTTTCGTCTCCAACCAGCTCGAAATGACGAAATGCAATATCCCAGAATCCATTTCGTCCAAAACTCAAACGAGGCAGTGGCGGAGGAACACAGAGTGGCGGAGTTTGAAATATTACTCTTTGTGGGTCACAAAATAAACTTTTAAGATATTTTCATGCGAGAATGGTGCTGTGTAAACTTCTAATATCTGCTCGATTTATCAAGACATCACATATTTGCATAAGTGCTCTAACGTTTTTGGAGATGCCTGTTACCCACCAGCTGACCGAATACCTGGACTGGCCATTGGGCATTTACCCGGCATTTGCCCGGTGGGCCAATGGTGATTTTTCATTTTTATGTTAGTTTGTTTGTTTTTGTAATGGTATAAACAATGAAAGGTGGTGGATTAGCCAACTGGTAATAATCAACTCTGGGCTGGACCAATTACAATACATCCGTATTGAGGGGAAAAGACTTCAGCGAGAATAAAAAAGACACAAAGCTGGAGTTATTCTGTGTCTTAGCTGCCTCTTCTCTCCTCATTCTCCCTCCCTCTCCTGTTGCTACTTCAATCATGAAACTGATCAATGATCAGCTGATCGTCTCTCTTGTTTGTTTATCTCCCACTTTGCGCCAGAAACAGGAAACCAGCGGATGTTGCGCTAAACAACAACAGCAGCACGTTCAAAATTGATCAGCTGTTGTTAGAATTTATTTAAAATTAATTTCTAGTATCAGCTGATGTTTGCTGGAGCCACAGCTGTAAAGCTGGAAACATGAAGGTTAACACAAATCATACATATATACCAACAAAACGGTGTACATCACTGTCACAACAGCGTTTGTTTTCGTTCAAAGGCTTTATGGTTTTTCCAATAATACCTGGTGGTGTAGTCGGTGATTTTTTTGTCAGTTCAGCCTTATATATTATGTTTAACCCGAGTTCCCACCCGGTCAGCTGGTGGGTAACAGGCATCTCCGAAAACGTTGGAGCACTTATGCAAATATGTGATGTCTTGATAAATCGAGCAGATATTTGAAGTTCACACAGCTACATTCTAACATGAAAATATCTTAAAAGTTTATTTTGTGTCCCAGAAAGAGTAATATTTCAAACTCCGCCACTCTGTGTTCCTCCGCCACTGCCTCGTTTGAGCTTTGGACGAAATGGATTCTGGGATATTGCATTTCGTCCTTTCAAGCTGGTTGGAGACAAAAACAGCCAATCAGATTTTTTTGCATCCAAGTCTGTGATTGGCTGGTTTTGTGGCACAAATATAACGGTGTACAGAAAGAGTTGAGCGTGCACGGGCAGAAATGTTGAGAGCGTGAGCGACACATTGCGAGCGCAAATACAAAAACTGAGCGAGAGGGGCTGCTATTGTGCGTGTGTATATGGATAATAGCAAACACGGATATACATTTTTTGCATGCAGCAATGAATTTTGTTCACTCAAATTCAGCTTTTCTTCGCTCAAAATAAATTTCTCCTCAAAATGCAACACTTGCACCTGCAAACCTTTTTTACGTGCGCTCAGAATAGTGGCACAAAAATAACGCCATATGTTCTGACCCTAGTGACAACCCCGACGTCCCGGGGCTAGCGATTTTTCCAGTCGGACTACCAAAATCTATCTCTGCCCTGCCCGTCGGGCTATTGTAGGAAGGAAAAATATATGTCAGTGCTTTTGCATTCTTTCGGAAATGTAGCTGGGTAATTATATCATTGGCATCGGTGAGCCACTGTCAATATGTGACATATTGAAATCGCGTTTGAATTTGCGCTTGTTTTTTGCTTTCACTTTGCAATGCGCGAACTGTGTATAGAGAGCGACAGCACTGATCTGTGAGTGATGATAATTTGCGCACCAATTCCTCTGACATCGTCTTATCAATCGTTAGCTTACTATGCAAACATGACAAGTGAAATCTCCCGCAGCTTACACATGTGAGAGGTTGATCGCGCAGAGAATCGCTGACCGTTATGTGTGTGTGTGTAAAAGCAGCAGGATTTATATTTTAGTTCTGCTGAGCCAAATAAGAGAGGTCAGGGTGAAGAAGTGACAGCCAAAGAAAAGCTTACCACAAAACGGAAAAGTTATGACAAATCAGACTATAAGGCAAAAAGAAAGTGCAGCTTTATGGTTTCATGGACAAAAGAATTTCTGTGGCTGCAATATGACGAGCTATATAATCGGGGCTGCACATAAGTGGTCCGCAGGTGCGCATTCACTGTCAAAAAAAAACAACAAAAAACGCACACAAGATATGAAGTTGCAACGTGTGTTTGCATACATAAGATTTTCTGGAGATATACATGTGTATATATATACATATATACATGTGTGTGTGTGTGTGTGTATATATATATATATATATATATATATATATATATATATATGAAGAAGCTGACTGCACTCCACGAGCGTCTGGCAGCACAAATGAACCAGCTGCTAGTTAACGAGAGACACCCGGAATGGCTAACTGAAGGCCGGACGGTCCTGATCCCCAAGGACCCCAAGAAGGGACCGGTCCCCTCCAACTACTGACCAATAACCTGCCTCAGTACTACATGGAAGCTCCTGTCAGGCATCATATCGGCTAAGATGAACAGGCACATGGGTCAATACATGAGCGGGACACAGAAAGGAATTGGCAAGAATACCAGAGGTGCAAAACACCAGCTACTGGTAGACAGAACAATCAGCCGAGACTGCAAGACCAGACTGACCAACCTGTGCACTGCCTGGATTGATTACAAGAAGGCCTATGACTCAATGCCCCACAGCTGGATACTGGAATGCCTAGAATTGTACAAGATCAATGGGACCCTAAGAGCCTTCATCAGGAACTCAATGGGGATGTGGCGTACAACACTAGAGGCCAACTCCAAGCCCATAGCACAAGTTACCATCAAGTGCGGGATCTACCAAGGAGATGCTCTGTCCCCACTGCTGTTCTGCATAGGCCTGAACCCCCTCAGTGAGATCATTAACAAGACTGGCTACGGATACCGACTACGGAACGGAGCAGTTGTCAGCCACCTCCTGTACATGGATGACATCAAGCTGTATGCCAAGAGTGAACGAGACAT